>NC_060212.1:2546562-3186250 GCF_021130785.1 Homalodisca vitripennis | reverse complement strand
TAACTCATCTGCGCAGTAAAAACCTCAATAACTGAAACGGATAAGTATTGAATTTTTGAAAGTATTTTTTTGAAAGGCACTAAAAATTATACATTTTTTTATTTAAACTTTCCTGATAATTTAGTTGTTTAAAATGGTGGCTCAGATAAGATCAGTTAAAATGAATGCCTTGTACTTTTATCAGTTTAACGTTTCTGTTTAATGAGATCCATCCATCATCATTAATGACCATAAAATGTTTATGAAGTTAGAAAAGTAGATAATTGTAAACCATGTAACCTCGCCACATAATTATCCAAATAATTAAAAAAGTCATATCTGATACCTATTAATTGTAATTATTGTATTTTCCAACTATTATTTAACATTATTGTTATAATCATACATTGTTGTATTTAACATTATGTAACATTATTTCAAACAAAAAAATCCAATGCCAGTGCAGGTTATATTACTTTTGACTTCACATTTTAGTTGAAATACTTCATCTATGTAATAAAAATATCTTCGTTTCAGTAAAAACAATTGAATACCTTGTAACAGCCCTACATCAGCTTTCCAACAGTTCCCAACGCTTACCTGCTTTCAGCTTCAATTTGAGTTTGTTCAGTAACCTAAAATAGAAGAGCAAAGTGATGAAATTGTAAAATAAGAGATAAAATATTAACTTAAAGAGACACACAAAATAAAGTAGGAAAAAGTCTAAGTGAAGCGTGTGATAAATTACAAAAATATTTGTAATATAATTGAACAAAAGTTTAAAAAAAATACATTCAGATAAACCTAAATGTCAAAGAACATTAAGTTCTGCCATTGGTGTATCTGGAACACCGAGGTGAAGTGCCATAATCTCAGCCATAATCACGTTATCGAGAACAGATGGTAAGCAGGGTGACGTCTGGGTTTTATGTTCCAACTCCATTTTGTGGTCATTACTTTCATCTTGATCGAAAAGAACACATAATGTATAAATTTGAGAACGTTATTTTTGTAAAAGGTGTCATAAATAAATTAAATCCTTTTCAATTTTAGTAACGCTTCATCGACATATAAAAAGCCTAGTTAGGAAAGAAAGCAGGTTTATAAAATGTTGAGGTGGTTAAGAGTTATAAACTTATCGGAACTCACGCATACTTTGCATTATTTTGAACCTCAAAATATCTTTTGAATCTCATTGTTATCACTTTTTATTCCTTTAAATTTTGAAATTTACTGCAATAGTCACCGTTTATTGTTGCGTTTATTTAAACAACTATTAGACTGTGAATTGTAATGTTTCTGGTTTTAGTGAGTATTAGCTGAGATTTGCATTGAGGAATGCAAACTGGTAAGTATAACGATCTAGGATTACTCTTAAAAGTGGATGAATGTGTTATCTTATTATTTGCAATTCGGTAAATCCTGATACATCAATATTTATCTCATATTCTTTATCATATCGATACCTCTTAAGATCTTATTGATTTAATGATACTTGATTTATAATCCTTGAGGGCAGTTAGGAATGTTAAGTGTGTAGTACTTGCATTTATATAAATAAATGACATTAGGATTTAGAAATTAAAGGATTAGTTCTGAGTAACAAAGGGTTGCTGACTAACCATTATTCAATTGCCTATTAGTTTGCCTGTCTAGTGTGAAATCATCATGCTAAAAGCGTGCCAATATATCTGTACGTACCAAACCATGTAACACTAACACTGTAACACTAATGCTAATAAAAAAAAAACACTAGATAACTTTAGCTTTATATATATATAGATGGCGTCATTTATGCCGCATTTTATGAAGTAAATATACCATTACTAAGTTGATTTTGTTGGTTTGATGACATTTTACAACACGTGTAAACTAACAGCAAAATATATATAGTCACCGTAACTATTACAGAATTCTGTAGTATTCTGTAGTACCTATTGAACTACGTTAATTAACTGGATTAAAATAATAATACATCTTATTTTTATGCCCTCATTCAGATGCTCTTAAGTTATTTCATTTATTGCTAGGATTATAATAAACTGCAAATTTAAAAGAACTTTGATAAATGTTTTTGGTAATACCTGTCTGATAGGAGAACGAAATATCTTTTACCTATTTATCTTTGTATATACGATATTTGGAGCATCTTGCTGTTTAACTCAATTAAATAATCTCGATCTATTATTTTTTTCACTTTTAATTAGCCAAATAACTTCATTAAAAACTGTATAATTAAAAAAAAAAAAAAACAATATTTAGTTTCAAATAAATACTTTCGAGTACCTTAAGGTTGAAAATTCGTATGGATCTCTTACAACCGAATCGTGAAAACATATTTTTGAACACGTTTCCTGCCAATTTCCTCAAATAACGATAACACTAGAGTCATCACGTAGAAATAGTGTGAAAATAAACAATAATTTGAAATATGAAAAACTTTCATTACAATTTGGAAACTATATTGATATCTTATTTACTACTGCAAAATATTAAAATTTGGAGGGTCAAAAGTTTACAATATTTACTCTAAGACAATTTACTCTAAGTACCTGAATATTATTTTTTAAGTTCTAACGTCAGTATATTAAGTGCCACGTGGTTTGAGCAGCTTACAAGAACAGATGGAGGCAATTAGGCTTATAAACTATGGAGAGTTAATAACCACAGCTGTGAAGATAGATTACCGGGGCAACCTCAAGGTGTATTACAAGAGACTTCGCTTCTCATCCATCTCTAGTTTTGTGGAGACGACTAATCATGTATGGAATTTTATCAAATTTATATTTAGTATTTTGTATGACCATTTGTTTTATTTAATAATAGTCACACAATTTTATGCTAGTCTTTGGTAATATACAAAACCTTTTTGTTACTGTTAAAGATTTTCAAATTCTGAATTTTGTAAAAGATCTTTCTTACAACAACATTACTTTTCACCTTTGAAAGTCAGAGGTAAACATTGATTGTAATGTCTCACGTCAATATATTTTATAATCGCCTGCTCTATAAGATTCTTCCTGTTAAGTTTCAAATAAAGGTATTCGTATGTGTAACGAAAGTTTTTTTTTTAAGGACAACAATGAGAAATTGAAGTGAGCCAGTTGGTCAGACAAAGAATGTCATTTTCATATTACGCCATTTGGTGAAGGCTGAGGGTGACGTCATCCCAGTAGACACTTGAAAAAAACCTAGAAACATAAATGGAGAACGCTTAATATCTGGATCTATCGAATGGAATTCATAAAGGATATCTTCGAAAAAAGCGAGGATAGCAGTTTTAAAGCAGATGCTAATTTATATATATATTTCATCGTTTCATCGACCTACCCCCAACTATGTATTAAATGGAATCAGTGGAATGTATACGGATACAAAAGAAGTGTGGTCATTAGTTAGCAAATATTGTTTAGTTTTTTTTCGAATTTTAACACACTTATATAAATACATGAGACTAGGATACTAGAATACGCAATTTCCTTCTGTGAACCAGGGACACCACGAGAATATCATTATAAGTGATACAAATTGGTATATGATATAAAGACAGCTGATTTGACACCCATGTTGCAAAACATTCTCATTTTTTTAAGTAGTTTTTGTATACATTTCATTCTAACTACCTTTAAATCGTTATTATCTTTGCTACATTTTAATTAACGCTAAATTAATTACTACTTTAATTCTCTTTAATGACTCTATAAGTCCTTAAAAATAAGAATCATGTAGTTTATATGCAAATGTATTACAATGTAGTTAATATAGCTACTGTAAATGCCAAATCAGCGCAACAACATAGCAGACGTCTTTACCTAGACAACTTGCTTAGTTAATGCAAGTTCAGCTTTGCTTGTTTGCAACAAAGTTAAACTGCCGATTTAGGAGTATCGGAATATATTTGTTCACTTTAGGAAGAATTCAAATCAAGGTCCGTTTAACGGAATAGTACAGGGGATTTTAATTGTGTTGGTAAATAAATACGATTTGTTTGTTACAGAAGTGGTGAATCGTAATTTATAAATGAAAAGAGAATGTCTTATATACTAAAAAGAAAAAAAACTTACTTTACACCTTGTAGAGTACAATATGACAGTTTCTATAAAAGTTAGCACTGCAAGGAATACCAAGGTCACATAATAGTTCATGTGTAGTTATATTGTTCGGTATTTTAAATTGCAACATATCTGAAATCTAATACTCATAATAAAGTACATATGTCAATACCTTACAAATAATATAAAGACAAAATATTTCTCTTAAGTTGTGATATTATTAAAATTACCCGTGTACACTTGTTTGTGCGGTATATATTACAAATATCTATTCAGTTTTTTTTAAAGTGTTATAGCCTAAGACTTAGCAACAATTAGACATTGTTATAGAAATTTGGGAATTAAATGATTTTGGTACATATTTGACAAATTTTAGTTGTTATGACTTACTAATGAAATACAAAACTATAGTAAATACTTAAATGTAATTAAAATTATTTGCTTAGTTTCAAAAATATGGTTTCTTCCTTAACTGTTTGGTATTATTCACCTTATGAAATAGGAACAGGATTTTTTCAGGCTCGTTAATAATATATTGACAGGTGGTTTTGATAATTAACGAATGAGAACTTATTTCCTCACAATGATACATAGCACAGTATTTAGTACACAAGTACAGGAAATGATCCCCACAGTGGCGTAGCCTGTGAGTGAAGTACCACTTTGAGACATTAAATTTTTTAAATAGGCCAAGATCCTAACAAAATAGAGTAATAATGAACTAAAATACTATCTTGGGTGAGCCTTGGGGTCCAATGTTCTTTTTAATGTTGCCTACGAACTAATTCAGTAAATAAAACGTTAAAATGACTTCCCTTTATGTTGATGTCGACTTACACACGCGGCGTCAGCATCTTAGCTCGACATTGCAGCTGTAGTCACGGAAAAAGGATTAGATGCCTAGAAGTCAAGAAAATTAATACTGGAATACCCGAATTCGAACAAAAACTTGCGTAAAACAAAATCGCGACCATTTATCCAAACAACTTTTAATCGTTACGACGTGGTCTCGTCAGAGAGAAATCATCTCAACTTTTATCTGTAATAATTTAGCAAATAAAACATCATCATAAGTTACTTTACTATTTAAAAATGTACCGTACATTAAATTTAAAAAAAGTATTCTTAAATGAAAGAGCTAATTTTTATACAAAATATGTAAACGTTTCTTAAAGAAAATGGCGCGCGAGGTGGTAACCGATGAGGTGTATACACAGTCAATGAGAGAACAAGTTACAACACGTTCAATTAGGTTATTTTTCCGCCAATAATTTAGTTCCAAGAACATCGGATAAAGAAAATACAAACCAGTAATGAATAACAGAGCTGCAGAAAAATATATATTATATTTTTTTTATATATATTATATTTAGGTTTCAAGCAGAATGCCTTACATGTTACGTCACTAGTTTGATTTTTCCTGTTCGGTTCTGTTATTTTACTAAACTTTTTTAAGGTCAATTAGCACAAATTATTCAATAAGTAAAACTTGTAATATTATCGACATCAAGGCAGCTTGCAATAAAATGCACTAGTATTCACACTAATCAGCGATTACGTGAGCTATTCTTAACCATGACATAAATATCCCAAATTCTCAAACTTTAAACATTATTTTCTATTAAAAATTGCACTAAACTACTGGTTTATCATTGGAAATATAAGTTTTAATCATAAACAATTGGGAACATTTTCATATTCAAGTTCATAATATTACAACTTAAGTGAAGGCTCCTGCTACAAATTTTATCCACATTTATTCATCTTTGAGATACCAGTTTTGGTACAATAATTAGTTAGTGACTAATTAATAAGCTAGCGTGTTTGAAGAGGTTTATTAACAGATTTACGTCTTTACTATTGAAAACACTTTTAACTAAGATAACCTTTGAGACAACGAATTTTAAATGGTATTTTGGTAATAAATGGAAACAATGGAAAAATTTTAAAAAAGAAGTAAAGATGCGTTTCTTTCATTTTTATTTTTTATTAATTGTATTTCATTAATTGTTATAAGCAGATGTCGCTGCAATCAACTTAGTTGAAAACACCTTATTACGTTTCCTCCGTAACAAGAATACGCTTTATGGTTTTAAAACTGCCGCAGTAACAACGCTGTAAAATAATTAATGTATTAAGTTGGTAAGATAAATTACGTAGAATTACAGACAAAGCCTGGTTTTGTAGCTTTATTACTTCTGAGAGCAATAAAAACATCCATAATAGAGTAATAAGCTCTTTCAGAATGGTGTATTAAATCTATTTAGCCCTAAATGACTATCTTCATTTAGATTTAAATGTAATTGGTGCTATTCTGACATAAACTTATTGGCTCTATTACGCGAATGTGTCTGAAACTGGAGATAATAGAGAAGTGAAAATTGTCTGATCTTTAGCGAAACCTACCACTTGAGAGGCTGAAAGAAATTGTCTTTTCTGTCTGTCTGTCTGTCTGTCTACCTTTCCATCTGTTTGGACAATATTTTAAATACGAACTGACCTATAGACGTGAAAGCTGGCTTGTATAGATTTATTACTTTTGATATCTATGAAAAAATCCAAACATAAATTATAGTCATAAGCTATTCCTCCATAGACGTCAGACGAATTTTTGTGAAGCTCAAGGTTATTTAGTGATGTCAAAATACAACCTGTACAACGTTTATAAAGTGTGCGTCATTACTTTAACAACTATATACGTGTAAATTGACAATGATATATAATGAGTCCCTGAAAAGAGCATTCCAGGATGTCATGATTATTCTGAAACCACAATGTTAGAATCAAGAAGAAATGTAAAAGTTGAGTAAATATTTATTTAAAGATATCCATTAAAGAGATTCAGGTTTTTTCTTAGATCTTCACAACTTTTTCAACCACATAAAGCATCCACACTCTCGATAATATATTTTGCTCGGCAAGTCCCCGACAAGACTATTGTAAAGGTGATACATTGCCTGTTCTTTACATGATCTATAGATCTCAAGTGTGTCAATAACTCGATATCGTATTTTTGCCTCCAACAACACCCTGTCGAGACTACGATATATGTTGTATTTTATTTACACCAATGACGCGTCGTTTGTTGCATCATACTATAGGGTTTAAAATAAGTTGCATTATTTCAACATTTTTCCTTATTTCTTAAATAATTGAGTAGTTGTCTGTTTCTTATGAACAGTTCACATGTTTTATTACAAAAATAAATAAATATTATTAAATAAATAAATAAATGTCGTGATCTTATACAAAATAATAGTTATAATTATGTTACATAGGGTGTTGATTAAGTCCTGATACACCTGAATATATATTGAATTAAATATCCAACGTCAATGTTGAGTTTGCCTTGTTGCCGCGATCAAGAAAGTGGCCAAAAAGTGTATATTAAGGCCATTGTAATTTACTCCTGTTTTTGTAGTTTATTTTACATAGTAGGCTTTGCCCTACTTTCTACAGGTCTGAGAAGCCTACTTTGTCATAAGAAAACAAACATGGGTTTTATAAAAGTATTTAAATGTATAGTAAACGTCATGTAGTATTTTTGTCTGTTATATGTTCATTACAGTACTAATCGAGCACTGTATACGTAATATTTGCTAGTTTACAGTTAAAAATGTTGTTAATAAATATTTCAGTAGTCTTTTCTGGATATTCTCTTACTCTGTGCTCAAAATCAGTTGAAGGAATGGTTTATACAGGGTGTTCATTTAAAAACTTCAAATTCGTATCAAAAGACTTACAGCCCAAGTATCGAAATTCTGTAAACGAGAGTGTATAGTACTACTTAGGGGAACTAAACAATTATTTTCAAAATGGGATGCTCACCCCCATGCCCCTTCTGTACCCAAAGTGAAAATTGTAAAATGGCAAATAATACCTTGTGACATCTCAAATTGAAGCTTATAAAAATTGCTGCGTTTTGGTAGAAAAAATTGAAATCGGCCAAGCCGTTTGGTAATATTTTCTCTGTTATCTACGTTCCACTACTGACGTACGGTAATTAATACAAAATTTTACAAAATTAAAATTTTAAAAATATTGCAGCCTCTTTGATGGCCTTCAGCGGAAACACCAAAGAAGGTTTAAAAGTGTGGACAGCTGCTTAGCGTCAGTTTAAAAATGGTATTGTGAAACAACAACAAAATTCATTATTTTACAAAGTGTATCTCGAATTTGCAATTTTCAAAATTGAAGCGTGTAGCCTTCCTAGTGAAAGAATTTATTGTGTAATATGATGGAGCCGTATGCTATTTTTCCAACACAAATACATATATCAGGTACATATTATTTCAGTATCAAAGGTTAAATAAATTTTGAGTTGTTCTATTTTGAGTTTTATTATATACAAGTCTCGAATATCTAATTTAATCTAAAATTGTCAACTTCTATCAGTTTTTATTCACTTTCTGTCTAAGATATTTATAATGCCCTAATTATAGTTTGCCCATTTGTCGCAATAAATAAAATGTGTAAAACCTACGTACGACTGGAAAGTTATTGCGGTAAAAAAATGGTCAGTTCCGGCTGTTAAAATTAACTTCTAGTCTAATTTATTTACGATCAAATATTTTATGTTATCCAGATCAAGAAAATATATCTTGCTTTTCTAGATCTACTTGGTTAAAACCCGCTTATCTATCTACCTTCGTGGTAAAATATTTCTAGTTCCATACCTATCATTTGTATTTTTGTCCCAATGAAGAAAATATATTGTTTGACTAAAAGCTTGTTTGACTTTAAATTCACTTCCCGTCTAGTTTATTTCCGGACTCACAGTTTAATTTATGTTGTTACTCTGACCAAGAAAATTTGGGATTGGGGATCCAACTAGGAATTAAAAGTCTGCTTTGATAAAAAAAACCATCTAATTCCCTTGCCCGTGTTCCACTTCCGGTTGAGAGGAAGAATGTGCCATTCCTTAATGGCACATTCTTCCTCTTAAGGAAGCTGTAGTAAAAATGCCATACACAATGTAGAGGTAGCTTTAAGAGTGCCGATATCCGAGTAGTCTAAGACGTTGGACTTTGGGTCTGAGTTAGAGATAGCGCAGGTTCAAATTCTGTCTGTGACCGTTGCACTTTTTATCAGTACCATCAACCTTGTACTGTATCGACTCTCCCCCTTATTCTGTTTGATAAGATCATCGCACAGTCCAGTGGCCCATGAGGACGGACAGAATAAGGCATAAAAGGGGTAGGCTTCTCCTTTTTTATAAAACAATTAAAAAAATAAAAAAGTTAACCAGTTTCAGGTTCACGTTTGTTATACCTTGCTGGATTTGAAGGCGGGTTTTCAGGGACCTGAAATCCGATAATATCACAATAGAGGGTTGTTTTTTTAATTATTTTACATTTCATTAGTAATTTTTCAATACTTTACCATAACTTCATAAGACAATGAGATCATATATTTACCTATAGTATACAAAGAGTTCGATTTGAACTTCTTCGTTACAGAATTTATTTTATCTCCTCAAAACTACATGATTTTTGATTCCAGGAGTTCAGTCTGTTACATCGACATAGCGAAGGTGAACTAAACTCAACATTTACGTTGAATCAACCCTTCCCACCATAGCTACGTTATTTGAATTAACATCTCATATTCTTTTGTTGATGCGGAGTATAAATATGCTGCTGGAAAATAGCCAACAGAAAAGTCGTAGAATCCAGTAGTTCATAGACAAATACAATTTGGTATTTGAATAATTCATTAGTTTTGTACAGTTTCATTCTTGGGACCATTGTGCTGTCAACTGTACAATGGCGTGGGAAATATATCGCGCGTACATTCTGCCCAACTTTTATTCCACAATAGTCCGGCTCTCAGCTACTCAACTGTAATTAAACTTTATGGAATACACATATTAATTACATATAAATATACATATAGTTTAAGAAGACACAAATGTGTTGTTAAATATAAAGAAAAGGTGTTAAACAACTTAAATTTTTAGTTTAAATCTTACACAAACTATGAAGGGTTTATAAAGCAAGATTGTGCTGAAATCAAACCTGCTTACAAATTTTAACCAGTGAATTTCCACTCTACTATTTCCTTTATTTTAAAAATAAAAATTTTACAAAATAAAATATTTTATGATTGTATTAAAATTTTTATAAGTTTATTTATTTTGTTATTTTTCCTTGCAATAACAGTTATCCATAACACCAATGTTAAATATTCGCTTTCAGACATATATCACGCAATGATGCTTAAATAGAAATGAAGCTACATGGCTAATTTCAAGGTCACTTTTTTTAGAGATAGTATATGGAAAGATATATCGAAATAAAATTGTTCTAGCCTCTCGGGTAACAGGCTTCACTAGCTTTTAGCCGCTTTTGTAATAACTCTTACTTTTTTGTGATATAAGGAAAGTGCAATATAGTAAACAAAATTTGATGATTAAAATACACATTACATTGTTTTTGTAAAAGAGTAAAATAAAGTACACTAAATAATATCTCAACTCATGTGCACTATATACGTCAAATTAAAATTTAATAACAATCAAATAAACACTTTTTCGATAGTTAATTTTTCTATAATGAGATTGCATTCGAGTCCTGTGTTATTTGAGTGAGTTTTTGTTAATTAGATGTCACGACTCTCATATGCTAGTTATATGATTATAGATTTTTAAAACGAGAATATACTTGTATTATATACAACCTAAAGTATCTTCTGAAATGAATGGTGATAATATTTTCCATGCTGGTGGATAGTTAGTTTATGAGAAAAGGGTAAATTCCACGAAATTTTTATTAACACAATGTCCAGTTTTAATTGTTTCTTCCCGGTTTACGTCCACAATGGAATATTGTCTTAAACGTCAATTCTGTTGAGTAAATTAATTACTTTCCCTTACATTCTTCCAGAGAAAACGATCACACAGTTTGTAATTATAATTTTAGTTAATGCTCAAAAAGAATAATTTGAATGTATAAAATAGTAACCTTATTCTTACGTTTATTACAAATAATAAATGTCAGTATTAAACTCTTCTGAGAAACAAAAAATTGTCCACAAATTACATTATAAGAAGATTCAATATTGTGGCACTCTGTATTGAATCCAAGCCCAAGTTACTTCACAGGCTTTATTATTATTTGACCTTTCCAGTGTTCTAGATAACATCTTAAAAATATTCTCTACACATCCATTGGCGAATGTTGAATGGTTTACTGTAAAATACTAACACCACTATATAAGCAAAAACTAAACAAAACACAGTCAACTCATTTAAACCCCTAGTCACTGAAAGCAGTTCAATACAGTGCATCAATATTAATGAGGTGTTAAATTGATAATTGACTTCAGCAAAGTTCAGCTTTGACTTTTGTTTGAATAACCTTTCATTTGTAAAGTTTAAATTCACTACGATAACGCCTTTTCTTTCAGTTCTAATTTTTAATGGCTTTCACAACGACTTACAAAAGTTTCATAGCATCGGTAGTTTTATGTATTCCATTTGTAGTTGGAATATTTTTATTAGTCACATTTATTGTACCTAGTGTCTTGAAAGTCCTACTCTTCCCCCTATTAATATTCTTTTGAATAAAACATGCCCCAAAGTAAATCGCTTTTACATTATCCATAAGAAAGTTAATAAGGGGGGGGCGACATTTAAGACACCTGGAATATATTAGATCGAACATCATTTTGAATCTTTATAGTGATCTGAATACTGTAAAGAGATAGCAATACTATAAAGTTATAGCGATATAATGGGAAAGAGATACTATAAGAGCTAGAGGTAGCGTATGTACGATACAGACCTTGTAGATTGTATTTTTTACCTTATCAGTACTTTGTTTAAAGTTTGATTTTGATGATGGAAGAACTGTGAAGAAAACCGGATTTTCCGGACATTTTCCATTCGTTTCGGTAATACAATACAATCAGTTACACAACGTTCCGAGATGTGAAATCTGATCTCGTATTCAGGTTAATGACTAAACTAATGCATAACTAATACCTAGGTTAATTTAAACCAAACATAACAGAGTATTATAACACGCATAAGTCAGTAACCACAACAGCCATGTTGTGCGTCAACTCCATGCACACTGGCTCTAAAACATGCACTTAATCAAAACTACACAGTAATTATTAAAACTGAACTAAAAGTAACAATATTTTTGCACTCACCAGCCAACCAAATAAAACTGACTATCAGTACTTTCAATCATGTATAGTATTGACTCTTCAACTTATTCGAGAAGATAAGTTCGACGTACAGGCCAGTCGTTCGCAAGAAAGGGTAGAATATCCCCTTAAAACTATCCTAATTTTTTAAACACAAACGAATAATATTACACAGTATTAACTTGTAAAAAATCTTCATGTGTAACGTACTTTGATAAATGTAATGGTAATAAATTTCCACATTAGTTATTTTAAATAAGTAAATAACTCATACTTAAAATAGTTTCAGTTTGTTATGTTAAAGGTTATTCAAAAGAGTAATGTATATAGTGTATTCAGGAATACAGAGAGAATAAATAGCAATTATAGGTAAGCGGGAAGGAAGATTGTAAAAGTTTACAAATAACCCTGTGATTGGAAAGCCAGATGTGCAACTTATTTCCTACAAGAAGGTACCGCGTTCATCTCTCTAGATGGTATTTCACTCCTGGAATCTACATTTAAGTTGTAGGTTCGAGTAATAAGTGCGTTACGCATTGTATTTATAATGTGATTCGTTATATAAAGCTATAAAGTTATAAACTATAAAATTTTTAACTTTCCCTTTCTTTATTTATTACGTTTTGGCCTCAGGAAGTATCTTAATGTTTCCAATTATTAAGAAAAGTTTAAAAGTGTTAGATGTATGAAAATAATTAAAATCTGTTTTATTGCAATGTTTACTAAATATGTAGTGGATACAACACGTAATTTATAATACAAACATAAAATTAGCTAGAATTGGGATCGACTGTACCTAATTATTTATTTAACTCTTTTAACTTGTCAAATAAGAGTTACTTTCAGTTAAAGGATCATATCAGTCTATTTCGTAGTTATGAAAACGTATCATAAATGTTTATGTAGAATCCTTATAGAGAATCAATATCCACTTAGTAAAATGTTAGTTGTAAGAATCAATTCCTTCAACACATCCCACTCTACTTCAGATAAAAAACAATATTGTTGTAGTATTGGCCCTGGAAAAGTGATGGAATGGAAATAAATGCATTCAAAATATACCGTATAACATACCAAAGTCCTATTTAATCCATCCAGAAATTTCATAAAACTACAATTTGTTTGGAATTCTTTTTCAAATTTAATTCGGTTTTAGGTTACGAATATAAAACAAACGATCAAAGGAATGTTTATTTCAAGTTTAACTCTGCGCTTTTGTTGATGATCATTGGATATTTCATCACCTTGCTGATAGATTGAATATAGTAAAACAATAACAATTTGGTGATGTGAAATGCAGCAATATGAATATCTACTGCGAGTATGTGTTCTGCAGTATTCAGTGTTCATATAATAATCATATAATAAACGTTACTTAATTTTATTACAATTGCTATTTTTGAAACACATATACTACATTCAGTCGCTGACGTTTTTAATGTTACAATATCATCGTTAAACAAAAACACATAAAACATGATAAAATACAAACGAAGGACACGACATAAAGATATTAAGATACATAAAAAGATACACGTTTAAAACTATAAAAAATTTTATTTCATCACCATTTTGAGGGGTTTTGAATAACTTTCCAGTAGTACTTGCAGGTTACTTTGCAGTCAGGCCCATGTGGTGATATGAATTTCTATAACACTTAATCAAAGATGATAAAAAAATCCAAATTTTAAATTTATAAGCGTCCTTAAATGTAAATTTTTTAAATTCAAATTTTATTGAAAACGTAATGTTTGTATGTAATAAATAATTAAAACAATGACATCCTAAACTTATGACTTATATTAATACTGTAAAAATTCACATTAGTATTTTTTTGCCTTCAAATAAAAATTTGCCTGCAACTCCAACTGAATGTGAATTTGAGGCCTTGTGAAAGTTATGTAAATTAAATAACTCTAAATTAAAACCGAAAAAAAAACGGATTACACCTCAATAATTAGGGCCACTAACCAGCATGTTAAATAAATGTTCATTGGTATCAACCATACCGAACGCTAATTTTTATTTATTTATTTTATTCTATTTCATAAATTAAGTAACGATAGAGTCTGCTTGTTTTCAGAACTTAGTGTACAAAATGTCAACAGCTATTGTATTTTTTTGTCACTATTAACTGATGAATTGAAAATAATGAAGTAAAGAAATATTAGTATTTCATCGAACGCATACTTCAAATAAAATAAGTAATAACTGCTGTAAAATGACAAACAGTGATCTATTTTCCCCCACTGTTTACACGGTCAGTCAGCGTGGACCTGTCTACTGACAGCGTAACGTTATAGACTGTAGAAGGTTTATGTAACCGATACGTTTCCCGCGCCATTGTGCAGCTGCCAGATCAACGACCGCAAAAACTGGAACTGTTCAAATGTTCTGAATAATGCAGGAGCCGAATCTTATTTTTCTGTGACATATTGGACATACATTTCTTGTTATATGCGCTGGAGGTTTTCCAACTAACATCTGTTTGGTTCGTTGCATACAGAGAAATAACTTTGTTTTTCATCCTCGTGGTGCAATGACCAATCAGCGGAGAGTTAGATTTTAGAGATTGTCATTTAAGAGAAATAGAATACGACAAATAATCGCTTTCTTCAATGTGCTTTCAAACATTAATAACTTGTACAGGTCGAATGCTTAAAAGAATTTTGCAATAAATGTTTACAAGAATTTAAAAATGCATTAGTAATGTTATATTTCTTGTATAAATTATCACAAGATCAGACTGGAAGGTTTTGGTCAAAAATTACTTAAGTACATTTCTTTAATTGCCCAATTAATGTCCATAACGGCCTATTTGAAATTAAAGATATATTTTCAGCCTAATTGTGGTGCTATGCGGTTTAGACTATTGTACGTTTGCCCAATGGTGTTCATTAAATCAAACGTTATGAATGTCGAATTTAGCTCCAGTTCACCTTCCTCTTACGTTAAGCATCTGAAATATCATGCTGATGCAGATGTGCCTCCTGAAATCTGGAGTAATGTTCGTCTGAAGGGATCCAAAAATAGTCGGTGACGATGAACAAAGACGCTAAAAAATAACCCCCTCGCTTCGTTTCGACATGTGAGTCACCTAGACCACAAAACGTATTGCAATCTAGGTGAGAAGGTATTCTCATTGTCTTTAGAGTAACAAGGATATAAAAAATTATTTAAATTATTTCTTATACAATATTTATAAATAAAGACGACATTATACTTGTGCAAGATAAAGTGTCGACACTACAATAATATATTTTTGCACTGCAGGTTCCCGACAAGTCTATTGTAAAGGTGATACATCGCCTGTTCTGTACTTGATCTATAGATCCCGACTGTGTCAATAACGTATACCTCAAATAATATTTTATAAAAACTGAGATGTATGTCTCATTTGTTTATTGTTTCAAAAAATAGTTAGTCTGAGGGTGTAGTTAAAAAGCTACTATTTAAGTATGGATGAAATTTCAAAAATTTAAATTATCATGATACCAAATTTGCTATATAGCTGTACATAAAATTATCTTAAAACAGGGTATAGAATGAATAGATGTTAGATGGACATATCATTTAGAATGTTACAAATAGTTTTTTACTCTCTTATCAAAACAGAGTGGTATGATTATTGTTAGTATAAAAACTGTGGTTCATTTATTTTTTTAATTTGAATGTTTGATTCGTCTCCCAAGGAGGGTACTTTTACTACATATTTAATGTAAAAAAGTATTTATCTGTAAGTTAACATAGTTTTAAAAACTGTGTATGTTTTACTTTAATGTTACTAAAGTGACAAAGTATTACATTTCTGACATAAGCTGTTACCGCATCTATGTTTTAAGCTGACAAGCTTCTGACAAGCAAGGCCAGAGGTTTATACAAAGAACATCCCGGCACAATTCAACCCTTCACCCCACCCAGGACACTTCCCTTGGAAATATATATGTTTGATTATAAATTTATATTAATACAAGTTGTCACAGCATCCATGTTTTAAGCTGACAAGCCACTGACAAGCAAAGCCAGAGGTTTATACATAGAGCAACCCCGGCACAATCTACACCTGCTAGGCACTTCCCGTGTAAATATATACGTTTGACTCCCAATTTATATCAGTACAGGCTAGAGATCTTTCAGCTGATGTTATAAATGCGTTTTTATGTATAACGCAAACATGAACTAATACAACAGAAACGCGTTTTTGCCAAAATGTTATACACTTTAAGCCTGGTCGTAAAATAAACCAACTGCAAATAACCGTTTAACCCTCCAACTATTGTTCATCAAAATTTTGATAAACATAACCCTTTGTAAATTGTTGTTCGTCAAAATTTTGATGAACAAACATTCCCTTGCATAATCACTCATTACAGTATATTCCGGCAACGTATCGATTCGATTCATGCACCATTGGATTCGGGAAAAAAGCCTAAGGAATACTATAGTTTTATTCCTCTTTGTATTGTAGTTGCAACGTACCAAGTTCGTAGTTTGGAACGTAAAAGATGATGCAATTTCATTGTGACCGCCATGTTGTCGATGCCGTCTGAGTTGTTGATGTGACGAGTCCGTGTTTATTAGTAAGTTTTAGTAGGTTTATTTGTGTTTTAGTGTTGTGTTTAGTTAAATATTGCAATAGTGCAAATAAATATATTTTAGAATAAATAAATTTCTCGAAAATTTTTCGCAATAGTTTTGAGTAATGACAAAATGAAAACTTTTTTGGACTCTTCAAAAAAAAGTTATGGAATTTATTTTACTACTGCTGTATAGTTTACTTCATTCTGAGTAATAAAATATGCAATATAACATGTATTGAAGTAAAGATGTATTAGTAAAACTTGTATTAGCAAACTCTTACATATACACCCTATTTTCACAATTTATGCGCATCGCTGCTTCTTGTTTTATTAGAGTTATTATAGTTTCATAAATTTGTATAATGCTTATGTGTTTCTGAAACTAGAATAAATTTGACACAAAATGGTTATCTTACTTTTATAGTTTTCTTACTATAAATTGGTTTGCTAGGTATGGTCCCCCCCCCAAATTAAAAAAAAGAAAATGTAAATTCTGAATTTCATTTACGTACTAATACAGAAAATATCACATATAATTCTTATAAATAAAACATCATTATAATTGTTGTCAACAACAAATTTTCTCACTTAGTAGGCAAAAATTCACACAACCAAAATTGTCATTAAATGGTAGGCAGTTCATTTCCTATCTATAGATTGGTTTACTGTTTTATTTTGAAATTTGTACGCAATTTTTGTTTGACTTTGAACAAAACTACTCAGAAGAGGGTTCAGCTAACTCTTTGTGAAACATAGAATGTAAAAAAGATGATTCAGAATGATTTTGTTACCATTTCGGTTATCAAATAGAAGCTGATAATATGATATTGGTTCTGATATTTTTAGTATCACACATATGTGTAAATGTATACAGTTATAAATGCGTTCATGGAACTATATTTTATAGCTGCAATAAGCGCTCACCAGCACTTCGTGGAGTTGCACACTTTTACAGCTCACGAACGTAAATATTTATTTACGGGGAGGATATTTTCATCGCTGCTTTTGTGCGGCGGTGATCCCTTTTTATCGCAAGGTAAAGAAAACCCTGGAATATTTCTCGTATTTATAGATACTATTTTTGGAATATCCAATTGAAAGTGTGATATTCATCACTAATTAAATATTTTTAGCGCCACAATAATACATTATAAAAGAATGAAATATAACCATACTTTTTATTCAAATTAATACGAATATTTGAAAGGATACATATTATTTGAAAGCATTGGATTCCCAAATTCTGAGAAAACGTTTTCCAAAGAGGCTTTTGCAACTATTTACGTAACCTTGATCTTATACATGTTCCAATATTAGGTATGAAGAAGCTTACCTGTTACTCGGAATATAATACCTGTGTTGAAGCACCAGGTTTTCACTTACCTTTCATGGGGCAAGGAAATTATGGGCTGCAATTTTGTCTAAGTATAGAGCTAGCATCATAACTATTACATGTATTCAGTTTTTTGTTATTGTAGTTACAGCAACGAAGTGCACTGCCTTTTCTTTAACACTCAAAACTTCTTTGTAAAAGACGCAGCCTACCTACTCTTACATTGAAGACCACGTCAATAATTTTTGTATCTGCTCTTAGAGCATTGATTAGAGTTTATAGAGTGTAATAGAAATTCATATCCCAACTGAATTAAATAGCAACATTATTTCCAATGCAGCGAACAGTTAATTTATGAGAAAGGGAAGTAACAAAAGAACAGCCTATTGGCACAGTTCCTAACTTTGTTGGTGCTTCCAGGAAATAATGTTGCACAATTGGATAGTCTGAAACGTTACTGTTGTCAGAGCTCACAAATTACTTTCATTCACTTAAGGAGGACTAATTAATTTGTTATACTTGCGAGACAAAGGAAATTACTTTCCAGGCCCAAGAGTAATAGGCTGTGCTAAACGCTCAGTCAATTAGCAAAATTGTTTAATGTACCTAAGTAAATTTTTATTTAACTTTTATATCCAAAGCTTAGTGACATTGTTATATGCCATGTTTTATTTGTTATTAGGCCTTCGCGGCCGGTGCCATAAACCAACATCAAAGTATTCCGGTGCAAACTACCTTGAGACATTGCTTACACCGATTAACTTTTTGAAACATTAAGGTTCCGCTATGGAGAGCGTTTTTAATCAGCAAAATCCACTGTGCAGTTAGGAGTCTAAAAATTCAATATGGGTGTGATTTAGTTCGTACTGAACACGATTAAACATCCACATGAGTGAGTGAACAAGTTAAATAATATAAAATTACTTTAAAAAATTATAGGATAATACAATAGAACTTATAAATAACAAAGAACGAAAATTAAATAAAAAAATAGATCGTGACATTTTCTGACAGTTGGTAGCATGTGATACGGAAGACATATCGATCATAAATGTGTCTACGATTGGTTGTGCTTCAGCCAATCACGATAGAGCCCGCCCCTTTACTGTAACAGGCGACAGTTGGCAGTTTCAGTTTAAATACCATATGGGTCTCCACTGCGAAGCTAAAATATTTAAAGGAGATAATTGTGTAAGCAATATGTTGACGCAGTGTAAATGGGTAAATTTGTATGTTAATTACATCACGTTTTCAAAGCTTCTCCCCGGATATCATTGTTGTAAGAAATTGATTATAAATTGATAACTTTTCGAAAAATGGTAATTTGATGGCTAGTAATTACATTTGAAATCTCGAAGCTGGATCTCCTCCACGAATAAGGCAAGAATATTTATCTTTTATCTACGCTGGTACATATATATATATGCGCAAAGCAAGTATAATCGTGAGGAAAATTGAAAGTCTTTTATCTGTAATTTAAGTAGATTTTAAGAAAATCTTACTTTGTTGTAATAAAGTCATTTATTATAAATATTTGACGTAATTATGAATGAAAAAAACGTTAATTATGTAAATAATAGTATTTATTCAATATCACATCCAATTTTATATCTTTACGTATCCCCAAAGACATATTTTGCCATCTGATACACGTGAACTGAATATGCTAATGTGTCCATACAGTAGAACTTAATTCATATTATCGGTTTGGCAATGCGAGTGTCTAAATAATTTAAGTAACGAAACAGTACATAAGCATTATAAGAAAAACGTCTTGAAAATTAATTTATCAATTTTATATATTTTAAGATAAGTGTTGATAAATTCCTGATTAGTGATTTGTAGTCTCTTTTATTCACGTATATATTTTTACGTATTGAAAACTCTAATTAAGTACATCATTCGACTTAAATGTACAAAGTGATTAAATGTGTTTTTTAACTGCAAACGTTTTTGAGTTTACTGCAGGTTTTATAATTGTATATGAATATTTGCAGTAAAAAAGTTTTTTTGGAGTCAATGTTGTGATGTTGCAATTAAACACAACCTATCAGGAATGAAATCTGTATTTTCATTGATTCATTTCAACTGTATTAGCCACATATGTCTCTCAGTCCTAACCAGCACTATTTGAAAAGTATACCTGTATCATGAGGACCTGGAATACTTTATATATATATATATATATATATATTATATATATATATATATATATATATATATATCAATATATATATATATATATATATATAATGTTTATCTTTATATATATTTCTTGTGTGCGTGTGTATGTTACTGAACTCCTCCTAAACGGATGGACCGATTTTAATGAAACTTTTTGTGTGTCTTCAGGTGGATCCGAGAATGGTTTAGAATTCACAATTCGGTCCAATTTAAATAGTTTATTTAATTAATTTTTAATAATAAATTGTCGTTGATGTTGGAGTGTTTTACATTGGATCCGCCAGACTGCGCTACGATCGCACGTTATGCAAAGTGAACTGATACTTAACAGCTGTGAATATTTATCAGCTGGAGTTCATCAAAGAGGCAGAAACATTTGTTCACATTTAAAATTTAGAAAGTTCATATTTTAAATTTGTAAAGTCCTTGATCAGTAGTGTAATGCTGATTGCAAAGATGTTTCACCAATAATTGTTTCTACGTAAAACATTACAATATTAACAACACAGCCATAATGTTTTTCTATTTTAATTCCAGGTTTTCCGACAGTTTGTGCTGCTATCAAATTTGTGTGTTTGTTTTGTAACATTCTGTAATTATTGTGTGAGTGCTAATTGTTATAATACATTAATAGAGATTGAAGATGTTTGAAGTGCATAAAAAACTATAGTTATTTATTAAAGTTATTGAACTCATTTTGCAAATTTATTGAAGTGAGTATATTGGTCGCATACCTCAAATAACCTAAGAAGCATATAAATCAAAAGGTTGTGTTTTATATGTGAATATTGTTAACAGTTTTAGATAATCAAGTTTTAAACTAATTGGATTTAAAATAATTTGTTGTAATTTACATTTTTTAATCTGCAGTCAGAATTGGTCACGTAAGTTCAAATTAAGTAGCATACAAATCACATGTGTGAATAACTACTTATTGTTAATAGTGTAGGAATTGGTTTTAAATTAAATTCTGTTGGCCAGTTCCGATATTATACTGTAATTTTAAATTACTAATTTTATAACAAGTTTTTTTTTTAATTTACAACTTAATTTATCGTAATGCTATTGAATGTACAATATTTTTTGTTAATCCTTCAGGATTGTACAAAAACAAATTAGATGGTTTTCCGATAGGGCTGAAGTATATTAAGTGGCCACCATCACAATAGAATTATTGATATTTATGAATAGCCTATCCAAACTACTATCCGAATTGGATTATAGTTATTTAAAGCTGAGTACAATAAGCAGCCACCATCACAATCGAATTATTGATGTTTCTGAATAGCCTATCCAAACTACTAAATTTCATTCATTATAGTTATTTATTCGGTCAAATTTAATTAAATTTTTTATTATAAATTGTTTTTGACGTTGGAGTGTTTTTATATTGGATCCGACAGACTGCGCTACGACACATAATACAAAGTGAACTGATACTTAAACAGCTGTGAATATTTTCAGCTGAAGTTCACCAAAGAAGCAGAAACATTTGTTTACATTTAGATTACGTTATTATAAAGTGTTTGATCAGTAGTCCAATGCAGATTGCAAAGTTAAATTTTCACGAATTGTTCTATGTAAACATTATAATATTACAACACAGCCGTTACGTTTAATCAATTATAGTCTTGAAAGCATAGAATTAGCATAAACATATAAAAATAACACCATTTTCTTATTTCAATATATTCTGTACTCATTCTGGAGGATAGAGATTATCCAGATATAAAATTGGAAGTTTTAGCTTTTAACTGAAATTCTTAGTAAATATTAAGTGTTGATCTTGGAAGAATGCGCTACGATTCACAGTTTCAAATGTTTCTCTATTTTAATTCCAGATTTTCCCGACAGTTTGTGCTGCTATCAATGTGTGAGTGTTGTTTTGTAAGGTTCATGTTTCAAAAGTAAATACGGCAAATAACATTAAAATATAATAGAATGAAGTTATAAAAAGTGTAGCTACGTGGCCGCGTTATAAGTTTATAAAGGTCAGCCAACAGGCAAAAAGAAGAAAATAAAAATAAAAACATCGTGTAATTATTGTGTGAGTGCTAAAATTGTGATAGTACATTAATAGAGATTATTGGTCACATTACCTCAAATAACCTAAGTAGCATACAAATCAAAAGGTTGTGGTTTCTATGTGTGAATAATCGTGTGTGTGTGTTAACTATTGTTAACATTTTAGATAATCAAGTTTTAAACTAATGGATTTAAAATAATTTGTTGTAATTTACATTTTTAATATGCAGTCAAAATTGGTCAGATCAGTTCAAATTAAGTTGCATACAAATCACATGTGTGAATAACTATTGTTAATAGTGTAGGAATTGGTTTTAAATTAAATTCTGTTGGCCAGTTCTGATACTATACTGTAATTTTAAATAACTATAATGAATTCGGTAGTTTAGATAGGCTAATCAGGAATATCAATAGATGTTATCCAGATATAAAATTGGAAGTTTTAGTAGAATACACTTTTAACTGAAATTCGTAAATAATAATTGTGCAGCGATTGATCAGTTAATTTTTTGTTTATAAATAAATTGTTTTTTATCTTGGTATGTTTTAAATTGGATCCAGCAGAATGCGCTACGATCGCAGTTTTCAAATGTTCTGATACTATACTGTAATTTTAAATAACTGTAATGAAATTCGGTAGTTTAGATAGGCTAATCAGGAATATCAATAGAGGTTATCCAGATATAAAATGGAAGTTTTAGTAAAATACACTTTTAACTGAAATTCGTAAATATTAAGTGTGCAGCGATTGATCAGTTAATTTTTTGTTTATAAATAAATTGTTTTTTTATCTTGGTATGTTTTAAATTGGATCCAGCAGAATGCGCTACGATCGCAGTTTCAAATGTTTTTCTATTTTAATTCCAGGTTTTCCCGACAGTTTGTGCTGCTATCAAATTTGTGTGTTGTTTTGTATCATCATGTAATTATTGTGTGAGTGCTAATTGTAATATTAAATTAATAGAAATATCACATGTGTCAATAACTATTGTTAATATTGTAGGTTTTAAATTAAATTCTGTTGGCCAGTTCTGATACTATACTGTAATTTAAATAACTATAATGAAATTCAGTAGTTAGATAGGCTAATCAGAAATATCAATAATTCGATTGAGATGGTGGCTGCTTATTATACTTCAGCCTTTAAATAACTATAATTTGGATCGTCATTTTAGTAGTTTAGATAGGCTATTCAGATATATCAATAATTTGATTGTGATGGTGGCCACTTATTGTACTTCAGACCTATAGGGAATACATATTTAGTATATTAGATAAATTAAATTCTGTTGGCCAGTTCCGATACTATACTGTAATTTAAAATAATGTAATTTGGTAGATTAGATAGATTAATCAGAAATATCAATAATTCGATTGTGATGGTGGCCACTTATTGTACTTCAGACCTATAGGGAATACTTTTTTAGTATTTTAGATACCGTAGTCTACGTTGTAATACATTTTTATCTAGAAGTTACTTAATTAAAATTACATATTCAATAAGTTACTCATATTCATTGTGTACTATTATACAGAATTTTATTTTTACAGAAAAATGCCACGTCTTCGTGGAAGAGGACGAATAGTTATTCAATCATGTGATTTATATGCTACTTAATTTGAACTTATGTGACCAAACTGTTAACAATAGTTATTCACACATAGAAACACAACCTTTTGATTTGTATGCTACTTAGGTTATGCGACCAATATACTCACTTCGTTTAATAAATTTTCAAAATTAGTTCAATAACTTCAATAAATAAACTATAGTTTTTTCATGTACTTCAAACATATTCCAATTTCTATTAATGTAATATTACAATTAGCACTCACACAATAATTACACAATGTTACAAAACAACACACATATTTGATAGGTGCACAAACTGTCGGAAAAACCTGGAATTAAAATAGAAAACGTTTGAAACTGTGATCTTAGCGCATTCTGCTGGATACAATGTAAAACATTCAAGATGGTCCACCCATTTAGGAGGAGTTCAGCTCCATACACACGCACACAAGAAATATAAATATAAAGATAAGGAAATTCGGTAGTTTAGATAGGCTAATTAGAAATATCAATAATTTGATTGCGATGTTGGCCGCTTATTACAATTCAGCCTTTAAATAAATAATCTAATTCAGTTCGTCATTTTAGTAGTTTAGATAGGCTATTCAGAAAATATCTATAATTCGATTGTGATGGTGGCCACTTATTATACTTCGGTCCTATACGGAATACTTATTTAGTATTTTCGATAAATTAAATTCTGTTAGCTCAGTTCCGATACTATACTGTAATTTTGAATAATCTATAATGAAATTCGGTAATTTAGATAGACTATTCAGAATATCAATAATTCGATTGTGATGGTGGCCGCTTATTATACTTAAGCTTTATATAACTATAATCTAGTTCGGATAGTAGTTATATAGGCTATTCAGAAATATCAATAATTCGATTGTGATGGAGGTCACTTATTATACTTTACCCCTATCGGAAAATCATCTAATTTGTTTGTGTATACTCTGAAAGATGAACAAAAAATATTGTACATTCAATAGCATTACGATAAAATTAAGTTGTAAATTGAAAAAATATACTGTTATAAAATAGTTTGTTTCAACTTTTTTACCTTCAGATTAAGTAAGTTTTCATTTAAAAATGGGGGGGGGGGGGTGGGGGGGGGGGGGGGTGGGGGGGGGGGGGGGTGGGGGGGGGGGGGGGTGGGGGGGGGGGGGGGTGGGGGGGGGGGGGGGTGGGGGATCCAGGACTTCTACTCAAAATGAGCAAGAGGCAAGAGAATATTGTTTTAGGTGAGAAGAAATTGTAGTCTCTAGGCAATCTAGATTTCGTTCAGTTTTAAAGAGTAATTTGCTCTAATAAACAAATATATTTTAAAGATACGTTTACTCTGTCTAGGTAAGAAGTTTGTAAGACATCTCGCACATTAACGTAGTGTAGTGTCAACACGGATAACAAATTTTAATCGCAAAACTGTCGATATAGTATAAAAAGTTATTGAATAAACTGCTGTTGTTGATTTTTTGTTGAATTCAACACAATATCAACTGTTCACAGTTGTACAGTTTGTGTACGGTTTTTTTAAAGTAATTATCATCCACCTATTAAAATATGGATGTCTAATTTGAAAATTTAGAATAAAGAAATACTAGGTAGGAGTCTGCTACATCTCGCGTCACGCAACAGTCTTGGCTAAGGTTGCATGTAACATTTCACTTGATTACATGGTTTTTGGTCACATAGATAGACATTAATAATGCAGAAAATAAATATTTACACTCTCCTGGAAGACATGAAAATTGTATGAACCTACTGAATGATGGCGCTGAACCAAATTTCATGATTGGTTATGGAATGTTAAAAAAACTTTTTCTTATCTATGAGGCAACAAAGGTTCGTGCAACATTTATTATCTGCAGAATATATGTATCAAGATTCAAGTTTTGTTTATTAACTTAGTTTGTCTCATAGCAGTGTTTAAATAATTTATGTTCCGGTGAGGTAGGATAGTACTACACACCTGAGTGCACTGAAAAACTTCTTTTAAAACAAACTAAACTTTTAACTTTTGAAATTAACTTTCACTCTATTTTTTTCATTTTACTGCATATTAAAAAATATATGACATCATTTTACTAAATATTATATTATATTATTAGTACTACACACCTGAGTGTACTGAAAAGTTCTTTTAAACAAAATAAAATTTTAACTTTTAAAATTAACTTTCACTCTATTTTTTTCATTTTACTGCATATTAAAAATATATGACATCATTTTACTAAATATTATATTATATTATTAGTACTACACACCTGAGTGCACTGAAAAAGTTCTTTTAAACAAAATAAAATTTTAACTTTTAAAATTAACTTTCACTCTATTTTTTTCATTTTACTGCATATTAAAAATATATGACATCATTTTACTAAATATTATATTATATTATTAGTACTACACACCTGAGTGCACTGAAAAAGTTCTTTTAAACAAAATAAAATTTTAACTTTTAAAATTAACTTTCACTCTATTTTTTGGCATTTTACTGCATATAAAAAATATATGAGATTATTTTACTAAATATTATGATCACAAGTTAAAATCTCATGTATCAGTGAACTTTTTTACAAGCTTATTTCTTCTGTTATTTTTCGTTGTCAACATATTTACTAACGCTCAGCAAATCCCGTAAATTGACAGTACCATTAATAAACTCAGTTTTATTAATATATACTATATATACTAACATGAAAAAATACAAGACGATATGTCAGTTTTTTCCAGACATTATGTGGACACAAACAGACGAGCAGACACAAAGATTGAAATAAAGTTTTTTAAATGGAGATCAGCCGAAAGGCAATTTTTAAGTCAGGCAAGTGTGATATACTTATAGAGATCTAAGTGTTCTAGAATATGCAATAGCATGAAACATACAGCTCGATATAATGTAATAAAGATTATAATTTTGAAATAAATCTTATAACCAAACTCAAATCGTCAAAGGCAACTTTCTACCCAATATCAAGGACATATATTTAAAAAGAAAATTATGGTTGCCTGTAAAGTCGGTTTTACGGGCGAAGATTTTACGTGACAACGTCTTTTTTCTCGGTAGAATATTTATTGATATGAATATTATTAAATTGCACAATAGGAACAAGGAATTGAATGAAAAAAAAGAATTGCACAAATTTTAACTATAGAAATATATTTTGTTTACTAAAACATTGTACATAATTTGAAATTAATTAAAATTTGTTATTGTAAATGGTAAAGTTGAATAAAACATTTACTAATATTGGAATTTGAAATTCTTGCTAAACACAGTTAAATTCTAACTCCGCGCGTGGTGATTGGTCGGTTTAGTTCGTTTGTTTGGTCGCACTGTTATGACAGGTTAGAGGTTATAATTTGTTATTTTAAATGTTTGACTAGTAATACGCGCTGTTTCTTCTCAATCGACTGAATTACGATTGATTGCAGAGTGATTTAATCTAATAATTTACTTAACACTATCAACATTTGTCAATAGTATGACATAACCTATAAACTCAGTTTCTCAACTTTTGTGTCAATCTAACAATTAATCAATCAATCATAGTTTTACGATAATGAAATATCAGTGTACAATTATTTACCTTTATTGTTGTAGTTGTTGTAAATGACGAATCTAAGCACTCCACATTTTCACGAATAAACATAGTTATCTGCTTTATCCCGTGCGGCGGACCCACAGTTATCTGCTTTATCCCGTGCGGATCCCGTGCGGCGGACCCACTTGGACGGGCATCGTAACGTTACCGGGCGTTACACTTTTTCATGAGTGACTCCGAGCCGCAACCTAATTTAAGACGTTGTCACGTCAATAATTACCTAACACTCATTGAAAAATTAATGATAACTGAAAAATATTCCAACGTTATTGTCAATTTCAGGGAAATTGTTTTAAGAGCAGTTTTATGGTGTCCTAAAATTGGATGATTAAACAGTAGATTTCTTATTAAAAATATTTATAATACAATTAAATTCAAAGTAGATTATGTATAACACTCAACATTGCGCAACATTTCTAGCTCCTGCTTGTAATTCATTTTCGAAACGGTCACAGAATCTCTGCGCTTGGTTGTTTCCCCTAATTATGGTCACGGAGTGAAAAAAACATCAAAATGTATAAACCTCTAAACACCTTTACAAGCCTTCACATATGAAACATAAATATGATAGACTGTTCTACTGGCCTAAATTATCACGAAAACTGTTTAATTTCATAGAGTAAAATACACTCGACTCTTGGCATTTATCTCTAACATGTTGTTTATACAACGTTAATGTGTTATGGAAATTAACCTCTTTTTCGTATTTCTATACCAGCTTGAAAGCAAAACAGCATTCCTGATACATACCAAAAGTAAACTTTGAGTTAATTATGATATCCGGTAGATATTTTTCAGCACCATCTCTGAGTGTTATGCACTGGTTTTAACACACATTTAATATTTAGATTACAAAGGTACTGAGAATAGACATAAAAAACTCTAATAAGCAGTCATGGTTAAAGCATGATGTCACTCGATCACGTATATAACTGTTGTATGATGTGTGCTATCTAACGCCGTATTATAATGTAGCATAGCCAGCAGAAATATCTGTCAGCACTGATATTATTGCGTTCCTGATATGAAATAGGGATTTGAAAAATGTAAAAGATCTAACGAATGCACAGTGAATACAAACATTTCTACAGGAATGGTATTTTTGTAGTATTTAAGCATGGAATTCACGTTTAAACAATGAAGTAATCTGCTAAATAAAAGATAAATAAATTTTTTTTATAATTCTCCATTGTGACAGGTATAGATAGTATTGAGTATAGTCAAGAATACAAGTTATATTGTATTATTGTATTTTAACAAATAATTTTAGTTAGTGTCAATTTACGTTAGCAGTGTACATAATTATTTTTAAAAACATTAAATTTTTTAAACCACTGTACAGGTTTATAATTATTAAGAATTGTATTACGTTACAATCAATTTGCTACACATTTATTGTGATTTTATCAAAGTATTTCAAACTTATTAGTAGTAGAAAGTAAAATAATTTTTAACGTTAGCTGTTTATTAGAAAAGTTACTCCTAAGAAAATGTAATTTTTTACTCGTAAATTTGTCATAAAAAGCTGAATTACATGTCTTCCATGTAAATATAATGTAATAATCCTAATGGGTGTACTTCCTTGGAGAAATGTTTAAGATCCACAAGACAAATGAACATCACGTGGAAGTTGCGGGTGGGAAAATGGCCAACTGAATAAGAGCTTTGTCTCAAGACAGGATGTACATTTTGGCAGTAACAGACTTTACTGGCTACAAAACAAATTCCACAAAAAGTATTAGTTTTGCAATTCTTCTTAAAATTAAAAATGTATCAGAATGGAGAAAAATGTTTAGTAAATGAGCGAAAAAAATAATTAAAAAGTGTATTACTAGACTAAGCTTTTTGGTTCTTCATGTCTAATGGAAAATTACGTAAACACATTCTTTTCTCTGTAAATAATCTATTCTATTATAATTATACATATACATGAAAATTTTTTTACTCTTTATTGATAAATTTTAGTCATAAAACATTAAAATAAGTGTAATTTGAGAACACATCATGTTGAATTGCTCTTACGACTACTATGATATAACACACATTATAGTTATATGAATAATTATAATGCTTTATGGGAACTATTTTGATTTTCAGAAAAAAAGGTTTCGTAATTGATCATGGCAAGTATTACAGCTCCTTATATTATTATAGCTCTTAAAGTAATTAAAAGTAAAATAAAACAATTATGATGTACGCGCCATATATGATATATGATGTATCTTGTTACGTAAGATTGCATTGAAATTTCAAGACTATAGCTCTTATCATTAGGCTATAAATGTTTAATGTTAAAATGTCATCTGATTGTATTCAGTTTGTTTATAAATTTATTTATTCTTATATATTCTCGTTTTCCCATTATGGTTGATAATCGAAATAGATGCAGCTTATATGCAAATGAAGGTATAAGTAAACTTTCTTCAAGCTCATAGTGGACTATTTTGTTCCCTCCATATTATGTGGAACAGACGTACAGAAATGAATTATTTCCAGCCCCACGAGTGATAGGCTTCACTACCACTCAGCCAATAACTTTAAAAAGTGTATGATGTTATTGGATACCGTATCGAAAAATACATTGAAATCAACAATCAGGCTTACATATATACTTTATAAACAGCTGCTCATTCATATACGTTATTTTGGTACTGTATATTGATGTTGAGAGATTGTAAAGGATATCGAACCATAGGATTTGAATGATTAGCAATCAGTTCAAGCAGCTTTAATGATGCCAGCCTTTCATTCCTGAGATCAAAGGGCTCATCACAATCCGCTCCTGTGGGGTGGAATCCGGTTATTACGTCATTCTTACCTCACCCTTTGTGGGAGGATATAGTGGGATTGTTTCAATATTACACATGCTTGGTTTCTGTCAAATTTGGAGTAGAATTGTAAGATCAAATTTCAATGAATATATGGATAAATCTATTGTCTCATCATTTTGTCGTTGCTATCCACAATCATGGTATTTGTAATACTGTAGTTGCGTTACAAAACGAGCAACCACTTGTGTTTGAAGAATTAAATCGTGACATTAGATCCAACTTTGACGATAAATTTTTGACCCCATAAACTCTGGAAAAGTACTTTTAACTCTGTTATATGATTCAAAATAATACATTTGCATGTTCGGGGATCGTTATTGGAAAATATTTAGGTATTCCAAAAGGTCGTGTTTCACCTCGTTTTAAAAGTTTCTAAACTCGGATATTTTATCACAGCATTTTTCATTTACAGTTAACCACAAACCACAGAGGACCGAGTTAAACGTTTATAGCAGTATTTACACTTTATTTTATTTAAATCCTTCGTCCGTTGTAGAGAAAAATTTTTCTAGGACTCCCACTGTTGTTTTTTTAATTATAAAATGAGGTCAATTTAGCCCTTTTTCAAAAATACAATACTTTTTCCATTATTATTAGAATAAAAACCTTTTCTAGTAAAACATTCTTAAGTGAACAACATATGCCGTATTGTATGCGTCTTTTTTCACTCATAGTGTATATATCAGGGTCAAACAATGCGAAAAATAAAAATATTCCTTGGTCACATTGATTAAACTTTTGTCATCCACAACTTATATTATGGTTTATTGAATTTCTGTGCTTATACTGTATGCATAGGTAAAGAATGAATTGTTTATTTTTAAGAAAGGATTTTTATGCTAAAGTTAAATCATAAATATAATTTTTAATAGTATTTACACTTAATTATAAATATAATTCCGATACAATGGCTGTCGTTTTGTAATTGATAAGCTGGTAAAATATTAAACAGAAAAACCGTAAGTCATCATAAATCTGTCAACAGTCAACTAGGATAGAACAATTCAGAAATTTATTTTTCAAACAGTTTTTTTTATTTGTCTTGAATAAACTTGTAATTGGGACTAATTTATTCAGATGATATTTCTATTCATGCATTAACGAGTATTTTTCATTATTTACTAATATAAATCAATAAAAATCATTATAATAGCTGTATTAAAATGTTATACGTTTATCATAAATATATAATTAATTATTGGTATGCTAATTGATCATAAAATAAATTAGTATAAAACAATACAAATTTAGTACAAATTCGTTGCGCTGAAAATGTTGTACACTACAATTAAAAATGTATTTGTTATTTTAATATATAGGTTGTTTTTTTAATTTTTCATAAATAACTTTGTAATTCATACTAATTTACTTTGATAACACTTATTTTAACACAAAACATTACTTATAGGTTCTTAAATTTTTACTTTTAAGAGTGATTTTTAACACCAGTGGCATTTTAATAGATCACACTAAGACTTTTTACTGATAAACGGTTTAAACCCAAACCACTAGCATATTTACTTTTGAGGAAATATTATACTGTAATGATATCTACATAGGTTTTTTCAAACTATAAGCTAGTTAAATTAAATATTTAAAACTGGTATAGTAGTTCAGTTATGTATTATTGATATCTACGTCATGGCCTGTACGAGTAATGCTAAAATAAACTGATAAATAGTAAAAAGTGTTTAGAAAACCAATGTTATTATTATAAATTTTTATATATCTTGTAACTTTTCAAGATGGTATTCCAAATAACTGAAAATGATATATTATACTTATTATCACTTGATATTTTAAAAATTAAGCACTCTAAATCATTCTTACAATTACCAATTTGTTATTTAAAATATATTATACCGATAATAGCTGTAAATGGAAATAATATATCTACAAACGTGTCTTGAGGAATTATTTTTAACTGGAACAAAATGTTTTTTTATATATTACGTTAGCAGTGGTTATATTGTAATAAAAAAGGCTCCTATTACGTTAGCAGTGGTTATATTGTAACAACAAAGGCTCCTATTACGTTAGCAGTAGTTATATTGTAACAACAAAGGCTCCTATTACGTTAGCAGTGGTTAGTTTGTAACAAAAAAGGCTCCTATTACGTTAGCAGTGGTTATGTTGTAACAACAAAGGCTCCTATTACGTTAGCAGTGGTTATATTGTAACAACAAAGGCTCCTATTACGTTAGCAGTGGTTATATTGTAATAAAAAAGGCTCCTATTACGTTAGCAGTGGTTATATTGTAACAACAAAGGCTCCTATTACGTTAGCAGTGGTTATATTGTAACAACAAAGGCTCCTATTACGTTAGCAGTGGTTATATTGTAACAAAAAAGGCTCCTATTACGTTAGAAGTGGTTATATTGTAACAACAAAGGCTCCTATTACGTTAGTTACACTCGAGGCTAGTCTGCGACTCGGACTACATTTCAGGGTTCTCCCACTTTGACCAGTATAAAGTGCGGCAACACATATGTTTGGTATAATTAGTCTCACTACTATGTTCAGTTATGTAATATGTAATGACATGTTTATATACATCTTGCAGAAACTACTGACATTTTCCTTATAAGATGCAGATAAAATTGCATTATTAGTAATTTCTTATACCTTACTGTGGACTATGAAAAAAGCATGGAATTATAATTATAGTTATTATTATTACCTTAGCAGTTATATACATAAGATTCTATATTTTAGTGACCATGCAACATATACATATATCATTATTATCGTTATAGAATTATAGATAGTAAAATAATCGTATAAACAATAGAAAAGTATCTAAGCTAGAATAAAATAACAATATTAAACGTAGCAGTAGTTTGAGCAAGACAAATCATGTAGTGTATAAAGTCTTTCAGAAACAAACAAGACTGCAAATGTGCCAAGTTTAAGTCAAGGAATTCTGTAGTTCTGTAGAGAGAGAAACATTAATTACTAATAACAGAATTCCTTATTTTGATAATTCTAAATTGTATACCAGTTTGGAAGGTGTTTTTTACTTTTATGGAAATTTACATCACGTCACATCAGGTTTCAGGTAAACAGTTTAATAGTCGCGAGGGATTTTACTCGAACTTCATCATCCACAGACTCGTGATTTACAGGCGAACTTTCTGTCAACACTTTTCTACATCCTATTACATTTATTTTATACTCAGTTATATATCATAAAATATATTAATTATGTAAATGAACTCAATATTTTGGTTTGTTTTTAACTAATAAATTATTGATTTCTCTTTATACAAATTTTGTTTTAAAACTCTTTAATAATTTTATACACCAATTTGACAAATATAAATTCGTCAAAATTACTTTCAAAGCAAATCGGCTAATGATTTTTTTATTATATTAGAAATTAAAACAATAAATACAATTTAGTCCATATACAAGTATAATTTTAACTGTATAGCATACTTTTCTTTGCTTTAGATGAAGTACATGCTATAACAATTGGGAACATTACAGTACTTACATTTTTTTATTCTTAAAAGGTAATTTAGTAATTAAATTTCTCTGCAACATGATTGGTTTATATATTTACATCTTCAAACAACTGAAGTAGGTATTCCTTAATCGATGTACTCGTATTAAATTACTGTTATAAACGCTGTATAATTTAGCGATAGTAAGTAATTACTGTGCACTGACTTTAGAAACAGTACAATCGTTATTTTAGGTTAAATAAAATTACCTTATATGCACGTACAATTCAGTTTAATTTTATTCGGTAGACAAACATCAGTTTTATGTAAATATTCTGATATCGGTTGTGTATTGTTTTGAAACCCATGAACTGAATCATTGTCGTGATAAGTCCTTCACTGATTTCATCAACGATTGAAAGGATGTTCTTATTAAAAGAGAGTTTATCCTCGACATTCCGCCTACATAACTTGATTGCGATGTTTGGTGAGACAATGTAATATCAGTGAGGAGTGCGCCTGACAAACACCAACAATATCATCTACAGCGGGATTAGTCGTGATTTAGAGCCCCATTGATGTTTATTCAAGCAAAGGGGCTCTCATCTTTGCGGCATAGAATTATTTACCACTAGCTGTTGCCCGTGGCTTCGCACGCAATCTTAGAACCAAAGTCCTTATATTACTTAGTAATATCAATTATGATGTAATATGATGGGAGTCCTATACAAAATTTTAAAACATAAGTAGGCATACATCAGGTAGATATTATTTAAGTTCGTGGTAAATAGTATCAGAGTTTAACTTAATAATTATATCATGTTTGGCACGTGTAGGAGCATTTCTTGTTAAATTTTGTTTATAAAAAAAAACGTGACGTTATGCATTAATTATATACATAACGTCACAGCTGAATCTGCCTTGTCATCCAGATCAAGAAAACACAAATCTCAGATCACACAGGTCTCGGAAACTTACTTCCGTCAAAAAGCGTATATTTCCAGTCCTTGTCATATATTTCAGGTCTAAGATATTTCCAGTACTATATATATATATAAATATATATATATATATATATATATATATATATAATATATATATATATTGCCCCGATAAAATTTTATATACGATCGATTAGCTAGTTTTCGGAAATCTACTTTGGTCAAAATCGTGTTGACATAGTTGAGTTGCTAGGACTGAAAAGCCTATTACGACGTAGGGGGAAGTCCTACCTACTTCTTATGTACTTCCGGTAAAAGGGGGAAATCCTTATTAAGGTTATGCAACATTCCAAAATAATCGTTATTAAAGGTTTGCGTTACACTTGTTTTTTTGGACTGTAGCCAGGGAAAGAATGAATCGTTAAGGGTATGTTAGTGTTCATTTCTCTGTTTTAAACCGTAAGCCATTGTTAAAATTTAATATCATAGTGTCAAGGAAGCCCACCCGTTTAAAGTACATTATTTGAAAACATTCATAACTTTGTTCATTAAGGTTAGTTTTATAACAGTATTTAATGCATTAGTTGATTTTAATTCGTCACTGGCGCAATCTTGAGTAAAAGTTAAATGTAAACAGATGTTTCAGAAAGTTTGTCGAACTATAGCTGTCAACAGTTGTCAAAATACGTTTCGTTCTTATCATAACATTCGAATGTAAAAAAAACTAATTTTTCAATTTGAATTCGACTTTATTTGGTGAAATGAATGTGTTATAGTTGGTAAAAAGCACTCTAAATGTTAATTCAGACCAAAAGCTATACCTGTTCTAAATTTCATCACAATCCGTATAGCAGTTTCAGCGTGATTCCAGGACAAACCTCCAAACATCCAAACATTCAAACTTTGGCATTTATAATATTAGTAGGATGCTTGTAAAAATCTTGCACAATGAAAAAGATTACAAACAAGTCGTAAACTGAGAAAGTAATATTTGAGAACATTATTACACTACCGTGCTTGTGTAATTAGTGTTCGTGTTTTGTGTATCGTAAACTAATAATTTAAGCCATGCAGCCTTTCTAATCAACTTTCTATTATTTGTGGAAGTACATTTTTGCTTTCTCGGTATCTTTATAAACATGTTGAATTTTTTTATGATTTTGTTTATCTATTTATTTCCAGATATAGAACTTAAAGAATATATTCTATCTGGTATAGCCCTTAAAATACATGTTATCGTCCATAAGTTATTTAGTTTTCATAAAGGCTTTTAAATGTATGTACTTAAATTAGTACCTGACAATTGCTTAAAAGTTTTACCGTTATTTAATATATATTCCCGACTCTGTTACACGTTACTTGTTAGTTTTATATTTCTCTGATCTTCTTGGAACTAAATTTTTGGCGGAATAATAAGCTAATTGGTTCGCGTAGTAATTAACTTACTCTTTAAATTTGTAGCCGTCAAACAGCTCAATGGTTACCTCCTCATGCGGCTTGCCCGTAAGAATAATTTACATATTTCGTATTATAAATTTAGCCCTTTCAACTAAGACATATATTTAGAATATAAATTGAAGTAAATTTGTAAATAGTAAAGTAAATATTGTTTAAAGATGTTAATAACTGTTAATAATTAATTAATACAGATATAAGTTGGGGTGATGACGAGATGATATCATGTTCAAAAAATTATTTTTTATTTCAAATTTTATGATTTTGTTTATGGTGAGTGATCGTATGTCACAAATAGCACTAAACTGAGGTCGGCAATTTGCCATAATTATACTCAAAAAACGTGGGATTAATTTACGTTTTTTATACAGAAATAACTTTAGAACTTTATTCCGCTTCACACAAATAGCTTCTTACTCCTTTTATAATCTTTTTCGTTACGTTTACATCACACTTTTATCATCATTTATAAACAAATGAGCCATTCAAACAAACTTTAAAGGAATAAAGTTGAGTCGTTATCCCAGATAAAGGGTCGTTTATCAACATAACGACAGAAGTAACGAGCCTAACTGACAGAAACTGATCTGTCTCTACTGCCAAAGTGTAGTTCAAATTTAAACATTAGAAATGTATTTTTTATCACTGTTTTAAATAATAAAATCCTAATCGTTCTCCATTGTATTATTATTATAATTATTATTAAATGTTTTACATATTTGTATCGGTTCGTAAAATATGCCTTACACTTCTTTTCACCTTCTAACTCCGTCAAAGGGTATATGTATCTAATACATATTTGTTGCTACTGTCGAACTCAATTATCATACATAATTATGTCCAAACACGCACTAGGTAATTCAAAATCATTTAAATTACTTGTAGAAGTTTAATCAATAACTGTTAAATAGAAACTGCCCATAATACATACTTGCCTATACAGTTGAGTTGAAGGGGACGGAAAATTAATGAGTTAATCAATAAACAATATGACAAAACTAAGACCAATATTCTATTTGCACTAAGGACTACCACTTGGATAATTGAACGCTGTCTTCATTTATTAAGTCGCCCTAAGTAATTTAAATCCTTATATAAATTAGTAATGCTAAAATAAATCCATGAAAATTTGCTTGCTTTTAACGAATAAGAATTTCAATACATTTTTAGTAGGTACAAAAGAACAATTACATTAAATATATAACATAACTTATAAAATTATACCGTTTTGATTTGAAGCCGTCAAAATGTTTATAAGTGGTCAAGTATGCCCGTTTACTTAAAGTAAAAAAATTTAAATTTAAAGAAACACAACTTGTTATATCTTTTGAACGCTTTTGCAATATACAGGGAACGTATAATTTGACATAAAAATATTTCAATGTTATCGTGTTTTGTTTTTTATTCTGCTTCGGGGTGGTTGGCTATAAATTGTACAAATTAAGACTTTCCGCTATTTTTGTAAACAATAATTAGAATTTTCTAGGTGTAAACTTTGGATCATTTGGAGAATAGTTTTTTTGTAATTTTTTTAACGGAAATTTGGTAGTCTTTGTCTTAGTTATGGTCCATATGTAATGATCTCCAGGCATTTACCGCCTCTAAGCGTTTTTGGGTATTTTTTAACATATTAAAAACATATCATATGGTTTATCGGTGATTTCAATATAAATTTAAAGGATAATTCAATATTTACATTTTTAGTAGTGATCTGCTCCAGACAGACATAGGCTCAAAACAAGGATGATTGCCTGCTTTGACTGGGGTTATCAACTTAGGTGAGAAAAACTCTGCCATATCAATAATACATTCGATAGTATATTACAGTAATGCGGTTATGATGAAAGTAAACATACTCAAGATAACTGTAACTAAAGTTTCATCTTCGAATAAGAAACTACATATCTTAAAGAGAGCAGCTATAGAAGTAATAATGTAGGAACTTTACTTTGATATAAAACAAACTTTAAACCAACAGATCTCCCAGTACTAAGTGAAGTTGCGTAGAGGTGTTAATACAGTTACTTACTTTAATGTTATAAGTAAGTACTTATAACATTATGAATATTAAATAAATTTAAATTTTTCAATGTAACAAATGCTACAGGCTTCACCCTATTCCTTAATAAACAACAAAAGATAACAACTCTCTTGGATCCTAGTGACGTAAACTATTATTTAATAACACAATGTTTAATGAGGTGGGAGTTCGCCAAACCATGTGGCGCAAGTGGTTTTCATTACGGTTTCATGAATGTTTTCAAGGCTAGTTCATCTAATTCAGAAATTCCTTCAAGTAGGTCGAGAGACATCATAAAGAACATAAATTTAAATTATTAAACCCTCTTTGAAAACAATAGAATATTGTGTCAACCTATTGAGTGACGGGATTAAATGAAGCTCAGTCAAGTTTCATGTTGGGACATGCACTATCTTACTTAGAACCTATCGAAAATTATTTCCATGTAATACAATTACATTTTCTCATTGGTTTATTTTGAAAGTTCAATACCTTGTACTCAGCTTGTTTCAATTTCGTTTTTGTAATATTTTTCAACGTAAACATGTTTACCCATTCGAGTTTTGTAAAAATATTCACTACCGCTCAGCCAATTCCCGTTGAGTGGCAGGCGTCATCATCAAACTCAATTAGCTAACATATAACTAAACTCATGCAAAATTTCAAACCTGTAGGTCCGTTAGTTTTCAAGGTAAATAACGGATAGGAATGACAATTTTTCAACCCTATGGGTGATAAGCATTCCTAACGCTCATTCAATAAAAAATTTAATAGTATTAAACTCAGTCATGTAAAAAACGGATGGAATATCATTAGAAACATATATTATAAATATTATATTCATAAGGAATTGAAAAAACGATCATTTTCCTTCAAATTGGGGATTTTTAATTACGGCCTTAAAGTGCCATATTTATACACATTTAAATAGATACGGTAGATACTATGCCTTAGCGCATTGATATATTACCATAAAGCTATGAAGATAATGTCGGCCTAAACGATAGGACTTAAAAGTTCAAACGGCCTTAATGGTGGCAATCTTTCACACTTGATCCCAAAAGGGTTCATTTACAATCCACCCTGTGAGGTTAAATCTGAATACTGCACACCTTTCATATTTTGTATACTTGCTTTTTGAACACCATTTTTTTGTAAAAGCAGTATCATGTTTAGACAATTATAGCATTACAACTTTTTTAAATTTATATCTCAGTATTTTTTGAAAATACTTTTCTTTGGACGCAGTTCTTCTCTAAAGGATACTGTAAAAACTAAAACTGTAAATTTATTTCATTTTTTACATTTTCATAATTGAATTATTTCTCAATGAAGGGAAGTTTTTACAATGTCCTTGATGGTAGAAAATTTTATTAACATTTATAAAGCGTTAAAAGGGTTAATAAACTGAAACTTTTTGAAGATGTAAAAATACCTTTAAAACAATTTTCCGCTGTTTAATATAAAAATAGTATTTATTTAGCTTTTAAACACTTTTATAAATACAATACACTCAAGCTACAATACTTTTCACGAAACTGGCTTCTCTGTAGTTGCGTGCAAAACTGTAAGACTAAAGCACATGTAATTATTGATACGTCCTGCGGATAGACAGTTAACCAGACAGAGAAAAAAATGCAAAAAATGCGAAGTGAACATCTGCTAGCGTACTGAGTAATATACTTCCAGGAAGCTTAGTCAATTCCTATAGATAGATTTGAACATATTATGATTCATAATTCCTATGAATATACAAGTCATTCTTGTCTATTAGAGACTTTTGTCTCATTCTCCTAAAGATCAGCCAATACATTAATTCATTGAATAATAAAAAGGGAACTTAACATCTATTCAAATAATAAACACAATGTCTGATGAGCTCTTTCCTAGTAACAATATCCAATCCCTTTCATGAAGTGAATGAAAAAGTACTATAAAGGAAGAAATCTGTTTTTAGGCATCGGCCCAACGTTTTGAATCCGTCTAATCCTTTAAAGCTATTTATACCACCTTTAAAATGTAATTTAATAAATCCATTTGAAGGATAATTACTTTTATAACATATAACATCCAATAACAAAACTGAAAAATATTCACCATCTTAATGAACCTTCAATTCAGTACAGTTTTCTCGTCCAACTACGATAAACATTAATTGTCATAAATTTATAACATTGTCGGAGTGAATGAAACACGTATTGAAGTGAAAACCAGACAACTCAATTATAACAAAATGTTATTAAGTTGAGAAGAGTTGTCAGATAGTAACCGTCCATCATTGTAACAGTGACAGTTACGAGCTGTAACTCTTCCTACTCGTAAATGATGCTGTCATTGACTGCAGACCCGGTTTTTTATATCGCTTAGTTTGATATACTATCAATACTTTATTTGTCAATTTACAGCGATATAGAACGTATACAAATTATGATCAAGTCATATGTTTGAAATTAAAATAGTGAATTAAATGTGTGCTGTGGAATAATACCATAGATAATATAGGCAGTACAAAGATCAAGCAAACAAGTAGGACATTTCGCTTGACATTACAATTGTAAATTTAGGTTTGCCAGCTTCCTTTATATAGGTTTTTGTAGATTTTTAAATTTTGTATTCTAGTTCATTCTTGATACAGATGTACTTTTAGGACGGGAGAAGTAGTATGTAATATAATTAAGTATCGTTCTTTGTTTAAAAGTTGAAATTTGAATAGGCTACACAAAGTTTACATTAACATTTATGATTTATTCCATAAAATTAAAAATGTAACTTATAATTCTTACTATCGTTGATGCAATAATTCAGGTTAATATTAATAATTAGCTTCAACTTGATATTTAGTGTTAAAACGTTACACCAGCATCAAATGATTGTATGCCAGGAAAATATAAAAGACCGGGATATTAAAACGACTCCTCATTGAGATTCATTTTAACATTTACATTCTACTTACGGATATCCTGTTTAGATTCTCAGTGGATACCCCTATTGCTGAGTGTGCATCCCTTTTAGTTTATGTGACAGTACCTTGTGTTAATGATTTATAGGCAGCATTAAACATGTAAATAGTACCTGATTTAATCCAAATTTGCGTAAAAAACACATTCACTTACAAATCTAGCATAGTACAATATAAAATTGTAAATTAAAGGTTTCGTTTCTATGGAAGTCTGTTTTACAAGATACTTGTATATATCATCCGGAATTGTTAAAATGTTAGTTTTAAATCTTTTTTTGACTTGGTGATAATTCATTCTGTTTAGTCACCGAATATATTTAAACAGTTCTATAACGTAGGGTTCAATATATAGTCCAGTCTTAATTTTCACTTACAGCACTTAACAGATAATACGTGGTGTAGGTGGAGGCGTAAAGGGCTAGGTTAGGAGCTTACCTGCGCCCTACCAAGTACAGTTTATTAATTGCCTTTTATATTTCAACGTCAGCCACACTTGCCCAATGCCTTTGCTTAATATAATATTCTCCTACAATAGCAAGAGCTAAATTAGTCCTTGTAGTGAATAATTACTTGACTATTTTCGTAAACTACAGTACGTGTTTTTACTACTCGTGTATGTAGAATCTGTAAACAATTAAGTTTTTATAGGTAAAGTAATTAGTTTCTTTTAATATATCCCTCGTATGCTAAGACATAACAAAAAGTGATGAATTTATGAAGACATTACACGCAAAACAAAACATTAGGGTAATTTTTCATTATGAAAGAAGTCATTCAAGTTCTAAAATAATCCAAGCCTAAATTGTTTCATTTTTTAAAATTTTACATAGAGTTTTTTCTCACCAATACCATAGAAACCTGGAAGTCAATTTGATCAAATGCGGTATTTCTGTGAATCTATGATTACTTGTCACAGTGTATATTAAGTGCGTACACTCCATATGGTGTACATATATATATATATATTTACTCTAACATTTGTAAAATTGCTATTGCCTGTCCAAAGTTACAAATACTGTACAGAATTAGTAGTAATCTGTAAACTTAATTTCAGAGCTATTCAAGTACAACTCATCCATTGCACCTTGCTCGAGTTACTGATGACGATTATATGATATAAGTTGAACATAATACGTTAGGACAGTATAAGCTTGTACCGTAAATTAGTTAATTAAATTTCATACAATGTAAATTTCGCAACCTAATCAGCCAGTATAATATAATATTATTTTACATCCAATGTTCCGGAACTAAATTATTGGGCGGAGTAACTACCTAATTGGCACGCGTATGAATTTTTTCTTCTAACCCTTTGTAGCAGCCCAAACTACGTAACCGATAAGACCTCGCGCGCTTTGTCCGTAAGTAAAATTTATCTTTTCGTATTATTAAATTAGCCCTTTGATGCCAAACGTATAAAATGAATGTAACGTAAAGTAAAGATGTGAATAGTAAAGTAACTTACCCTTGAAGATCTTTTATTTGCTTGATGGAGATAGATAAAGGTTTGTGGCGTCGTCCTTATGGCGACGAGCACGTTGTTATAAAGTAATTTGTATCATTAAATGGCTAATACCGTCGCGAATTTGTTTTAGGCGAGTTTACGTAGCTGATGTATTTCACGTGTTGTTTGAATAGATGGCTACCACTTCCCAACTTCTACTCCTCTTCTAGAAATAACCGTTCTTAGACTACAGCTTCAATGTCTCGTGCCAAGACGCCGACACCCGGGTTGTGAGTCTACCTATTGCGAAGGGAAGTGAAATATTATTGTTTTGTAAAGTAAAACGTCGTACGCATAATTCAATAGAACATTGGATATTTTAGGCCCACCTAGAAGATATACTTTTTAGTTATTATATTCTAATTGGCAGCAACGTGGCATTACATAACTTTTCCTTTACCACCTAAAAGTGGTGCTTTTAAGTTTTCGTAATTAAACTGAACTTATAAGTAAACTTTGTATTTCTAGTATTTATTACTACGACCTCAGAAGTCACCACCCCCATGGGTTATTGTCATACGGTACACATAATTTTATTGCGCCAATCTGCTATAGATGTGCCTACTCTGCCATCAACTGGGTGAAACTGAGTGAAAACGCCACAATGCCTGCCATTAAAATAGAATATTTGTCTAAAGATGAGTTGGTATTTGAACTGATATCTAGAGGTATTAAATTAAATAGTGACAGTACAGTAAATGAACTCAGAAAGGTCCTTAATACAGTGTTTGAGAAACAATATTTTACCTACTCCTAGTAGCCTATTAAAAATAGACCACAATCAGGAAGTAAAACTTCTCAGTGAAAAAGTGATATTATTAGAACATGGGTGCAGTGAATTGAACAGTGCTAGTTCACCTTTAGAAATCACCAAATTCCAAGAAAAGTGTAAACATTTAATAAACCGTTTATTTTTAGACAACCAGCTAGAACTAAGTTCTGTACATAGTGAAACTTTATCAGCTTTAAAGTGTAGGCTAGTAAATTTTGAACAACAGTTAGCTAAAAACTTGCTACCTACAGTGAACCTAGAACAGCTTAAAGTGTTAGAAGCCAATTTAAATGAATCATTAGAACAAGATGAGGCTATGGAACAGGCAGTGAAAGAACAAATAGGCCCTATTTCTGTACAACCACCAACAATATCACAGCCAACTGCCAGTACCCCCACTTTGCCTATAATGCCTATTTATAATGCAAACAATGATTGTATTAGTCAACCTATGTCTGGTTTAAATATGTTTAATAAGTTAAACAACCCTGTAGAATGTTATTTACAAAATTTTACAGTAACAAATGGCTTAGTAGTACCTGAGCTAATAAACTTATTGAAAACTTTGTTAAAACTAAAATGTGAAACTAGCCTATCAGAAAATGAAATTTTAGCATTGTTACCATGTTATGCAAAAGGTCCACTTTTAGCCAAAATAATACAGTGTAAGTCTGTCATGCCAAATGTCAACTATCTACACAGGGAATTAATTAGTGCTTTTATCCCTGTAGGGCCTAATTGAAAGACTGAGACTAGATTTAGTTTATAGGCCACAAAGGTTTGATGAGCCACTGTATGAATACATCTATGACATCAAAGAGCTCAGTCAAGTTTTTATTGTGTAACATAAGTGAACAGGACTTGGTAACTTGTATAAAAAGAGGTATTAAGCCTACAGATAGAAATAAGTTAATTTTTGAAAACAATCCCATTTGTTTTACAGATTTGGAAAAAGTGTGTATAGCTAGTAACACTATAACCTTTAATGATAACTTAAGGGACAATTTAAGTAAGACATATGTTAACAACATGTATCCACCACATGTTGAACTTAGAAAAAGTAGGCCTACTGTCAAAAACCCAAAGTTATGTTTCAATTGTAATAGGCCTGGTCACTTAGCAAAAAATTGTTTTATGAATCCAAAAAACTAATCGATAGGGGAGTGGTATTACACACAACACCTAAATATATCCCTCCCCGGTTTCATAAGTTTAAGAATAATAATTTTATAAATAGTAAATACAGTAAGAAAAGAAAAACACTATTTTATGAGAGTCTATGGTAAGGTAATTAAAAATTGGAGTAAATTAAACTATAGAAAACCTAATTTAAGACTAAATGTTAGACAGTGTAACAATATGCCTTTAATTGAAGCTATAGTGGGTAAAAATGTAAAAACAAACTGCTTATTAGATACTGGTGCTACAAGAGATATAATTAGTAAAGAATTTTATGATAGCCTATTGTTGAATAAAAATGTTTCTAAATTAATGAAGTCAGATGATAGAATGTTTGCTGCAAATAACACTGAAATAAAATGTTTTGGTTACTGTTATGCTAAGATAAAAATTTCTAAATTTTGTTGGAAAGTAAAATTTATTGTATTGGATAATTTAAAATGGGACATTGTATTGGGAAACCCATTTATATCTAATAGCAAATTAATTTTAGATCTTGATGGAGATTCATGTTATTTTAAATTCAATTGTAATGAGAAAATAACTATTGTCAGACAACAGCCTTTTGAACATGAAGTAAACAGCATTGATGTAAAAATAGGGTGCACTAGAGCTGAGGCTGAGATACAAAACCTTATAGGGGATTTTCCAAATGTTTTTAATCCAAAATTAGGAGAGGCTCTAGATTTGGAAGTGAGATTAGTTCTAAATGACCCCACACCTGTAAATATTAGGCCTTATTTTATGAGCCCTCCTACTGTAAATAAGATGAAAACAATAATACAGGATTGGTTGGACCAAGGAATAATTGAACCCAGTACTTCAGCCTACTCCAGTCCAGCCTTTTTAACCAAAAAGGACAGACTTGTAGTCAATTATACCGAATTAAATAAAAAGTTACAGAAAATTGATTTTCCCATTGGTGATTTAAATAATTATTATCAACATCTTAGTGGAGCCAAATATTTTTCAATAATAGATTTAAGAAAAAGTTTTTTTCAATGTCCATTATCACCTGATAGTCAAGATCTTACCTCATTTAGCACTATATTTGGTAAATATAAATTTGAACGAGTACCCTTTGGTTTACATGTTGGTAGTGCTGTATTGTCCGCCTATCTGGACAAAGTCCTAGACAATATAAAATTTAAATATGTGATAAATTTTTGTGATGATATCTTAGTGTACAGTAAAGACCTTGATTCGCATTTAGTACATGTCAGAGAGATTGTAAATAGACTAAGCAAACATGGCTTAACGGCAAACCTAGAGAAAGCAAAGTTTTGTTTTGAGGAAATCTCCTTTTTGGGGAACTTAATAAAAAATAATACAGTAACTATAGATCCCGAGCGAACAAGGAGTATAAGAGAATTTATGCCGCCTAAGAACGCCAAACAAATTTCACAGTTTTTAGGTATGACCAATTTCTTTTCAAAATTTATAAATAATTATGCCGAATTATGTAATCCTTTAAATCGTTTAAGAAGGAAAAACTCTAAATTTGTTTGGACAAGTGAATGTCAAGATTCGTTTGTAAAGTTAAAAGAAGCTATAATGAATCCTCCTGTACTCCAGTTAGCCGATTTTTCAAAGCAATTTATAGTAATGACAGATGCTAGTGGAATAGCCGCAGGTGGTTGTTTGTTACAGGAAAACGACCAAAATGAATTAATGCCAATAGCCTATTACTCTAGGAAATTTACTGATTGCCGAAGTAAAATATACTGTTTATGAAAAAGAAGCTTTGAGTGCACTAATTTGCATAGAAAAATGGCACGAATTTTTAGAAGTAAGAACCTTTAAATTAATAACTGATAACCAAGCTTTATCCTATGTCCTCAATCACAAAAGGAAGGTAGGAAGACTTGCCCGGTGGATCGAGAGGATTATGAATTTGCCATTTGAGGTGGAATTTAAAAGTTCCACCGATAATGCGCTGGCAGATGCCCTATCACGTATGTTTGAGGGCGAGTCAACAGGAACAGCTGATCCGAGCCCCAGTGACTGCCGGAACGTTCCAGACCAGGATAAAAATAGATTATCGATTTCCTTCTGCCATTCAAACTCCTCCCGAAGGCAAACATGTAAACGAACATCTAATATAAAGCCTAAAATGCAGATAAATAATAAGTGCAATAACAAGGATAATTTGTGGTTGTTAATTAATGATTTGCCATTAGCGTTTAAAGATTTAGAAAAATATCAACTTCAAGATAAAGAAACTCAGCGAATCATTCAATCTGTTAAAAGCAATAGTAACAATTTATGTTATTTTATAAAAAAACAATTTACTGATGTACAAAAGGAATGTAAAAAGTAAGAGTAAGATATTTTTGCCTGTACAGTTAATTGATTTAGTATATGAATTCTTCCACAGTTCTTTAATAGGAGGTCATTTAGGGATTGCTAGAACGCAAAGAAAAATTAATCAGTATTTTTATAGACCTGATTTAGACGAAATTATAAAGGCAAAAGTGAAAACATGTAATGTTTGTAAAATGAGTAAAGTGTGCCAAAGAAAATATGAAGGCGAATTAGTATCTGTGCCATTTAAGAACAATATGGATTGTTTATTCATAGATCTTTTAGGTCCCTTAGTGAGAACTAGAAACAGCAATGTATATTTACTTGTAGTTGTAGATGCCGCCAGTAAATTTCTATGGCTAATCCCTTTGAGGGAATGTAAGAGTGCTGAAATATGTAATAAATTAGACCGCATAATTTTTAACAACTTTTCTGTACCTAAAATAATAGTGTCAGACAATGCCGCATATTTTACATCACTGTATTTTAAGAAGTTCTTATTTAAGAATTTTATTGAACACCGTAGACTAGCGCCTTACAGGGCTAATGGAAATCAATCAGAAAGGCATATTAGAAACATATCTACATTATTACGTAGTTTCTATCATAACTGTCATAGTAATTGGGATAATGACCTAGGCTATATACAATTAAGTTTAAACACCGCCCATAATGAAAGCACTGGTTTTGCTGCCTTTGATTTAATGTTTAATCATTCCTGTAATAATGCTTTATCTAATTTATGGAAGCTAAATGATCTAATTGGTGAGAATTTGTCCAAGGAAACTGTTGTAAACAATTTAAAGAGAGCTGTGGTGAATGTAAAAAGGAGTATAGCACATAACAGTAATAGACAAAAGTACTCAGAGCAAAATGTAAAACATCCCTTTAAGTTGCATTCCTTAGTATGGATTAGAACCCACTATTTAAGCAATAAGGTAGAAAAGTTTTGTGCAAAATTAGCACCAAAATATGTAGGAATTTATAGAATTTTATATTTTTTAAGCCCTGTAACTTGTATTGTACAACACACTGAAAATGTTTTGAATGTAAAAAAGGTTCATATTGTAGATTTAAAATTAAATTAAGACCTGTTCTGTATAAAAAAAAAAAAAAAAAATTTGTAGCATCCCTAGCTTAAGGAACCGCTTGCTGCCAAATTTAAAAGATAAGATAAAATCCAGGAAGTTAACTGTTTAATGAATTCTTAACGAATGTTTCAATGGAAATAAAATATAGAAAAAGAGTTTGTAAATACACTTAGTGTAAAGAAATGAGACAAAGTTGATCCTGACTGTTTGTAATGAGGGAACCAAATATGAAAAATTGTCTGTGTTTTGTAGGTATGCCGAAATGTTGAATTTTGTAGATATATTTGAAGTGTTAAAGTTCATGTAGATGTAAGATGTATAGGATGTTGTATGTAAATATATATATTAAGAGTGATGCAGTATTAATACGAAATGTGAGACTTAGCTTCTCGTGAGGGGACGTTTCATTCCAAAGTATTCGATCCATATTGGTAACTTGTCCGCAAGTCTCAGGGTATTTAATGGCACAACACTATACAAAAAACACTGGTATGAATGCAAAAAAGAAGTATGAATGTGGCGCCTATATAACAAAACACTACACTACACTTGTTCACGATTTAATCGCCTTAAATGCCCTTATTCTTGCAACGACCCGCAAATTCTAAAACGCTGCAAACGTGCACTGCATGAAAATAGTTTGCCTAAATTGATTTTCTATTTTTTGGTCCCTAAGCGAGCAGTCATAGAACTGCATTGGCATGCGATCTAGTGGATTTCATAGGAAACTTTTGAAACCCCGCGCTATCGTATTGTTATGTTGGAATTTGAATTTATGTCATGAATAAAAGGTTGAATTAAGTTTGTTATTTAGAATATGTTTAAAGTAAAGCGACTAATTAGGTTGCGAAATCAAAACAGGGGGGATATTCTGTACCGTAAATTAGTTAATTAAATTTCATACAATGTAAATTTCGCAACCTAATCAGCCAGTATAATATAATATTATTTTACATCCAATGTTCCGGAACTAAATTATTGGGCGGAGTAACTACCTAATTGGCACGCGTATGAATTTTTTTCTTCTAACCCTTTGTAGCAGCCCAACTACGTAACCGATAAGACCTCGCGCGCTTTGTCCGTAAGTAAAATTTATCTTTTCGTATTATTAAATTAGCCCTTTGATGCCAAACGTATAAAATGAATGTAACGTAAAGTAAAGATGTGAATAGTAAAGTAACTTACCCTTGAAGATCTTTTATTTGCTTGATGGAGATAGATAAAGGTTGTGGCGTCGTCCTTATGGCGACGAGCACGTTGTTATAAAGTAATTTGTATCATTAAATGGCTAATACCGTCGCGAATTTGTTTTAGGCGAGTTTACGTAGCTGATGTATTTCACGTGTTGTTTGAATAGATGGCTACCACTTCCCAACTTCTACTCCTCTTCTAGAAATAACCGTTCTTAGACTACAGCTTCAATGTCTCGTGCCAAGACGCCGACACCCGGGTTGTGAGTCTACCTATTGCGAAGGGAAGTGAAATATTATTGTTTTGTAAAGTAAAACGTCGTACGCATAATTCAATAGAGCATTGGATATTTTAGGCCCACCTAGAAGATATACTTTTTAGTTATTATATTCTAATTGGCAGCAACGTGGCATTACATAACTTTTCCTTTACCACCCAAAAGTGGTGCTTTTAAGTTTTCGTAATTAAACTGAACTTATAAGTAAACTTTGTATTTCTAGTATTTATTACTACGACCTCAGAAGTCACCACCCCCATGGGTTATCGTCATACGGTACAAGCTGTGTTTAATAAATTGCTGTTAAGATACAGCGGGTATAAACTGGTAATTTCTTGGTAACTAAATATTACAGCATAAATAAATGAATAAATAAAAAAATAAATTGCTAAGCAATCGATAAATAATATGATCCCATGTTTTTATGTTGGAGTGGAAGCCTATATTGGTTTCTTATTCTAATAATTACTATATTAAATGCCATGGCAACCAATATTTAATAATTGTTTATTCTTTTAGGCAACAGATAGGATGACGTTTGCCCTCGCAGTATATAGAGGTATAAATATTGGTTTTGTGATTTTTAAATATTCCTTTCTGCACATGTGCTCGGAAATATTTTACGATAGGCAAGTCAACAGTTACTTTTAGTTCCTTTATTCCTGCCAAAAATCTGCAGGTTAAAGTATTTGTTATTTATCAGCTGAATTGTGTTATTTTCTCTCCAGGGTCACTTAAGTACTTAGCTTCACAAGACGTCTTTGACAGTAGGTAAATGTTTGTGTAGCGAAGACAACTCATTTAGTTGACCTTGATCGCACTGAGTTATTAGAGATATATAAGTTTTACACCGAACATAACTAAGGTGTAAATGGTAGATTTACTGCGAATGCGGAACTGCAATTCACCTTTTGCTTAGAGAAGAGCCTGACATCTGACTCTGGCACCTACAATTCCTGGGAATTATTTATTCATTTTCTCATTAATTTATGCGGTAATATTTAGTTACCAGAAAATAACCAGTCTACACCTGATGTATCTTCAAATATATTAGATGCAGCTCACGTTGCCCTATCTTATTATGCTCAACTTATGTCATATGGTGACAGACATAAAGTTTACAGATTATTAATTAATCTGTACAGCACTTGTAATACAGAACAGACAATATCAGGATACACCAATGTAAGCAATATAACTATATTACACCGTAGTCAGCTACCTAAGTGCAACTCGTGCATTACACCTTGCACAAGTTACTGGTGACGATTATGTGGCGAGTTAAACCGTTTATATCAACTGACAGGTGCTATTTCCTCCTACTCAGTTTTCTGTCACCTCCTCCTGTTCATTACAGTGTTCCATTCTTGAAAACTAGTTTATGTATAATCCTTTTCATTATAAATATGTAACAATGTCATTTTTGTAAACATAACAGTGTAAAACTAATTCAGTATCAACATTAAAAACATCTTACTAATTTTCCATATGAAACCACCGAAAGTAACTGTGCACTGACCATATATTTTATAATAACACAAAAATGAGATGGAAACTCAAATATTTAGAACATACCGGTTTATTTTTATATGTAACCAAAGGATTTTTTTAAGTTTCAGTTTATATCTTTTAACTCTCTTTCTTTTCGAACACGACAAAATTGTAATACGTCAACAGAGTTCATAGCAATTTTTAATATATAAGTATATAAACGTAATTTATTTTAACAGCTGTTCTAAAAATATTTTGCATTAATTAAAAATAAACCGAACGAAGTACTGTCCATTACTGAAAGTATATTGACAAGTTTTACCGGTACCACAATGTTTTTGTGTCACAGTGTTTTTTTTTATATAATTAACACTTCTTCATTCGAACCAAAAGTAATTTTGATATGATCAAATAGTTTATTGTGGTGTTAATAGGCTACATTTAAATGTCCTGTTATAATATTATTTGTACCATGTTATGGTAATAACTCCACATTACAGGGTTATCTTTATGTTATTATAATGAATGGTTGACTAAAACCCTTTTTAAAATTATTATATTTCCAGACATTAATTAACACACTGATGATGGTTTAATACCGAAACACGAGTCTGGAAATAAAAAAGGGTTTTAATTGACCATTATTTTACTATGTGTAACTTGTATTATAATCCCTATATGGCGCATGTGCTATGCCATTGCTTCGCATGATTTCCAAGTGGCACGACGCGTTGCTTGTCCACCTCATCGCTGCTATCTACCATCTTCGGAGGTTGAGATGCACCAGAACCAGCGGGTTACCTTGGACTGACGCGAGGTTTTGTCTCCGTTCGGACATTGTGTCATCGATAATAGACGTAAAATTAACCGAATATTTGATGTCGCAATGCCACATGAGGACGGTTGGCATTCTACACTGGAGGCCTGCTCGCTAATGTTCCTACATGACGGGGGCTATACAGTTGGTCTTCTTTTTCTTATAAGGAGCGGTCTATTGCTGTGCACTTAAGCCTCAAGGGCCTTTTGCACACCCTAGACGTGTACCATGAGGCTAACCTGTCTATGGTCTCAGCAATTCTACAACCCCCGGAAAACCACTGATCACATCCTCATAGTGAAATTTACAACCCTTGTCCCAACTAACAAAGATGGTGAAGTACACTCTTGCTACTGCAGGGCGGTCAAAGGAGGATTCAGCAGTCTTCTCTTGCCCGTCACACATTCTATAGAGCGGACACTCCCGTAGAATGCTGAATTTGTGAAGATGCTCCCTCAGTGACTATGTCCCGTAATCAGACCCAAACCCGAGAAGACACCGATCTATTTAAGGAGAAAAGGTCACATACCACCCTGAGGGAAGGCGACTGCTGGACCATTCTGTTCTTTCTCAGACCGGGATGCAGTTTTCACCTTCTCTCGTGTGAACCTACTTTCAGACAGCGATAAGTATTCACACCTGGAAATACCACCTGGAAGTTTTGGCAGTTACTATTGATGTCTTTGTCATCGGCGCGCTTGGGTGCTTGGGATAGGGCTAACTGGGTTACGCTGGCTCACTTGGGCGCCTCATACGGCTTTGCTCTCTCCCACGTTGTGTCTCTACGTAGATCCAGTGGAGCCTGGACTTCACGTACATGTGATGGGTGCAGTCCAGTAACCGCCAATATCTTAATCAGGATATAGGTTAAGTGAAATTGTATTACGTCCTAAAGAAGTGATGTTCTAATACTTATTTATTGTTTAAGTATTTTCATACTATTACATTTTAATTTTAATTAGTACTCTAATAGTTTAAATTAGGATTTGAGTGGCTTGTTAATTAGTTTTAAGAGGTCTTCTGCATCCAAACATGTTACATGATATATTTTTGAATTCTATGAGTTGTTAACATGGACACCACTACAAAATAATGCCAAAAAATAAAAAGGCCCAAATATATTGTTTGGTAACGGTTATAAATGTTCCATATCGAGATATATGGCTGGGGAAATGATAAAGGGGCCAATGGTATAAACCTAGTGTAAACTTGAAGTTGGCAATGTAAGGGTATTGGCGAACTTTCACAATTACTTTATAAATAACAAACAGTAATGCATTACGGCTAAAGCTGTGTGTTTCTACACTTTTATTTATTAAGACTAGGGGATGAGTTGCAGATGATATGAATCTGCTTCTACCCCAACTCGAGGCCGCCAAGCTGAAGCTTAATATTTTGAGTTTCATATAAATTTTATGACACAGTGTTGATGACAAAAATAATTATACAAATAAAATTGAGGTGAAGGATACAGTAATCTAAGGAAATCTTATTTGTTCCCAGTAACATATTGAAGATGTTAAACATTTTAATAAGTGTACTTGTTTCCGATATGAAATTCAAAACTTGTGCTTTACAGGACAGGTAATGTTTTTCAATGAATGAGATATGGGAGGCGAAAGTACTTATATGTTAAAAGCAGTTAACCAGTTAAGCTAGAATAATTCTGATAATACTCCAAAGATGAAAAGATAAGTGATGTTATTGGGAACCGTGTTATTGGTTGTAGTAGGCTATTAATGTCTTCCACAAGTTGGATATTACTTAATGAATGTGAAATTTTCGAACAGGCTCCCCTTGGAATTGTATCCAAAATCTTAAGTCTACGATTACAAAGAAAATAAACTTTTACACCCCGTTGTGCCAAGCTTCTGCATAATAGGCTTCAGTGAGAGTCAGCCAAATCCCGTGTATTGACGGATAATATTATAAACTCTTTCTTTTTCCTACGTATGAATAAAATAGCTCCACGCAAGATGTCTACAAATAAAACAGTTCCAGAGATATCTTCTGCTTTATTATGTAACATGCAATACTGTAACAAATTTTGAATGTCATGTGATTGTATTCAGTTTGTTTACAAATTAAAATACTGCTATTTTCCTCGTTACCACCATCGTTATCCATAATTCTAATCCAAAAACTTTCCAACGCACCCCATTGAGTGACACGGTTGCTAATATGAATACGGTGTCCGAATTAAAACAGCTACTTCTAATAAATATACACTTGACAAATTGTTCTATTACATAGCACTAATAATAAATAATAACGTTTATTTTAAATTGTCAAAACATGTAGGGGTTGATTATAGATTAGTTGATTCTTAAAATAACAATACATTATGAATTATATTTTTTCCCCATAACAATTTCATTAACCTTGTGACGACATATTTTATGACGCAGGAGTCCCAGGTAACGCTCGGGCGAATGACAGCTCCCCTTTTGACTCTAGCCAGAACTCAAAAAACGAGGTAGCTCGTTATTAGTTTATGGAATCACTTTAGAAAACGATAATTGTTTTTGCTATATCAATTTGTTTTTTTTTTGAAAATTTTGGTGGCTTTGAAAACGTGTTAAATATGACTTTAAGTTTTAAGGTTTTTTTATCTTAATATTAGAAGCTACAATAAAAATTTTGATTCACTATTAATACACTTAAACCAAATTAAAACACAGTTTGATTTTATAATTTTAGGGGAGACAAGGCTTGGCGGAACAGGGTTGGGGATTCAGTTAGAGAGATATTACGTTTATCCAAGTACTAAAGTAAAAAACAAAAATGATGGCGTATTGGTGTATGTGAGTGAGAGAGTGAGTGTGTCTGTGAGAGAGTTAGAGCTTGGTGATGTGTACGATATGAGTCTGGACTTTACTTATCTAAACAAACAATGCAACCTACTTACAGTGTACAGGACACACGATAGTGACCTTGACAATTTTACTACAGCACTAAACAAATATTATGGGGACATGATTAATAACAAGACGTATATACTTGTGGGGGATGTTAATGCTAACTTGATACTTACTGACAACAAGACTGAACGCTACCTGGATGTGTTGTATGACGCTGGGTTTATGTGTGGGATTGACAAACCAACAAGAGTAGTGGGAGAGAGTAAAACCTGCATCGACCACGTCTTCATACATCACGATAATTTCACAAATGTACAGACTGGAGTGATCGAAACAGACATAACAGACCATTATGCAGTGTTTTTAGAAGTAAAATTTAATAGAAGCAATGCTAGCAGGACACTTAACAGTAGTACTTATATAGATAAAAAACAATTAACCGCAGAGATAAATAACAACAATTGGGCAGGTGTTACGGAAGCTACCGATTTGAATACCGCTACCAACAGATTTTTTGGAACTATAAGTGTTTGTTTAGAAAAATCAAAAAAATCCATGAAAGTAAAACCTGCATTTTTAAGACCTATAAAACCCTGGATTACTAAAGAAATAGTACGATCTATAAGAGGACGAGAAAAGCTTAGTAAGGTAGTTAAATCGCAACCCTTTAACAATAATATAAAATTTGTTTACTTACGATATAGAAATAGGTTGAATAGTATTATTAAAAATGTTAAAATACAATACTATAGAGAAAAACTCAACGAAGCAAAGTATGATCCAAAAAGCTTCTGGAAAACTGTCAACGAACTTGCAGGTAGAAAAAACAAAAAAGATATATTTCCATTGGAACATTTTACTACTAATCAAACAGTAGGATCTGGAGAAATTAAGTTAAAGGTAGCAGAAGAATTTAATCAATATTTCTCTCAAGTCGGTTCTAATCTGGCGAATGCGATTGATTCAAGCGGCCCCCACCTGTAGTAGACGACACTGACTATGCGACTTACTCGACCTTTACACTTCACACTGTCACGGAGGATGACTTACAACGGCACATCAACCAACTACGTGGTGGCTCAGCTCCGGGCTATGACGGAATATCTGCTTCCTATTTAAAAGATAAGTTAAGTGTATTGGGGAAAACCGCTGCTACATATAATAAACGAAAGCATCCGCTCTGGAAAATTCCCCAACGCGTTCAAAATTGCTAAAGTGGTACCAATTTATAAATCAAATGAATATACAATCAAATCTAACTACAGGCCTATATCATTATTGAGCGTTTTCACTAAGGTAATTGAGAAGATAGTAAACGAACAGTTAACTGAGTATTTAAATACCAATAATATTATAACAGACTCGCAGTATGGTTTCAGAAAATCTAGAAACACTGCAGATGCACTTTTTTGTTTGAATAAAGATATCAACGAGGCTGTTAGTAGCAACAGGCGTTGTCTGTTGGTGTTTCTTGATCTCGCAAAAGCGTTTGATTCGGTTAGATAGGGTCAAACTGTTAAGTAAATTAGAGTTAATTGGCGTTAAAGGAAATTCATTAAATTGGTTTAAATCTTATTTAGGAAATAGGAAGCAGTTTGTTACAATTAATGGCGACAATAGTAGGGAAACCACCATAGATTACGGCGTCATTCAAGGGAGTACGCTCGGCCCCACATTATTCCTCATATACGCGAATAACCTTGCTAAAATAAATATAACGGGTAAGCTTTATCTCTTTGCCGATGATACAGCGATATTCTTTGATGGTAAGAGTTGGGAGGAAATCAGAGGCAAGGCCACCAAAGATATTGAGTCTGTTAAAAAATGGCTAGACCACAATCTACTCACACTTAATGTTCGAAAAACAAAATTCCTGCCGATATCATTAAGAGACAGAGGAGACATACCAATCCAAAACATTAAACTGCATAGTTGTGGAAATTTCGACAACACATGGTGTAATTGTGAGGAAATTGAAAGTGTGACGAGTTATAAATATCTGGGTGTTTTTTTTTATCACAAGCTAAGCTGGACAGAACATATAGATTATTTAAATAAAAAACTTAGAAAACTTATTTATGCATTTAGACAAATTAGTCACTTTTTAAATTTACAGGAAATTAGAATGACCTATTGCGCGTATGTACAGTCTATTTTAGAATATGGACTGATAGCATATGGTGAAGCGTACAAAACAATTCTACAACCGTTATTAGTTACACAAAAGGCAATAGTTAAAGCAGCTCTAAGAGTAAATAGGCGATACTCTACAAATGCCGTTTTTGACAGCTTAAAAGTTTTTGACATACGACAGTTATTTGTTAGGAAATTGTTGTGGCGATTTGACGAAATCTTCGACGAAATAAACCACGACTACAACACAAGAAATGCGGACAATGTTGGAATACGTGTACCAAGACTTTCAAGGACTTACTCGACCACTAATCCGTTCATTATAGCCCACTATTTATACAGAAATATACCTGAAGACCTACAGCACAACAACTTTTATACAAGCACAACATATAAAAAAAAAAATTAATACATGGTTACTGGAGGTTGGAAGGGACAGAACTGAACAAATTATAACATCAATCTATAGATAAAAAACAATTATAAACTTAACTTTCGACCTAACGTAGTACAAATGTGTTGTCCTTGTGCGCTAGCGTGTGTCAGTGTGTGCGGTGTGCGTGTGCGTGCGTGCGTGCGTGTGTGTGTGTGTGTGTGTGTGTGTGTGTGTGTTCAATGTTCAATGTTTGATTGCATAAAAACAATACAAATTGCATCGCAATCGTCATAACATTTTAAAGCTAAAATTTTGCACTCATCACTACAGTGGCTCTCATTCAGACTTACAGTTTTTTCATTCACCCAAATTCTCATTCATTACATAATTTTCCCACTCTAATCACATGGCTAGCCAATGAGGTGGTCCCCCAATTGTTTGCCATAAACTCGTCTGTACTATAAAAAGCTTTAGAGATTAGCGCAGTTTTCAGACGAGTTTTAAATGCCTTAGGCATTGTGGGCATTTTTTATCGAATTTGGTAATTTGTTGACGAACTGAACTCCTGCCTGCGAAGGCAATCGTTCATAAGCCACCGTCCTGTGTCTTCCAGTACGGTAGTTATTCCTGCATCTAGTGTCATAAGAGTGTACGTCACTACCTCTTATGACCTCGCATTTTGATTTGAAAAAAAAAAGACTTGTTTCCAGAATATAGAGGCAGGGAAGCGTCAACAGTTTGAGATTTTTGAATACTGGTCTGCACGACTCTCTCAGTTGAAGTTTTGCCGTGTGTGTGTGTGTGTGTGTGTGTGTGTGTGTGTGTGTGTGTGTGTGTGCGCGCGCGCGCGCGCGCGCGCGGTGTAGTGTGTATTGGGTGTATGTGAGTGGGAGTGATTGGGGACGTAAGTCAGGTGTTGGGTGGGGGGTGGGAGGGTTGCAACTGCCATAAGTCTTCTCTCATGTAACCAAACAAATCTTTAGTATATTCTTTTTAAATTATTAAAAACTTAATCAATTAATAATTTTAATTTTAAATATTTTTATATTTATTTCTACAGAAATTTTAATTATTTTGATAGATATCCTTTTTAGTTTGTTGTAATTAAGCTATACAGTATAAGTAACAATGCGGTACAGTACAAGACTCATTCTCAAAACACAAGTTCTTACTTAGTTTGGGAATTAATTTCTAAGTTTTATTTTATAGAGATTTACAGCAACGTAACTAGTTATTGTAGTATATTCTATTCACTTAAGAAAATACATGTAAACTAAATGTAAATAATTTTTGATGAAGAAATAAATACTTTTTGACTTTTGACTTTGATGACTTTTAGTCTTACTTAATTATAATAAAAGATTGTATATTATTTTTTTCCTTATGTGAAAGGAAGAGGAATATTAACTCTAATAATCCAGATTTTGAAGTGAGGGCACTACACTAAGGTGTAAAATACTATGCATACTGTTGTGTCCATTTGGCTATACTGAGCTGTTACGGGTTAACTTAGAAAATACAGTTTTCAGTTATTAAAGTTCAATATTTATAACTTGAAATTGCACATTTATATTTATTGCACATTATAACAATTATTCCATATTGTAGTATTATTTTAATATGCTCGATTGTATCAATTCTAGAGATTTTTTGCCCTTTATATAACCAGCTTATTACAAATTATTACTGGATATAGATCCAGGTTGTAGAACTGTGATTTATCTAGTACAATAGAAAGGTGGGGTCTTGCTGTGATATGAAATACTTCTATAGACGGCTCTTATTGCTTTATGTATTAGGAATATTACCATAACGCATGTGTAGTGCAAGATAAAATATATTGGTGAGGTTTGAAAGTAAAAAGAAATATATTTTAAAATATGTATATACAGATATAACTCCTTCAACCTCTAGGCTACTCTATTCGTCAGATACATTATAGTACAAATTTTCTATAAAAAAAATGTTATGTACCTATTATTTCATGTATGTTTGTTTTACAAATTAAAACTTACCTATACGGTGGATTAAGTTGTATAACTTTACTAACTACAAGCTTTTTATCTTGAAACGTTTAAAATTATAAATATATGTAACATTTTGAAACAAAAATCGACAATATAAAATCTTTTATTTAAGGTAAGGAAAATTATCTTAAAACAATAAAACACGTTAGTAATAGTAAATTTCACAAAAAAACTTAGCATAGTTTGAAGAATCGGATGAAGACTATTAGAAATAAGTTTAAATATTTAAGTCAATTTATTTATATCCCAAGAAAAAGACAAAAATGTAAAAGAATTTACAAATTTTTAAATGGAACAGAAACAAAAAAGCTTAAGATAACCTAAAATTAGAAATACCTTAAATTAGGAGTATAAAGTTATATTAAAAACCTTTGATAATCAACATGATACTAAGAAAATTATTTTTAATTTTTTAAAATAAAATCGGTATTTAAAGTTTAATAATTTTGTAATAAACAAATAAAAATGCATAGAGTGCTGAAACCACCGCATTTAATTAGCTGGCTTGTCCATCTTCATTACAGCATAACGAAACTATAAAACCCCAAACCAAATCAAATTTAAATTATACTGATTTATAAATTTAAGTAAAGTTCTAAAGAGAACCCAAGGGTAATTTCGCATATTTTTATATGTATATAAGTGTAAAGAATCGTAACATATAATATTATTAAATGTTAAAGATATTTTTACAATATCTTTTATTTATTATACTTTCAGGCAATATAAATTGTTACACGTAAAGTAAAAAACAAATTTAGCCCCTCAAGTGTTTTTTATGACACATTATTTTCAAATTTATCACTTTCTTTTGTAAATGCACATACATACAGTACATATTACATATTAAGATTAGTATAAAATAGAGTTAACAATTTATAATTGTCTTTAAACAATATTAGTTTAAAATAAAAATTGCTATCTCATTTACATTTGTAGTAACAGGGTTACCAAAAATACAATATTAGATAGCGTTACTGTCAGATGTGAAATATGAAAGAAAACATTTGCCTTTCTCTCACAGGGCGTGTTTATTGTAATTCAGAGTGAAGAGACAAAATGCAAACGAATGTAAATAAGTTGCTCACTAACTCAAAGTAAGAAGTTGATGTTGATGACTTTATACGTGTGAATATTTAAAACATCATGTACTATTTAATTTTATTACATAATATTTAGTTGCAAAAACATATACTTTATATTTACATTTTTTTCGCGCAAAATTTTGTCAGCGCAACGGGAGGGAGGGGAATATTATATTCATATCGTCTTTATAAAAGTTTTTTTTTTTTTTTATAAAGTATTTCCTTGGCCTTGGATATTGGCATTGGTATGGACCGACATGATTTCCAGTTTCACAAGAAAAAGATTTAAAATGCCTGTTGAATTTGTATTGCATCTTTATGAAAGTATTGAGGAGTGACCTATGATTATTATACTTGCGAATCAATTAGAAAGACCTAATTGATAGTATGAACACATACACACACACACACACACACACACACACACACACACACACACACACACACACACACACAACACACACACACACACACACACACACACACACACACACATATATATATATATATATATATATATATATATATATATATAAATGCGTATTCAAACTATTTGGAAAATTTTAAAACCACATTTGAAAATGTATATTGACATTATTGTTGTATGCACATGAAATCCAAGCTGATAAATAACGATCCAATTCCTATATAGCACTAGTATAAACTAGTAGTTGGAATAAGTGTTAGCTATAATGCTTCCCCAAATATACGCCTGCTTCTTTAAAAAATCACAGAATTTTACTTACTATCTTTAAGGTGACACTCTTTCATATTTTTTGTTTTTCATAATATAGCCGCATAATGTTATCTTTCAAAATATAACCATAACATTTACGACATTATTTAACAAAATAGTGACATGCATTCATTACCGTACAATCTAATTTATATGTCGATAAATTGGAAACTGTTACGAATACGAGTAAGATAAGAGTAAACTTGGAAACTTTTTATGTTATATTGTAAGGCTTTAATTTCAAAAGTATTGCAGCTAAATCTAATTAAGCCATTTCAATCGCATAAAATGTCTCAAAGATAAATGTGACAATCGTAAGAATATATTTAATTTTGTTAAGTCAGAGTATCATTATTATATATTATTGGCTGAATAATACGATGTAAATGCTACACAAAAATAATATAATAATGGTTCCCAGCACTAATACAGAATATCGTCGTACGTCAGATGTCCTCATTACTTTCTTTGATAAAATCAGAAATGTTCTGTTATGTAACCAATTTGTAACACAACTTCAGTGTGTCTTAGTGGGTACGCTTCTGACGTGATATAGGACAACGCCTCTGCCAATTTACATGTAAATATAGGAGCTGTCACTCTGGGAATATATTAATATAAGACCACTAGGTCGCACAATATCGTATCATAACTTTATTCAAATTTTCATAACTTACTATAAATAAAGTTCAGTAATTACGTTTTAATTTCAATTAGTACACCCGGATGTAGGGGATATACTAAATATTAATTTTACCTCTTGAAACCAACGACCGGGATAAAACTGCCGCAGCCGATGTGGTCTTTCCTAGTTAAGCTTATTTCGACGAACGCGATGACTCATATCTTATTTGATGTTCTCCCCTTGGGTATAGCGTTAAGTACGGCGTTATTATAATGCTTTCATCTTACCACGTATATCACTTCAGTATCCTTCTAGGCTCTACGGGTGTCTAATTGAGGCATATGTGTTTAAACTCACACCGAGTGTGATGGGTTACGTTACCTACGTAATTTTGATTCAGGGACAAGTTCAACTTTTCAGAAACATAATCACACACGTGTAATGTTCTAAATTCCGTTGAGACTAGTAGCAAGACCTCTGACACCCATACCAGTTGAAAGTAGCTACCTTAAAGATTTCAATAATTAACATTTAAAGATGCAGCGCTAACCGACCCGAAATTCCGTCACAAGTTTTAAATTTTGATTTTTACGTTTAAATACTTAGTGAGGTTTCTGAGTTAATGACTAAGCGTTTAGCGCAGCCTCTCCAGTCTGTTTCTGATAGACAAAATACGATTTCTGTATGCACGATAACTGTCGACAGAAATAACATTGGTATTAAAATTTATACATAATTTTCCATTGTGAGTTATAAATGCTTTACATAAAAATGACTCTTTAACATTTATTTTATAGGAAACGCATTATCAATACCACCGATAAAGTGAAATTCTATAAAGTACTTTCGAAAATTCCCTACTAATAAAAATAGGTTGCATGAGTAGTTTTAAAAATAATTAATATTTAAAATAATATATTTAAAAATGTTTTGGCAACCTATGATACAAAATTAGATATTTCCTTTATTAAGTTTCAGCTAATCACAAGTTGAAGATCCGCCCCTTGAACTTTTCTACAAAGTCGTTTGTCCAACGCCGTTATGGGTAGTTATGGTTCAATGTAGTTTTAAATGAAGACGGTTCAAGATCTTTACGTAATTAATATTTCAATTGAAGTTTGAGTTTAGCTCCGATTCACCTTCCTTTTATTGCAGCGGTCTCATCAAGTCTCAAACTTGATGAGACTTGTCTTAATCGCGTACCTAATGAGACCATGAGACTACTACGTCACCTATTTGTAGGTGTCTCTGATGTAGAAAAGATGTAAATATTTTGTTGTGAGCTTTTTCTTCGTTGAGTTTCTCTGTATCTATTAAGATGAACTTGACTCCAGATTGCAGGAGTCAAAGTTCAATAGAACCAATCATTCCTACGATAGCTACAATATTTCAACTTGTTATGTAACGATAGACTCTGTTATTAATCTGTAACTAATATTTGACACTTGTACTTAAGATTATCTAAATTATGTAAATACTAACGCTGTGAGTTACTGAAAAAACAAAGAGTTAAAGAGTACCTTTCATGATGTTCAAAGTTTATATTCAAACAACTCTTTATTTATGATGTTACCAAATAAAGCCAGCTATGACATAAATTATTATTTTGGTTTTACAAAAGACTAATAACTGATTCATATGAAATATTTTACCGAGCCAACTTTAAAGTATCTGAAATTTATTTAGACCTTTTTATGTAGGTTTAACAACAGTAAAATTATATAAGTAATATAAGAATAAGATTACTATTAGAATTTTTGCGAGTTAGTCCTTTATTTAATATAAACAACATTACAACGTTATATTTTTAAAGGTATACTTTAGGAGTAATTCCCAAATTAATGCAGCACTCTGCAAACATTAGTACAATCCACAACTCAATCAATTACATAGTTTTTAAAACATCTCTCGGAATTTAACCAGCGTCACATACGAGAATCTATAAATGTTTATTTTTTTTTATAAAAATGTTTTGTGGGTAAAAAACATTATTTACTTTATATTGCATGCATGTAGATTGTTCATGTTCAATTTATTGAAATGAACGCTAAAAAGCGCTAAAAAGGCCTAAATTGTTATCATAAAATGTATATGTGATAGTAAAATGTTAAGAAAAACTATATTTGACATAGCTGTTAATACGAATTGAAATAAATATGTTTGTTCTAAAGTCCAAACAATATTTTTGGAGTTTGATAGTAATTTAGAGAACAGTTCTGGATTGTTGGATTCAGAGTGTTATTAATTACATGTGAAATAAAATCTAGTTTGGAATAAAATAAAACGATAACAGAGCATTGTGGTACGCATAAGTTAGGAACCACAGGGAGCAGGTTGTATGTCAACTTCATGCACAACTTCTCTAATACGAATACATGTTCCAACAACTACATATCGCACAGTAAATAACCAGGACCGAGGACTGGTCGATCGGATCGGGCTGTTAGTTCCAAGCTGCTTATATCGATTGTCTATAGACAGATCTAATTACCATATCGTAATTAACTTAATCCCTTCCTACGTATGAATATAACTTATATACTAATATTACATATAATGCGGTATTGAACTGAGATAACATTGTATACTTGAGGTACTCTCAGTAAATTATCTCTTTAGAAGCAATTAACTTTAAAAAGGCATAAAATAATATTTTAAAAGTCCTTGTTAATTCGCTTTGGTAGAAAATTTGGATAAATTGTACAGTTTTAGTTCGTTTTTAGATAGCCAAAATTATATTTATTTTTGTTTAATGTAGTTTTATTCAAACCGGTAGATTATTATGGCCTAAATAGTAGGGGTTTATGTCACATAAAAATATATGTAGTGATGTCTTTAATCACAATATACCGTATCGCACATATTTCAAAATAAAAACAATTAACGGACTAGTGTTTATATTAGGTGAATGAGGTTTCTAATTATAATTCAGATAATGCTGAATATAAAATCTGTTTCTATTACACACTAGTATCAAACTAGCACCCCAAGATGGGTTTAATGATGATTTTGGTGATTATGTCAAATGTTACTGTATATGCAGTGTGGATAAAATGTACACTAGCATCAAAATAATAGATCAAGGTTGTTTATTTAAAGATGCTGGTACTGCCCAGATGATTCTGTACTTGTGGCATGATTCCAGAACATAATAGCACCAAAATACCACGCCAATATGGTTTTAAATGATAATTTTGGTTCATATGTCAAATATTACTGTATATGCATTGTGGATGAAATGTACACTAGCATCAAAATACCAGTTCAAAATCGTTCATTCAAAGATGTTGAAACGTACGTCAGATGATACTGTACATGCAGCGTGATTCCAGCTCACAATAGCATCAAAATACCACCCCAAGATAGTTTTATTGATGATGTTGAATCATATATCAGATAATAATGAATATGCAGTCCGGATAAAATATAAACTAGCGTCAAACTACCGGTTCAAGATCATTTGTTTAAGGATGGTTATACGTTCGTCAGATGATACTATACAAGCATACACACAAACATTTGCCATCGCCCAGTGAAATGAATTGCAATACGTTAGAGACCTGCAACGAAGGTCTACCTCAGGCGGATAACTAACCTAACACTTAATCTAGATTGTAACAATAAATAAATCATACCACAGCGTTGTGACGCACATAAGTCAGGTATAAAAGCATATATGTTTGAGAGTCAACTCCATGAAAACTATCTATAAATCTTGCAACAACACTAAATTGCTTAGTAACCAAGCTGGACCGAAGATAGGGCGATCGCATTTGTCTATTGCTACTAGTGCTTATTGTAGAACAAGCTGCTTATATAAATTGCCTAAAAAACAGCATAGTATGCATACGAAAATAAAATATGAACACCCACTAAGTGAGGTCTTAAGGAGAAATTAAGCTGCAAATCATCATCATACGCTTATTTATTACAATAATTGATACAGGCAGACAAAACAGCTATCTACAGCGAATATCAAGATCGGCACTAAACAGCTTCCTTGAGAGACGCCTCTGATTCTTTTTATAAGTCTTGACGTGCTTGTATTCAATCTTGCTATCTTCCACCCATTCTGAATGAAGAACTTAATCCAGCTGACTGTGTTCTCTACAAATCCTTATAGAGTAAAATTCGCGTTGCATATTATGATCGGTAGAATTAAATACCTGAGAATAGTGGTGTACTATCTCTGTGCTAAACAGGCCCTTGGCTCTTTCACCAAAAGAATCACCTAACATATCCGTTTCGAGTAAGTTAATCACAAAATTATGGCTTGGTGTCAATTCAAATATGACTATCGGATCCACAACTACCGATAAAACCATTAACTCAAAAAATGATCTGAGATTTCCTTTTTTAACGGATCTTGCCCTTTTTTTATGGGTATTATATAGCTTATGAGTTACCCATAATCTGGAATAAAAACGTTTGCAGTATAACTCCAGAATAAAAATGTCAAATCAAAGGATTTAGAATTGATAACTAAATGGTTAATAAAAATATTCCCAAGGCAGTGTGAACCTATAACATTTTTACGACTAACACAAAATATTTTGATTATAAAAACCACCAAAACGGCTTGGAAAAGTTTTTGTAAATTTTCGGATAGTACTAAAAACTTCAATTTAGTCCTCAATGATACAAACAAATTATTGTAAGAATATTTAATAATAAAAATTGATTAAAAATTATTTGATATACACTGAAACTATCTTCAGGTAAATAAAAGGTTTCATTCTTTCTTTGAACACATATATTTATCATCTTTTAATTATTGGAAATATGCTACACATTATGAAACTGAAAATAACTTTTTAGTTGATAGAAAACAACCTCTGATATGCAAAAAACAAACAAATAATAATAATCAGGAGAAAAATTGGGCTTAACAATTCCACGTGTGATAACAAAATATTGTTTTTTTAGAAGTATAAATTTATAAGTAACTAGAACAAAATTAAGATAAAAGTTTATAAGCGACTATCAGCTAATAACTGTAAATTATAGTTGTTAAAAAATCTAAGTAATGATATAAAGAACACACTCTCGTGACAGTCTGTGTGTCTTCACTACAAAACCAGAAATGCCAGATAAATTATAGTAGAGGTAGTACGGAGCTCTGCTAGTTACTTCGACCATTACGATGATGGATGAGTCTTATCTAACGTAACGACCTTCTCAACTTCATAACTCTTGTAAGACTTAACCCTCTAAACTCACCATTTAACTTGCTTTCACCAGAAAAAATTATGAATGACGATATATGTCTGTTGAAACATAATATAGTATACTCTTTTGGTTTGTTTATGAGCTTAGGATATTTTCATGAAATTGAGATTCTCAGGACAAATAAACTCATTTTGACCCAAAAAGTACTTATACCTATTTAGCGTTCCACCTTTGTACGAAGAACCTCTACAAATTCCCATATGTTTTGTTTTAATGCAATCATTACAATAAAATTCTATGACGAAAAAAACCGACTTATTTTAAAGTTTATTGAACCAAAAATGATTACAACGATTCGAATACTAAGCTATTTTACATAGGAAATATTTATATAATAAATAAACCAATATCAGGCAAGCACTCATTTTTGAGACATTTTAACGGAATAATTTAATTTAGGCTCCGTTTAAAATTGTAACAGAAAATAATGTTTTATAGTAAGTAGGGTAACTTTAATTTTAACACTCACATCAAGAAATAATTATTATAAAAAGTTATGAATAATGAGGGAGAGGAGCGCAAGTGTTGCGGACACTGAAATATTTTGGAGGTAAGTAATTACTGAATATTTTTATAGGCTGTCTCTGTGGAGTTCTCCTACCTGTTTGACCTTTTGACCTTTTAAAAATAAAACGGTTCTTCCTTAGATGAAAAGACGCATATGTACAAAGTTTCAAGCCTCTAAAACATCTGTAACAAGCATTATCTTATCTTCTAGCAGACGAACAGATTATATGCCGTTTTATATTCTGATTAAAATCAATTCGGTGATAGTTTGACCAAGAGAAACACATTAACCGTGGTTCAAGTCTGTAGGTCCTTCCTAGGACGAGTATTGTTACAGACGGGTATTGATAAAATTTCATTAAGGCTCTTTCAGGTTCTACCAATCACGTATAAATAAAGTTATAAGAGTTAAGAAATACTTAAAGACAATTTCATAGAAATTAAAAAAAGTAAGTCCAAATGAGGCAACCGTATATTGAAATTCACTTTGTTAATCAATGAGAAGGGATGTGGTACAGATGATTTTAAATTACATTTCTCTGAAATAGAAAATGATAAAATCCTCAAGAGACATTTACGCTTGTAAGAATCTCTTTAGACCAAATCAACCGCGTCGTCAAAGGACCGGAATCAAGTGAAAGGAAAAGCAATTTGTCGTGTCCTGATTGCTGCCGTGTCGGAGCGGAGGTGTGAAACAGCTGACCGAACGTCCTCTTGTATCACAGCAAGATTATTAAATGTTTCACAGCAATGATATGATGTGTACATTTATTTTAAAAGAGTATTTTACAAATTTACTGTAGATCGATATGGTAATAGGCTCTTGAATTATAAGTTTTCTCCGTTACATAACTAATTAATAATATTACAGTGGTTTTTCTATTTTATATTATATAATTTTTATATCATATAAAAACTTTTTTGGGCACACATGTCCTTACAACAATTAAAATATCTTGAAGAATCCTCTTCCTAGAATTGCCTATGGAATCAATTTATTCGCTCAAGGTGCAGTTTTTGTTAAATATGTTTTGTTGTTATTGTTTGATTTTTTTTTTTTTTTTTTGTGTGTATCGTTATTTCTTGGCCTGCTCCACACTACCCATCTAGACTTCACGTCCATCCTCAAACTCCACCGACCACGTACATCTTCTTCATTGCTCATCTACTTGTTATCGACTTGACTCCATTAACTACACTTTAGCACTGTACCATTCTCCCAGATGGTCTGAGATGTTTCGCTCTCCAGCAGTCATTTGGGACATATGTTTCAGAGGCTGCTCTGAGGGAACCACCCCGTCTTCCACGGTTCAGTTCAGTGCAGTTTCTGGTAAAAGGTAATTGTTATTATTTTTATTATGATGAACACTTTATTATGATGGCTTGTTATATCTTTTATTAACTTGAGGTGAATGTGAATGTGTGAAATTTTATGAGTACACTAGTTGCTAATGCAGGAAATGCCAGTGCAACAAAATCACGTGCAAATTTTTATCAGAAAGCATTTTACCTAAGCTTATTTTTTAGCAATACCTTAGTGTCTTCATACAAGGCAGCTGTGTAAGCTGTATAATTTCAGCCGATACATATATTTACTGTGATAGCATGATATTATACATACAATGTTTCTTTTAAAAGATTTGTATCATTCCACTACAGTTTTTACACTTTACCGAGTGTGCAGTAAAATTAAATAAATGTAAGTAACACGAGTTTACATGCATATTAAGATGTAATGAGTATGTAAATGTTTTTTAACAGTTATTAGTTCAATAAGTAACGAAAAATAAAAATGTTTTTATACATATTTAAAATATTATATTTTTTTTTTTTATTTGCCTGTACAAATTTTCCAATTCATACTTGCATGATCGTGCATGTAATAAATAATTTTGTTACAATAATAAAAGAGCAGATTTGCCAGTTTCAGATTAATAAACCATAATGGATTTAAATTTCCGAAATTTGTAGATTAGTTATTTTTAAATTTTCTATATGGAAGGAACAGTTTAGACTGTGTGCTGTTCAAAATAAATTTATCTTAAGTAAAACATCGTTTAATTTCACATAAAATGGAATACTATACAATAAATCTGGATGACTATCCTTCAGTGTCTGGATGAAATTATTAATGTCTCTTAGAATTATGAGGGTTTACCGCATATCCAACGCGACATTCGATTTGTGATAACGTAGGGCTGAAGTGAGATCTGGTTACAAATAGACATAAATAAGATTGTTCAATGTTGGCTGTACCGGAAGTCTTCTACATTATTCTCAACCGGAAGCTCATGAGTTGACGAGCGGAAATTAAATAAACCACGTCTTACCTATATGATCTATTCGACTGCGTAGCCTGTTACTAAATCCATCTAACCTTCCAAAATAATTAAGAGTGAGTGTTCTTTACACTTTAAACATTCCGTAAAAGTGTATAAAGTTTCACACTTGCAGGTTTGAAGGATCCTTCAAAATATTTTTTGAAAAATAAATAATTTTGTATTGTTTTATTTATTATAATAAGTTATTTAATGGATATAAGTGGATATGGATATAAGATTAAGTGGATGTAAAATTTGTAATGCCTGCATTTTATAGATGAATAACATAAAACATTATAGATAAGTTTGTTGACCATACAATAGTTACATAAATATATATACATATAACATATATATATATATATATATATATATATATATTGTAGATTATAGACCACAAAAGTATAGGTCTTGACGGAATAGCTGAATATACAGAAAAGTTTTATCAGTTTGTGTCAAATTTTAATGGCCTTTTACAAGTGTTTAGAAAAATAATTACTTCATATACCTTGATTATTTTGAAGGTTTGGGAACCCAAATGAAAAATGTTTGGGATTATATTATCCAATTAGGATTATTTTAAATCCAATGCAGACTGAAATAAAAGAATGATATTTACATTACAGAAACACTAGGAATGGTAAAGTTAGGATCTTTTGGATACTAGGCGTTGAGAACTACAGTACGCTAGTTCTTATTTTTCATTTTCCAAATAATTAAATGTGGAGATGTAATGTTGAGGTTTTTGGACATTTCAATTTTTATAATAAGGTACATAATATACATCAATATCAGTAACAATAAACCATAAATTTAAGCGAGTCCAAATCAAAATGCGGTAATGAATTAAAACGGTAAAGTAAAAAATAAAAACATATTAACTACTATTTGAAGACTACTATAAAAATGGTATGAGCCGTTTACAAGATGAATAATCAAACCACCGATGATTCGTTTCTGTCTTGTATGTAACCAATTCAAAGTGTCAAGTGAGATTGAGTGTTTGGAGTACAGAGTGCATTCTTTAAATGCTGAATACTCTCCTTGGGGTGAGAACAACGAACTTTATTTCCTAGCATTTACGGGGTTCAGCTGCATTCAACAGATTTTGATATAAAAATGAAAATATTTGTAAATAAAGACAAATTATAGTTAGGTAGTATTGTTGTTTTATTACTACTTATTATTTTAGTTTCACTTTTGGAAAACTTTTCTTTTTGTAGAAACTAAATGTAAGCCAGTGCACATTTTTTCATCAAACAATATAACAGAGAGAACCAATATACAAGGCGGAAGCTCCTGATAAAAACGACCCCTATTCCTAGAATTTGGCGCTGTCGTTTCATCCGGGATTAAAGTCCTGTGTTATAGATTCTCTCTCTGGCACGGTCCGATTTAAAGATAAAGCTCTATGCATACAGATTGGGATTAGTACATTTCTTTAGACGTAGTCCTACGGATCTGTATTAAATATTTCTCGCAGGTGAATTGGAAATAGGTAAATTCTTCATCTAGAATAAAAAAATGAATATTTATTATTTACTATATAATAATAGGTACCGGTATTCTAATATACTCATAGCACTTACGACAATTTAAAAAAAATTATAGTCTAAAAGCCTTACATAGCATCATATTTTAAACGCACGTGAAAGAATTCAGTATGGAAACTTCGGAGGTTGATTTCAACACAATTAGTGTAAAATAATGTTTTGTAGGCACATTAACTTATATAGAAATTCTTTATTTGAAGGTTATTTTTGACGATGAAAGCATTGTGAAGAAAACAGGATTTTTCCGGACATTTGCCACAGACTACTAACCACAGTCGTAGGTGGTTAGTAGACGAATGAAGACGTATTGTGACCTGTATTTCCGTTGTTTAGTTTCAATGATTAGTATTGTGTATAGTTTTTATTGAGTGGATGTTTATAGATTCAGTGAAGTTGACAAACAACATGGTGGTTGTGATTCCTGACCTAGGCGTGCCACAACGCTTTGGTAAGATTTGTTTATTTTAACCTAGTTTGTAACTATGTATTAGGTTAGTTCTTTACCTGAAGAAGAGAATCAGATTGCAGATCTCGAAACGTAGAGTTACTGATTTCTTGTTTCACTAAATGATGGCATATTGTACGGAAAAATCCTATATATAGAAATCATGTGAGTAACTGTCAACAATATGTGTACGACTACTAACACAACATTTATTGAGTATAAGGAACCACCAAATTGGTTTGGCAAGGTTTGTAAATTTTCAGATAATACTAAAAACTGTTTGAAAAGCCGGTATATGAATCTTATGTAAAAAGATTTGTTGTATCTGGTCCTGCGAAACCGTAACCTCAGAAATCCAGTCTGTTAATAGACGACCAAGCATTTTGTAACTGTAAGATGTTCAAAACAGAAAATTGTACAAATCAGTCGCTAGCGGTAGCAAGAAATGGGAGAGAGAGAGATGAGAGGGAGACGAAACTGTGATATCAAAAGCGAATGTGCATTGTAAAATGTTGTGATGTTGGAATAGTTTACTTCTTACTTCTTCATTCATTCAATTAAAGAAGTTAGTTACTTATGAAACAGCTCATTGTAATCAAGTATCGAACAGAGCAGAGTGGATCGACGTACATTTTATTAGTTTAAAAAGATACAAACTATCTAGGGTTTTTTATTTTCTTTCGAACTTAGACTCAAAAAACTGAAAATATCCAATTCATCAGTTTTAGTTTACAGCTTTCAAATACAATACAGTTTAACTGTATTTAAAATATACTAGGTAGAAGTACACTACTCCGAGTATCGTAACACAATAAAATGTGTGTATGTGTTAAGATTGTTAGTCTACGTGTTTTAATATATCTAATGTTTGGATCTCTTATTAGTGTATTGAAGTTTTTGTTTACAAATTTTTTTATTCAACTATTAACTATTTTGGTTAACAATATGATCAATGTAAAATATTCGCTAACGCTCAGCCACGCACGCAGTGACATACGACACGTTATAAGTCAATGTTCCTCATGTAGAAATGAATCGTGACCAACATGAATTTTCAAATTGATTTTCGAGATATCGTACCAACAGTCAGGTATAAAGGAATTTTTTCAGCCCGCGAGATAGAGTTCGGTGAAGTCTGAGGCAATAAATTTATCACGGAAAACATTTCCAATACAGTATTACATTATTACATAAAGCTTCTAAAAAGTAAACCGTACCATCAGTAGTTAATTAGCTATAAATAAGCTACTTTATTCATATTAAAATCTAAATCTGGATTAACAGTGCCCGACTTACCTTATCATTACATTATAAATAATACGAGAGGTTTTACTTGGATAATATTTTCATGGAATGGTTCAGTGATAGACGGATAGGAAATTCATACAATTATCTAGCTGTATTGCATATTTTATTTGAACTCATCGTTTCATATTAACTAAATATATTTGTACTGGTGAAATGCTGGCTGAAAAGCACAGAGGGGGGGTTGGGTTGGATTCATGGATTCGATTTATTGAAAGCAGACTGTCAACGGAACCAGAATGTCTCTGTAATTGTGTACATAAACAGACGACTATCGACTAGTTCATTATACACAAATTAAACTGGAAATTTATACGGTATAAGTTTACCGTTTATTATCACGTTAGACAGTTTACGTTTATTTGCAGTTATATAACTTTTGGTGTATCAACTTTCTCAACAAACTAGATCTCTGCCATAGATAGATTAGAAGTTTTGAACTAGGTAGTACACGATATCTATGAGTTTTGATCACTCAAATTTAATAGTGAGAACTACATCTATCTCGGCAACACCATCTACTTACAATTATTGGCAGAGCAGTAACGAAGCGAGTAAATAAGGAGACTGTCTATCTACACACGTGTTCCGATATGTCGAAGACTGCTGATTGATGTATAATATAAACTTGAATGTATAAACTTAATTTAGACTTGAAATTGATACATAGATTCTTTTATGGCATTTTTACATGCAAAGACTAACTGTCCACTATCCACAGGATATTTCGGGAACGGGGGTTAGCTCAAGATTTGAAATTTTGGATATTTTGTTAGCACTATGGAAGGAGCAAAGTTCTTCTTCTGTTCCTCCATCTTACCGCCTTCTACTGTAGATCTCGAGAGTGAAATTAGCTATGGATTAGAAATTTTACTTGAAGGGATAACGTGCAAATTGAGCTGAATACGTTTTCGAGTTGGACGGCATTCTATGTTTATCCGCAGATTTTAGCTTAGCTGTATACTACCATAATTTCTGTAGGGTTTTCCCGAGAATATATAAAGTTATACACGAAATGTTTTATACTACTATTTCAGGTTCTTCCGATCTGATGTTAGTTTGATCATTTAAACATATATATGTTAGTACGTAAATAGGAATGTGTAACTAAGAACTAACAGCTAACAATAAAATTAAATAGCTTCAATTTTTTTATGTTAGTGTTGCCCATTTCACACCGGTGTACATAGATGTGGTTGCGTATATGTTTGTGGTCTAATAACTCAATCTTGTGGTCACCACAATCACTCGCATGCCAATACCAGCTGCCCGCCTCCCACCCTATCCCTTCCTGCTAACGTATACATTATTGTAATAATCATAAACCGTGAGAGAACTGTAACATATGACAGATGCCTTGTAGCACAAACTGTATAAATGCACTTCGTCAACACAGAGGGCCTAAAAACATTTTCCTCAGCCTAGAGTATGAACATATTCTATACATAAAAATCACAACTGCACAAACCACTGAATGGTGAATTGTCACTCCGGGCGCACGCACAAAGGAATTTTTATAAATTTATTCTAGAGAAAACAACCACCTGTTTGGAATAGTTTTTTATAAGGACTAACTACTAAGGTTTTTAATATTCTTAAATTGAAAATAAAATTTATCACACTTGTTGCCACAATTATAGTATCTTTGCTGTCATATTTAAAACATGATAAGTGTTCGTGTAATATTATCGTATATCTTTAATTTTGTAGATGATTTACAGAAGCCTTCTTAGTTTAGTCATAACTACTTACATTTCCCGTAATTCTTGGAATTTAATATTATTATATTATTATTTGGTGATATGTATTATTTTTTCTCGTTATTTTTGTTCCTATTATCTTTTGTCTAACGTCATTTAATTGTTTTACATACATATATATGTTGTTAATATTAGTAATGTTTGGCTTCTTTGATAAATTAAACATACTAAGTTTATTTCTTGTACTGTGATAGGCATGGCTTAGCATGTACTTAACATTTATTTGTAAAATGGTGTATACCGTATGAATAAATAAATAATGTCGTGGACACAGTAATTCGGATAACTTGTTGAATAATTATTTGATGTATTCTTTATTTGCATAGTGCAATAAAATGCTTCTTATACTTCCAAGTGTACTGCATAACACGCTGCTGTAAAATAAATGTTTTCATGTTTCATCTGATGGTTTTATGTTGATTGTTAACAAAATCGAAAACTCAAAAAGAATTTTGTCCAGAGCAGTTTTTATAAGTGTAACTTTATTAAAATGTTTAAGTCTAAGAAATGTTTAATACTTATTCTAAGAACCACTAAAAAATTCGTATTTATATTTGTAATTTAATGTGAGTATCAGTCCCTGAAACTCTTTATAATTTGTCGTGAATAATTCTAATATATTTCTAATAAACAGTAGATAAGAGTCATTTGCAAATTTTACAATAAATAAAAGAAAACCCCACTAATATCAATAGGAAAGGGAAAATTCAAAGGAAAAATAAATGCACATATTAATTACAACTGTGCCAAATACAGCATTTCAATATCTAAATTTACATTTTCGTCTGGGATAGAATTAATTTTGATCAATTGAAATTTTCAAGGAGTATTAAATTATTTATGGTATTTTCACACTGTATTAAAGTTACTTTGATGGAGATTGTCAATTTTATTGTGTTATGTATTGATCAAATACCATATAAATTTTTTATCTGTTTTCCGTCCCCGCAGATCTATTCAGATATCTGACATACGTGAGCTGAATGTATGGTTGTGAAAATGTAGTAATAAATAGGCATAATCAGTTGATGCGGGTCCTAATACAAGACAACCCAAACCCAATATTGCTCGCTTCGTTCATTTAATTGATATATTTTAATATTACTTACCAGAAATAATTGCGCTATATGTATTATATTACTCATTGCTATCTTATCTATCTTCTTTTTACTTACTCAGTCTAAAGTAATAGAATTAACTTACCTATTGGTATAAGGTATTATAATTTAAGGTGATAGTAATGGAGAATGTTTTATGACTAGCATAAAAATTTTAAGATTCACAATGAGTCGAAAAAAATGTCTACACAGTTACAGCCTATACTTGAAATATTTTAGAGTCTGAAATTTTAAATATTTAACCAAGTCATATTATATGCAATATATTGCATAAGCAATGCTTCGACTCAGGAAACGTAGATTATGATATCGTCTGTGTAAGCCAATAACTAGGAAATGTTTTATATAGATCGATATTGTAATGGAGATTTGAATTTGTGGTAAAAAACTGAATTTGAATAAGGGACATAAACTGTGATTTTGGATTGCTGTATTAGCAAAATATGACTATAGAGTTTTATATTTTTTGCGAAACGTCACTTACAACAATGTTATTTATCATACAGGATGAGTCAGAAATACGGTAAAATATTTTAAGACGTGATTGTAGAGCTTAAAATAAGAAAAAAAATTATTTAAAGGTAGGTCCGGAAACGCTCCATTAGTGAGTAATGGCTGGGGAAAAAAAATTTCCTTTGTTTTAAGTTCACCTGTTGAAATTAGTGATTCTGAAAGGTTTTGTTCTTATTTTAACTCAAATAAGGGGTTTTTCTAAGGAAAATCACCTGAAAAAGCAAATAAAACCACTCTAGAGGTTGTAGTGCGAACAGGTTTTGAGGAAAAGTATGAAATTGGCCAAAAAATCTAATAACAAAAATACCGTCTTAAACGTTTGGTGTCGAATAACATTGTTAAATGACCAATAAACAAACTGTTTTCCTAATACAGATTGTAGAGTATTTAATTCGGAAAACAACCATAATAAGCAAAGTTAATTAAATGTGTAAAAAGGTTATGAATTTGACTCCTCACGTATTACACTACGCAGCAAACTTTTATGGTATTTTTAGTATGTCCGAGGTATTGTTCATTCTACTTTCATATTTGTGAATTGTGAATCCTCACTTTGATTAAACACTTTTAGTTTTATAAAATTCGTCTATAAGTTTTATATTCCACAGTGAATCAGAGCTTTACATTAGAATAAAAGATTTACACAGAGGGAGTGACTGTTCATTTATTCATTTCAATTAAATTTGACGAATCCCAAAACAGAAAAGACTGTTGTGAAGTCAATTAAAACTGAACGCTTCATTAATAATCTACCATTAACTGAACAATGAATCGTCTGGTTGTAATTTGAGGGTAACTTGGTAGTGATTTTAACAAGTATGAAAACCGTTCCTTTTGTTTAGTGAAACTATTAGGTAATGATATTTAGAACTGCACTTTTTACATAAGGGACGATAAACACAATTTAAATTGTAAAAGCCTACTTAACTATAGCTACTTTGATTGATAATTACATTTTTAATGTTAAATATATTAGATTATTAATTGTTTTGAAGTTTTTTATCCGCTTTTGTGATAAAAATGCTAGAATAATTTGTTGTGTATAATAAAGTATTCATCTATAATTTAATATTTTCATATTTAATAACATATCATCAATGAACCCTACTGCTTATACGCCTTTTATAAAATTATGTCGAAAGTAAAAAGGTGTCAAAGAATTTGGCTTGAATACACAACATATCACATACATTGAATATGCTTGCATGTAAAGAAATCACCATTGCGTAAATTAGTAATTTGACTCGTGTAGATTTATTTATTTGTTTATTTATTTACATAAGGTATACACCATTTCACATTTGTTATAGGTATTGTGAAAATACAAGAGGCTTGATATATAAACAACTTACATAAATAGTTTACATGCATACATGCTAAAGCAAACAGAAGCAAAAAAATAAGCAAAACAAGTGCCAAATAACATCAACATCGTGAATAAAAAGAAAAATTACAACAGCAATATAGTTCATAAACAAGTGCAACATGAAGGTGGAACCGTAAAAAAGACTTAATTAAAGTACCGGTAGCGTATAAAATATAGAGTTACTTATATACTACTAAGACATACATATGCATATGAACAAATACAATACGAAAGAAAAAATAAAGATTAGCGTAGCCTATGTTCATTGATATATATAAAAAAAATCACAAGAAACCATTTCCATTTAGCAAAATATAAAACATGCTACAATACATGCAAATTTTGATGCTATTGCAATAATATATGAACAAAAGTGTTAAGAAAATAGCAAGAAATATATAACATTCATAAGAAACCATCTCCATTTAGTGAAATATACAATATGCGACAATACATGCAGGGTTTAATGCCATTAAATATAAACAAAAGTGTTAACAAAAAAACAAAAACAAAAAAAAAACAAATAGATTGAAAACTATTGGAGCACGTTGAAAGTGTTTTCAACAATTAGCAGTAAATGTTATAAAAACTGGAGTCCATCTGACGAAACCCTTAGTTTCAAAATGCCTCGTCCAAAAATAAACTATATTGACTCATGTAGTTGATAGGTTCTAAAATTTAAATCTTAAAATGTTATCCTGTTCGTCAATGAACACACTAATGATTTAAAATTATTATAGCAGTGTTGTTAAACTTAATTAAATCACAAATAAGAATAAAACAAACTCCCGATAGACAATATATTTACTTTAGCAATTTAGCAAATTAGATGCCATGTTAGTATTTACATAAAAATTTAGTAGTTCACGTCATAAGAAGACAACACGCTAGTAGGCTGTGAACATTCCTAGTGTATTCCTGTCATTTAAATCTTCCTTCTCTATTTGACTGGGCTAGTTAAAGGACTTAAAACTCAGAACTAACCAAAAGTTTGTTTAATTCACTTTAAAACTAGTACTTGTACACCCACAGTCCAACTTGTATTAAAGTGCAAGAGATACAGAGTTATTATTCTCCTATTTAATGCCTTTTTGAAAAAGTCTCTGTGGTGAAGTACATATTTTTTATAAGAATCAATCTGTACTACTTCATCAGAACTTCAATTTTTCCGATTCTAACATTAAATTATAGTATCAAAAAGTATTTAACTCAAATTTGTATCTGAAAATTATTTTTATGTTTCTAAATTTTATAACTAATTAAAACTGTAAACATTTTCCTGTTGTATGTACTTTATTGTATAGGTTTATTGTAATAATCAGGAAAGTTTAGCACAGTCAAACAACCCCTGAGTGGAGAGCTTGCTGTTGTATATAATTGTATAAACTTACTTTTTATTGTACATTACTGTTCTATAACCCTCATGATTGAAAGATTACCTTCATTATTTATTTAAGAGTAACTTAGAAATTATTCTCTCAATTGCTATATATCAATATTGCACCATAAGCAAACCATTGTATTTTTTAATTTTTATGCATAAAAAATTGTAATATAATTATGAAATTAAAATAATACGTTCCATAACCTTTTTAAGAAAAAAAAAAAAAAAAACAGAGAATCTCTTTCTTTATTATTCTACTATCAAGTATCTTTGTGTTGTAGTAGTATATAAATAATTCAAAAAAACATTTCTTTTCTGTAGATTGTTTTGTTTCTCCATCCGCATGAAATTGCAAACTGCCATATTTTTATACAACACGTACAGAAAAGGGTTATATCCTATACAAATGTATTTGTTGTGTTCCTTAGGGTATAATTATCGCAATATTTTTGATTTTATTCTGAATCTTATTGGATTTTTAAGTAATGACTTTCTTATCACTTCCAAACATTTTAACCAATTATTTCATACAAAACATTTGTATTTTTTTATCAAAAAGTGTTTACAATTAATATTTCATTTCAATCCTCCCCTAAGCTGCCTAGTGCCAATGAAAACCTGGTCTGGCAATAAAAGCCCGGATCCTAGTGTCAAGGTCACTGACATATCTTTAGCATTAGGTGACGCTAATCTATAGGACACATAATACTATAATATTATGTATACCTTTGAATCTTCAGATCTATCTTGTAGATTATTTTGATTATTTAAAGCACTATTATGTTAGATCTGTTTTCTCAGCAGTCTCTAATAATGAATAACACTAACTTTTGTTTAAATAAAAACTATTATGTCAAAATGAAAATAATGTGATTTAGAAATGAAAAGAATTTTAAGGTAGAGGCCATATTATCAAAAATTAAGAAATGTTGTGGAAGGTTCAGACATTTTGTATTTACAAAATACCTCTCTTAAAAATATTTTTTGTTTAGTCATTGTTGAATAAGAAACACTATTAATTTTGAATACACGTTCCAACGAGGATAGAAATATTACAATATCCAACTAAATTTTATATGTAAAGAGTTAACAGATCGTGTTAGCAGTTAAATTTAAAACATGTTTAAACATATTTTCAACTTCCTTAATAATTTATTAACATTTTAATGTTAAGCCATATAGCTGATAGCAAACAGTAAGTACAGTGGTGTACATGTCAACTCCATATATCATTGTACTTGAAGTTTGAAGTACACCACAAACTCTGTAAACTCCATAACTGCATTACAAAGAAATTAAATACAGAAATGCTAAGGCAAATAAATAAATCCGAGATCGTTTCGAAGTCCATACGACAATGCTTCATTCTCTAGTACGCGTTGTTAACCGTAGTACACGTTGTTAACCGTAGTACACGTTGTTAACCGTAGTACACGTTGTTAACCGTAGTACACGTTGTTAACCGTAGTACACGTTGTTAACCGTAATGCACGTTGTTAACCGTAATAAAACCACTAACTATGTAATGTACTTGTAAAATGTTGAACCTGCATTTCTTACATAACGGTTGGTCTGCAGATGAATTATTACAGCGTAATAATATGCTTCTAACATACATGTGAGTTATATGTTTAAACGAGCATTTTTGAAGGACAACAATGAGAAGTTGAAGTAAGCCACTTGGTCAGACAAAGAATTCCATGTTCATAGTAGTGACGTCCATTCCAGCAGATACTTGGAAAAACTTGGAAAAAGTAAGTGGAAGTGGAGAACGCTTAAGATCCAGGCTGATCGGATGGAATACATAAAGGATATCATCGACAAAAGCCAGGATAGCAGTTTTAAAAGCAGATGCTAAGTTATATATATATATATATATATATATATATATAATTATTTCGTATTTGGCCGTATCTGTCACATATGCGTTTTAAATAAGCAAACTAACATATGATCAGAAGACCTAACGCATATGTCAAAGATACGGCCAAATACGAAATAATTGAATCGGAAAACATTTAGCGCTCTGTGGTGTAATGGTAGCACATTCACCCGGCAAGTGAGAGATCCGGGTTCGAGTCCCGGCGGAGCAAGTACTTTTTGCGATTCAATGTTTATTGAAATTAAATAAGGCTATTGCCATTTATACAATTTAATGTAAAAGTCGTTTGACAGGTATTTGGTCTTCTGATCATATGTTAGTTTGCTTATTTAAAACGAATATGTGACAGATATGGCCAAATACGAAATAATGGGATCGGCAAAATTAAGCGCTCTGTGGTGTAATGGTAGCATATTCACCCGGCAAGGGAGAGATCCGGGTTCGAGTCCCGGTGGAGCAAGTACTTTTTGCGATTCAATGTTTATTGAAATTATATATATATATATATGTGTGTGTGTGTGTGTGTGTGTGTGTGTGTGTGTGTGTGTGTGTGTGTGTGTGTGTGTGTGTGTGTGTGTGTGTGTTGTGTGTGTGTGTGTGTGTGTGTGTGTGTGTGTGTGTGTGTGTGTGTGTGTGAGTGTGTGTGTGTGTAAATTACACTCCCATTATCCTACATACGCTTTTCCGATTTATCCCAACTATCTCTTAAGTGGAATCAGTGGAATGTATATTAATACTAAATAAGTGTGGCCATTAATTAGCAAATATAGTTTTTGTTTTTTATTTTTTCGAATTTTAACACACATATATAAATACATGAGACTAGGCGTTACCCACGGTTTTTCATGTAATTTCCTTCTGTGAAGCAGGGATACCACAAGAATATCTCTTTTAAGTGATACAAATTGGTATATGATATAAAAACAGCTGATTTGACACCAATGTTGCAAAAGACTCATTTTTTAAATAGTTTTTTGTATACATTTCATTCGAACTACCTTGAAATCGTTATTATCATTGCTACATTTCAATTAACGCTAAATTAATTACTACTTTAATTCTCGTTGATTACTCTATAAGTCCTTTAAATAAGAATTTTTATAATTTGTATGCAAATATATTACAATGTAGTTAAAATAGCTACTATAAATGCCAAGTCAGCGCAACAACATAGCAGACATCTTTACCTAGATAACTTGCTTAGTTAATGCAAGTTCGGCTTTGCTTGTTGGCAACAAAGTTAAACTGCCGATCTCAGAGTTATGGGAATATATATTTGTTCACTTTAGAAAGAATTCAAATTGAGGTCTGTTTACCGGAATAGTACAGGGTATTTTAATTGTGTAGGTAAATAAATACGATTTGATTGTTACAAAAGTTATGAATCGTAATTTAAAAACGAACAAGAGAATGTCTTGTATACTGTAAAGTAAAAACTTACTTTACACTGTAAAGAGAACAAAGGGACAGTTTCTATAAACGTTAGCACTGCAAGGAATACTAAGGTCAGATCATAGTTTATGTGTATTTATAATATTTAGTACTGTACATTTTATAAAAATTGCAATAAGGCTGCAATATAATACTCGTAATAAAGTACACTTGCCAATACATTACCAAAATATAAAGAAAAATATTTTGAAAGAATTTCTGATATTACTAAAATTTAAAAAATGTGTGCATTTGAATATGTGATATTGACTTTTGAGTATTTCTAAAGTGTTATAGCCTAAGACTTAGCAACGATTAGACATTGTTATAGACATTTTGGAATTAAATTATTTTTGGTACTTAGTTCACAAATGTTAATGAATTGTTATAAACAGATGTCGCTGCGATAAAGTTTAATGTAAACCAAATCTTACGTTTCCTCCGTAACAAGAATACGCTTTATGGTGTTATAACTGCCATTGTTAACAACGCTGTAAAATAATTAATGTATTAAGTCGGTAAGATAAATTACGTCGAATTACAGACAAAGCCTGTTTTGTAGCTTTATTACTTCTGAGAGCTATAAAAACATCCATTATAGAGTAATAAGCTCTTCCAGAATGGTGTATTAAATCTATTTAGCCCTAAAATGACTGTCTTTATTTAGCTTTAAATTTAATTGATGCTATTCTGACAGAAACTCATTGGCTCTATTACGCGAATGTGTTTGAAACTGGAGATAATATACAAGTGAAAATTTGTCTGATCCTTAGCGAAACCTATCACTTGAGAGGCAGGAAGAAAATGTCATTTCTGTCTGTCTGTCTGTATGTCTGTCTGTCCATCTGTTTGGACAATATTATAAATACGAACAGACCTATAGACTTGAAAGTCGGGTTGTATAGATGTTTATTACTTCTTAAATCTATCAAAACATCCAAATCATGCATTATAGTCATAAGCTATTCATCCATAGACGTCAGACGAACTTTAGTGAATCTCAAAGTTATATAGTGATGTCCCAGATACAAACTGTATGCATGTAAATTGAAAATTATATACCGTATAATAAGTCCCTACAAAGAGTAGCCCAGGATGTCGTGTATATTCTGTAACCGTAATGTTAGAATGAAGAAGAGTGTAAAATTTGGGTAACTATTTATCAAAAAAAAACCATTAAGGAGCGTGAGGTTTTTTACTTAAATCTTCACAACATTTTCAACCACATAAAGCATTCACACTCTCGATAATATATTTTCCTCAACAAGTTCCCGACAAGTCTATTGTAAAGGTGATACATCGCCTGTTCTGTACTTGATCTATAGATCCCAACTGTGTCAATAACTCGATATCGTATTTTTGCCTCCAACAACACACCTTGTCGAGACTGCGATATATATTTTATTTGTATTTACTCAAATGACGCGTAGATTCGATGAGTAATATGTTAGGGTTAAATTAAGTTAAAATGTATCAATTTTTTCAAATTTCTTAAATAATTGAGTAGTTGTTAGGTTCTTATAAAATATTTTACACCTTTAAAATATTTATATATTTCGGTTTTTATCCCAAATTTATATGTATATTATATATATTTATATTTTCTGTAAAACCCGATTTATATATAAAATATATCTCAGGTATATATTTATGTACTAGTGTGTTTATAAATGAATAACGGGGTTATAAAACTTTGCAGTGTTTATATATAATTTGAAATTGTAAATCATATATATATATATATAATCATTAAGCATTTTAAACAGTTTTTTTGTTGTCAGCTGTGCACATATAGACGCAATGTTTCCTGCACCATCTGAAAAAAGCGGTAGGAGAAAAACTGGCAACTTGTGAATAGAAGGCTTTTTTCTTTTGTACAAATTGCAGAGACCGAATCTGCAGCAAACGTGCCTTCTGTATAAAGGCAACTGTAACTTCTGAAACTTGCTCAAGATATAAATTCTTTATCAAGTAATTTGTTGCATTTACAGAAGTATAACTGTTACTGTTTTTTGGGTTCATTTCATTGACGGGGAACGTAGGAAGTGATATGGTTAATGTTCTGACAAACATGTGCTCGTCTTCAAGCGTGAGAGAACTTCAATTGTTCTATGGAATCCCTAGATGACGAGTAGAATCGTAGTAGTTCTCATCATGCACGTAATAAAATGGAAATTACAATCAATACTACAATACTCTCAAACCTTTTACATATTTGTTCATCGAGAACATGGTTTATAATATTCAATAGCTTGAATGTCTTGAAGTAACCCTAATATATGTTATTTAAACGTTATTTTGTTGAAACATTATTGTACTTTACTATAATTAGAGTAAATAAAAACGGTGAAACAATAATTGAATAGAGAACCGTATAATGAAAGATTATTTGAGAAGAAAGTGAAACTCGTTCTTGAAAGAGATCCGGGAAGAACATTGTGTTTTCTTGACACCAGCTTTAATTAAAAAGAAATTCTTAGGATTGCCGATAAAACACCTGAAAGGGTTATCATTGAAAGCGGCAGATTAAATCTGTTTTTGCCCGAAATTTAATGAGCGAAGAAAATTTTATGATATAAATACAATTGCAGATAATAATTGAAACCCTTATAAATTTTGGCACTATAAATATTCTTTTAAGATAATATAACCTATCTTAATAAAAATAATTACTAATGGAATTGTGGATAGTATAGTTCATTGCACTGACACAATTTTATATACACAATTCTTTTAAATTTATAAAATGTATTACTACATAGGTTCACGATTATAAGCTAATTATATACCAAAAAATGTCATGTCCCGAATCTCGTTCAGACGCGTTTTTATCATTTTCATGGTTTGTGATTAAGACTAGAACATACGGTTTATATTACGTTTTATTACAACAGTTTGGGTTGCTAAGCACACTCTTCAACTTACTTTTTGTTCGTTACGAGTGTAAACAGATCACCAGCAAATGTTCATGTGTTCTGCGTTACTAATTTTACTCTTAAACTTACTTTTGTTCGTTATACGAGTGTAACAGATCACCAGCAAAGTTCATATGTTCTGCGTTACTAAGTTTACTCTTAAACTTACTTTTGTTCGTTACGAGTGTAACAGATCACCATCAAAGTTCATATGTTCTGCGTTACTAAGTGACATAAGTTTGTTCCTAGAAATCATTTTCCGGCAATATAGGATCAATCATGTCGACCTGAAATATATTTACTGTAGTGGCAAACAAGCGTCCAAAATCGTTACATTTTTAAGATACATAACTAAACAGACATTTTGAATTGTTCTTGAAAGTCAGACCAACCATAAATCTATCAAAACTATGGCTAATTGGGTCTAAAAAATCTTTATGATATTCTTATTAATTGTGAAATTAAGACGCACATTTTATAGTTGTAAATTGTATTTGATTTTATACCAACTATATTTATGTATATTATCTTTATTTTCCAACTATAAAATTTAACTTATATCATAATCTGATTATATATTGTTACCTTCTTATAATAAGGATTTTGTTTTGTAAAGATTATTTAATACACTAACCGTGAAAATTTATGTACATTGAAATGTAATCAGGTCTATATGATGGTGAGTATCATATCAGAGGATTTCGCTGAGTATAATTAAAGCCTATTACTCAGTACCCTGTTACAATTTCTTTTTATGTCAAAGGTATTTTTCTGTATTCTTTTTTGTCTGCTAGTTCTCAGCAAAGTTCAAGAATTAAATGACGTACAGCCTTTTGAGTTTCACACACAGTCCAGTATCTCATCAAATTATCATGGGGCGAAAATTGCAAACAAATCAGACTGATTTATTACGCGACAGAAAACTTGCCTGTAATGATAACTGTCCATGACTATAAAACATGAGAAGGCGAATACGTTTTCCTTACTAATTTACAGAACTACAAGACACTATATGCATCAAGATTACTCAACTTGCTTCCCAATACTAAAATTGTGACTCGAAGACATTAAAACTATGACTATGCATCTGGTTTGGATAGAAGTAAATCCACACAATTTGCCGAATTTAGAATCTTAGGATTGTACTGCAAAAAAAAAAAAAAGAAACCACGTGTATTTTAATATATTTGAATTTTTTCATATCATTATCATATTATGATTGTCGGAACACGTTCTATTTTTGATGGAAATGGGTATAAGTCATCTGATATCTGTAATAGTTCCGATTCTTTTATATTAACCTCTCACATTTAGCTTGTCAGTAAAGGTTTTTGACGTTCACAAGTAATACCTCAGCTTCAACCTTATAAAAGATAATATTTAGTGATAAAAGACCAAGAACTCTTAGGTTCTAGCAACACATTCTAATATTATTAAATGAAAGCGTATAGTAATATTATCAAAGTATAATCCTCTTTTTATAATTAGGTAGAGATGAGGTCGGCAGGGACACTTTATAATGTCATTGTTTGTCTCTCACAGAAGGGACTAACTGATCATTTATTCTTTCCAATTACGTCTGAATACCAACAGACATTGAATAGACTCTTGAAATTTCAATTTATAATCTGAAATCTGAAAGGTCATTACTAGTATATGCTAACCCAACAACAACATCTCAATTATCATATGAAAGGTCCATTACTAGTATATTGCTAACCCAACAACAACATCTCAATTAATCTTTTTCTTTATTTGGATATGAAACTTAATTGCTTTATACTATTATGTACGGGTTATTTCATTATACGACAAAATACTAGAATTGGTATACCAATCGCTTACATTTTTTTCTTTGAAAAATGTGACTTTTTAACTACAAAAAGCTCCATGTAATGCGTTAAAGTGTTTTTATTGAGATAAGAAGTATATGTTAAATAGTTTATAATATAACTTAATGATCTAGTAACACACTATAAAGTAATTCAATGGAACATTTTTACTATCTGAAACACACTTTAATTGACTCCTACGACATGCAGTAGAGAAAAACGTTACAAACGATAATTTTACTAAATTTAATTTTTATTTTGATAATTCTGGATGATTACGCAATAAGATTTAATCGCTGCTAATTCCTGCTCATACCCTGTTATAAACTGCTTAGATTACATAATAACACTTTTCTCTTTTACTTTTAGCGTGGCTCGTACTGTAATAAACTTTTCGTGATATATAACTTTCATTATATAATTGCTTTTGTGACAATTTTAAATTTCGGGTATTCAAAAAAGTACGTTTGTTAAAATCAGTTATGTTTTGGAAAGTTAAATTGGTTTTCAACGGGTAAAGTCAGTAAGGTTTTAAATAATCCAGCACACTAATGTAGGAAGGCATTTTAAGACCAGGTACTTTGATTTCGAATATAAATGTTGAATGTTATCAGTCTTTATTTAACTTAATTTTTCAATCTTGAATAAAATTCCATAACAATAATTAGTAGAATACAGTGATGGATAATTTTAAAGAAGTTCAAATATTTATTAAATTTTTGTAGAGGTGTGAGATTAAATTTTTCCTTGAAAGTTATTTTATGTGTCGTTAATAGCAAGTAAAATGAGTTACATTTTTAAAATAATAATTATAATAAGTAAGAAAGAATCATTTTAAAAAATACACCCAAGAATCAATGACCATTTCACAGATTATGAATGCAAGGCTGTACAGTGATACAGTGTAACGAAGGTGCAAGTCCCATCACCTGTAAAGTACAGTACATACAGGTACATGTTTACAGAATGTTGCCTCATATAAATGAAGTACACAATGTGTTGAGGTCCGCCAGGTCTTATCTCGCCTTGCAGCACTCTGCGCTAATATATGTGTTAGAGAAGCTGTCTGCTTAATAGCGTCTTACCCTTAAGCTGGAAAGTTCAAATAATAACGTTAATCGGCTACAGTAGTATTCGACACATTGAAGTATCGCGTTATATTAGTTCTGAGTGAAAATCATTCAACAGCCAACGTAACTGGCTGGAACTGTGTGAGGTGATAATTTTAGAGTACTCAAAACTCTTTTCTGCTTAATCAATGTTACTAATGTCTAATATCAGGCGTTTTTTAAACACATTTGCATAGTGAAGACCTAAATAAGTAGACCAGATATAGTATCGAATTTATGGAATTCATGTTTTTTGAAAGACACCGAAATTGTAAATTTTCCCCATTTAAATTTAAACTGATAATTTAGTTCTGATTTCCTCTGTAAAGGTGATAATTTTGGAGTCTCAAAATCTCTGTTTTCCTCTTTTAATGTTACTAATGTTATTATGAGGTTTTGTTTAACTCATCTGCGCAGTAAAAACCTCAATAACTGAAACGGATAAGGTATTGAACTTTTTGAAAAGTATTTTTTTGAAAAGCACTAAAAATTATACATTTTTTTATTTAAACTTTCCTGATAATTTAGTTGTTTAAAATATTGGCTCAGATAAGATCAGTTAAAATGAATGCCTTGTACTTTTTATCAGTTTAACGTTTCTGTTTAATGAGATCCATCCATCATCATTAATGACCATAAAATGTTTATGAAGTTAGAAAAGTAGATAATTGTAAAACCATGTAACCTCGCCACATAATTATCCAACTACTTAAAAAAGTCATATCTGATACCTATTAATTGTAATTATTGTATTTTCCAAATATTATTTAACATTATTGTTATAATCATACATGGTTGTATTTAACATTATGTAACATTATTTCAAACAAAAAAATCCAATGCCAGTGCAGGTTATATTACTTTTTTGACTTCACATTTTAGTTGAAATACTTCATCTATGTAATAAAAATCTTCGTTTCAGTAAAACAATTTGAAATACCTCGTAACAGCCCTACATCGGCTTTCCCAACAGTTCCCAAACGCTTACCTGCTTTTCAGCTTCAATTTGAGTTTGTTCAGTAACCTAAAATAGAAGAGCAAAGTGATGAAATTGTAAAAATAAGTGATAAAAGATTAAACTTAAAGAGACACAAAAATAAAGTAGGAAAAAGTCTAAGTGAAGCGTGTGATAAATTACAAAAATATTTGTAATATAATTGAACAAAAGTTTAAAAAAATACATTCAGATAAACCTAAATGTCAAAGAACATTAAGTTCTGCCATTGGTGTATCTGGAACACCGAGGTGAAGTGCCATAATCTCAGCCATAATCACGTTATCGAGAACAGATGGTAAGCAGGGGTGACGTCTGGGTTTTATGTTCCAACTCCATTTTGTGGTCATTACTTTCATCTGATCGAAAAGAACACATAATGTATAAATTTGAGAACGTTATTTTTGTAAAAGGTGTCATAAATAAATTAAATCCTTCAATTTTTAGTAACGCTTCATCGACATATAAAAAAAAGCCTAGTTAGGAAGAAAGAAAGCAGGTTATAAAATGTTGAGGTAGGTTAAGAGTTATAAACTTATCGGAACTCGACGCATACTTTGCATTATTTTGAAACCTCAAAATATCTTTTGAATCTCATTGTTATCACTTTTTATTCCTTTAAATTTTGAAATTTACTGCAATAGTCACCGTTTATTGTTGCGTTTATTTAAACAACTATTAGACTGTGAATTGTAATGTTTTCTGGTTTTAGTGAGTAATTAAGCTGAGATTTGCATTGAGGAATGCAAACCTGGTAAGTATAACGATCTAGGATTACTCTTAAAAGTGATGAATGTGTTATCTTATTATTTGCAATTCGGTAAATCCTGATACATCAATATTTATCTCATATTCTTTATCATATCGATACCTCTTAAGATCTTATTGATTTAATGATACTTGATTTATAATCCTTGAGGCAGTTAGGAATGTTAAGTGTGTAGTACTGCATTTATATAAATAAATGACATTAGGATTTAGAAAATTAAAGGATTAGTTCTGAGTAACAAAGGTTGCTGACTAACCATTATTCAATTGCCTATTAGTTTGCCTGTCTAGTGTGAAAATCATCATGCTAAAAGCGTGCCATAATCTGTACGTACCAAACCATGTAACACTAACACTGTAAACACTAATGCTAATAAAAAAAAAACACTAGATAACTTTAGCTTTTATATATATATAGATGGCGTCATTTATGCCGCATTTTATGAAGTAAATATACCATTACTAATTGGTTTTTGTTTGGATGACATTTACAAACTCGTGTAAACTAACAGCAAAATGTAAATAGTCACCGTAACTATTACAGAATTCTGTATGAACCTATTGAACTACGTTAATTAACTGGATTAAAATAATAATACATCTTATTTTTATGCCCTCATTCAGAGCTCTTAAGTTATTTTTTCATTTATTTGCTAGGATTATGAATAAACTGCAAATTTTAAAAGAACTTTGATAAATGTTTTTAGTAATACCTGTCTGATAGGAGAACGAAATATCTTTTACCTATTTATCTTTGTATATACGATATTTGGAGCGTCTTGCTGTTTAACTCAATTAAATAATCTCGATCTATTTTTTCACTTTTAATTAGCCAAATAACTTCATTTTAAAAACTGTATAATTAAAAAAAAAAAACAATATTTAGTTTCAAATAAATACTTTCGAGTACCTTAATTGAAAATTCGTATGGATCTCTTACAACGAATCGTGAAAACATATTTTTAAACACGTTTCCTGCCAATTTCCTCCAAATAACGATAAACTAGAGTCATCACGTAGAATAGTGTGAAAATAAACAATAATTTGAAAATTATTTGATGGAAAAACATTTCATTACAATTTGGAAACTATATTGATATCTTGATATTACTACTACGCACAAATATTACAAATTTGGAGGGTCAAAAGTTTACCAATAGTTACTCAAAACCGACAATTTACTCTAAGTCAAATATTATTTTACAATATTTATCTACAGATGAAGGCAATAGGCTTATACGGACAATTTACTCTATAACCTGAATATTATTACCGGCAAACCTTATAACAAAGACTTCGTTAAGTTTCTACGTCGACTTCTCTTGTTTAAGTGCCACGCGGTTTAGCAGCTTACATTTAGAACCATGATGTAGGATAATAGTCCACGGCAATTAGGCTTTTGGTATTAAAAAAAACCTTTTGGGAGTTAAAAGTTTTCAAATTATTAATTTGTAAATAGTCTTTGTAGGGGCAACAACATTACTTTTCACCTTTGAAGGTCAGAACTAACATGTATTACAAGAGACTCCCACAATTCGGGCTTTTTTATAGCGCCTGCTCTATAAGATTTATGTTAGACAACACTAAACGTATGTATGTTAACGAAATGGTTTTTTATTAAGGACAAATTTATATTGTAGTCCATTGGTATGAAACCCATTTGTTTTATTTAATAATAGTCACACAATTTTATGCCTAGTCTTTGGTAATATACAAAAACCTTTTTGTTTACTGTTAAAGTGTTTTTTCCAAATTCTGAATTTTGTAAAGATCTTTCCTGTACAACAACATTACTTTTCACCTTTGAAAGTCAGAGGTAAACATTTGTATTGTAATGTCTCACGTCAATATATTTTATAATCGCCTGGCCTCTATAAGAATTCTTCGCTGGTTAAGTGTTCTCAATAATAAAGGTATTGCGTATGTTGTAACGGAAAGTTTTTTTTTTAAGGACAACAATGAGAAATTGAAGTGAGAGACCAGTTTGGTCCAGACAAAGAATTGTCATGTTTTCATATTACGACGCCCATTTTGGTGAAGGCCTGGACGGAGTGACGTCATCCCAGTAGACACTCACGAAGAAAAAACCTAGAAAACATAAATGGAGAGACCGCTTAAATATCTGGATTCTATCGATATTGGAATTCATGTGTGGAAAGGAATATCTTCGAAAAAAAGCAAGGAATAGCATTTTTTAAAGCAGATGCTATAGATTAATATTTATATATATATTTCCATCGTTACATCGACCTACCCCCAACTAAGTATTTAAATGGAAGACTCAGTGGAATGTATACGGAATACAAAAGAAGTGTGGAGTCATTAATTTAGGCCAAATATTGTTTAGTATTTTTTTCGAATCTTTAACACACTTATATAAATACCAATTGAGACTAGGATACTAGAATACGCAAATTTTCCTTCTGTTAACCCAGGGACACACCAACCGAGAATATCATTATAAGTGATTACAAATTGGTATTATGATATAAAGACAGCTGATTTGGACACCCATGTTGCAAAACATTCATTTTCTTTTTAAGTAGTTTTTGATTATACAATTTCCATTCTAACTACCTGTTAAATTCCGTTATTATCTTTTTGCTAACATTTTTAATTAACGCTAAAAATTAATTTACTACTTTAATTCTCTTGTAATGACTCTATAAAGTTCCTTAAAAATAAAGAATCATGTAGTTCTATTATATGCCAAATGTTATTACAATGTAGTTAATATAGCTACTGTAAAAGGCCAAATCCAGCGCAACAACATAGCAGACTAATCCTTTAACCTAGACAACTTATTGCTTAGTTATAATGCACGTTTCAGCTTTGCTTGGTTTTTGCAACAAAGTTAAAGCTGCCGATTTAGGAGTATCGGAATATATTTGTTTCACTTTGAGGGAATAGGAATTCCAATAATCAAGGTCCGTTTTAACGGAATAAGTACAGGGGGAATTTTTAATTAGTGATTTGGTAAATAAATACGATTTGTTTTGTTACGAGAACGTGGTGAATCAGTAATTTATAAATGAAATGAAGAGAAATTGTCTTTATTATACTAAAAAGAAACAAAACTTACTTTACACTTTGTAGAGTACCAATATGACAGTTTCTATAAAAGTTAGCACTGCAAGGGAATACCAAGGTTCACATAATTAGTTCATGTGTATTATGATTCGTTCGGTACTTTTAAATTGCAACATACTCTTAAATCTATAATAATCATCGTAAATAAAGTACATATGTTCAATACCTTACAAAATAATAAAAAGACAAAATATTTCTCTAAGTTGTGATATTATTAAAATTACCCCGTGTAGCCACTTGAATTGTTGGCGGTATATATTACAAATATCTAATTCAGTTTTTTTTAAAGTGTTAAACACGCCTAAGACTTAGCAACAATTAGACATTGTTATAGAAATTTGGAATTAAATGATTTTGGTACCTATTTGACAAATTTTGTAGTATGTTGTTTATGTGACTTACTAATGAAATACAAAGAACTATAGTAAATACTTAAATGTAAATTAAAAATTATGTTGCTTAGTTTCAAAAATTAATGGTTTCTTCCCTTAAACTGTTTGGTATTATTCACCTTATGAATATAGGAACAATATTTTTTCAGGCTCGATTAATAATATATTTGATTGACAGGTGGTTTTGATAATTAACGAATGAGAACTTATTCTCCTCACAATGATACATAGCACAGTATTTAGTACACAAGATTACAGGAAATGATCCCCACAGTGCGTAGCCTAAGTGATAGTACCACTTTGAGACATTAAATTTTAAATAGGGCCAAGATTCCATAACAAAATATGAGTATATAATGATACTCTAAAATACTATCTTGGGTGTAGCCTTGGGGGTCCAATGTACTATTTTAATGTTGCCTACGAACTAATTTAGTAAATACCTAAAACGTTAAAATGACTTCCCTTTAAGTTGAATGTCGAACTTACACAACCGCGGCGGGCGGTCAGCACTTGACACGACATTGCAGCTGTAGTCCACAGGAAAAAAGGAATTTAGATTGCCTAGAAGTCAACGTAAAATTAAAAACTGAATACACCGAATTCGAACAAAAAACTAAACTTGCGTTAACAACAAAATCGCGACCATTTTAATCCAAACAACTTTTAATTCGTCGAATACGACGTTGGTTCTCGTCAAGAGATGAAATCCATCTCCTCAACTTTTATGTCTGTAATAATTTAGCAAATATAAAACAATCATCATAAGTTTACTTTACTATTATTACAAATGTACCGTACATTAAAATTTAAATAAAAGTTAGATTCTTAAATGAAAGAGCTAGCTAATTTTTATACAAAATAAATGTAGAACGTTTCTTAAAGAACAATGGCGCGCGACTCACTGGGTGGTAAACCGATGAAGGGTTTGTATACACACAAGTCAATGAGAGAGAGCAAGTTTACAAACACGTTCAATTAAAAAAGTTATGTTTTCCCGCCAATAATTTAGTTCCAAGAACATCGGATAAAGAACAATACAAAACCATAAATAATAAGCAAGCTGCCAGAAAAAAACTATATATTATAATTTAATTTATATATAATAATATTAAGGTTTCAACGCAAGGAATAGTGCCTTACATGTTACGTCACTAGTTTGAATTTTATTGTTCTGTTATTTTACTAAACTTTTTTTAAGGTCAATTAGTAGTCACCAAATTTATTCAATAGAATAGAAAACTAGTAATATTATCTCGACATCAAGGCAGCTTGCAATAAAATGCACTAGTATTGCGACACTAATCAAGCGATTACGTGAGGCTATTCTTAAACCATGACATAAATATCCCAAATTTCCTCAAACTTTAAACCATTCATTTTCTATTAAAAAAATTTGCACTAAAACTACTGGTTTTATCATTGGAAAATAAAGTTTTAAATCATATAAACAATTGGGAAAACATTTTCATATTTCAAGTTCATAAATATTACAAACTTTAGAGTGAAGGGCTCCCTGCTACAAATTTTATCCAACATTTATTCATCTTTGAGATACCAGTTTTTGGTACAATAATTAGTTAGTGTACTAATTGAAATAGCTAGCGTGTTTGTAAGAGGTTTATTAAACAGATTATACGTCTTTACTATTGAAAACACTAAGGAACCGTGTAACCCAAAAAATCGAAAAATTTTGTCAATTATTCAGATTATAATTTAAAATAAAAATTTCTACACTTTTTCCTGTTTAAAAGATGTTAAAAATTTTAAAAAAAAAGGATAAGTAAAAATGACTTGAAAATTTTTTTTGAAGTTTTGCTAAACACGATAAAACCCCAGCCATGGGCTGTGGTCCTAAGGAAATCATCAAGTGTAAATATCATCAAAATAAAGAAAAATTATGACAACTTCACATTTTCCATCTGCCTGAAGCTATCATGAAGGTGTAAAGCCTATAAACATGGATCTAGCTGCACCTGATTTACTAAAAATATGCATTGCTTGACAGAAGCCAGAACCCCAAATGAATCCTTCAACAAAAGTAGTATGGATCCGAATTCCCGAAGAATACATTTGTTTCATACTAAAACACTTCAACTGGTAGCTTATTATGCAGTTAGTGCCTTCAACAAAGGATAACATCAGCAAGTGCTTGTTCCTGAATAATTTTGGGGCCTTCAATGGAACACTCTGCAAAAGTATTCAAAACCTTTGATACCACGCATATGAAGAGCTGGATTCGACTAATGCAGAAATTAAAAAAAATCCAACATCAAAACAACTATATAAAAGAGAAACTGAGGAGTGTATGCTGAGGAAGAGGCCAGACAACCATCATCTGCATCTGGATCGTTTAAAAAATAGGCAATGTCAAAAATTCTCTTTGATTTTCATTATTTTTGGCGCGTTTCCCGAAAGTTTATTTATTATTATATGTACCTTTTCTCAGCAAAACCATACCAAACGATATCACGATACATTTTTTTTTGTTGGGATTTGTCTTATAGCCTTCCTACATTTTTATAACTTTGTTGATTTGTAAATTTAACCTAGCATTTTTTAACCAAAATTAAAACATATTTTTTTAAATATGAATTTTGTTTAACAAACTTACAAAAAAAAATAAACAAAACTCCTACTAGAACAAAATATTACAAAAAGTAATAAATGTCTACAAAAAGGATTTATGTACATAGGGTATAACTTTCCCCAAGCAACACATTTTTTATAGTTTTGAAAAAATACATAAAGTTTTGGCAAAAATAAAAAGGAAAGATATAGTTACGTTATCCCCTAATATTACCTTTGAGACAACGAATTTTAAAAATGGTATTTTGTAATAAATGGAAACAATGGAAAAAATGTTAAAAAGAAGTAAAGATGCTTTTCCTTCATTTATTTTTTATTAAATTGTATTTCATTAATTGTATATAATACAGCAGATTTCGCTGCAATCAACTAATTGAAAACACTTTATTAAGTTTCCTTCCGTAACAAGATACGCGTTTATGGTTTTAAAACTGCCGCATAACAACGCTGTAAAATAATAATAATTATTAAAATGGTAAGATAAATTACGTAAGAATTACAGACAAACCCTGTTTTGTTAGCTTTAAATTACTTCTGGAGAGCAATAAAAAATCCATAATAATAATAACTCTTTCAGAATGTGTATTAAAAATCTATTTAGCCTAAATTGACATATCTCATTTTAAATTTAAATTAATTGGTGCTATTCTACTTACAACTTATTGGCTTCTATTACGGCGAATGGTGTCTGAAACTGAGATAATAAGAGAATGAAAATTGTCTGATCTTTCGCGAAAACCTAAAAACCCACTTGAGAGGCTGAAAGAAATTTGTCTTTTCCTGTCCTTCTGTCGTCTGTCTACCTTTCCATCTGTTGACAATATTTTAAATACGAAACTGACCTATAGACCGTAAAGCCTGCTTGTATAATCTATTACTTATGATAACTATGAAAAAAAACCAAACATAAATAATAAGTCATAAGCTACTTTCCTCCAAAGACGTCCGACAAACTTTTGTGAAAGCTCAAGGTTATTTAGTGATGTCAAAATAATACAACTGTGCACGTTTTAATAATAGTGTGCGTCATTACTTTAACAACTATATATGTGTAAATCGACAATGATAAATAATGAGTCCCTGAAAAGAGCATTTTCCAGATTTCAATGATTATTCTGAAACCACAATGTTAAATCAAGACGAAAATGTTAAAAAGTTGAGTAAATTTTAATTTAAAGATACCATTAAAGAGATTCAGGTTTTTCTTAGATCTTCACAACTTTTTCAACCACATAAAGCATCCACACTCTCGATAATATATTTTGCACGCAAGTCCCCGACAAGACTATTGTAAACGGAGATACATGCCTGTTCCTTTACATATCTATAGATCTCAAGTGGTGTCAATAACTTCGATATCGTCTTTTTGCCTCAACAACACCTGTCGAGACTCACGATTATATTTTTTGTATTTTATTTTACACCAATACCGTCGTTGTTGCATCATACTATAGTTTAAAATAAGTTGACATTATTTCAACATTTTTCCTTATTTCTTAATAAAATTAGTAGTTTCTGTTTTCTTATGACATTCACATGTTTTATAACAAAATTAATCAATATTATTTAAATAAATTTTAAAAAATGTCCGTGATCTTATACAAAATTTAATAGTTATAATTATTTACATAGGTGTTGATTAAGTCCTGATACACCGAATATATATTGAAATTAAATATCCAACGTCAATGTTATTTCCTTGTTGCACGGCGATCAAGAAATGGCCCAAAAAATGTTATATAAAAGGGCCAGTGTAATTTACTCCTGTTTTGTAGTTATTTTTACTATAAAGGACTTTGTGCCCTACTTTCTAAATGTCTGAGAAGCCTACTTTGTCATAAGGAAAACAAACAAGGGTTTTATAAAAATATATAAATGTATAGTAAACGTCATGAGTATTTTTGTCTGTATATTGTTCATTACAGTACTAATCGACACTGTATACGTAATATTTGCTAGTTTACAGTTAAAAATGTTGTTTAATAAATATTTCAGTAGTCTTATCCTTTTTCTGATATTCTCTTACTCTGTGCTCAAAATCATTGAAAGAATGGTTTTATACAAGGGTGTTCATCTTAAACCTTCAAATTCCGTATCAAAAACTTACAGCCCAATATCGAAATTCTGTAACGAGATGTATAGTACTACTTAGGAAAACTAAACAATTATTTTCAAAAAATAAATGCTCCACACCCCATCCCCTTCTGTACCCAAAGTAAAATTGTAAAATGCAAAATTTTAATACCCATGTGACATCTCCATATTGAAGCTTATAAAAATTGCTGCGTTTTGGTAGAAAACAATTGAAATCGCCAACCGTTTGGTAATATTTTCTCTGTTTATCCTACGTTCCACTACTGACGTACGGTAATTAATACAAAAATTTTACAAAAATTAAAATTTTAAAAATAGTGCAGCTCTTTTGATGGCCTTCAGCGGAAAGACCAAAGAAGTTTAAAAGTGTGCGACAGCCTGCTTACGTCATTTTAAAATGGTATTGTGAACAACAACAAACATATCATTATTTACAAAGTGTGTCTCGAATTTGCAATTTTCAAAATTGAAACGTGTAGCCTTCCTATGAATAGAATTTATAGTGTAATATGATGAGCTATGCCTATTTTCCAACACAAATACATATATCAGTACATATACGTTTCAGTATCAAATTAAATCAATTTTGAGTTTCTAATTTGATTTTATATATACAAGTCACGATATCTACATTTAATCTTAAAATTGTCAACTTCTATCAGTTTATTTCACTTTCTTCATCTAACATATTTATAATGCCCTAATTATATTTGCACCATTTGTCGCAATAATAATAAATGTGTAAAACCTACGTACGACTTGAAAGTTATTGCGGTAAAAAATGTCAATTCCGGCCTGTTAAAATTAACTTCTAGTCCTAATTTTATTTACGATCAAATATTTTTCATGTTTATCCAATCAAGAAAATTTTTCTTGTCTTTATCTAGATCCTTGACTTGTTAAAACCCGCTTATCTATCTACCTTCGTGGTAAAAATATTTCTAGTTCCATAACCGATCATTTGTATTTGTCCTTATTTGTCCCATGAAGAAAATATCAATGTTTTGACTAAAAGCTTTGGTTGACTTTAAATTCACTTCCCGTCTAGTTTTATTTCCGACTCACAGTTTTGAATTTATGTTGTTACTCCTACCAAAAAATTTGAATTAGTGGATTGGGACCAACTAGGAATTAAAAGTTCTGCTTGGATAAAAAAAACCATCTAATTCCCTTGCCCGTTTCCACTTCCTTGAGAGGAAGAATGAGCCATTCCTTAATGGCACATTCTTCCTCCTAAAGGAAGCTGTAGTAAAAATGCCATATATATAAAAAAACACAATGTAAGTAGCTTTAAGGAGTGCCGATATCTTGAGTAGTCTATGACTTGGACTTCGGGTCTTGAGTTTAGATAGCCAGTCAGGTTCCAATTCCTGTCCTGTGACCGTTTGCACCTTTTTTATCAGTACCATCAAACCTTGTACTGTATCACTCTCTCCACCCCTTATTCTGTTTGATAAGATCATCGTCGCACAGTCCAGTGAGAGGGCCCATGAGGACGGACAGAATACGGCATAAAAGGGGGTAGGCTTCTCCTCTCTTTTTATATAAACAATATTTAACAAAATAAATAAAATAATAGATTTAACCAGTTTCATTGGTTCACGTATGTTATGTACCTTGCTGGATTTGAAGGTGGGTTTTCAGGACCAAAAATCCGATATAATCACAATAAGGTTTGTTTGTTTTTAATTATTTTACATTTCATTAGTAATTTTTCAATACTTTACCATAACTTCATAAGACAACATGAGATCATATATCCCTTAAACCCTATAGTATACGTTAATTTGCATCTGATATCAAAACTATAAACAAAGATTTCGAATTGAAACTCCTTCGTTACAGAATTTGTTTTATCTTCCTCATAACACAGTGATTTTGATATCAGGAGTTCATCAGTTACATCGACATAGCGAAGGTGAGCTACTAAACTCAACAATTTACGTTTGAATCAACCCTTCCCCACCTTCCCACCAGCTAGCTACTTAATTTGAATTAACATCTCTAATCTTTTTTGAAGTTGATCGGAGTATAAATATGCTGTGGAAAAATACCATCAGAAAAAGTCGTAGAATCCTTAGTTTCATAGACCAAATACAATTTGGTATTTGAATAATTCATTAGTTTTGTACAGTTTCATCATTCTTGGGACCATTGTAGCTGTCACTGTAAAATGGCGCGTGGGAAATATAATCGCGTAACATTCTGCCAACTTTACCTTTTATTACCACAATAATATCCGGCTCTCACTACTCAGCAACTGTAATTTAAATCTTTATAGAATTACACATATTCATTACATATAAAATTTGTTAATAAGTATATGTATAAATATGATTTATTATTTGCCAGACAAATTTATTCCTCTTTCTCTTATATTGGCATAAAATAAATAAACTTATACTGTATTAATTTTATTCAGTTTTGTTACGCTAATGTTTTACATACATATAATTTAAGAGACACAAATGTTTGTTAAATATAAAGAAAAGGTGTTAAACACAACTTAAATTTTTAGTCTTAAATCGTACACAAACTATGAAGGGTTTTATAACGCAAGATTGTGCCTAAAATCAAACCTGCTCTTACAAACATTTAACCAGTGAACTTTCCACTCCCATATCTATATCTCCCTTTATTTAAAAATAAAAAATTTTACAAAATAAAAGATTTTTATGATTGTATAAAAATTGTTTATAAGTTTATTTATTTGTTATGAAGTTTCCTTGCAATAACTAGTTATTCCCACATAAAACCAATGTAAATATTCGCTTTCAGACATATATCCACGCAAAGATGCTGTAAATTATAATGTTCTAGCCTAATGGGTCTAATTTTAAGTCACTTTTTAGAGATACTGTATATGGAAAGATATATCGAGAAATAAAATTGTTCTAGCCTCTCGGGTAACCAGCTTCACTAAGCTTTTAACCGCTTTATGTAATAACTCTTTACTTTCTTGATGATATAAGGAAAGTGCAATAAAGTAAACAAAATTGATGTTTAAAATACACGTTGGGTTTCAAATATTTCTTCAACTGTTTAATATATTGACATTGTTTTGTAAAAAAGTAAAAATAAGTACAACTAAATAATATCTCAACTCTATGTGCACTAAACCTCCTTATACGACAAATAAAATTAAGTAACAATCAAATAAACACTTTTTCGATAGTTAATTTTTCTAAAATGAGATTTGCATTCGAGTCCTTGTTTTTATTTGAGGAGGTTTTGTTAATTAATTCACAACTCTCATAGCTAGTTATATGATCTATAGATTTTTAAAACGAGAATTTACTATGGGTATTATATACAACCTAAATATCTTCTTGAATGAATGGTGATAATATTTTTCCATGCGGTGGTTATAGTTAGCTTATGAGAAAAAAGGTAATTCCACGAATGAAATTTTTTAACATAAATGTCCATTTTAAATGTTTCTTCCCCCGGTTTAACGTCACAATCCACAATGAATATTGTCTTAAACGTCAATCTTGTTTGAGGTAAAATTAATTAACTTTCCCTTACATTCTTCCAGGCAGAAACGACATCACACAGTTTGTAATTATAATTTTAGTTAAGTGCTCAAAAAGAATATTTTCAGTTTAATGTAAAACGAATATTAACTATCTTTTAATCTACCATATACTACGTTTACTTTTATACCAATAAAAAATGTCCAGTAATTGAAATAAAACTCTTCTGAGAAACAAAAAATTTGTCCGCCAAATTTTAACATTAAAAGAAGATTTCAATATTGTGGCACTAAAACATCACTTAATCCAAAAACTACACAGTAATTATTAAAACTGAACTAAAAGTAACAATATTTTTGCACTCACCAGCCAACCATTTTAAAACTGACTTTCAATACTGTCAATCATGTATAGTACTGACTCTTCAACCTATTTCAGTTGATACGTTCAACGTACAGGCCTGTTGTTCGTAAGAAAGGGCAGAATATCCCCTTAAAACTATCCTAATTTTTTTAACAAAAACCACCAATATTACACAGTATTAACTTGTAAAGTCTTCATTTGTAACGTACTTTCATATAATGCAATTGTAATAAATTTTCCACATTAGATATTTTAAAATAGCTAAATTACTCATACTTAAAATTAGTTCAGTTTTTCGGTTAAAGGTTATTCTAAAGAGTAATATATAGTGTATTCAGGAATACAGAGAGAATAAATAGGAATTATAGGTAAGCGGGAAGGAAGATTGAAAAAGTTTTACAAACAACCCCGTGATTGGAAAGCCAGTTACAGATGAGCAACTTATTTCCTACAAGAAGGTACCTCGTTTATCTCTCTAAGTGTTATTCACTACTGGAATCTAAATTTGAGTTATAGGTTCAAGTAATAAGTGCATTTAAGCATTTTAATTATAATTGCGATTCGTTATAAATAAAACTATAACCACTATAAAGTTTTTTAACTTTCCCTTTATTGATTTCTTACGTTTTGGCCTCAGGACTTGTCTTAATGTTTACAATTATTAAGAAAAGTTTAAAATTGTTAGATATAAGAAGATAATAAATATCCGTTTTATTGCGATGTTTACTAAATATATATTGGATTAAAAACACGTAATTTATAATATAAACATAAAATTGGCTAGATTGGGATGAACTCTACCTGCAAATTGTGAAAATGTAAACTTTTCAAATAAGAGTTAATTTCAGTTCAAGGGTAATATAAATCTGTTTTCGGAGTTATGAAAATGTATCATAAATGTTTATGTATAATCCTTATACAGAATAAATATCCACTTATTAAAACGTTAGTTGTGAGATTCGATTCCTCCAACACATCCAACTCTACTTCAGATAAAAAAACAATATTGTTGTAGTATTGGCCCTGGGAAAGTGATGGAATGAAAGTAAATGCATTCAAAATATACCGTATAAACATGCTTTGTCCTATTTAATCAATCCAGAAATTTCATATAATTACAATTAGTGTGAACTTTTTTTTTCAAATTTAATTCTGTTTTAGCTAACGAATATAAAACAAACGTTCAAAGAAATGTTTATTTCTAGTTTAACTCTGCTCTTTTGTTGGCGATCATTGGATATTTCATCACCTTGCTGGTACATTGAATATAATAAAATAATAACAATTTGGTGATGTGAAATGCAGCAATATGAATATCTACTGTGAGTATGTGTTCTGCAGCATTCAGTGTTCATATAATAACCATATAATAACGTTTACTTAATTTTATTACAAATACTATTTTTAAACAGATTTACTACATCCAGTCGCTGACGTATTTAATGTTGCAATATCATCGTTAAACAAAAACACACAAAACATGATAAAATACAAACAAAGGGCATGACATAAAAATATTAAAATAAATAAAAAAATACACGTTTTAAACTAGAAAAAATTATATTTCTTCATCATTTTAACGGGGTTTTGAAGAACTTTCAAGTAGTATTTGCGGGTTACTTTTGTAGTCAGGCCCATGTGGTGATATGAATTTATATAACACTTAATCAAAGATGATAAAAACAATCCATATTTTAAATTTATAAGCGTCCTTAAATGTAAATTTTCTAAATCGCATTCGATTAAAAATGTAATGTTTGTAGGTAAATAAATAATTAAAACAGATCATTTCTAAACTTATAAGTTATATAAATAGTGTAAAAAATTCACCATCGTATTTTTTACTGTCTAAATAAAAATAGCATGTAACTCTCCAACTGAATTTGAATTTAAGGCCTTGTGAAATTTATGTAAATTAAATAACTCTAAATTAAAAAACAGAAAAACGGATTAGATCTTAATAATAATTAGGGGCCATTAACCAGCATGTTAATGAAATGTTCAATGGTATCAACCATACCGAACGCTAATATTTATTTATTTATTGTATTATATTTCATAAATAAGGTAAACGATAGAGTCTGCTTGCTTTTTAGAAGAACCTAGTGTGAAAAATTTCAACAGCTATTGTATTTTTGTGACTATTAAACTGATGAAATGAAAATAATGCAGTAAAGAAATATTAGTATTTCATCGAACGCATACCTCAAATAAAATAAGTAATACCTACTGTATATGACAAAACAGTGATCTATTTTCCCCCACTGTTTACACAGTCAGTCAGCGTGGAGCTGACTACTGACAGAGTAACGTTATAGACTGTAGAAGGTTTATGTAACCGATACATTTCCCGCGCCATTGTGCAGCTGCCAGATCAACGACCGCAAAAAACTGGAACTGATCAAATGTTCTGAATAATGCAGGAGCCGAATCTTATTTTTCTGTGACATATTGGACATACATTTCTTCTTATATGCGCTGGAGGTTTTTCCAACTAACATCTATTTGGTTTCGCTGCATACAGAGAAATAACTTTTGTTTTCATCTTCGTGGTGCAATGGCCAATCAGCGGAGAGTTAGAATGTTGTACTTGTCATTTAAAAGAAAGAGAATAGGACAAATAATCGTTTTATTCAATGTGTTTCAGACATTAGTAACTTTTACATGTCGAATGCTTACAAGAATGGTGCAATAAGTGTTTACAAGAATTTGTATTAAAAGAAAATGTATTAATAATGTAATATTTCTTGTATAAATTTATCACAACATCAGACTGCAAGGTTATGGTCAAACCTTACTTTAGTAAATTTCTATAATTGCCCAATTAATGTCCATAATGACCTATTTAAAAAGTTAAAGTTATATATTTTCAGCCTACACGTGGTGCTATGCGGTTTTACACTATTGTACGTTTGCCCAATGGTGTTCATTAAGTCAAACGTTATGAATGTTGAATTTAGCTCGAGTTCACCTTCCTCTTACGTTAAGCATCTGAAATATGATGCTGATGCAGACTTGCCTCCTGAAATCTGGTGTCATGTTCGTCTGAAGGGATCCAAAAATACTCGGTGACAATGAACAAAGACGCTCAAAAATAACCCCCTCGCTTCGTTTTCATGTGAGTCACCTAGACCACAAAACGTACTGCCTGCAATCTATGTGAGAAGGTATCCTTATTGTCGTTAGAGTAATAAGGATATAAAAATTATTTAAATTATTTCTTAAACAATATTTATAAATAAAGACGACATTATATTTCTACGTATATTCAGAGAAGTATCTTAACAAGATAAAGTGTCGACACTACGATAATATATTTTCCTCGGCAAGTTCCCGACAAGTCTATTGTAAAGGTGATACATCGCCTGTTCTGTACTTGATCTATAGATCTCACCTGTGTCAATAACGTATACCTCAAATAATATTTTATTAAAACTGAGATATATGTCTCATTTGTTTATTGTTTCAAAAAATAGTCTGAGGGTGTAGTTGAAAAGCTTATTATTTAAGTATGGATGATGTTTCAAAAATATAAATTATCATGATACCAAATATGCTATATAGCTGTACATAAAGGTATCTTAAAACAGGGTATAGAATGAATAGATGTTAGATGGACATATCATTTAGAATGTTACAAATAGTTTCTTTCTCTCTTATCAAAACAGAGTGTATGATTATTGTTAGTATAAACCAAACTGTAGTTCATTTTTTTTTAAATTGGAATTTCTGATTCGTCTCCCAAGGAGGGTATTGTTACTACATATTTAATGTAAAAAGTATTTATCTGTAAGTTAACATAGTTTTTAAAACTGTGCATGTTTTGCTCTATTAGGTGACAAAGTATCAAATTTCTTACATAAGCTGTCACAGCATCTATGTTTTAAGCTGACAAGCAAGGCTAGAGGTTTATACAAAGAACAACCTCCGGCACAATCCACCCCTGCCAGGCACTTCCCACGTAAATATATACGTTTGACTCTCAATTTACATCAGTACAGGCTAGAGACCTTTTAGCTGATGTTATAAATGAGTTTTTATGTATAACGCAAACATGAACTAATACAACAGAAACGCGTTATTGCCAAAATGTTATACACTTTAAACCTGGTCGTAAAATAAACGAACTGCAAATAACCGTTTAAAAACGAAAGTAGCGTGGTCAAGGAACAAAGTATAATAAAACTATAAATTGCGTGTTATTAAATCAAATAAAACTTATCCAAAGCAAATGTTTTATCAAAAATGTTGAATTAATTTCCTAATTTTAATATACATATATTTTTTTAATCAATGTCTTAAGTTATCCTTTAAACACAAATTTCCTTTTGTTTCGACGTTTTCCATCTTTTATAGATAAAAAAATCAGTAACATTAAGCTTCGAGATATGCAATCTGATCTCTTCTTCAGACTAAGTCATCTCTTAGTAATAACAATGTTCTAATTGTTTATTTGATTACTATAAGAATGAACAAATAATTACCGACCATATAAAAGTGGGGATAGATAGTGTATGTTAACTACAAAGTCTCATGGGGAGATTTTACCTCTTATTTTCAGAAGTGTTGCTGTATTAATACGAGGGTTGTTCAATAAAGACTGAGACTGTGTCTATAAAACATTTATTATTTAATTCTGATCTACGTAAAATTTTTCACCTTCAAAGTATTCCCCATTAAGTGAAATGCACTTGTCCCAGCGCCTTTGCCATGCCTGGAAAACGTTAGAGAAGCCATCCTTTGACATGTGCTTCAGGATCACATCCAAAGGCTTTACTGCATCTTGTTCCGAATCAAAACGACTTCCCTTTAATTCCTTTTTTTTGCAGTAGGAAACAAAAAAAGTCACAGGGCGCAAGGTCAGGACTATAAGGTGGGTGGGGCACGACCTAAATGTTTCGTTTGGCCAAATATTCTGTCACAACGTGTGCAATGTGTGGCCGCGCATTGTCGTGATGAAGTTTCCAGTTTCCTCGAAGTTCTGGACGCTTTAGAGAAATGTGATCATTCGTTAATGTAGCCAAAACTTGTTTGTAATAGTCTCCATTGATTGTCTGTCCACGTGGAACTGAATGAGTGTACACCATTCCTTTATAGTAAAAAAAAGTAAAGACTATTGCTTTGTTTGCAGATTTGGTTGCCCTAGCTTTCTTCGGGCGACCTTATTTTTTTCTACCCACTCAATGCTTGGGATTTTCATTGCAGGGTCATACTGATAAACCCAGGACTCATCAGCAGTGATTACACTCTTCCACCAATCCCTATCTTCTTCAAACGAACCGCTTCCACTCAAGGCAAACATCGACACGGTTTTTGTTTACGTTCAGGTGTGAGTAAAGGAGGAATCCAACGAGCACACACACTCTAAGACATGTAAAGATTGGCTCTTAAAATTGTGTGAGCACTACCTACCGATATGTCAAGGAGTTTCAGCAATCTGTCTGACGGTCAGACGTCGGTCGGTTTTGATCATTGCCGCTGCTTTATTGATGATTTCCTCAGTGAGAGCAGTAAACTGGGGCACCATCTCCTCCCTGCAACTCTGGGTCCTCTCTTCCTCCTTAAAAATCTTTGAACCAGCGAAAACAGGAAGCACGAGACATTGCGTCATCCCCGAAAGCTTGCTTTATATCTTCATAAGTGTTAGTCGCAGTTTTTGTTGAGTCTAACACAAAACTTAATCGCATATCGTTGTTCACGCAAACTGGACATGATAAAACGTTGGAGGCGGCACTTACCAAGCTGATGTTCAAATGAGCACTGATGGCTTTGTGATAGAGATAAAGCAATTCAATGTCTGTTGGTAAACAATAGGGTCCAAAGGTATTGGAAAAACCTGGCATCATGTCTTATCAGAGCAGTATGGGGAAATCCCGGGCCCAGTCTCAGTCTTTATTGAACAAACCTCGTATATTACAACCAAGGTATTATGACCAGTTTTGACATTTCAATGAGCATAATTGTGTGCATTATTACCTGACATGTTTTGCCTTACAGGTGGAAGATACACGATAATAAATCAGGTTATGGGAGAATGATCCATTGTATAAGTTTCCAATACAAATACAAATTTTAAATTAATCCATTACATAATCGGTAGTTAAAATAACTTTCTTTTCCGGTTTCCTGAAATTTGTGTAAAGGTTTTGGTAAAAATAAAGCTCGGAATTTTTTGTTGCTTATAAAAACAAAAGTAAATTTAAAAACTTACCTTATTCGTGTGAAACCGCCAACTGGAACCACGGGTTTGACAGAGCCGGGCATTTTTCTTTTGTGATATCCTATAATGATAATCTGTTAAAAAATAATATTAAGGTTTTGATATATATTTTAAGTAATTTTTTTTATTCCCTTCTAATATACTATGCAGTTTTTTTCAACAAAAGTTGTGTCTGTTGTTTTGAGTAACATAAGGTAATGGGTCTTCTAGATCCTTCTTTACAGTGTACAGTACGTAACTCTGATACAAAGTGCAAACTTATTTTCTGTTCTGTTTATTTTTTTTCTCTGTTGCTAATATGTAGGCTGATCACTAAATTACTAAAAAATATTAACACTAGAATCTCATTTTGTAACAATCTAGTTCTAAAATTACCATTTAAACTTCTTATTCTATAAATTTTGTCTTAAATACAATTCATTGTTTCAAATATTGTTTTTAGTAGCAATTTTAATCTCTGTTTACAATTTAGATTATTGTCGAGCATTAATTTGGGGATTTTCTAAAAAATTATATGTTAAATAATTTTTTTAAACAGTTTTGAATGACTTTTAATGACAAGAGGAAGTAAAAAACCATACGGTTGCAGGTGGATTTAAAAAAATGGTGTAGCTACACTTAACATAGCTATCGTTGGTTGGATTAAACAATTTGAATGTTGAGTATGACTCTAGTTCACCCTAGTTTTATTTCAGCTTCTGGTATCTTACGCTGCCTTAAACTTGATTCCTAGAATCTGGAGCCCTTTTCGTCTAAAGAGATCAAATCAGAGAGATAAAAAGTAGGTAACGATGAAGCTCAAATGAACTTTAACTTAGTTTCAATATTATAGACATTTTCATTGCCTCATATGGTGTCACAATTATTTTGAATGTAAATATACTATAAACTAGTAGTAAAGTTCTGTTACATGTTTAGTTCATAATAATTGCAAAACACAAAAATTACTCATAATTATTGTTGCTTTTCCTACATAATCAGTAGAAATTAAAGAAAGGATTATAGCGTAAGATGTAAAACAATTAATAAAATCAATATATAATTCTGACGAAGGCCTAACTGTCTCTAGTTAAGGGAATAAGCCAAAACATAGTTTTACATAGAAATGATAAACGAGAATAAGAATCAAAGCATCCATTATATGATTTTATTTTTTTTCAAGCACATACGCATATCGCAGAGTATTATCATTACTCATTTAGATAAAGAGGAAACTTATTAATTACAATTATTTCATTTAAGTTTTCAATAGTTTGTGGTATTTTTGTAATCAGAAATTCAGAAATATTCACTTTGAAATTACCAGTTAGTACTTATAAAATACAAAAATATGGTTTCTTATTAACCGTTCTATAATGAAAAATAAGTTTGTATTTTTACTTTAGCTGATACCATTATGAAGAAACTATCATTTATATTTATAAATTGGAATTTGGTTTCGAAAATCGTAAACACAAAAACGGGATAGGTTAAAGGAATCTTAGTATCCAACTGGCCTTTAGTTTAAATACATTTTAATTAAACTTAGCTTGCTGAAGTGACCGCTTTTGTTTATTTACTTGTGGAGTTAAATGCCAAATCTGTTTAAATGGGCCGTAAAGTTAAACGAACCAAATGCTTTTGTTTTGTTTGGCTAGCAGTATTGTGTTTTTATGGTTCCAATCACAATAATTAGTTTATTTTACAAAAATATAGCCTAATTAATACTATTACAATATTTAACAAACAAATACGAACATATGACATGTAAATTAAAATGAATCCAGTACTGAAATATATGATAAGGTAGTATTGTTGAAATATTAGTTGTTATGGCTTTACACTTACACTAGAATATACTAGAGATATGCGGGTAAGTAACGTTTTAAACTCAGTAAAGAAGTAAGAAACAGGAGAGCTGAAGTGATAAGAATGGAGACACGAGTCTGTCAGCAAGGGTTTCCACTCTAGTGACGGTAGTATAGTTGACATATTGCTCTACGGTAGTCACAAAATATCTGTTTAAATGGTAATTTGCTATTTATAATATTCACGATTGTAAATGTAACGTTAATATGCATAGAGTACTATATAAAATGAGTCATTTAGATTGCTTTTTTCTCTACTGAACGAGAGTAAATAAAAAAAAATTTTCAAAATTATAAAATTTACAATTTAAAAAGTTTCTCAAATATAAATATGATTTTTTTAATTTTTCATGATTCTACAATCATTCTTTTAATGAACTTGGGACTCATTTATATTTCGAGGTATAAAATAAAATGATGTTACGTGACACGTGGTTTCGCGTATTCATAATTTGTATGTAATAAATATATAATTATAAATATAAAATATAGTAATATTAGTAGTTAGTAGTAGTTAGTAATACAATTGTAATTTAAATTTTGTAGTGAAAGCTTAGAATGCCTTATTTATGACCATGGGTCCATGAAACGTCTTCCGATTATTAGTCAACCAAAGTGTTATCAAGAACACTATCAGAATTTAATCACAAAAACAAGCATACATTCAATGTTTCACAAGTCTTCAGTTGACGAAGTAATAGAAAACATTGCATTTTACGTACGGTACTAATACAGAAAATATCACATATAATTCTTATAAATAAAACATAACTATAATTCTTGTCAACATCTAAATTTTACACCGTCCTAGTGGGCGGACCATTCACACATCAGAAATGGTCATTAAAGGGTAGGTCGTGTATTTCCATATCTATAGACTGGTTTACTGTTCTTTTTTGAAATTTGTACGTAATTTTTGACTTTGAACAAAATTACTCAGGAGAGAGTTCAGCTGAACTCTTTGTAAAACATAGAATGTAAAAAGGTGATTCAGAATTATCTTGTTACCATTTCGGTTATCAAATAGTAATAAACACTATTTAAATAGAACCTGATAATATGATATTGGTCCTGATATTTTAGTATCACAAATGTGTAAATGTATACAGTTATAAATGCGTTCATGGAACTATATTTATAGCTGCAATAAGCGCTCTCCAGCACTTCGTGGAGTTGCACTTTTACAGCTCACGAACATAAATATTTATTTATGTAGAGGATATTTCCATCGCTGCTTTTGTGCGTCGGTGATCCCTTTTATCGCACGGTAGAGAAAATCCTGGAATATTTCTCGTATTTATAGATACTATTTCTGGAATATCCAATTAGTTAAAGTGTCTTATTCATCTCCAATTAAATATTTATAGCACAACAATAGCACATTATAAAAGTATGAATTATAATTATACTTTTTATTCAAATTAATACGAATATTTGAAAGGATATATTATTTGAAAGCATTAGATTCCCAAATTCTGAGAAACCGTTTTCCAAAGAGAGCAACTATTTACGTTGCTTTGATTTTATACATATTCCAATATTAGGTATGGAGAAGCTTACCTGTTGCTCAGAAAATAATACCTTTTTTAGAAGCACCAGGTTTCACTTACCTTTCATGGGGCAAGGAAATTATGGACTGCAATTTTGTGTAAGTATAGAGCTAGCATCATAACTATTAAATGTATTCAGTTTTTTTGTTATTGTAGTTACAGCAACGAAGTGCACTGCCTTTTCTTTAACACCCAAAACTTCTTTGTAAAAGACGCAGCCTACCTACTCTTACTTTAAGACTACGTCAATAATTTTGTATCTGCTCGTTGAGTACAGTTGATATAGTTTAATAGAAATTCATATCCCAACTGAATTAAATAGCAACATTACTTCCAATGCAGTGAACAGTTAATTTATGAGAAAGGGGAAGTAACAAAAGAACAGCCTATTGGCACAGTTCCTAACTTTGTTGGTGCTTCCCGGAAATGATGTTGCAAAATTGGATCCTCTGAAACGTTACTGTTGTAAGAGCTGACAAATTACTTTCATTCACTTAAGGAGGACTAATTAATTCGTTTTACTTGCGAGACAAAGGAAATTAGTTTTCCAGTCTCAAGAGTAATAGGCTTCGCTGACGCTCAGCCAATCAGCAAAATTCTTCATTGTTCTTAAGTATATTTTTCTTTACAGTATATATCCAAAGTTTAGTAACATTGTTATACGTAATGTTTTTTCTAGTCATTAGGCCTGCACGGCCGTTGCTATAACCAACATCAAACTTTTCCGGTGCAAACTACACTGAGACATTAGTTACAAAATTATTTTTGAAACGTTAGGTCCTACTTTGGAAAGCCATTTTTAATCAAAAAAATCCACTGAGCAAGCTAGGAGTCTTCAAAACCCATCTGGCTGGTACTCAGTCTGCATTGCAGGAAAACAAAGCGATTAATATCCATACGAGTCAGTGAACATGTTAAACGAGATAACAGTAGTTACAAAAATTCCAAGAGTAATAAAATATTATTTAAAAAAATTATGGTTGCCTGTAAAGTCGGTTTTACGGGCGAAGATTTTACGTGACAACGTCTTTTTCTCGGTAGAATATTTATTGATATGAATATTATTAAATTGCACAATACGAACAAGGAATTGAATGAAAATAAGAATTGCACAAATTTTAACTATAGAAATATATTTTGTTTACTAAAACATTGTACATAATTTGAAATTAATGAAAATTTGTTATTGTAAATGGTAAAGTTGAATAAAACATTTACTAAAATTGGAATTTGAAATTCTTGCTAAACACAGTTAAATTCTAACTCCGCGCGTGGTGATTGGTCGGTTTAGTTCGTTTGTTTGGTCGCACTGTTATGACAGGTTAGAGGTTATAATTTGTTATTTTAAATGTTTGACTAGCAATACGCGCTGTTTCTTCTCAATCGACTGAATTACGATTGATTGCAGAGTGATTTAAACTAATAATCTACTTAACACTATCAACATTTGTCAATAGTATGACATAACCTATAAACTCAGTTTCTCAACTTTTGTGTCAATGTAACAATTAATCAATCAATCATAGTTTACGATAATGAAATATCAGTGTACAATTATTTACCTTTATTGTTGTAGTTGTTGTAAATGACGAATCTAAGCACTCCACATTTTCACGAATAAACATAGTTATCTGCTTTATCCCGTGCGGCGGACCCACATTATCTGCTTTATCCCGTGCGGATCCCGTGCGGCGGACCCACTGGACGTGCATCGTAACGTTACCGGGCGTTACACTTTTTCATGAGTGACTCCGAGCCGCAACCTAATTTAAGACGTTGTCACGTCAAAATAATCAAGAACGAAAATGAAAACACAAAAATAGAGCGTGATATTGTGTGACGGTTGATAGCCTGTGATACGGAAACCATAGTGATCATAACTGGTTTATAGTACAACCAATACTACAAGTATAATACTTCCAGATATTGTTAGACTTGCAATACTTTACATATAATATACTCCATATATTTATGAATTTTAAAGAAGGATTATTTAATCCATCAATGTTGAGGAGAATTCTCAGAGGATGATAATAGCAGAGATAGACTGGGACTGAGGTAGCTAGACAGTGATGTGTAGAACGATATTTAATACAGGAGGATTTGGCGCTGAATGTATTCTCTTTGAAGATATCCGCCTACATTCCCTTCCTTGTGTGTATATGATCCATCTATATAGGTTTATTTATAAACGTTAGATTCGATTTCTCCTTTATTATTTCCGTATGTATAATAGTATAAATAGATTTTAGTTCATAAATTTATTGTTTATTTAACAGACTAAAATTTTTGAAATTAAGAAAGTTCAACTATTACTGTTTTGGTAATTTTTTTATTACAATTTGTGCAAAATTACTCGAAATTTTTACCAGCCGTAATGATATAGTACAATTGTCAGTTTACTGTACGAGCTGATTGGCGGGATATATTTTCAGAAATAATAAGTTTCTAATAGTGCCGTTAACATGCATTGTAATGATTAAAATTTAAAATACATTATAGCTAGGAAATAAAAGACTACTCAATTTATCAATGTTACAAAACGATTGATTTATGTTCAAAAACAATTGCAATGAAGCATTCTAAAATAAATAGGGTTGAGTATTTTAAAGCAGTTTCAATGGGTGTGAAAACCAAGAAGACGAACACAATTAACACAACAGCCTCTTTGTGTGTAACCCAATCAGTGGTTGTCGTATTGTCTTTCCTTGTGACCCAATCTACTGTGCGTTGTTTCTAACGAATGCATATTTGCCAACATGATTGTTAATTTGATCTTTAAATTAATGAAATTAATTAATTTATATTTAATTTATTTAATATATTAATATGTAACTAAGTCAAAAATTGGTATTTTTTACGTGATCATATATATATGTTTTTACCCAAAATTCTCTGTCATTTAAAAAATTTTAATTAACAAGTATCACACTATCCTAACAGAGTAATTATTTTATTAAATTGAATCTCTGTGAATTTTAGAGCAAGTGGTCACAGGATGATAAATAACATTATATTGCCTTCTGAAGCCCTGCATCCTATTAGCAAAATTATATTTCGTAAAAAAACTAAACTTGAAGAATAAAAAATACACATTTTTCATTTCATAGCATAATCCCAGTTATACAAAGGTAAACTCAATTGCAACTACATTTCCACCCTTGTGGATGGATGATACTATGAGGGTGCTTTTGTTATCTTAGATCAGGTCACATGTTATGTTTCTAAAAGTGATTACGTTGAAGGAAAAAACAGAAATTTAATTTATATTTTTATATAATTTAGGGTTTCGAGGCATGTTAGAACTGTTTCACTTCTCCTCTTTTCCACTGAGCTTCAAAATGACAGATATATTTTTTTTTTATTTAAAACATCTCTACTTTGTCTAATAATAGTATAAGTAGAATGAAAGTCCAACATCATCTTTATGTGGTCGTTGGGAGCATGAAAACTTTTTAGATGTGAAAACTTGGCAACACTATTAAACTCCTTTTTAAGTTTAATGCTCATGAAAATGCTTTATACCCATACAGGTAGGAACATATAAAGACATTATGTGTTTCAAATTATAACTTTCTGAGATGTCGGGAAGTTTTATTATTAGTGATAAGAAAGTGAGTGAGGGAGGGCTTTTCTTTTTATAGGTTGATAGGTTCCTTTAGAATAAGAACCCAGTCCTCTAATTTGTCGAGCAAAGATGTCAATTATCACAGATCCCTCGCCTATTGAGAATGTGAAAATGTTCCTTTTATGCTGTTACATTCAGTTTAATCAATCAAAATAACTTATAAAATTCATTATTTACAGTTTTATTCAGTAGTATTCTTGAAAGGACTATTAACATGCAAAATTAATGCAAAAGACTTTTACATCATTTCCGGTCTATCCCTCCATTCAAAATCCCTCAAAGCAGCTCAAGTCAGAAAAATAATATTAATGAGGTGTTAAATTGATAATTGACTTCAGAGAAGTTCGCTTTGACTTTTGTTTCAATAAATTTTCATTTGCAAAGTTCAGATTTAAGAAGTAACGCTTTTTGTTGCAGTTCGAATACTTAATGGCTTTCGTATCGGGTTTACAAAAGTTTTGTACAATTTAAAAATTGATTTAATACACCTTTAAGAGGAATATTTTTTTAACATAATGTTGTATGTTTTAGAGATGAAATTCAGTAGAGTGTTCTCCTTTAGAGTTGATAATCTATAAAATAATTAACTTAGGACAGGATGTTTCTATTTCAAAATTACAAACTATTCTTCTCTTAGTAATCAATAACGTATATACTCGTATGAAAAAAATTATTTCACAATAGGTAAAAACTGCGTTCGTCTTTTTCTGCACTACTGCTTATAGTGAAAATAGTAGCCAGTGACTGGTCCTTGTTAGCGATATTAATTTGATCTCGTGTTTAGATCTAGTTTATAACAAGCAGTGTTAGTTTAAAGTTCATAATTTAAGCAAATTTTGTGAACAGGATTGACACACCACATATTTGGTATGATTCCTGAATATGTAACAGTATTTGGGGTGGTGGAGACACAACGTGTTTGATATGATTCCTGAATGTGTACCACAGTTTTTGAAGTGGTTGACGCACCACATACTTGGTATGATTCCTGAATATGTGTCACAGTATTTGGGGTGGTTGAGACACAACGTGTTTGCTATGATTCCTGAATGTGTACCACAGTTTTTGAAGTGGTCGACGCACCACATATTTGGTATGATTCCTGAATATGTGTCACAGTATTTGGGGTGGTTGAGACACAACGTGTTTGCTATGATTCCTGAATGTGTACCACAGTTTTTGAAGTGGTCGACGCACCACATATTTGGTATGATTCCTGAATATGTGTCACAGTATTTGGGGTGGTTGAGACACAACGTGTTTGCTATGATTCCTAAATGTGTACCACAGTTTTTGAAGTGGTCGACGCACCACATATTTGGTATGATTCCTGAATATGTGTCACAGTATTTGGGGTGGTTGAGACACAACGTGTTTGATATGATTCCTGAATGTGTACCACAGTTTTTGAAGTGGTCAACCCACCACATATTTGGTATGATTCCTGAATATGTGTCACAGTATTTGGGGTGGTTGAGACACAATGTGTTTGATATGATTCCTGAATGTGTACCACAGTTTTTGAAGTGGTCAACCCACCACATATTTGGTATGATTCCTGAATATGTGTCACAGTATTTGGGTGGTTGAGACACAACGTGTTTGATATGATTCCTGAATGTGTACCACCAGTTTTTGAAGTGGTCAACCCACCACATATTTGGTATGATTCCTGAAAATGTGTCACAGTATTTGGGGTGGTTGAGACACAACGTGTTTGATATGATTCCTGAATGTGTACCACAGTTTTTGAAGTGGTCAACCCACCACATATTTGGTATGATTCCTGATTGTGTATAACAGTGTTTAATTTGACTCGTTCATTTCATCTTGCAATGCTATATTAAAATCCAAATTTTAAAAAATACAACCCATAGTTATCTGTTTGTCAATGTTCCGACCAAGTGACAGAATAAATTGATGACGAATAACATGATATAAAAATAAAAAGTGAATTTTGATATCGCAACTGTCTGCCCCTAGTAAGACCTGATTTGTGAAAAAAAAGGTTTACCAGACTGTTTAAACTATTGATTAACATCCTTCGCTAAGTTTGCAATCAATATTTTAAATCCATAGCTTATTTTTTACTACTCAAATAAAAAATTGAAATAATAAAATATTTAATCAACGAGAGATGAGTAAATATTGGAAAAACCTCTTTACAGATATTAGTCTTTCTACATTCATATATGTAAAATTAACAAAAATGCATTAAATAAGCACCAATAGAATATCCGTAGTAATTTAAATCTGTTTTAATAAGTGGATTTATTGTAAAGTAGATATTTGTGCTCACAATGCAGAAATTATTACATTTTGTAACAACTCTTTAGTTGTTTACAGAATGTACTAATTTCTTAAAAAAAGTAATTTAAGTATTTAAGTAGTATAAGTAATTTAATTTCTTTATAAATCAAATTACTTTTAATTTGATTTATAAAAAAATTCCAACTACATTAATACAAAGGCAATTTTTCTTTAGTCCCATAAATAATGGCTCTGATATTTCAATAATTTTCATGGCCAATATGCTGCACAACATTTGAGCTTTTGAACATATTTTTAACTTTTATAAGCATTTCTTTGCCTCCCATAGAGAACTTTGATTTTACTTACGCGTAATCAATATCTCTAAAACCGTTACAGATAACTTTGTTTTAATACAAATTATAGCACATTTTATATCCATTCAACACCATTTTAAATTTTTCTCCTTCTATAAATATTTTCTAGACATGCAATTATATAAATTGGGACAGTTACAATATTTTTGGAATGACAAGGCGTACCAAACAGGTCAAAAGATTTGGCGAATAAGATAAATTTTTTTATCAGGGTCCAACTTGTTTTTGTAGTTACCGTTCCCACAAACCACGCATTAAAGCATAGGCATGTAGATAATCAGATATGCAAACTACAAACTGGGGGTGATTTTTGAGATGTGAGATGTTCGATAAGTTTTGAGGAGTTCTATATCATTGCTTCTAATAGGACACTTGCAAATGTATACAAAAAATACCTTATAATGCTTAGGGTATGCAAAAAGTATGCGTAATTGAAGGAATAGACGCCGATTACATTATTTACGATTATATATCTTAAACAAATAGTTATAATTAAGGAAAATAACAAAAGTACAACTGTGAAACGTGAGATGTATATATTAAATCTATAAGTAAGCGGGAAGGAAGATTAAAAAAGTTGACAAACGACCTCGCGATTGGAAATCCAGTCACAGTTGTCAATCTTGTTAGTTACAGAATGGCGTACAGAATCTTATATAAAATGAATTATAACTAACTAACCACACTAAAGTAATAGTACGTCCGTTTTGTGACGATTTTAAACAGTAAATATTTTGCTACAACTAGTTACAAAGCAAGTACAGTTTTTTACGTGTTTACACACATTATTCTTTAAATACCACTAAAAAATAGTTGCAATTCTACAGGTCAAATGTTACAAAACAATATAGTCACCATATTGATGGTGTTAGTAACACTATATTGTTTACACAAATAACTGTTTTGTTTGTTACGTCTGGTGTGAAATCTAATTTGAACATATACTTGTATATTAAACGGTTATTTCTATAAAAATACTTACATATAATGTTACATTGATAGGTTGAATTTAAGTTAAAGTATTTTTTAGCAATCTATTACAAAATAAATAAAATATATAGTATAAAAATATAACGCATGATAAGTTTAGGTTCTTAACATGTATATCATGGTTCAGCTGTGGTTAGTAAGATTAAACCTTCCATTCGATAAAACATTCGGTCGAACATAAAACAGGCCTATGGTAAAATAACTATACAAAGTTTAATCTTATTAAAAGACACGTTACATGCAAATATTGACAAGTTCCCCTGGATTAAAGTAAAGTGAATAGGAAAAATAACAATGATGTTGACAAGAGTGCAACACTCCTGTCAGCAAGGCTTTCCACTCTACCACTCTAGATACGGTTGGGTTATGGACTACCTTACAACTCCTATCATCTACATCACTCTATTTTGAGATATCTGAAAAACCTATCTAATTAGAGGTTTATTTACTAATAAACATAAATATCCCTATAAATTCAAGCGTTTAACTAAGCCAGTTATTGGTTACTGGTCTGTATACTCGCAGGTCATCTCTACAATTAATTAAACTACGTATTTAAATAGACACTTCTCTCTTTATATACTAGATTAATGTAGATGAGCTACGGGATTGCAATGGCTTTAGCGAAGAAAAAAAATGAAATAATGAAATAATTATTTATTCCAGCATTTTTTTTACATATAAAAAGAACAATAACTCTTTCCACGGAATAAGAACTGGCCACGAACCTTTCTGTAGAAGATATCAAGGAGTTATTTACTTGAGGTTTACACGGATTTGAGTGGTCTGGCTAAGACCTAGAAAATATACACGTTTAGATCTTAGATGCCAACTTGGATTAAAAACCATCTATTTCCGATATATGATATTTGTAGTATACAACTGATATTAAGTTTTCACTACGATTAAGAAAATGCTCGTATATGCATACGAAAGCTTAATTCATATCAACCCAGATAATAAAGTGAGAAATAAACATTCTGCGAGAGTTTTAAACAAATCCTTGAGTGCATATGAATACACTTGGCTGTTACGGGCTAAATAATCTATATACTAGCTAATTTAAAAGGACTACTACGGTAAAAAGTGTCTACTTCCGTCACTTACGTTTTTCTTCAGGTGTAAGAGGAAGAGTAGAAGTAGTATCAAATTTTATTTATCATTTTAAAATAATCATTTTTTAAAGTTCTCTCCGGGCTTTAGTCTGAAAAAGAAGACTCACTGGGCAAGTTTATGTTTATTCCTCTGATTGTCTTTAAATGACTGTAAAAATTGCCATACGCAATTTCATTGGAGCCAAACGGTTTTGAGTAGTTTGTGTACAAAACGTTTCCAGCTTTGTACAATACGATGGATTTTATCTCAGTATTTAAATACATCGAATAATAATTTCGTCATATTGCTATTGTAATTATAATATTTGTATAACTATTATTTTGGAATATATCTAGGTTCTTATTCAGTGGAATATAATTGTTAATCGATTACAGTTTTGTATCGTATATGTACTAAGATCATATTTTCTGTATATTTTTCATTTATTCTGTATGCACATAAATTTGACTTTTTAAAACTCATGTACTAAAAATTAAACTTCAAGCGTATATTTTAGTAAATTACTTTAGTAATTCTATAATAACATTTTGAGTAGTTTTACTTGCGTAATGTTTAATTTATCAATAATTAATAAATAAATGAATTCTCTCACTTTACAATTTACATATTCATTTACATCCACTGAAGACCAAAGGTTTAAAGTTACATAGAACGTGACTTGGACAGTCTTATGGTACATCTGACTAATCCTTAATATTACTATAAAAATATAATTTAAAATAAAATATTATTAATGCTACTTTCTATTAACATTTGTTTAATAATATTTGCTTTATAATATTCGTAGTGTTATATCTTTATTTAAAGTTTCACTATCCAATTATAATTTAGCCTATTGTGTAAAGGAAATACACCGTACCTTTTATTTCACTGAACAAAACTATAGTTGCGCTTTATTTCTCTAAACATATGAAAATACTTATCATCGGCAAAAATGAACCATATTAAAAAATAATCTTTCAATAATTAATTAAATAATACTAATATAATTAACATTTTTCCCTATTGAGCACATAGATATGAGTAATATTTTTATTTATTCAAATGATATATTAGTGTATATTTTATAGTAGTTAATTATGTAATTTAAAATTCTATTTTATGGTTATATTTTACATTATAGAAAAAAGTAACATTTACTAATAGTTTCTTATTTGAAATATTTAGTATACAAAAGAAAATAAGGTAAAAACCGTGATTTAGTTTTACTTATTACAGATTTTGTATTTATATCTTATAAAATGAAAGTGTATTTGATATGATAATATATAATAACTTACTGCGTGATCTTTTTTAAAATAGGTGATATGTCTTAAAGAATTGGTGAAACATAAAAAATTTTGGCAAATCACAAATTCATTTAATTTTTATTTCACAATTCTCACCCAAACAAATTCTGATTTCTACTCTCTTTCATCTTACATTTGATATAGGTTTATTTCTGGGCCATCCTCTTTTTAGTCTTATAAGATATATCTGCAAATATTGCAGCCATAATTCAAATATCCATCGTATTTTTTATTTTCTTAAAATAAATCTTTGTAGTTCAAGTCACAACAATATATATTAATTAATGATCAACACAACTTTAAAATTTTAAAACCGCTTCTCAGTTGCGTACTACTTCTTGAAGCAACAAAAGTAGGCAGTAGCCTACTAAATATTAAATAAAATATAATACGGAAAATCGTTGTATACTCGTGAAATACAATCCCGTAGCTTATTACAATTTCTGTAACAGAAAGAAAAGTCTAATGAAATATAATAGACTCTCACTAGATATCATTTAGATCCATAACATAAATTGCCAACTCTAACATTCTTAGATAAGTGAGGGTAATTGAAAAAAATCCTCTTCAAACCTACGCTCCCCAGCCACCACTGCAATTGCATTAGCATTCCGTGCATATAAACTAAATACAATATGAGTACATAAAATGGTGCCCTCAAGTAATCAACTCACACGTAGTCGCAGTGTAATAGAGTAGGGAGTAATTTTTGTCGCTTAAAAATTCAAACGTTTCATACTTTTAAGACACGACCCAAAAGTGAAGATATAGCTTTGACACTCGTCAGAAATATTCACTGATTTTGGTGCAACGAATGTTAATAATTAAACTTTTCTTGAATCATCACATGTGATAGTAACTCCTTTTATCGGTACCATCATCCTTATATCGACTCTCTTCAATATTCTGTTAGATAAGATCTTTACACATACCAGTGGCAAATTAGGGCGAGTACAGAAAGTTTTAAGATGTAAACACCTCTCCTTAAAATACAAAAAATATACGATAGAGACAAAGGACTTAATTGCAATATTTACAAGGAATAATTTGTTAAATTACTATTTTTAAGTTATTTCGTCTTTCCAACTACTATATTTGTATAAAACTTAATTAAAAGATAAAATTTGTAATGTATGTATGAGCTTTTTTTACGATAGGAAAATGCATTATGCACCGTCAGGGACAGGTGTTCGCCCTGGTGTGTGGGACTCTCACCCACTAAAAATCTTCCGGTTCAGGCATTGGACTGAACCCCTCTCGGGAACGCATCTCTGCAACTACTTCAAGAGGGTGCCATCGTTCGCCCAATGGGCATTACTTCATTCTAAAATCCACCGACATGAGCTATTCTGGTGCTTTATAGCTGCTCTCTTCTTTTTTGCCTAGGCACCCTCTTGAAGAACGCATCGACAGCGTTCCACGATTCGGGACTGGACAACATCTCTTCTATAAGAGTCTCCGGCGAAACATGCCCGATAGCTGCCTCCAGCTCCCTTCTCTCCGTTTCCCACCTTCTACATATGAAGAAGGTGTGCAAGGCATCGTCCGCATCCGAATCCCCGTACTGGAATTCCGGACTCGGGATCTTCCCCATTCTGTTAAGGTAGAAGCCGAAACAACCGTGCCCAGTGAGAAGCTGGGTAAGGTAGAAGTCTACCTCTCCATGCTCTCTTTCGGTCCATCCCCTCAGATCACCTATGAGCCTAAAAGACCAACGTCCTCGAATCTCTGTCTCCCATCGAGTTAGCACGGCTGACAGTGCCATTCCCATCGTATACACGCTTCCGCTCAAGAGGAAGAAGATCGATGGGAATTACCCCGCAATCACATGGACGGCCGGCTCCGAAACGGTACGATAGGCAGATGAAATTCGGAGAGCTCCTCTCCTCTGTACCGCCACGACCTTCTTCCTGTAACGCTTCTGCCGCAAGGCATCCGCCCATATCTCGCAACCGTAGAGGATAAACGAGTTCGTCACGGATATGAGGACTCGGCGCTTAGTCTCTGCGGGTCCACCGACGTTGGTCATGAGCCTACTCAGATTGACCACAATCTTTTCAGCTTTCTCGGCCGCACAAGCGATGTGGTCCCAGAATGTCATACGGGAATCCATACTCACTCCTAGGTACTTGACGCAGCGTTTGGTATCGATGAGCTCCGTGTTGACGTTTAGCTGCACGACGGGATCCTCCTGGTGAGAAGCACGATCTCTGTCTTCTCGGTGAGAGAGTCAAAGACAGTCCATGCTCACCCATCCAGCAGAGTATTCGCCTCAGAGCTAGACTTAGCAATCTCTGGGCCTCATCCAACTCTCCAGCGGTTATGACTACGGCAATGTCATCTGCATAACCAACGAGGAAGGTGTCGTGTGGCATCTCCATACGAAGAACCCCGTCGTACATGATGTTCCACAGTTCTGGGCCAAGAATCGAGCCTTGGGCAGCACCTGCCGTCACTTCCCTACTACTACGTCCGTCCAACGTTCCAAAGATCAGTTTCCGATCCCTAAGATAGTTATTTAGCAGCCTCAATAGATCAAAAACTTGGACTATAGGGCACCGAGCATGTCAGCCCAACTGGCCGAGTTAAAGGCGTTCCTTACGTCCAGTGTTACCAGCATTAACAGTTTGCGGTACCTATGGTCTCCCTGCTGTACTGACTCGAACGCTCTGACAACCTAGCCGACAGCACCAATCGTAGAACGACCCGCGCGGAAACCTAACTGTCGGTCAGAAAATACTCTCGTCGCTTCAACAGCCTGGATCAGCCTAGGTTTGATCAAACGCTCGAGGAGTTTCCCCGCTGTGTCCAGCATGCAGAGGGGTCTGTATGCGGACGGGCTTGTGGGGTCTCCTTTTCCCTTGCTGACCAACACTAGGCGCTGGATCTTCCAACGAGGAGGGAACACGCCTTCCAGCAGGCAGCGGTTATACATATTAATCAGGAGCTGCGGTGAACGACTAGCCACTACTCTAAGCACTTCCGCTGGGATTCCATCGGGCCCGGGAGCCTTCCTACAGCGCATCGAAGCGATGGCGCTTTTCAGCTCTGGTTCACTGAACGGAGGTACCTCCTCGGGACGAACTGCGATATGCTCCTCCGGCTTAATCTGGTGAGACGGAAACAGAGCATCAACTATTACCTCCAGTTGGGCTGCGCTCATGTTAGGGCTAGCAGATTGGGTACCTAGCCGTCGCATGACGATTTGGAAGCCCAATCCCCAAGGATCGGGGTTTATATCGTCCTTGAGTTCCTTCCACCTGGAGGCCTTGCTCACTGTGATCGCCTGCCTGAGACCTCTACGGGCATCCCTGTACTCTTGCATTAGAGCTTCGGGAACCAGACCCCCCTCCTTTTTCCCCGGGTGACCTTCCGTCTAAGTCTCAAACAATCTCTCCGTCGATTGGCGATATCCTCCGTCCACTAGTAAGCCGAGCGTCTGTTTCTCCCCAAGGATCTTTTCCGCGGCATTGCGGCGTCACAACCGCGGAAAAGTTCCTTATGTATGAGCTTTAAAAAGTAAGAAAGTTGATATAGTAATTTTTTATATTTCCTGATAAAATTGATTTTTTAAATGGTAGGATATTGAAAGAAACCAAAATTCAAATATTTTCGTAGTCATATTTTTTTCATTTTTTTGTTACAATCCGAATAGAATATGTTTTTAATGCGTTTGTGCAATAGGCATACTACTGAAAATAAAAATAAAAAATGAATTTAATGTTAGAATATATCGGATTAAATGCAAAGAATCTGAATACGTATATATGTTTATTACAATCATTTAACTACAGGATTTAATAAGTTCAAAATCATGCCAATATTAATCTTCAAATTCCAAAATTAAACTAAAAAATGTATTTGGGAATCCAAAGAACAAAATAAATGATGATGAAAAAATCAGGAATTTATCAAGCTAATTGTAATAACTGTAATTTAAAACGCATTAACTAAACAAAAAATAAGATAAAAAAGAGGGTCAAGGATCATAATGCATGTCTGAAATATCAACAAGAGGAAAGATTGGCCATGGCAAAACATGCACTTCATACAGGACACTGCTTTTAGTAAGTAAAATTATTCAAATAAATCCAAAATAAAAAGAAATTCCTCTATGTTTACGAAATGATTTGTAAACAAAAGAACCAAAATGATTTAATATATAATAAGCATGAACCTTTCCAAAATCCACCGTTACTGCCTTTAATCTAATTAAATATTAATTTTTACATATCCAGCAGACATACTTCCTGGTCGTTAAAATTTAATCTTTTTGTGTTTTTATTTAAGTCTAAATTTGTTTGTATTATTATTTTAACCACTTTATTTTCCGTTAATGTGGGTCTGATGATGTGTTCCTTGAACACGACAGGCTTCAAAAAAAATTAAATTTAGTAATTATTGTAGCGTTTGCTTATAAAATAAATATTAAGATTAATAGACAATCACGGTTAAACTCTACACTGCTCAGACACGTGTGTGTCATTGGACAGCGACATGTGTAGTATATACTGTAATGCTGTACGGGGTTGTTGCTTAGTCGCCGAATATTATCGTCAACGCTGACGTTTCATATTTAGCACTCCCACAGTGAAATGCAGATATTGCATAACGTAGCAAATACGTCGAAATATATTTATTGAATATGTCGGATTTCACATGTTCCCTTGATTATTTTGTCTGGTATTTAAATATAACTTTCTCGTAAACATTGGTAAAGCTATTGTACTATGAATAGAATATTTTTTTAGGTATTATATTATAATACTCGTATACTAGCTCACCCGGCCACGCTTTGCTGTTAGTTGGTTATTATAGATTAATATTATGTACTAATTATGTATTATTATGTATTGTATTAAAGTCCAGTACAATAGTAATTAATATCAAATTTTCTATTGCTCGTCCATTGTAATTTATTTTGTTCAATAGTCTTTAGATTTAATACTTACTAGTTGATAAAAATTTGCAGCTAAACGTACATTAACGATGACATTACTCGTTTGTTTCATTATGAAATGAAAAATATTCTTAATATTATAGAGCATTTAGAGCTGGAATTAGTACAATCGTTCAAAAGCACAGTCCAGCTTTTATCTAGCATAGTTCTTGCTGACTGCTTCAAGGGGAGTTTTCTGTGTCAAATTCCGACCATCTTACGTTTTGGGACTTCTGATAAGATATATAATTACTTACCTAAATCGCCGAAAATTTAAGAAAATTAAAAAATATTTGTACTTACCATAAATGTAAAACAAATTGAATATAAAAACAAGATTTACATATAACTGTTGATTACATTAGAAATGCTTTTTTAATTAAAATTTCACAACTTTAGAGTTCAAAACAAAATTTTGTTGCTACTTTAAAGAAGAGTGGCGCTTAGTCCGAAGGGATTTTCGAAATGAGCATAGGCAATTATGCCTATTCATCCCAGGGACCCTAAAGAACGTCCGGGTCAAATTTCAGTACGATTCATCTGTTGTGACAGTTCTTATACGTAAGATATAATACAAATTCAAGTTTACTTTCCAAACAGACAATAATTAAAGTAAAGTTTAATAAATAATTACAATTGACAATTACTTCATGATGATCATTACTGCTCATATTTAATAATTGAATTATGGACAATTTTTTGTACTCTGCGGTGACTTGTGAACCACAACAAAATTATAATAAGACCGCATGCACACGTGTACAAGTGTAACATGTACTTTATTATAAAAAGTATAAATTTATTTTAAAGCCGAATTTACATCATAACGTAGCGCCTTCAAATAATGTTTGGCTATTTAATATACGTGTCTCGTAATTGCAGTTTATAATATGAATGTCTAAGTTTCTGAAAAACAGTTTTTAGTTCGCGAAGACTCATTTTATAATGTACATACCAAAACTCTGGTTTCAGGTTAGGAACCATAATCAATTCAATATTTCTAAATAAATGTCCAGTACTTTACAATAGAGTTAAAGAATTTTAGTGATTGTTTATTATTGAAGTGAATTACAACTCATTGACAAATATATGTTTTAATGTTCAAGGCCGTTTAATAGGAAAGTAACCTTATGAGGTGTACAGAAATAATACGAAAGGTAGTTTGCTTATACCCATGTGTCTTGTGTTAACACAATATATAGAAATATCCTAAACAGAAAAATATTTTTATAATTTTCATTAAATTTGGAAATAAAGTTTTAACATTGTTTTAAAGTATCCCCTCATTTCAAAAAGGTTTTATAACTCAATTTAAAGTTTATCCAAAATACTTTTTTCATAATTAAAATTTTTTATTAATTTAAAATTATTTAAATGAAATACTACTAGAATGTTTTTTTATGCAGTTTAAAGTAATAAATTCTGAGTTTAGACTTTATAGAGTGTAGTCATTTAAACTAATAACGTAATTCGAAATCAGCAATAAAACAAAGCGAGGGAATGGGGGCGTGATTTAGAACACTCTACTAAAACTTTAATTGCTGCCGGCTGATGTTATGCCACAAATAAAAGCTGAGTTTTAACCTAATTTTTGCAATAACTAATCTGCTCAGAATAATACACTTCTGTTTTAATGGTTTTTAAGTCACTTTGTTATTAGCAACTACACAATCGGTTACTTTAAAAGGAGTTTATTAATTTATAAGTAATAGCCTTATATATATAATAATTTAATTTATATAATTTATTAAACTCTTGTTATAAATTACTCTATCCTTCATAATCATAATTCAATTCTAACTGATTTAAAAAATCCAATTTTTGCAATTTTATTAAATAAATATGGTGACATAAAAGTTAACAAAATAATTTAGCAATTGCATTTATATACCTATATTTAAGCTATACAGAAAATTTGTTACTGCTTTTTGTATTATTTTAAATAAAATGTAATAAAGGTAGTATTTTTAATAAACTTCGTACAGACTTTACGCAACTCGGTTATTTTAAAAGTTTGTATCTGTTTTTTTTATTAAAATACATTTAAATTAAACTAAATCTAGCCGAATTTAGCATATGCACTATGACTAACCTTGACTACACATATAAAATGAATATTAGGATCTGAGTAAAGATGTATTCGTTGTTTGAAGTCTATTTTTTACGATGGAAGGATTGTAAAGGAAACATGGTTTCCGGATATTTGTCATTGCTCAGTGAAACAAAAAATCAGTAACACTACGTTTCGAGATTTTCAATCTGATCTCTTCTTCAGTTAAATAAGTAACATAATACATAGTTACAAACTTGGTTTAAAATTAACAAATCCTACCAAAACGTTGTGGCACGCCTAAGTCAGGAATCACAACCATCATTTTGTGTGTCAACTTCACCAACTCCAAAACATGCACTTAATAAAAAACTATACACCATAATAATCATTAAAGCTGAACTACATAATACAGCTAACATATAATATAAGTCACTCGAAGTTGTATCGGAACTGCTTATAACATAGAAGGCAATATTATTTTAGTATATTTGTTTTAATTTTAAACAAATCAAAATCTTTTATGTAAAACATTTTACTGAAAATCAGTTATATGAGACATTTAATTTTATTAGTCGGTGGTGGAATAGGCTCTTTTCTATCAGTTCGAAATGTGAACTTATGAGATGTTAATCAGTTAATTGATGATTAGTTCTCATAATCATGAAGAAGCAATTGTGTAATTGTAATAACTAACATCAGCGATAGGTTTTAATACTAAACTACAAATATGGAAGGGGTTCTTTAAAGTTTAAGAGAGTGGATGTGACAAACTGTGTTGTACTGTTCTAACTCACATACAATTTATTAATTGGAAGGGTTTCTTTAAAGTTTAAGAGGGTGGATGTGACAAACTGTGTGTTATACTGTTCTAGTTCACATACAATTTATGAATTGGAAGGGTTCCTTTAAAGTTTAAGAGGGTGGTTGTGACAAACTATGTGTTATACTGTTCTAATTCCCATACAATTTATTAATTGGAAGGGTTTCTTTAAAGTTTAAGAGGGTGGTTTTGACAAACTATGTGTTATACTGTTCTAATTCACATACAATTTATCAATTGGAAGGGTTTCTTTAAAGTTTAAGAGAGTGGTTGTGACAAACTGTGTGTTATACTGTTCTAATTCACATACAATTTATTAATTGGAAGGGTTTCTTTAAAGTTTAATAGGTAGTTGTAACAATCTATTTGTTATGTGTTCTAATTGACATACAATTAATTAATTAAATGTTTCATAACTTTTTCGTTAGGCCCTGGCAATAAAACAAAATCTTAAATATAATGGAGGTCTACTAAATAGGTCGAGATCACAATTAGCCGTTTTCAATAAAATTATGTGCATTCTAAATAACTTCAACTTTTTTATTTGTGTCCAAAAAGGACATTTGAATATTTTTATAGTCTGAACGGCTTATTAACTAACTGCAATAGCAAATCAAGCTGTTAAACACACACATACACACGCGCGCGCGCGCGCGCACGTGACTACGTTTGTGTTTGTAAAGTCAATTAAATTTGTTAACTTAGTTTTTATCGCAAATATTAATGAATTCATGGAATAGTATTTTATATTTCTCTTTAGAGATATTCTAAATGTTATTTACACGAGAAATTTCATAAATTGTTATTAAATACACTTAAAATTATTAAATTTCATAATGTTACTTTGATAGTGACGCAACCACTATTACTGAATAAAATTATAATAATATTCAGAAAATATAATTCAAGTAACAAAAGCAATGTTTTTATTTGTACGCGTTTTCAAACCAAAACTCCGTTGCCACCAAGGTATTTTAATTTAAAGCGCCAGCTCCTTCTGAAAGACTGAACTTAGAATGCAAAGGAACTTTGCTTTCTTTTAATAAAGACTCTCTTTGTCTTCTGGTTATCGTTGGTGAGGACTTATGACTAACTTGTGAGTGCTAAGTGCATTACATATAACGTATTCATTACTACGGTCATTTAGAATTTTAACCAACTATTCTCGGTTTTGGCACTCATTCTGACTATTAGTAAACACGTAGTACATGTTGTATATGGCAGTAATTTTGAAATTGAAAAGCCCTTATTTAAAATCGATACACTGTTTGAAACGGTCTGGCAGAGACTAAGACGACTACACAAGATAACTCAAAATCGGAACATCTGAGAATATGGTTGCTGCTTGAGCAGTATTAGGAAATCAAAAACGAAGTTCTTTGATGCAGTAAATTTTACTCCACTAAATTGGAAAACTCTCTGGAAGAGATATAGAGACTGTAATGGGTCAGGTAATTTATCCACGAATCCTATGTTTTTGAATCGGGCGTGAGCTGCAGCCAACATTGTTGGTAGTATTATACTACTCTTAATTTTATATCCTCCACATATTTCCTATGATGAATTATAGAACAGATAGTATTCACTCATCGTAATAACCGTTTAGTTACTGTATGCTTTAGTGTTATTTGGATTAGCACTTGTTTTCTACTTTTAGTTCATTTTATAGATATTATATTATATTATATATATTATAGATATTTAATGTTGTTTCCAATGCGTATTATAATTTAATTAGATAGCATATTATAATTTTTATATAATGAAAATTAATTTTGATAAATACTAAAATTTTAATCCTTCATTCATATATTTTTATTTATTGATCCTATGTATTTTGATATTTAATTTTTACACTTTAAAAGTTTTTTAAATGGGGTTTTATATCACAATATTTAGTTTAATTCCGTTTAAACGTTAAATAAGGTTGGCAACTTTAGAAAATGTTAAAGTAAGGATATTTATACACCAATGTGTTCTTGCTTGAACTTAGACCGTCTAAAATTTTTTTTAAACAATATACTTCCAAAAGTGTTCCATTCAGTAACAGTTTTAAGACTATGTACCAAATAAAACATGTAACTCCAAAATCATTCGAAAATTTGGCATTCAGTTTTAGCAAAATTTTCCCTTAGGAACATAAATCGAGTGATATCCCATGTTCGATGCAGAGCTCTATTCATTTGCATGATTTACCCTGCTCATGAGTTTGTTTAATTAGTAATTTTAATTAAATTCATAATAAATGGAACGAATATAACTAGATAGTTAACTTCCATTTTTTGTGAGATTGGTTCATTAATGTACAAACACGTGTATGTGGCCTTTTAATAGACTGAGTCCATATAAGTGTCATCCAGCTTCAACTGCTTTTACAAAGACTGCTAAAACGCAATAAGCAAGCATTCTGCGGTTTACCTTAGAAGGCAAGGTTTGCGGTTCTGTGGTTCATGTCTCTCTAAAGCTGTTTTGAAGCTAATGATTTGGAAATACTATAATTAGTTTAATACTGTTAGTTTTAATAATGATTGATACTCTTAATGGTTTTGTTTTTAGTATTCTGTGTATATTTTTATAATCTACGCACTTCTATCTGCTATAATTCTTGACATATTACACCGCAAGGAACTATAAGAAGCTATATTTTAAAACTTAAATACATAATAGAATGTTAGTTAGAAGTATTTTACTTTTTAAGAAACCCTAATAAAAATTTAAGATTTGAATAATTTTAAAATAAACTCATTTATAAAGTTACATCCTATTTCCTTCACAATTCTTTCATCTTCAAAAATAAATTCAGAAAAAGTATTGCATATTGTTGCTATTCTGTTTAAAAGCAATTTTCAGAACGCATAGCGACTGTCTCTGCAGGTCGAGATAGGCTGAGACAGATGTCAAAATAAATCTGCTCCTTTCATTCTTTTGTCTTCCATCCATTTATTAAGCGGACAGTTCCTGTACTTGAATTCATTTTACCTGCTAATTAATATCCTTAGAATATTTATATACATATAATATCAAGACAATTCCATTACTATACACATACCAGCAATTTTTGGATATTTAAATATGTTTATTAGACACACTGGTCTTTACTAAAAATAGTATCCGAATTTCTACTCCCTTTTATCAGTAGAAGAGTTTTAACTAAGAATACTTGGTATGGACTATGAAGATAAACTCCCAGATATTTCAATGGTTTAAAAGACGTTCTTATGTTAATTTATAGTATTCTCAGTTTTAATAAAATTACTTATAAGCTATAAGACTTAAATATGGCCAAGGAAAAAGAGAGGGACAGTGAATAACTCTAAATAATGAGCACCTGACTAGTTTTCTGTCTCTCGGGTTTTCTGTGAAATGCAATAAAATTTATTTAATTTAATCTCTAATGCTCTCAGATGGGTTTACTTTGCTTACAGCGCATTATGTGTGGGACATTAAACATTTTGAGTTTAGTGATTAGTATATATCTTCTTGAAAGAATAACAGGAATTCAGGCAATTGCCATCGTTAAATGTTACCAAAGGTATACCACAACGTTTCGAGGATTGGACTTTATCTTCTTTGTCAGTTGGAGTAGGTATTATTACATATAGAAGTAAATAACAGAAGGAATAAAGATCAACACGTGCCTAATCACATAAATTAAGAAATACACAAGCATTTTCTTGTCTATAAACCATTAGAGTGATTCAAAAAGGTTTACAAACCTAGAACAACTATACTCATTAACTTCGAAAATTTTAATAAGATAAAATTTTACATGTATGTGCCTCATTTTAACAGAAAAAGTAAACATTTTTAAAAGAGATTAACAAAAGGGCTGAAATAGTGTAGCAACCCTTGGAAGGGTTTTTTCATATTCCTGTTGTCATATAAAGATAAAATATTTAACACACAATTAGCTCGTTTCATAAATATAAAATCCAAAAGCATTTTCATGAAGATCAACTACCCATGGAGGTCTCTAGAGGGTCGGAATCCCTATAAAACCTATATGTTAAAAATAACTTTTCAGAGAACTAGAACTATTAAATTTGAAATACGCGCTTGACTTATGGTTAACGATATCCAATATTTTAAACGTAAACTCTCAGATTATATTCACAAATATATATTCTCCTAAATATAAATCAAAGTTTTAAATCGAACTTTTTTGTGATTTTTAAAATGGCTCTTGCTCCAGACCTAAACGTTTGTTACTTATGACCATAAACTTTAAACAAAGATACTTTTTTAAACCATTATAGCTTATGACCCATATAGGTCATATGCTAACTGCATATAATATAATGAAAAGGGCTTGTAATTAGTTATTTTTAAGGTATTCATACTGTCTAACTATAACGAAAAAAGTTTGCAAACATAATTTTATAATGTAAAACACAGTAGCCTACGTAATGAATAATATTTCAATATAACTCCGTAATGCTATACATAACTTTAATTCTTATAAACATGACAATACAACTTACGTTGAAATATCTGATTGGAAGAGGAAAATTCTGCGTTCCGTAAATAAAGTTAGGTTTATTTCTCGAGCAGAATAAATAATTTGTGAGAAAACTTCGGCTATGAAAGCAGGCTGTATTTACATTTCAACCCCCAGAGATATAAATCCAAGAAATTCAGACAACTTCGAGTAAGTTATGGAAGTCACTTTGTCACACTGGAATCATCAAATATTTACAGGTAACAGTTGGTAACAGAATTTATGATTTATCAGCGTTCTTCTTCCACTCGTTTGTAATGATTTATTAGTTAACATTTTAACGGATAAGGGCAATTTTATCACATAAAAATTGATCATGATATTTACCTGCTGCAATCCTTCCTGTAATAGTCTAAATTTTATTTTCTACATTTGTTTACTTGGACGGATCTACAGATTAAATAAATATGTACCAATGCCTTTACTATCGCAATCGCATTTAAATACTGTCATAATTGCTTAACAACTTAGGTCTTGTAAACTCACAGCAGTATAACCACAACGAAATAACACCCTTTTAATTGGCTTTTATTTTGAATAACTCCCTCAATGTTCTTTTAGAATTTTTAAAACGAAACAATCCATTTAATCTTTTAAGGAATAATCATTGAATAGCACGGAAAGCCTTTCCTCTTGATATTAAGTGTCGCCCTAGGAAATGAAAGCTTTTTATCTTGACAGTGATACGCTGAAAACTTACCATGAGCAAGAGCCTCTCACTTAGTTACTGTGGCTCTTTCAGAATAAAAGCATTGCAGGCCTTGCAGTGCGGCACAATCCAACACACCAACCCCTTTGAAAACATGTGTCCCGGATAGTAGAGAAAGACGGAGAGTACAAACGTAACAAATAACTGAACGCTTGGAGTCCAGTCCAGTCGTTTTCTTTCCCTTCTTTTCTTTCTTCTCTATGTTCTTAATTTTGTATGTATTAGTACCTCCCCACATGACGAAGAGGATAGATTCGAATCTTTGAAACGTTGTGTTATACCTTTTTAACAAATAAGAGATGGCAAATGTCCGAAGTCATTTTATCCCTAAAATCATATCAAGATACATTTATCGATATGTATTGTATTCTAGATATACCAAACATAATAATATCATAGTTAATTTCCTATCACTAAGTATTCTGTTTTCTTTTCAAATTCATTCATTTCTACACATTTAAGATACTAAAAAGGTTAGGAGAATAACATTTTTTGGTCTCTTGTACCAGGGCTATATTGATTGTAGGCATTCCTTCATTCTAATTATATTGATTGTTATTGACATTTTATGTGGATTATTAATACCCCTAAACAGTGATTTTTACAGAAATTGTCTTATTATAAAGACCACATATAACCAGATAATAATCAAACTGAGGCCCATAATGCAAAATTAAAACTAATTAAAATGAAATAAATTAGTGGAGTTCAGTGACTAGTAATACCGTTATACTCAACTAAAACCTAAATTAAATTAAAAACATTACTCCAAATGTTTAATTCATGTATAACGTTCAGGTACCGTTCAATTTTAATATGCGATATACGTTTTACTTCAGAAGTGTTCCAGGGAAAACAAATTTCGTTGAAGTTTCTCTCAAATAAGCTGAACAAAAGTAACATCTTCAGTAAACAAGTGCTACTCCTAAAGACTCAAGATCTCTCTTAATAATGTTGCATTTCTAACTGTGTCAATATTCTCTGAAGCACTTCTGAGCAGCAGTGTAATATAAGTCGTACTTAAATGTTTATTATATTTTATTATTTTTAATTAAATGGATTCACAAAAAATTATGCTAGTCCAATAGGGTGATTCACACGTTAAAGGAATATTTATTTTGAAGCGGTGAAAGTTAGTTAATAAATTACAGACTAATTTATTTTACTAAATTTCAACAATTGTGTTTCTGTCGTTCCTTTGTCGTTTATTTTTCAATTAGGAATGGCAGAATATTCAGGATGGGAACAATCAAGAATAGTAGCCGCTTCCTGTCAATAAGGAGGTGGTTTAGTGGACTATATCTCAGTCCCCAGTTTCAAGGTAACGTCCTTATAAGAAGAGAGGCCAGGCCTTCTCCAGTCTCTCCAGTCAAAGCGACCAGGGGGTAGTACTTATGTGTTGGCTAACAACGGCCTGTAACACTAAAGTAGCCACACCCACTAACAGTCATCCTCCAAAGTTGAATAGATTTATCTATCCACGCTTTAACCCCAATGTCTCAAAATTTGTGGGTAATCATGTGCTCCTAGGCAAAGTTAAGGTTAGACAGATATAGGCGACATTGATAGCTGCTGTACGCAGGATATGTGTTATACAAGGTGTAAACGATCTAGAAGTGGCACGATTATTGGTGTAATGTATTCTTAATTAATTACGATACTCAGTATTTTAAATTAAAATATCCACCTTATATATACCTGGTATTTATATTCACCTTAGTATTTTAAGGTGAATTAAATTGAGAATTAAAGTCACTTGGATAAAGTGGAATTATTCTATGTCCACGCCAAAGATAATTTACAGTGTTTACTATTTTTTGTTTTGAAAATTAACTCACAAAATAGTCAATAAAGAGTAGCTATTTTTCAAAATTATCAATTCTTATTGTCACAAAATTCAACGAGAATTTCTTCTTTAAAATATTTATCAATATTCTTTCAAACAAAATTCATAAATAATTTTAAATACTACAATATTTTGCTTTATTGAAAATTAAAATAGTACTTGTCAAAATTGCAAATAATTTAAAGTATATTAAAAATCTAAAACCTTTTTAATAATATAGAGCAATTGATCAAAATTCTAAATTTAAAAAAGTATGAACAATTTCCTGAAAACTTCCATTGTTAACCGTTGTATTTGATTCAGCACGAGTAGGGCACGTTATAAAACATGTTCTGATACTTTCATTGTTCTAACTGAAACTGAAGTAGATTATCAGTTTCGGCCATGCGTGAGGAGGGGTAAAATTATTAATACAAGTTGTTATACATGGCGCTATACATCACATAAACTCTGAAATATTTACGCCAAGGTAATTTGACAGTTTCGCACGTTCTTTTATATATTATGACACAAATACAAATTTAGGTATAAATAAATTATGTAGGTAATTAAATAACTAGAATTCGGGTTAGGGATGATAGCTATATATAATTATTATTATAATTAATAATTATAACAATCGGTATCATAAATCATTAACTAATTATCCAATATACAAAGCTTCACAGTCTTAATTAAACAAAAATTTTTCTCTCCTTACAATTATTTATCAGAGTAAATACCTTGGGTTCTACACATACTTTTGAATACATTTTCAAAAGGTTTTTGACATTAAAGGAATTAAAGTAAATGAAAACTTACACACATACAAACATACATACTCTATTCAAAACAGAAAAGTTGAAGGTGAATAGTGAAATATAAAAAAAAAGTTATTTAGTAAAATAAAATAATGTAAACAGACATTCCTAGCCTTATCTGCTTTTATTTATTCCTACTTGTTTTAAATTTTATGACAAACGTAAAATATAGTTTCCGAGAAGACTAAAACACTGCATATTCAGGGGTTTAACTTGTATCAAAGCAAGAAGTAAAACAAACTAGAGAACAAAGTGAAACTTCCTGGCAAAGGAACAACGACTTTTGGTCCGTCTTTGTTCTTGGGTTTATGTTACTGACATATTTGTGCATTATAATATAAAGATTTACGATTTATTAGACAAAATTGTTAGCTCTACCCCAATGAAAATATTTGATTGAATTAAATTTGATGCATAAAATTTTTTTAATATTTCATTAAACATTGGTAAACCTTTTTCTACGAGTAATTAATAAATTAATCATAGCTACTCGTAATTAAGTAGTTATAATTGGATCCCACGTGATCAACAGGTGTTTATACTTCCACCTGGCTGATGTTAGACTATCCAATCTGATAAATATTGATTGTAATTTATTTACCAATATGATAGTGTGGCTATTTACTGAGTGTTTTAGAAATAATCATGGAAAGCATAACCACTATTCGCTGAGTGTTAGCGAAGTTTACCAATCGAGGAACCGGAAAAAGTTATATTTATATCCAACTGTCTGTCCGAACAAGATCTTGAGAACGAACTGACTTAAATGCCTGAAATAAGCAATGTCGAGTTCAATGATGGCGCTTTCCAACCCAAGGGATTAGGATGAGTGTTAGTAAAAATGCATTACTTTGGTCTATGTCGGCTACAGGAAAATCAACAAAAAAATCATTATATAAAAATTTTGTAAAATCATATGGCGTTTTAATACGTGGCAAAATAACAAATATAACCTAATAAAATTTGCAGTAGGCTTAAAATGTTGCATGCAGCCCCAGCGAACCCCAGCGAAGCCTGTCATGGAACAAACAATGTGCCTACTTTTACTTCTAATACTATTTTAAAATTATTTATGATAAGTTTATTCTGAAAATCATAAAAAAATTACAATATTACTACCAATAACTAGGAACACGAGGCTGCCTTCGATCTACAACTGCGTCGGTTCCACTCAGCTACTGAGTAGGTACACATCAAAAAGTGGGTTCCCGGAGAGGGTATCCCAATCTGGAAACTGCAAATTGGACTACACGCCCACCACTACCCAGACATCAATAAACTAACGACTGCCTCCCCCCAACTGATTACTCTCTGTATAAAACCCCTCTCTCCAAGCAAAGGTTCAAGAAGAAAGTCTTCTTCAACTGCCCTACTGCACATAAGTTCACATGTGACCTTGAAGCACTATCTGTCCTGCATCTGTAGGGGTTATTTCTTAGAAACTTCTTAAAAGGTTTATCATCCCTGTCAACTTCACTGGAGCCTCGATAGGCTCTTTCAAGAAATAATATTTGTTTAATGTAATAAAAATTTAGGCACAAAATTGGGTTTTACTTAAATTTAAAGACTAGTGAGGCATACCAGAGAGGAATTTAATACCAACATAAAGCTACATATTAACCAGAGAAAATATATACTTGCAATGCCCTTGCCAAATGGCAGTACAATCGGTGCTGTAGTTCCTATGTGATTGAGTACAATGCACGCCGACACGCAAACACAAACATATATAATTCTATTGTACATAATAGCACAGATTAAAACAATATATAATATGTCAAAGATATGTATTATTTAACTACATTTTACTTCTTTATTTTCTCACCATTCCTAAGACGGTTGTGTTTTAATACACAACGGTTTAAGTAATTTCTTCAGCACAACATAATATTAATACCTGTAATGTAGCAAGTCCTTGGTTAAGCTATGTGTTTCAACACATTTACGCGAGGTACCGTATATTAATTATCACCGCCATTCGTCAAGACAACCTGCGCCTTCCTAATAATTAATAACACATTTTGCTACAAGAAGTTATCGCGCCGATTTATGGCCTTGGGCCTTTGGGTTCATTAGCACAGTACAACACACTTGGTGGAAATTATGGATCTCATAAACTAATTGTAGTGTCGTTCTGCTGTAATTAACTTCGTAGATAGTTTTCTCTTAGATAATTATTATTATGGTCTCTACCTCTATCTCTATCTGAGATAGTTTAACTATAGATGTAAACATAATACATTGCAAATAATGTAATTCTTTCTCAGGAGAAATAGAAGGCTGATAATATAATTGATCATAGACAGAAAAGTTTTGAAGTTTATAATAAATTTCTAACTAGCAAAAACATAAAAAATGCAACTTGAAAATGCCTAAATAAGTCATGCTTTTATAAGATTTTATGTCTTTATCTGTCAAAATTGTCTTACTGTAAAAAATTATAAATACAGGAGATTCATGCTTGTTATTAAGGTATTTCGAGTTTCAATCGAACATTAAGACCAGAAACTCCTTACGAGTATTTAATTCTAGAAAATGACCCCATTTAAGCAAATGCAGGTGGTCACATCTAGCGTTAAGCCACGACACTGTATCAAACGTTACTGGGATAGGCTACCCTCACCACGTACTCTCACGTTTTAGCATTCTTGTTGCAAACAAATCGACCTCCTAGATCTCCCTAGCCTTCAGTAAACAAGTTAGTCAGTCTCAATAAGATACTCCTCTTTCGCGTTGAGTTTAGTTCCAGTTCGTCTTCCTCTTATTGCAACGTCTGGAGGGAATCATGTTTGTTCTAATACATCCCAAAAATAAACATAATGCATCGCAAATAATGTAATTCTTTCTTAAGAGAAATACAAGCTGAAAATATAATTTATTGTAAATAGAAAGTTTTGATGTTTATAATACATTTCTAACTACCAAAACACAAAGAAATTTAAATTGAATATGCCTAAATAAGTCATGCCTAATGTAATAATAACCTATCAATTTTGCTGTATATATATATATATATATATATATATATATATACATATATGTATAACATATGTCTTCCTATCAAAACTATAAATGAAAGACAATAATGCTTGTAATTAAGTGTATTTTGTGTATGGGTCATACATTTTGACCAGTCACACGAGAAGCTCCCGCCGTTTACGTAATGAAGGCGCTCATATTTGACGTTCGGAGACAACAGCGTATCGAACGGAACTGGGATACGCTCAAAGTGTAATCTTACGCTTAGCATTCTTGTCGCTACAATTCGACCCCTAGATCTCCCTCGCCATCATTAAACAAGTTAGTCAGTCTCAATAAGATACTATTCTTTGAGAATTTTGAGTCTAGCTTCAGCTCGTCTTCTCCCTTAATGCAGCATCTGGAGAGAGAATATCATGTTCGTCCTAAGAGATCCCACAAAACTCGGTGGGGAAGACCACTGGGAAGAGACTTTACATCGTTTCAACAACTGAGACTCCTAGGTCACAATATATGGTGTAATCAAGATGAAGAGATAAAATTGTATGTATTTGAAAAAAATAGGCACTTTTGTATGATAAAAATATGTATAATTATTGTTTTTTACTGACACACTTCTTTAAGCTAAGCGAGCTTTTTTTAATCAATCCCTAAAGAAAATAATAATTGTTTAACGAAAGTTTTAACTGACAATTATTTGGATTAAACCTGAGAATAAATAGTAACTTAATAATGCAGAATTTAATTATGTAATTGTTTATTATCAAAGATTTTTAATATAATTTGGTACCTCTAATAAGTGTAAGCTCACATATGAATTTTTTACCTATGAATTAGTCCAAATTTAATAACAATTGATTGTTCTACATAGCTAACAATCAAACAATAAAAACTCATACTAATATGATGCCTATAAAGGGTCACAAGTTCGGATAGTGCTGGAGGTACAGTGTTGAGACTCTAAGTGTATCGTGAGTGCCGTACAATTTTTTTTTTGGGGGGGGGGTAGCTTCTAGGTAGTGCCTTCAAAGGTCCACACAGAGATATGCGGTGTTTGGTCTCGTGTACACCAGGTGGCATAGTTCTTATTAGTGCGCAAGACTTTGTTAGAAATAGATAGATGACCAGATTGCGTTTTCTTGAAAATTTAAAATTATCTTAACATTATTGTTATTTTATTTCATTTTGTTGAAGAGGTTAAATTGGTTAATAATTGTTATTTCAGTAATTATCTATCTTTGCTGTTATAATTTTTTTTTATATTTCATTTCAGATTTATCGGTGTGAGTGTACATATACTCTATTGTTAAACTAGTCATACAATATTAAACTTTTAGAAGTAGAACTCAATTTGATATGTCATAAACTTTACTAATTAAAATCCACTAAGGGCCCATTTCTATTTTATCTTACTTTAACTAATTTCTTAATGTTTTAGAATTCTCTTATTTGACATGTCATCTAGTACTAAATTTTTTTTAGTATTAATTGTAATTATTCACTTAAGCAAAAATATTTTTAAAATTAAATTAAATTTTACACCGATGAAGTGTCCTTTATTTGTAGCTATTTTAACAGTAACATACTTCAGGATCAAGCCCTAGTTACGTCATAATCTTCAATAAAACACGCAGAGTGTTCAGGGAAACCTCTTCCCTCGATGCTTTAAAGCTTCACTATAATATCGAGTGCTAGTTATTATCAGGTTAAAACAGTATCTGTCATTACTTTCAAATAAAATAATACTATAATACTAAACTGCTTGTTAAAACCGTTGAAATCTTATTTTATCCATTTACTTATTTTTGTTTTCAAGAACTGAAATTGTATGTAAACTTACTGTAACAAAACTATACAAATCACTTATCAGCTGAAAATAATATCAGCCATTCGATTTACACGTCATCGTAACATTACTTGTTGAAAAACTTCGGAATAAATGTTAATACGATACTATAAACATTAAAATACATCTGTATCGATGATTTGAAGGGCTTTATCATATTGGCTTATCCAACCACCCAAAAGTTATGATAAATGTATCAACTTCTGTATCACAGTTTTAAAACTTTTCTCGCTATCTTCTTTGTACATGAAAGTTTCTCTTATCCTTGGATGATGGTAGGGAATTATCTAAAGTATTTTGTTTTTTCGAGCTCTACTGTACTTTTTCTGGTCTTAAAACCGTGTTATGGTCTAAACTGTGTTACCCATAAAAATGTAACCAGAAATACTTATTATAACATGTATTGTAACATGTTATATTCAAACATGTTTTGTACTGTTGCCCACTGACCACATTACTTGCAGAAGTGTTCAGTTAAATCCAAGTGAGTCTTATGGTTTGTACAATGTACTATTATGATGGAAAAATTCATTTATTCATTTGCTTTTTGACACAAAGAAATCGAAACTTCCAATGGACTACGATATGAACTTGTGAAGTTATTTTCGATTTGAAGATGTATGATCCGATCGTTGGGTGGCGTTAACTCACCATACTCCTGTGTGTGTACTTTGAACATATAAGCCTATTGGGATCACGACTAGTACCTTGAAGGAGCTTTCCTAAACGATTGTCGAAATGAAAGTTGAAATGTACGTTACGGAGTTTTCCGGGAAATCACCCATTACCTAATGACCTACATGGTAAGATTGAGAGACTAACCGTGTACATTACAGGGAGGGGGTTCTTACAGTATATAATAAAAGGCTAAAATCATCGTAGATTGTTGTAAATAATTTCAATAAAGTCCTCGCAATATTTATTCCCGGCCAAATTTAAATAATCATCCCCTATAAAAAGTAATTTGAACCTTGTATTATTAATTACGTAATGTTCGACAAAAGAATTTAAAATCTTCTACGCTAGACAATAACAGAATTAAAACATAGAAGTTTGGAAGTTTCAAATTAACTTATGGCAGAATATGCATAATAATGTATCATGTTTAACTTTTAGTCTTTGGATATGCAGAGTTTGCATAGTCGTTCGTATGGACCAAGAGAAACGGCGTTTGCAAATCTAGAAAATGTGGCGATATAGTCTTTCATTTCAGAGCAAAACATTAGAAACAATATTTACGTAGTTTTACTTTCAATTGTTTAATTTATTACTGCTTTAATCATACAGGATTTTCTATTTCGGATCTGTAATTACTGCGGCTTTCCCCAATCTGTATGCAACTTATGGATTTTGAACACTTTAGTACATAGCTTAAAAACTGCATGATCATTTTATTAACAATCCGTAAAAACAAAAAAAAAAATTGTTAAAGTATAAAGACTAAGGAATGTTAAAAGTAAAAAGTATGTTGCAATTTATTTATTATTCCAGGGTATGACGCAATATAGAGCGACCTCACTGGCTTATGTTTATAAATTCCAAGTGCAGCAGCTCGTACATTTATATGTAAAGTGTCTGGCACGGAGAGACGATATCCTGTGTCACGTCAGAAGTGTATCACTAAGACTAAAGGACTCAGATATAATACATATCAGTCAAAACAGTTAGTGTATTTACATTGAAATTGGGAGACAATGAGAGGACAATGCCTGCCCTGCGTCACGTCAGAAGCGTATCACTAAGACTAGAAAGCTTAGATAGGAAATCCCAGACAAAAAATTATTGTGTTTACGTTAAAAGTGGGAGACAATAAATACGATGTCGTGTGTCACGTGAGAAGTGTATCACTAAGTCTAAAGGACTGATAATATATCCCAGACAATAATACAGAAAGTGTGCATGTATTAACATGTAAAGTGGCAGACTCGGAGAGAAGTTATCCAGCGTCACGTCAGAAAGTATATCACTATGACTGAAAGCTTAGATTATATATTGCAGGTATATTATTTTATATATTTACAAGGAAAGTTTTAGACAAGGAATTCAACGTCCTGTGTCATGTCATAAGTATATCACTAAAACAAAAGGCTTAGACAGGTTACTTTAAGAATTGCTCATATAATACAGTTTATATAAGAAATTAGGGGATAAATCTCAGATAAGCCACTTTTAATAGATACTGTACGTGACGGGAAGCATTTCTATCATATACTTAAGTATTATAATATAACTACACTAATAGACTTAAAACCTTAAAATGTGATACTCAACTGTTATTTATCTTTGAATAATTCTACACTGAAACACACTTGATTTAGCTGCTATGATAATTTCATCTGCCTGGTGAATGAAGATATTTTTTCTTGTATCATTGTGTGTAATTCTGTCTCTGTTAGCGGCATATCTTGAGGATTATATTACGCATAGACTTTGCGTATTTATATTATGCGTAATTTTGCATGCCACCTCACAGAAGACTGTCACCTGAAACGAGGCGTATAAATTTGTCAAGCAAAATTTAAAGTCTACTAAATAAATCATTCTTGAAATATCTTGTGGATAGTTATGTAAAGAATTAAACCGAATTCCGTTAAAAAGAAATAAATGGAATCAAACAAGCCAACTAAAGTAGAAATGACTTTACATTCAACATATCAAAGTACATAGCTCAATTCTTTCTTAATATATCATCTTGAGTTACAGACTTTGCTGACGCGCAACCAAATTACATGTAGGTACATGCACCTTTAGTAAACTCTATGTTACTCATAATAAAAAATCCTCTTCATAGCTTAAATTAAAGTCTACGGGTCATTGAATTCTCTGTGTCGTGCGGACAGACGGACAGACAAAAATAAAAATGTTGCAGCCTTCCAAGCATAATTCGCTAACACTGAACTAATATTTTGTTGTTACATTAGTTAAAATTCATAGGAGTTTTGGTTAGGACATATTTAAAAAAATACACAGTCGTTTTAAAATACTAAAGTATTACGGAATTGGTAATAAAGCTGAGCAAGAGGAATTATTAGAGCGTGACTAAGACTACTCGACTAAAAACTTTAATTGCCCGCTGTATTATATTACCCTAGAAATTAATATCCCTAGTTTTACCCTAATTATTACTACACATAGTTGCTTGGTAAACCATATATTTTATTGGTGGTTTTTTAAAAATAACTTTGTTATGCATAAATATAGCACCTGAAATTTGATCTTTTCATAACTTTATGATGATAAACATAATTTTGCCTACATACTAATGAATTTACGAATCTATTTTATAAATAAGTTACTTTGAAAGTATACACTTAAAATTAATAGTAATTGCATATAACAAAATTTGCAGTAAAAATTTTTACAATCATGATTGCTTTTTTTAAATAATTGAAATACTTTGGATACAAATAGATTCCAATGAAAACTATGATAGTTTTTTACAAAATTTGTGCCAATTTTACACATTTTTAATTGTTTTCAGCGTTTGATGAATATGCTTCTTACATTTAATATATTCTGATTCTAAAACAATGTATAGGCCATGCAGAGGACAAAACTTAGATAAACGCTAGGATCTAGGCGTTGAATGCCGGAGTGATATAGACTGTGCATGTCTGAATGTTTACCCTAAAACATGTCATATCAATTGTACTCAAAAAGCCTTTATGGGTATATATTTTTTATATAGATTTGTACAAAACATTTTAATATTAGTGACATTTTTTATAATCGTTTACAATATTTATTGCTTTTATAACCGATAAAATAAACACACAGTAACTTATATTGGTTGTACGTATAATGGGCTCTTTCACGTACCAAACTGGTCTGTGTATTAAATTGCCAATTTCATAATGGGTGATTAGCTCCCATATTCGCACAAAATACAATGGTACTTTTCCAATACCTTATTTCTGCATAGGTTAGGAATACCACTGGGTAAGAATATGAAAAACCACATTATTTTGTCCCTATAGTTTTCAGAACGCAACTCAATTTTTTAATCGATCGCAAAAATTCAAGAGGATTTTCAGATCTGGAAAGAGCTGAGTATAACACATTCCCAAGTATCCTACAGGACTTAAAAGAATATTTAAAAAAATACTTTTTCATAATTCAAATGCCAATGATACGGTATTACAAGATCCCTGTGATTTCTACTGTTAAAGCAGTTAGGAGGGCCATCTTCGTAAACGACGGATTAGTTTTTTTTACTCTAAATCAGTAAAGAAAAAGTGTAAGGTCATTTCTCCATAAATTTCCGCTCAGTGGGAAAAATTTACAGCTTATTTTAGAAATAATATATTTCAAACCACATATCAATACGAACATTATATTACAACTCCGGTAAATAAGACATTTGGGAGTTTTAAAATTTGAACAATCAGTATATAAGAAAGAAGTGGCGTACCAAGGACACCTATGACATTGGGTGAGATATTTTTTAGGATTCATTTGGTAATAGGTTTAATATGTTTAATCATTACTTTCACCAGATTTTGATGATTAAATTATTCTTAAGGAACATACATGTAAATGATATGTCAAAAGAAGTCCAAGTTAAAACTAGGTGTTTAGAGAAAAAGAGAAGTTTGAGAAATTATTAGTGCATTCCAAATACTTTTTCTGTAGATCCCAAAATGATTACGGTTTAGATTTTTTTTTATGTACTAAACTTTAAATTATTATCGTGGGACAACTATCGTTTCCACAAGTCCACCGTTATTTTAGCGTATAAAATATGACATTTGGTATGGGGGGGGTGGGGGGGGGGGGGGGTGGGGGGGGGGGGGGGTGGGGGGGGGGGGGGGTGGGGGGGGGGGGGGGTGGGGGGGGGGGGGGGTGGGGGGGGGGATCACAACGAAATATTTACATAGTTTTCTACATCAGAGACACCTACAAATAGGTGAAGTAGTAGTCTCATGGTCTCATTAGGTACACAATTGAGACGAGTCTCATCAAGTCTGAGACCAACGTCCACATACCGTTGCAATAAAAGGAAGGTGAACCGGAGCCAAACTCAAAATTAAATTTAAATATTAGTTACGCAAAAGATCTTGAAAAATCTTCATTCAAAACTGCCATTGAACCGTAACTACCCATAATGGCGTTAGACAAGCGCCTTTGTAGAAACGTTCAAGAGACGGATGTTCCATGTTATTGGCTTGAAACTTAAGAAAAGAAACATCAACTTTTGTGTCATATGTTGCCACAACTTGGACTTTATTAAAATATATTACATTAAATATTAGTTATTTCTAAAACTAGTCATGCAACTTTTTTTTATTAGTAGGGAATTTTTGAAAGTACTTTATCAAATTCCACTTTGACGGTCGTATTGATAATGCGTTTTCCTATAAAATATAAATGTAAAGAGTCATTTTTATGTAAAGAATTTAAAAATCACATTGGACAATTTATGTATAATTTTTTAATACCTATTTTATTTCTGTCGACAGTTATCGTCCATACCAAAATCGGATTTTGTGTATCAGAAACAGCCAGGAGAGGCTACGCTAAAAATCAAAATTTAAAAAGTGACGGAATCTCCAGGTTTAGCGCTGGCATCTTTAAATGTTAATTATTTAAATCTTTTAGGTAGCTACTGTCAACTGGTATGGGTATCAGAGGTCTTGCTAATAGTTTCAACGGAATTTAGAACATTACGCGCGTGTGATTAGATTGCTGAAAAGTTGAACTTGTCCCTGAATCAAAATTACGTAAGGTAACGTAACCCATCACACTCGGCGTGAGTTTAAATACATATGCCTCAATTAGACACCTCTAGAGCCTAGAAGGATACTGAAGTGATATACGTGGTAAGATGAAAGCATTATAATAACGCCGTACTTAACGCTATACCCAAGGGGAGAAACATCAAATAAGATAAGAGTCATCGCGTTCGTCGAAATAAGCTTAACTAGGAAAGACCACATCGGCTGCGGCAGTTTTATCCCGGTCGTTGGTTTCAAGAGGTAAAATTAATATGCAGTATATCCCCCTACATCCGGGTGTACTAATTGAAATTGAAACGTAATTACTGAACTTTATTTATTGTAAGTTATGAAAATTTGAATAAAGTTTATGATACGATATTGTGCGACCTAGTGGTCCTTATATTAATATATTCCCAGAGTGACAGCTCCTATATATTTACATGTAAATTGGCAGAGGCGTTGTCCTGTATCACGTCAGATAAGCGTACCCACTAAGACACACTGAAGTTGTGTATACAAATTGGTTTACATAACAGAAACATTTCTGATTTTAATCAAAGAAAGTAATGAGGACATCTGACGTACGATCGATATTCTGTATTAGTGCTGGGAACATTTATTATATTATTTTTGTGTAGCATTTACATCGTATTATTCAGCCAATAATATATAATAATGATACTCTGGACATAACAAAATTAAATACATTCCTTACGATTTTCACATTTATCTTTGAGACATTTTATGCGATTGAAATGGGCTTAATTAGATTTAGATGGAATACTTTTGGAATTAAAGCCATACAATATAACATAAAAAGTTTCCAAGTTTACTTTTATCTTACTCGTATTCGTAACAGTTTCCAATTTATCGACATATAAATTAGATTTGTACATGTAATGAATGCATGTCACTATTTTTGTTAAATAATGTCGTAAATGATATGGTTATATTTTGAAAGATAAACATTAGGCGGCTATAATTATGAAAAACAAAAAATATGAAAAGAGTGTCACCTTAAAGGATAGTAAGTAAAATTCTGTGATTTTTTAAAAGAAGCAGGCGTATATTTGGTGGAAGCATTATAGTTAACACTTATTCCAAACTACTAGTTTATACTAGTGCTATATAGGAATTGGATCGTTATTTATCAGCTTGGATTTCATGTGCATACAACAATAATGTCAATATACATTTTAAAATGTGATTTTAAAATTTTCCAAATAGTTTGAATACGCATATATATATATGCGTATATATATATATATATATGTGTGTGTGTGTGTGTGTGTGTGTGTGTGTGTGTGTGTGTGTGTGTGTGTGTGTGTGTGTGTGTGTGTGTGTGTTCATAACTATCAATTAGGTCTTTCTAATTGATTCGCAAGTATAATAATCATAGGTCACTCTTCAATACTTTCATAAAGATGCAATACAAATTCAACAGGCATTTTAAATCTTTTTCTTGTGAAACTGGAAATCATGTCGATCCATACCAATGCCAATTTTCCAAGGCCAAGGAAATACTTTATTTTAAAAAAACTTTTATAAAGACGATATGAATATAATATTCCCCTCCCTCCCGTTGCTCTGACAAAAATTTTTTTCGTGAAAAAATATTTAAATATAAAGTACATGTTTTTGCAACTAAATCTTATTTAATAAAATTAAATCGTACATGATGTTTTAAATATTCACACGTATATATTCATAAACATCAACTTCTTACTTTGAGTTAGTGAGCAACTTATTTACATTCGTTGGCATTTTGTCTCTTCACTCTGAATTACAATAAACACGCCCTGTGAGAGAAAGGCAAATGTTTTCTTTCATATCTCACATCTGACAGTAACGCTATCTGACATTGTATTTTTGGGTAACCCTGTTACTACAAATGTAAATGATACAACAATTTTTATTTGAAACTGATATTGTTTAAAACAAATTATTAACTCTATTTTATATTAATGTTAATATGTACTCTGTGCATTTATAAAAGAAAGTGATAAATTTCGTGTGCCTAAATTTGTTGTTTACTTTATGTGTACCAATGTATATTGCCTAAAAGTATAATAAATAGAAGATATTTTAAAAATATCTTTACCATTTAATAATATTATATGTTACGATTCTTTACACTTATATACATATTAAAATATGCGAAATTACCCTTGGGTTCTCTTTAGAGCTTTAGTTAAATGTGTAAATCATTATATTTTAAATTTGAATTGGTTTGGGGTTTTATAGATTCGTTATGCTGTAATGATGATGGACAAGCCAGCTAATAAATGCGGTGGTTTCAGCACTCGATGCATTTTCATTTGTGTATTTACACAATTATTAAACTTTAAATACTGGTTTTAGTTTTAAATATTAAAATTAATTTTTACCATAATGCTGATTCTCAAATGTTTTTAATATAATTTTATACTCATAATTTAAGGTATTTCTAATTTTTAGGTTATCTTAAGCTTTTTTGGTTCTGTTCCATTTAAAAATGTGTAAATTCTTTTACATTTTTGTCTTTTTCTTGGGATATAAATAAATTGACTTAAATATTAATCTTATTTCTAATAGTCTTCATCCGATTCTTCAAACTATGCTAAGTTTTTTTGTAAAATTTACTATTACTAACGTGTTTTATTGTTTTAAGATAATTTTCATTACCTTACATGAAAGATTTTATATTGTCGATTTTTGTTTCAAAATGTTACATATATTTATAATTTTAAACGTTTCAAGATAAAAAAAACCTTGTAATTAGTAAATTTATACAACTTAATCCACCGTATAGGTAAGTTTTATTTTGTAAAACAAACATACATGGAATCATAAATACATAAAAAGTTTTTATAGAAAATTTGTACTGTAATGTATCTGACGAATAGAGTAGCCTAGAGGTTGAAGGAGTTATATCTGTATATAGATGTTTTTAAATATATTTGTTTTTACTGTCAAAACTCACCAATATATTTTATCTTGTACTACAAATGCGTTATTGTAATATTCCTCTTACATAAAGCAACAAAGGAGCCGTCTATAGAAGCATTTCATATCAGCAAGACCCCACCTTGCTATTGTACTAGATAAATCACAGTTCTACAACCTGGATTTATATCCAGTACTATTTTGTAATAAACTGGTTATATAACGGAAATAAATCTCTAGAATCGATACAATCTAAATGCAATCAGAGTGCAATAAATGCAATAAATATAAAAATAAATGTGCAATTTAAAGTTATAAATACTTTAATAACTGAAAACTGTATTTTCTATGTTCTATACCAGCTCAGTATTGCCAAATGGACACAACAGTATGCATAGTATTTACACCTTAGTGTAGTGCCCTTACTTCAAAATCTGGATTATTAGAGTTAATATTTCTCTTCCTCTCACACAAGGAAAAAAATAATATACAATCTTTTACCTATCATTAAGTAAGACTAAACGTCATATTTCACACATTTTCAAAGCCACCAAACTTTTCTAAAAAAACAAATTGACATGGCAAAAAACAATTATCATTTTCTAAAGTGATTTCATAAACTAATAACGAGCTACCTCGTTTGTTGAGTTCTGGCTAGAGTCACCAGGGGAGCCATCAGCTGTCATTCGTCCGTGCGTCACCTGGGACCCCTGAGTCATAAAATATGTCGTCACACGATTGATGAAATTGTTATGGGGGAAAAATATAATTCATAATGTATTGTTAATTTAAGAATCAAATGATCTAAAATCAAACCCTAAAAATTTCGACAATTTAAAATAAACATTATTATTAGTGCTATGTAATAAAAAAGTTTGTCAAGTGTATATTTATTAGAAGTAGCTGTTTTAATTCGGACACCGTATTCATATTAGTAATCGTGTAACTCAATGGGGTGCGTTGGAAAGATTTTGGATTAGAATTATGGATAACCAAGGTGGTAACGAGAAAATAGCAGTATTTGAATTTGTAAACAAACTCAATACAATCACATGACATTAAAAATTTGTTACAGTATTGCATGTTACATAATAAAGCAGAAGATATCTCTGGAACTATTGTATTAGTAGAAATTTTGCGTGGAACTTTATTGATACGTAGACAAGAAGGTGTTCTATAATAGTATCCGCCAGTCCACGGGATTTAGCTGACTCTCACTGAAGCCTATTATGCAGAAGCCTGGCTCTACGGAATGTAAAAGTTTATTTTCTTTGCAATCGCAGACTTGAGATTTTGAATGCATTATTTCCAAGGGAAGCCTGTTCAAAAATTTCGCATTCATTAAGCAATATCCAAGTGCATGGCATTAATACTACAACCAACAAAACGGTTCCCAATAACACCACTTATCTTTTCATCTTTGGAGTATTATCATAATTATTCTGGCTTAACTAATGTTAACAGCTTTTAACATATATATACTTTTGCCTCCCATATCTCATTAATGGAAAAACATTACCTTTTTTTTCGCTAGCACTATTTTGGCATTAGAAATATTCCAGCTGTTGTATCAGCCTGTAACCCAATCTCATAAGTTCCATATAGGATTGAGAATTGCAAGCCCTATTTTTGGAAGCTTATATGATGAGCCACTATGTGTTATTGAAAATATATCAGCTAAGACAGCGTTGTGGCATTTTCTTGGCGGCCTTGAGTTGGGGTAGAAGCAGATTGATATCATCTGCAACTCATCCCCGTCTTAATAAATCAAATTGTAGAAATACACAGCTTTAGCCGTAATGCATTACTGTTTGTTGTATAAAGTAATTGAGAAAGTTCGCCAATACCCTTTTCATTGCCAACTACAAGTTAATATTAAGTTTATACCAATTGGCTGCTTTATTATTTTCCCAGTCATATATCTGGATAAGGAACATTTATAACCGTTATCGAGCAATATATTTGGGCCTTTCATTTTTTGGCATTTATTTTGTTGTTGTGTTCATGTTTAAAATTTCATAGAATTAACTTTAAATATATCATGAGAAATTGTCAGATGCATAGGACCTCTTAAAACTAATTAACAAGCCATTCAAATCATAATTTAAAACTATTATAGTACTAATAAAAATAAAAATTTAATCATATGAAATAAGTATTGAAAAAATCACTTCTTTAGGTCATAATACAATTTTATTTAACCCAGATCCTTATTAAGAGATTGCCGGTACTGGACCGCACCCATCACATGCACGATAAGTCCAGGCTTCACTGGATCTACGTGGAGACACAACTTGGGAGAGAGCAAAGCCGTATGAGGCGCCCAAGCGAGCCAGCGTAACCCAGTTAGCCGTATCCCAAGCACCAAGCGTGCCGATGACAAAGACATCAATAGTAACTGCCAAGCCATCTGTGGTATTTCTAGGTGTGAATACTTTATGACTGTCTCGAAGTAGGTTTCAAACTGAACAGAAGGTGGAGGCTGCAGCCGGGTCTTAGAATGAACAGAATGGTACTACAGTCGCCTTCTCCTAGGGTGGTGTCTGACCTATTCTCCTGAATTAGATCGGTTTCTTCGCGGTTTATGGGTCTAATTATGGGACATGGTCACCTGAGAAAGCATTTTCACATAGTCAGCATTCTTCGGGATGATCCGCTCTGTAGGATTTGTGACGAGCAAGAGAAGACTGCTGAATCCTCTTTTGACTAGCCTGCAATCTTTGTTAGTTTGGAAAAGGGTTGTGAATTTCCCTAAGAGAATTTGACCTGTGTTTTCAGCGGTTTGTAGAACTGCTGATACCGTAAACAGGTTAGTCTCATGGTAAGATTCCGATGTGCGCAAAAGACTCTTTAGGCTTAAGTGAATAGCAATAGACCGCTCCTTAGAAGAAGGAGAAGAAGAACTGTGAAGCCTCCGACATGTAGGAACATTAGCGAACATGCCTCTACTGTGAAACCCTAACCGACCTCGTGTGGCATTGTGTCATTGTTGATTCCGATAATGTTTTAGTCTATTATCGATGTCCACCACGTCTAATCCGAGATGAATAAGTCGTCCGGGACCTCGCGGTCGACAACAGTCGTTTCAAGGGAACTCGCTGGTTTTGGCGCACCTCAACCTCCGGAGACGGTCGGATTGCAGCGATGAGGTGGAAAAGCAACGCGTCGTGTTACTTGAAAATAATCTGTAAGCAGTGGCATACGCCATGGTCTTATCATGGCGGCCACATAAGTCACCGGCCCCCTACCCTCTTCAGCAATGAAGGGGTAGCGCGTTGGAGTGCGCCCTGAGCATGAACCGCCAGTCCAAGAACCGGGTATGGTAGTCATAATACATGGTACACATAGTATAATGAATGGTCAACTAAAACACTCTCTATAATTATTTTATTTCTAAACACGTGTTTGTGTATTCAACTATCATCAGTACACTCTAATTTCATGTCTGTAAATAAAATTATTTGAAGAAGTTTTTAGCTGACCATCTTATATAAATATAACCCTGTAATGTGGAATTAATAACATAACATGGTACAAATAATATTATAATATGACACTTACATTTTGCGTATTAACACCACATATGGTACTCTACAAATCCTGATATCTTCTAATAACCTCCCCTGCTTTATATTATCTTAGTAGGGAATTGGTTCTTACAGCACCCAATTAAATATTTCATCATATCATCAAAAATTAGGTCTGAATGAAAAACTGCATATTATATAAAAAAAATCTGTGACAGCCTAGCCGTAACGGTAAAACTTGTCAATATACTTTCAGTAAAGGACAGTAAGTGGTATTTCCTTCGGTTTCTTTTTAATTATTGCAAAATATTTGTAGAACAGCTGTTAAAATATATTGTTTGCTTTTATTCTGAAAATTACTTTGATCTCTGTTGATGCATTAAAATTTTGACGTGTTGCAAAAAAGCGATTAAAGTTAAACGATATAAACTGAAACTTCCTTTGGTTACATATAACAATAAACCGGAATGTTGTAAATATTTGCCTTTTCATCATATTTTTTGGTTATTATAAAAATATATGGTCAGTGCACAGTTACTTTCGGTGGTTACATATGGAAAATTAAGAGAATATTTTTAATGTTGATACTGAATTAGTTTTACACTGTTATGTATACAGAAATTGCATTGTTACATATTTGTAATGAAGAGGATTAAACATACACTATTTTTCAAGACTGGAACACTGTAATGAACAGGAGGAGGTAACAGAAAGCTGAGTAGCAGGAAGTGGCACCTGTCGGTTGATATAAACGGTTCAACTTGCTACATAATAGTCACCAGTAACTCGTGCAGGGTGTAATGCATGAGTTGCACTTAGGTAGTTGACTATGGTGTAATATAGTTATATTGCTTACATTCGTTTATCCTGGTATTGTCTGTAGAAAGTTAAAAGTGCTGTACAGATTGAGTAATAATCTGTAAACTTAGTATTAGTGATCAAAACTGTATATACAATTTTCAAAAATTAAACATTTTAGGTTTGGATTATTTTAGAACTTGCATGACTTCTTTTTTAATGAAGAAATAACCACAATGTTTTGATTTGCGCGTGTCTGTAATACAGCCTTCTTAAATTCATCAATCTTTTTTATGTATTTGCACATTATGGATACATTAAAAAAAACTAATTACCTTAACCCATAAAAAACTTAATTGTCTACAGAATCAACATACACGAGTAGTAAAAACACGTACTTTAGTTTACGAAAATAGACAGGTAATTATTCACTGAAAGGACTAATTAAGCTCTTTCTACTGTAGGAGAATATTATATTAAGCAAAGGCATTGGGCAAGTGTGGCTGACGTTGAAATATAGAAGGTAATTAATAAACTGTACTTGGTAGGGCGCAGGTAAGCTCCAAGCCTAGCCCTTCACGCCTCTACCTCCAGCACGTGTAATCTGTTAAGTGCTGTAAGTGAAAATTAAGACTGGCCTTCCTATTGAACCGTATGTCATAGAACTGTCTAAATATATTCGGTGACTAAACAGAATAAATTATTGCCAAGTCAAAAAGAGATTTAAAACTTACAGTTTTACAATATCAAATTATTTTACACCTTGTAAAACAGACTTCTGTTGAAACGAAATTCATAATTTACATTTTAGATTATATGCTACATTTATAAGCGAAGGTGTTTAGTTACGCAAATTTGGATAAAAGCAGGTATTATTTAAATTTTTAATGCTGTTTATAAATCATTAACACAAGGTACTGTCATATAAACTAAAAGAGATGGACACTCAGCAATGAAGCTATCCACTGAGAATCTAAACAGGATATCCGTAAGTATAACAGAGTCGTTTTATTATCCCGGTCTTTTATACTTTCCTGGTATAGAATCATTTGATGCTGGTGTAACGTTTTAACCACTAAATATCAAGTGAAGCTAATTATTACTATTAATCTGCCTTATTGTTTCAGTGATATATAGGAAGTATAGGTTAATTTTTTATTTTTATGGAATAAATCATAAATATTAATGTAAACTTTGTGTAGCCTATTCAAATATCAACTTTTAAACAAAGAACGATACTTAATTATATTACATACTACTTCTCCCGACCAAAAAGTACATCTGTATCAAGAATGAACTAGAATACAAAATTTAAAAATCTACAAAAACCTATATAAAGGAAGTTGGCAAACCTAAATTTACAATTGTAATGTCAAGCGAAATCTCCTACTTGTTTGCTTGATCTTTATACTGCCTATATTATCTATGGTATTATTCCACAGCACACATTTAATTCACTATTTTAATTTCAAACATATGACTTGATCATAATTTGTATACGTCTATATCGCTGTAAATTGACAAATAAAGTATTGATAGTATATCAAACTAAGCGATATAAAAACCGGGTCTGCAGTCAATGACAGCATCATTTACGAGCAGGAAGAGTTACAGCTCGTAACTGTCACTGTTACAATGATGGACGGTTACTATCTGACAACTCTTCTCAACTTAATAACATTTTGTTATAATTGATTTGTTTGGTTTTTCACTTCAATACGTGTTTCACTCACTCCTACAGTATTATAAACTTATGACAATTAATGTTTATCGTAGTTGGACGAGAAAACTGTACTGAATTATTATTGTCCCTATTTATAAGAAGAACACTTCCATTAAATTAGACAACCTATGTCCTATTAGTTTGCTTTCTATTTTTTCAAAGATCTTCGAGAAATTAATGAAAATAAGATTAGTTAGTTATTTGAATAAAATAAATTTTTTTAGTGGCAATCAATATGGTTTTAGAAAGGGGTCGTCTACCGAGGATGCACTTGTTAATGTAACGGATATGATTTATTCTAGTTTAAACGAGGGCAGTAAATCGACGGGATTATTCATTGATTTCCAAAAAGCATTTGACTTGGTTGATCATGACATATTGTTGTTAAAAATGGAGATGGCGGGAGTGCGGGGCGTGGCCTTGAGCTGGTTCCGCAGCTTCCTCACGGGGCGGGAGCAGCGTGTGCGGGTTGGTCACGCTGTCAGCGCGCCACTGCCGGTCACTACAGGGGTGCCGCAGGGAAGTGTCATATCTGCCACTCTATTTCTGATATTTATAAATGATTTATTAGAACTCGGTTTTAATGGCAAGGCTAGTGCCTTCGCCGACGATATTGCCTTCTTTTATTCCCAGAAGAATACGGAATTATTATATAGCCAAATTAATGATGATTTGTTTATTTTAAAAAATTGGTGTCTTACAAACAAAATGCTTGTAAACGTTGAGAAAACAAAATATGTAAATTTTGGTTTCAATGATTTCAACTTTCATTCTGAACTTGTATTTCACGAATTTACTTGCAGAGGCGACGTAAATCTATGTAATTGTAAGCGAATTGAAAAACAGGATAATTTTAAATATTTATGAGTCATTTTTGATCGGAAGCTAACATTGGACTACTAATTTGGGAACTACGGACTTAAATTACGGTACTAGAAGTATAGACCAGAGAATGTTTTCGACTACCAAAAGTCAATAAATCAATCGTAAAGCAGTCTTTTATGTACAATGGGCCGAAACTATTCAATAAATTACCATATAAGTTGAAAATTGCTGTTAAACGATAAGTTTTTTTATAGGAAATTAAAAGAGTTTTTACTGACAATAGAGGATTGTTTGTTCTTTTTCAAATAAAATTACTTGTACAAATAAGGACTGAATAAATAAAAATAATAAAAACCATGTAAATAAACGAGGATTAATTTTAAGTTTGTTTGAAATGTTATGTAATATATTATATCATTATTATTTTATTATTGAATTGTAATTATTTTTGTGTACAAAGTTTATTTTAATTTCATTTAAACTGCTAACCAAGTTTTATTTTTATTTAATGTAGTTCATTCTCAACATAAAAACTTATTTTTATGATATATAAAGGAAAAGTAGTTGTGTGTAAATAAATAAAAACTATTTTAGAGTAAAAGGTACAAGTTGTACTTCAGGAAGATTATAGTTCAGTTTTAGATTTGGTTCTGAGTTTAAGTTTCGTAGTGTTTTAGATAAATAGTAGTGATAAGACTTATGTGGACGCCACAGAGAGCAGCCCGGCTGAAACAATTGAACTTTTATCTGGACGCAGATAAGATACTTGTAATTTAAGTACTCGCACTGGCCACACTACTTGTAAAAGTGGTCAGTCTTTCCAAAGATTGTATTTTGTTAATGACTGTACATATTTGCTGTTGGAAATAAATTCAATTGTTCAATTGTTCAATTCAATTCTTCAATGTGTTCGCAACCCTCTTCAAGAATTTCACATTCTTGACTTTGTTACACGTAGCTGAATCTTCTTTAAATGGAATTATATTCGATTAATTATTACTAATATTTAAAATGTATTAAACAGTGTTTACAATTCTGAATTTAACGATGTGATATACCCAAAAAATATTTCTTTTTCTTGTTTGTATTTTTGACTTGTCTTTCTCTTATAAGTGTAAATTGCGATTAGCCTTTTTTAGAACCCTAATTTATTATAAACATTTCAATTCTTTCTAATGTCTACATGGATATGTCGTACATTTCATAATACATATTACTATGACCACTGGTTATGTGAACACAATATGTCTCTTCAAATAATATAAAATGTATTGTGTTAGTAAATATCATGCTAAATATAAATATACATTCATAAATAAAGGACATAATCAATTTTATGCACCGCAAAAAGTTATGTTAAAATGTTTGATTTAAAATTTACTTGTTCTGCTATTTTATCCTTGCCATTATGGTTATATCTAGAACCAATGTATGCATATTCACTAGCGCTCATTAAAATTCCATGGATTGACATTTACCTTAATCGAACAGAGGGTCTCTCATGGTCTATACATCAGTTCATCTTCGAGATATCGTGAAGACAGGCATACCTAACCTAACCTAACCTAACCTAACCTAACCTAAAGACAGTCATTATATTTCTCCCAGCCTCACGGGTAAAAGACAAAGGCTTGCACAATAATAGTATATACTGAAATTCATTCCAAATTTGAACATGCTTTGCAAATTAAATAAAAGACACTGGTACTTACCAGTAACTAAAGATACACACATAATAAATTTCCATTAATAAGCCCTATTTAAAATTAGAAAGCAATTAATAATCATTACAAAACTAAATTAACAATAAATACCATTCCATGAAGATGTTCAGATCTCAATATAGGCAAGCATTCCACTTTCTATGTAAATTTAAACCTTTGTTCTTGAGTTAATGTAAATGAAGATTCGAATAAAGGCGAAAGCGTTGAAAGTGTTATTTATCATTCAATTAACATTACTCAAAAATATGGGTGTTCAATATTTAATTTAATATAGATAAGCATAATCTAGCCCAGACGCATTTAGGTATAAGAGAGAGAGGGAGCGTGGTCCCAAATCAGTCGTCCGCTGTTCCAATCAGCGCCACACCCCCTGATATCTTAAAGGGTCCTGTCCTTGAAGTATTCTGGGCGCTCTTCCGCTTTGCGACTGCTGCCCGTTCGGCGAATAGCAGATACCCCTCTAACCAACCAGGGCGATAGCGTCCCCTGGAGCGAGCCGCTTCCCGGCATTCTGAGTGGAATCATCGGCCGGAGACCATGTAGCTCTACAGTTCGTGGGTCACTCTTTGTGCTCGACCCTTTCGTATTGACTTTGTTTTCAAGTGTTTTTCTTTAATGTGCATTACCATCCTCCTCCCACACTCCTTTGGAGGTAATTTCAGGGTATTAGTGGAGAAGACAGTGTCCAGTGCGGATTATTCGTCGTTATATACCGCGGCCGCCAGCGGTGACGCCCGTTCGCTACGCGCCAATTACGTCGCGCCTAAGCACTCCTGTCGTTGCTGCTTCCCCTGTGGATCTCTACACACAGCGAGTTTTCCAAGGTACTGTTAAAACTCCATCACTTGTGTTGTATTCTCCTCTCACCTCTTGTTACCTGCCCACTTTCCCGCCATTCTGCACATTGTTTTATTTTTATTTCATAATTGGTCCTCCGATTATTAATTTTTAACTTCTGCCCCGTACATTTTTGGTCCTCCGGGCCGGATTATTGTGAATCAGTCCTGTAGATTACAGTAATTTGTGTTGTAATTAATTAATTGTAACAGGCGTCGTTACGCCATTTTGAATCTGCCGTACCGACGCTACCGGCTTGTATGGTGGCGCTGCGAACGTGTTGTACTGGTAACATTGTTTCTTCTCTCGCGCAACTGGATCGTTGACGTCAACAACTATTACGTAATTGTCCGTAGGCAGTCTAATTTTACGACCGCCCCTCAACAGCTGATGGCCCGATCGATACTTGAATGCACGGCCTCCGCTGCAGTCAGCTGTACCGGTTTTTGATACTGCATTTCTCTCGCCGTAACGGAACTCTGTTTATATCTCTGAATAGAGACTCGGACACGAGTCCACCCATACTCTCTCTCACATTAGTAATATACTAGTAATGTATTTAGTTAACAACAGGGCAATATCTGGTTTAGTTAATTGACCACTCTTTCTTTGATAGTATTAATTAACTCACAATAATTCTCCATTCCATTAATGTAACTTTGTGCTAGTGGAAATTTAATTGTTCCTTGTAATTGTTTCTAAAGCAATATATTGCTCACTATTCAATTTGCTATTGAATAACATTTCGCTTTGTTCCATTGTAATTTACTTGTTAAATAAGCAACCAATTAATTGCCATTCTAAGTTCTCATGTCAATTTAAGATTTAACTTGAACTGATTTGCTCTCCTTTTCATTTCAATTATATCATTGTTGTTTCATGTTCTAGCGTAAATTATGTTAAGAAGTGTTAGATTAACTCTCTGATCGATAGTATTGGTGATTGTAGGTCAATTCTATGGTGTACTCTTGCCAAATTATTGAAAGCAACATTTCTTATCTCTAACCTACATATTAGCTACTTATTTCTCTACACTCCATTGTATTTTGTCAATTTTATTTTAAAAGGTTCATTCACCGTTCTCTACATTGTGTCTCTTTATCAACCTGATTAACTTAGGATATCTCTCACGGGTTACTTAATTGTTTAATAACAATTATCACTGTCTCTCTTATATTATTTTTACTAATAATTGCTCCATTTAAAATATTTTCTCGCCTTAGGGTTACATAACATTGGTACTTAGATTAGCTATTAAGGTAGCTTAGGTGGACATACCGGCACTTAATGTAATCTAATTTTGTCTTATCTCAACTTAACTTGTTCCCCCCTTTCGCTTACATTGATTTGTTTACATTACGGTATCCCTCCATTGTTTTTTAAATTATCTTTGTTAATTGTCTCATTTTATTGTTTTGTGGCACTATCGGGAAACCTTTGGTAATTCTCATTTGTAAAACTGCTTTGCCCCTTTCGATATCACAATGGCTCCCAAGGAATTCAAATACGAAACTTATCGTAAATCAACAGATCTTATCAAATCTCGTTTTGCTTCTCTTAACGAAACCGTCACGAAAATCACTACCAGCACTCCACCTTTGACACCAGTTCAAATCAGACAATTAAACACAGTGTTCGCGGAACTAAAGAAGAAACGCGCGGACTTTGAACTTAACCTTCAACGTGTCATCGAAGGTGACAGTGAAGCAGCGGATCAAGATACTCTTTCCAAAGATCAGGATGAGGTTAACGACCTATATGTCGCTATTTCTAGCTTGATCGAGGTTCATCTTGTCACTGAACCCACAACTCCCGCGTCCTCATCACATTCTGATCATCCCGCGTTGTTACCCACGACGGTAACTGGAGTCAAGTTGCCTAAATTAAACTTACAGACGTTTGATGGTTCTCCTATGAAATGGATTTCATTTATCAACCTGTTTGACACTACAGTACACCGCAGTGCTTCACTCTCTAACGTCGCTAAGTTCCAGTATTTACTGAGCATATTGGAAGGCGAACCTCTGAACTTAGTGAAGTCGCTCAATCTCACCCCCGCCAATTACCTCATTGCTTATCAGTTGTTGCGGGACAGATATCATAACATACGCCGCCTCACTACTCTCCATCTAAATTATATACTTGACATGCCCGCAGTCGCTAGCAACAATGCTAAACAACTTAGAGCGTTCATAACAACATTTTATGAACATTCAGAGTCCTTGAAAGCCCTTGACTGTGATATCGCCTCTGATAATCCTCTATTGTCAGCTCACTTGTTGCGCAAACTTGACAGCAAAACTGTCCAGAAATTGGAACAGTATCGTGAGTCCCAAAGAGAGCCTGGCGCCGCTCCGCATTCCCTCCCCAAGGTCACGGAGATTATAACATTTTTAAATCTGGAATGCTCCCAGATTGAAGACGCTAGCCTTCACACCCACTCTGAGACGAAAATACTGTCTACCTCTTCCAGACCGAGGGTTGAAAAGCGTGTTCAGTTCGCCTCCCCCAAGCAAATGAATTTGTTAGCTACTGACGCTAAAATTAATTCAAACTACGAAGCTCTTTGTTTTTGTTGCCGGAAATCTGGGCACAAAATTTACCAATGTCCTCTGTTTAAGGACAAGTCTCCTAATGAGCGGTACAACCTCGTTAAAGGTAACCAGCGGTGCATTTCATGCTTGGGAAATCATCCGATTAAAGAGTGCAGATCCAAGAACACATGTTCGACTTGCCACAGGAAACACCATTCGCTTCTGCACTTTAATAACAGCGCCGATAGGCCTAGCTCTTCCGCCACTGCGCCTCTACCCCCCCCCCGCTAGCTGTCAACACAACACTGACTTGTGCCGCGCGCTCCACCTCTCTCACTGAAACAAGCACCGTGCTGCTCTGTACAGCACTGGTCAAACTCACTGCCCACAATGGCCAGTCATATATTTTCCGCGCCTTATTGGATTCTGGCAGTATGTCCGACTTTGTTTCTGAGCGTGCTGCTCAGCTGTTAGGCTCACGTCGCCAGCCTTCTAACCTCACTGTCATTGGGTTAGCCCAAAACATGACTAACACCAGAGGGTCACTAGATCTCAATCTTGAAACATTATCGGGACACTTAATTGCCCAAAACCATTCCTTCCATGTGTACTGGAAAAAATCTCTCTCGAACTTCCGCGGGTAGAACTTAACCCGGAAGTACTCATGCGAACAAAATCTTTTGTTCTCGCGGACCCGACCTTTGGCAAGCCTGGTCCAATCGATGTCCTCATCGGCAACTCTCTCTTCCCTCAACTGCTTACCAATGAGCGACACTCTCTCGGGGCGAATATGCCTTCTGCTCTTGGCACTATTTTTGGATATGTGATTGTTGGAAGTGCGCCGTGTCTCTCTACCGCGCAAAGAACCTCTAATCTCGCCATCTCTCTCCTCTCGACCACAGATACTGACCTCCACTCCTCCCCTTCAACGATTTTGGACACAGGAAGAACTTCCGATCTGTAGTAAGAAATCGGAAGAAGAAATCGCGTGTGATAAACTGTTTGAGACATCGCATACACGTGACTCGGAAGGTCGCTATGTAGTCAAGCTTCCCTTTGTTGACAACCTCGCCCACACTAAATTGGGAACGTCAAGGTCAACCGCCGCTCATCGCCTGGAGTCTATGGAGAGGCGGATCCACGCCAGAAATAACTCCCCCCTGAAGGCGCTCTATATCGAGTTCATGACCGAGTACGAGGCGCTCGGACACATGAAATGTCTTCCCCATCCTGATTTATCTGCTCCGCATTATTTTCTCCCACATCATGGGGTAGTGAAAGAGTATAGTAGCACTACCAAGCTTCGTGTTGTTTTTGACGCCAGTGCCAAGACCGGCTCAGGCCTATCCCTCAACGACGTACTTCTCACCGGTCCAAAGTTACAAAATAATATTTGTGATATCCTTCTCCACTTCCGGCTGAAAAATTTTGTTTTTTCGTGCGACATCCGGCAGATGTACCGCCAAATTAAGATTCATCCAGACGACCAAAGGTTTCAGCTCATCCTTTGGCGTGAAAACCCCTCCCTTCCGCTCTCTACTTACCAGCTGACCACGGTGACGTATGGTATGAAACTGTTCACCCTACCTCGCCATAAAAAACTCTCCGACAATTGACACAAGATGAAGGTTCCAATTTCCCTCAGGCAGCTCACATTCTGAAACACCATAGCTATGTGGACGATTTGATAGCCGGAGCGTCCACTGAAGGCGAACCTCTGAACTTAGTGAAGTCGCTCAATCTCACCCCCGCCAATTACCTCATTGCTTATCAGTTGTTGCGGGACAGATATCATAACATACGCCGCCTCACTACTCTCCATCTAAATTATATACTTGACATGCCCGCAGTCGCTAGCAACAATGCTAAACAACTTAGAGCGTTCATAACAACATTTTATGAACATTCAGAGTCCTTGAAAGCCCTTGACTGTGATATCGCCTCTGATAATCCTCTATTGTCAGCTCACTTGTTGCGCAAACTTGACAGCAAAACTGTCCAGAAATTGGAACAGTATCGTGAGTCCCAAAGAGAGCCTGGCGCCGCTCCGCATTCCCTCCCCAAGGTCACGGAGATTATAACATTTTTAAATCTGGAATGCTCCCAGATTGAAGACGCTAGCCTTCACACCCACTCTGAGACGAAAATACTGTCTACCTCTTCCAGACCGAGGGTTGAAAAGCGTGTTCAGTTCGCCTCCCCCAAGCAAATGAATTTGTTAGCTACTGGACGCTAAAATTAATTCAAACTACGAAGCTCTTTGTTTTTGTTGCCGGAAATCTGGGCACAAAATTTACCAATGTCCTCTGTTTAAGGACAAGTCTCCTAATGAGCGGTACAACCTCGTTAAAGGTAACCAGCGGTGCATTTCATGCTTGGGAAATCATCCGATTAAAGAGTGCAGATCCAAGAACACATGTTCGACTTGCCACAGGAAACACCATTCGCTTCTGCACTTTAATAACAGCGCCGATAGGCCTAGCTCTTCCGCCACTGCGCCTCTACCCCCCCCCCGCTAGCTGTCAACACAACACTGACTTGTGCCGCGCGCTCCACCTCTCTCACTGAAACAAGCACCGTGCTGCTCTGTACAGCACTGGTCAAACTCACTGCCCACAATGGCCAGTCATATATTTTCCGCGCCTTATTGGATTCTGGCAGTATGTCCGACTTTGTTTCTGAGCGTGCTGCTCAGCTGTTAGGCTCACGTCGCCAGCCTTCTAACCTCACTGTCATTGGGTTAGCCCAAAACATGACTAACACCAGAGGGTCACTAGATCTCAATCTTGAAACATTATCGGGACACTTAATTGCCCAAAACCATTCCTTCCATGTACTGGAAAAAATCTCTCTCGAACTTCCGCGGGTAGAACTTAACCCGGAAGTACTCATGCGAACAAAATCTTTTGTTCTCGCGGACCCGACCTTTGGCAAGCCTGGTCCAATCGATGTCCTCATCGGCAACTCTCTCTTCCCTCAACTGCTTACCAATGAGCGACACTCTCTCGGGGCGAATATGCCTTCTGCTCTTGGCACTATTTTTGGATATGTGATTGTTGGAAGTGCGCCGTGTCTCTCTACCGCGCAAAGAACCTCTAATCTCGCCATCTCTCTCCTCTCGACCACAGATACTGACCTCCACTCCTCCTTCAACGATTTTGGACACAGGAAGAACTTCCGATCTGTAGTAAAAAATCGGAAGAAGAAATCGCGTGTGATAAACTGTTTGAGACATCGCATACACGTGACTCGGAAGGTCGCTATGTAGTCAAGCTTCCCTTTGTTGACAACCTCGCCCACACTAAATTGGGAACGTCAAGGTCAACCGCCGCTCATCGCCTGGAGTCTATGGAGAGGCGGATCCACGCCAGAAATAACTCCCCCCTGAAGGCGCTCTATATCGAGTTCATGACCGAGTACGAGGCGCTCGGACACATGAAATGTCTTCCCCATCCTGATTTATCTGCTCCGCATTATTTTCTCCCACATCATGGGGTAGTGAAAGAGTATAGTAGCACTACCAAGCTTCGTGTTGTTTTTGACGCCAGTGCCAAGACCGGCTCAGGCCTATCCCTCAACGACGTACTTCTCACCGGTCCAAAGTTACAAAATAATATTTGTGATATCCTTCTCCACTTCCGGCTGAAAAAATTTTGTTTTTTCGTGCGACATCCGGCAGATGTACCGCCAAATTAAGATTCATCCAGACGACCAAAGGTTTCAGCTCATCCTTTGGCGTGAAAACCCCTCCCTTCCGCTCTCTACTTACCAGCTGACCACGGTGACGTATGGTATGAACTGTTCACCCTACCTCGCCATAAAAACTCTCCGACAATTGACACAAGATGAAGGTTCCAATTTCCCTCAGGCAGCTCACATTCTGAAACACCATAGCTATGTGGACGATTTGATAGCCGGAGCGTCCACTGAAGGCGAACCTCTGAACTTAGTGAAGTCGCTCAATCTCACCCCCGCCAATTACCTCATTGCTTATCAGTTGTTGCGGGACAGATATCATAACATACGCCGCCTCACTACTCTCCATCTAAATTATATACTTGACATGCCCGCAGTCGCTAGCAACAATGCTAAACAACTTAGAGCGTTTCATAACAACATTTTATGAACATTCAGAGTCCTTGAAAGCCCTGGACTGTGATATCGCCTCTGATAATCCTCTATTGTCAGCTCACTTGTTGCGCAAACTTGACAGCAAAACTGTCCAGAAATTGGAACAGTATCGTGAGTCCCAAAGAGAGCCTGGCGCCGCTCCGCATTCCCTCCCCAAGGTCACGGAGATTATAACATTTTTAAATCTGGAATGCTCCCAGATTGAAGACGCTAGCCTTCACACCCACTCTGAGACGAAAATACTGTCTACCTCTTCCAGACCGAGGGTTGAAAAGCGTGTTCAGTTCGCCTCCCCCAAGCAAATGAATTTGTTAGCTACTGACGCTAAAATTAATTCAAACTACGAAGCTCTTTGTTTTTGTTGCCGGAAATCTGGGCACAAAATTTACCAATGTCCTCTGTTTAAGGACAAGTCTCCTAATGAGCGGTACAACCTCGTTAAAGGTAACCAGCGGTGCATTTCATGCTTGGGAAATCATCCGATTAAAGAGTGCAGATCCAAGAACACATGTTCGACTTGCCACAGGAAACACCATTCGCTTCTGCACTTTAATAACAGCGCCGATAGGCCTAGCTCTTCCGCCACTGCGCCTCTACCCCCCCCCCGCTAGCTGTCAACACAACACTGACTTGTGCCGCGCGCTCCACCTCTCTCACTGAAACAAGCACCGTGCTGCTCTGTACAGCACTGGTCAAACTCACTGCCCACAATGGCCAGTCATATATTTTCCGCGCCTTATTGGATTCTGGCAGTATGTCCGACTTTGTTTCTGAGCGTGCTGCTCAGCTGTTAGGCTCACGTCGCCAGCCTTCTAACCTCACTGTCATTGGGTTAGCCCAAAACATGACTAACACCAGAGGGTCACTAGATCTCAATCTTGAAACATTATCGGGACACTTAATTGCCCAAAACCATTCCTTCCATGTACTGGAAAAAATCTCTCTCGAACTTCCGCGGGTAGAACTTAACCCGGAAGTACTCATGCGAACAAAATCTTTTGTTCTCGCGGACCCGACCTTTGGCAAGCCTGGTCCAAATCGATGTCCTCATCGGCAACTCTCTCTTCCCTCAACTGCTTACCAATGAGCGACACTCTCTCGGGGCGAATATGCCTTCTGCTCTTGGCACTATTTTTGGATATGTGATTGTTGGAAGTGCGCCGTGTCTCTCTACCGCGCAAAGAACCTCTAATCTCGCCATCTCTCTCCTCTCGACCACAGATACTGACCTCCACTCCTCCCTTCAACGATTTTGGACACAGGAAGAACTTCCGATCTGTAGTAAAAAATCGGAAGAAGAAATCGCGTGTGATAAACTGTTTGAGACATCGCATACACGTGACTCGGAAGGTCGCTATGTAGTCAAGCTTCCCTTTGTTGACAACCTCGCCCACACTAAATTGGGAACGTCAAGGTCAACGCCGCTCATCGCCTGGAGTCTATGGAGAGGCGGATCCACGCCAGAAATAACTCCCCCCTGAAGGCGCTCTATATCGAGTTCATGACCGAGTACGAGGCGCTCGGACACATGAAATGTCTTCCCCATCCCTGATTTATCTGCTCCGCATTATTTTCTCCCACATCATGGGGTAGTGAAAGAGTATAGTAGCACTACCAAGCTTCGTGTTGTTTTTGACGCCAGTGCCCAAGACCGGCTCAGGCCTATCCCTCAACGACGTACTTCTCACCGGTCCAAAGTTACAAAATAATATTTGTGATATCCTTCTCCACTTCCGGCTGAAAAATTTTGTTTTTTTCGTGCGACATCCGGCAGATGTACCGCCAAATTAAGATTCATCCAGACGACCAAAGGTTTCAGCTCATCCTTTGGCGTGAAAACCCCTCCCTTCCGCTCTCTACTTACCAGCTGACCACGGTGACGTATGGTATGAACTGTTCACCCTACCTCGCCATAAAAACTCTCCGACAATTGACACAAGATGAAGTTTCCAATTTCCCTCAGGCAGCTCACATTCTGAAACACCATAGCTATGTGGACGATTTGATAGCCGGAGCGTCCACTGAAGGCGAACCTCTGAACTTAGTGAAGTCGCTCAATCTCACCCCCGCCAATTACCTCATTGCTTATCAGTTGTTGCGGGACAGATATCATAACATACGCCGCCTCACTACTCTCCATCTAAATTATATACTTGACATGCCCGCAGTCGCTAGCAACAATGCTAAACAACTTAGAGCGTTCATAACAACATTTTATGAACATTCAGAGTCCTTGAAAGCCCTGGACTGTGATATCGCCTCTGATAATCCTCTATTGTCAGCTCACTTGTTGCGCAAACTTGACAGCAAAACTGTCCAGAAATTGGAACAGTATCGTGAGTCCCAAAGAGAGCCTGGCGCCGCTCCGCATTCCCTCCCCAAGGTCACGGAGATTATAACATTTTTAAATCTGGAATGCTCCCAGATTGAAGACGCTAGCCTTCACACCCACTCTGAGACGAAAATACTGTCTACCTCTTCCAGACCGAGGGTTGAAAAGCGTGTTCAGTTCGCCTCCCCCAAGCAAATGAATTTGTTAGCTACTGACGCTAAAATTAATTCAAACTACGAAGCTCTTTGTTTTTGTTGCCGGAAATCTGGGCACAAAAATTTACCAATGTCCTCTGTTTAAGGACAAGTCTCCTAATGAGCGGTACAACCTCGTTAAAGGTAACCAGCGGTGCATTTCATGCTTGGGAAATCATCCGATTAAAGAGTGCAGATCCAAGAACACATGTTCGACTTGCCACAGGAAACACCATTCGCTTCCTGCACTTTAATAACAGCGCCGATAGGCCTAGCTCTTCCGCCACTGCGCCTCTACCCCCCCCCCCGCTAGCTGTCAACACAACACTGACTTGTGCCGCGCGCTCCACCTCTCTCACTGAAACAAGCACCGTGCTGCTCTGTACAGCACTGGTCAAACTCACTGCCCACAATGGCCAGTCATATATTTTCCGCGCCTTATTGGATTCTGGCAGTATGTCCGACTTTGTTTTCTGAGCGTGCTGCTCAGCTGTTAGGCTCACGTCGCCAGCCTTCTAACCTCACTGTCATTGGGTTAGCCCAAAACATGACTAACACCAGAGGGTCACTAGATCTCAATCTTGAAACATTATCGGGACACTTAATTGCCCAAAACCATTCCTTCCATGTACTGGAAAAAATCTCTCTCGAACTTCCGCGGGTAGAAACTTAACCCGGAAGTACTCATGCGAACAAAATCTTTTGTTCTCGCGGACCCGACCTTTGGCAAGCCTGGTCCAATCGATGTCCTCATCGGCAACTCTCTCTTCCCTCAACTGCTTACCAATGAGCGACACTCTCTCGGGGCGAATATGCCTTCTGCTCTTGGCACTATTTTTGGATATGTGATTGTTGGAAGTGCGCCGTGTCTCTCTACCGCGCAAAGAACCTCTAATCTCGCCATCTCTCTCCTCTCGACCACAGATACTGACCTCCACTCCTCCCTTCAACGATTTTGGACACAGGAAGAACTTCCGATCTGTAGTAAAAAATCGGAAGAAGAAATCGCGTGTGATAAACTGTTTGAGACATCGCATACACGTGACTCGGAAGGTCGCTATGTAGTCAAGCTTCCCTTTGTTGACAACCTCGCCCACACTAATATGGGAACGTCAAGGTCAACCGCCGCTCATCGCCTGGAGTCTATGGAGAGGCGGATCCACGCCAGAAATAACTCCCCCCTGAAGGCGCTCTATATCGAGTTCATGACCGAGTACGAGGCGCTCGGACACATGAAATGTCTTCCCCATCCTGATTTATCTGCTCCGCATTATTTTTCTCCCACATCATGGGGTAGTGAAAGAGTATAGTAGCACTACCAAGCTTCGTGTTGTTTTTGACGCCAGTGACAAGACCGGCTCAGGCCTATCCCTTCAACGACGTACTTCTCACCGGTCCAAAGTTACAAAATAATATTTGTGATATCCTTCTCCACTTCCGGCTGAAAAATTTTGTTTTTTTCGTGCGACATCCGGCAGATGTACCGCCAAATTAAGATTCATCCAGACGACCAAAGGTTTCAGCTCATCCTTTGGCGTGAAAACCCCTCCCTTCCGCTCTCTACTTACCAGCTGACCACGGTGACGTATGGTATGAACTGTTCACCCTACCTCGCCATAAAAACTCTCCGACAATTGACACAAGATGAAGGTTCCAATTTCCCTCAGGCAGCTCACATTCTGAAACACCATAGCTATGTGGACGATTTGATAGCCGGAGCGTCCCACTGAAGACGAAGCTCTCCAACTTCAACATCAGCTGATCGAGCTTCTCCGCTTAGGCGGCTTTGAACTGAGGAAATGGGTTTCTAATTGCCCAAAATTACTTCAACCATTGCCTGCCTCTCATCAAGAATCCCCTGTGTTTCTTCAACCTTCGTCGGACCCTCTGTTCTCCATCTTAGGTATCCATTGGTCACCTGTGACAGACTGTTTTAAATATAACCTCAACTTCACATGTGATGCCCCGACTAAGCGGAAAGTGCTAAGTCTGATCGCTCGGATTTACGACCCGTGCGGTTTTTTGTCCCCTTGCATAATGATAGCAAAGCGCTTCATGCAAGTGTTGTGGACTTCCGGTGTATCTTGGGATGAACCCTTGTCTCCGGACCTCGCGCTAAAATGGCGAGACTTTGTGATCGACTTAAAAAACATTGTTGAAGTGTCGATCCCTCGGCCGATAATGGCCACCCCCTCTAGCTCATGTGAACTACATTGGTTTCTCGGATGCATCCGAGACCGGTTACGCCGCTGTTGTGTATATTAAGGTGCATAAACACTGATAGTGAAGTGAGTGTGACCCAAATAATTTCAAAAACTCGTGCTGCCCCGCTAAAACGAGTAACTTTGCCGCGATTAGAGTTGTGCGCGGCTCACCTCCTGGCTAATTTAGTTCATTATGTACAGTCCTCAGTATTCCAGTGTATTAAGTATTGACTCTACAACTTTGTGGTGTGATTCGACTGTGACTCTGTCCTGGATACATACTCTCCCTTACCGCCTCAAAACGTATGTAGCGAATCGTGTAGCTCAAATCCAAGAGCTCATTCCTCCCCTCTTCTTGGCGTCATGTGTCTAGTGCTGACAACCCTGCAGACTGTGCTTCTCGTGGGATCCTCCCTTCGGAACTTGTTCATCACACTCTTTGGTGGCACGGACCCTTGTGGCTGCAACTACCTCCTCCAGATTGGCCCACTTCCAGTTTTTCTCCGCTCGATGATTCTTCCTTGGACGAGTTGAAGCCCGTTCCGCTGTCCGTCTTCGTTGCAGCCTCCCAGCCTCCTTGGGATCTACTCACTCGTTTCTCCTCCTGGACCAAGCTGCTCCATGTGTTGGCGTATCTCCTCCGGTTCGTCTCTCATAGCCGCCGGCAAGAACATCATGTGGGTCCTCTTTCTGTCGTCGAGGTGCGAGCTGCTCAACTTCGCCTCTTCCAATTAGTTCAACGAGAATCTTTTCCTGATGACCTGGCAGCCCTTCGAGACAACAAGAACTGCTCCATCAAGCTACAGCGCCTTGCTCCCTTCATTGATGCTGAAGGACTCCTCCGTGTTGGTGGTCGACTAAAGCTTGCTGACTTGACGGAAGAAGTGCGCCACCCCTGTATTTTGCCTAAATCTCACCATGTTTTTAACTTACTAATAGACCACACTCACCTACAAAACTTACATTCAGGGGTTCAATTAACCATGTCCCTTTTAGCCCAGCATGTCTGGATTCTCTCTGCTCGTAGTGTGGTGCGCTCGCGCATTTTTCAATGCCTCCCTTGCTTTAAACAAAGACCCAAGCCTTTGTTCCCTCTCATGGGTGATCTACCCAAAGCCCGCATAATTCCCGCTCGACCTTTCTTGTCGACAGGCATTGACTATGGTGGTCCCTTCAACGTCAAGATTCACAACCTCCGCTCTATCCGACACACTAAAGCTTACATCTGTCTCTTTGTGTGCCTAGTGACTAAGTCTGTACATATAGAAGTCGCCACTGATCTGTCCACGGACGCATTTATAGCCGCACTCACTCAACACGTTTTGTTTTCACGTAGAGGCCTATGTACCGACATCTATAGTGACTGTGGTACAAACTTTGTTGGTGCGAGAAACTCTTTACAGCAACTAATCACTTCCTCTGGCAAGCTCCAAATTCACCAATTTTCCCTCGGCCAGAAAATTAACTTTCATTTTAACCCCCCTGCAGCTCCCCACCATGGCGGCCTCTGGGAAAGCGCCATTAAGAGCGCCAAATTTCACTTGAAAAGAGTTCTGGGCACCTATGTTCCCACTCTTGCCCAATTTACCACCCTCACTTGCCAGGTGGAAGCAATGTTGAATTCCCGCCCGCTTACTGCGCTCTCCAGTGACCCCAACGATTTACAACCTCTCACTCCGGGGCACTTCCTGATTGGAGCGCCGCTAGTGGCTGTGCCCAAACGCAACCTTGCAGATTTGCCGGATAACAGGCTGGCTCATTGGCAGCTAGTGCAGGCTTTCTCCCAGCGAGTGTGGAAACGCTGGAGCAGGGAGTACCTCCATTCCCTCCAGCAAAGACTTAAGTGGGAGCGGCCCTCCCGAAATTTACAAGTTGGCGATCTAGTATTGGTCCAACAAGACTCTCCCTCGCTGTGTTGGCCCCTCGCTAGAATAACTAAGCTTTTCCCTGGACGTGACAGTGTAGTGCGTGTGGTAGAAACTCAAGACCCCCCAAGGTACCTTCACACGCCCGGCAGTCAAAGTGTTCCTGCTGCCGTTCTTGTCACCAATAGCTTAAGTCTATCTCAACACTTTAGGATAGATAGTTAAGACCTAGTTTAAGATGTTAGTCTTTAGCTTTATTTCTCATGTTCTTTCTCGATCATGCCACTTTGATTTGTTGAATCCTGATGATTCAAAGCCGCCGGTATGTTCAATATTTAATTTAATATAGATAAGTATAATCTAGCCCAGACGCATTTAGGTATAAGAGAGAGAGGGAGCGTGGTCCCAAATCAGTCGTCCGCTGTTCCAATCAGCGCCACACCCCCTGATATCTTAAAGGGTCCTGTCCTTGAAGTATTCTGGGCGCTCTTCCGCTTTGCGACTGCTGCCCGTTCGGCGAATAGCAGATACCCCTCTAACCAACCAGGGCGATAGCGTCCCCTGGAGCGAGCCGCTTCCCGGCATTCTGAGTGGAATCATCGGCCGGAGACCATGTAGCTCTACAGTTCGTGGGTCACTCTTTGTGCTCGACCCTTTCGTATTGACTTTGTTTTCAAGTGTTTTTTCTTTAATGTGCATTACCATCCTCCTCCCACACTCCTTTGGAGGTAATTTCAGGGTATTAGTGGAGAAGACAGTGTCCAGTGCGGATTATTCGTCGTTCTAACCGCGCGGCCGCCAGCGGTGACGCCCGTTCGCTACGCGCCAATTACGTCGCGCCTAAGCACTCCTGTCGTTGCTGCTTCCCCCTGTGGATCTCTACACACAGCGAGTTTTCCAAGGTACTGTTAAAAACTCCATCACTTTGTGTTGTATTCTCCTCTCACCTCTTGTTACCTGCCCACTTTCCCGCCATTCTGCACATTGTTTTATTTTTATTTCATAATTGGTCCTCCGATTATTAATTTTTAACTTCTGCCCCGTACAATGGGATTATTAAACAGAAAAAAATAGTAATTCCAGAACCTAAAAAAACAGCACACACTTAGTCTCTTATCGTTTACCTTGATACAAAAATACTATGCAGGTTAGGCTGCATTTCTTTTAAACCAAACAATCTAAAGCATTATCGTCATCAAATGGTTTGATAAGATATTTGGAAACGTCGTATATAGTTAACTATTATAGTGCACTTTTTTATCAATTTATATACTATTTCTTGAAGACAGCAACGTTACCCCTAAGACTAGTGTAGATATAGTCAAATTTTACATACATAAATTAAGTCTCCCAGTGTATGTATGTGTTTCTCAATAAAATGTAGAATTTTACTCCAAATTTAAAACCTTTAGGTCTACTCGTTTAATAATATATATAGGAAAAGTCGGATTTTATCAGTTACAACTAGAGAAAAAGGCTTTGTGAAAAGCCCATAAAAAGTAAATACAAACTCTATGTTCCTAAGCTATATGTATATTATGCCATATTTCTCTTGAAATAGTATGATTGATACTTAAAAAGGTTTAATGGTATAAAGAGAAAATCTAGAAGTACGACAGTGAAAACAACTATATATATTCTGCATGCACTGGACCAAACAAATATTAGTTGGGAAATGTACAACGCATACAGGAAATGCACATATAATACAAATAAGATTCGGCTCCTGTATTATTTAGAACATTTGAGCAGTTTTTGAGGTCGTTGATCTGGCAGCTGCACAAAGGCACGGGAAATGTATCGGTTACATAAACCTTCTACAGTCTATAACCGGTACTCTGTCGGTAGACAGCTCCACGCAAAAGCTGTCGTTAAAAATAATAACGGGAACAATATAATTCTTATTTTAAAATAACTTTTTATTCAAATTTACTTTCATTTATTTGTCGTATAGAAATTATTTTTACTTCTTAATCCTAAGCAGTTAATAGATATTAATTAAAGTTAGAAATTAAAATGTATGTATATATCAGAATAACAGAGCAAAACCAAGATATGAAACTACTAAAAATGTACAGTTTAAGAAGAAAACTAAAAAGCGTTGATATTACGTTAATACCATGACATCTTCCACTACACTTCTAACACAAAAAAGGGGAATAAAAGTATGAACAATCATTGGTATTGTCTTATCCATATTTTGGTCGGTCTATTATATATATATAATTTCAATACATTTTATGATTTCAATTGTTTATTGAAATTAAATTCGGCTAATAGCCATTTATACAAATGTAATTTATGTAAATTAAAGTCGTTTAAAAGGTATCCGATGATATTTTTAGTTTGTATATTTAAATAAATATGTGACATATATCGACAAATAAAAAATAGTTGAATTAAAAAGTAAGGGCTCTGTGATATAATGGTAGCAAATTCACCCGGCAAGTGAGAGATCCAGGTTCGAGTAAAGGCAGAGCAAGTACTTTTTGTGATTCGATGGTTTTGAAATTAAATTCAACCATTGTTATTTATAAAAAATTAATTAATTATTTTATATATATATACTGTATGCAGAAAATAAATGCTCAGAGGCTTCATTAAACAATAGAAAAAAGACTTCTATTGTTTATATATGCAGAACGATACAATTAAACAACAAAAATAAAGTTTCATTATTGTAGCTTACTAACCTATCGAATTGTAGTAGGGTGGGTTAATGTAAGAACACCGCAACAAAACTTGTAATGTGACACTAAACAAAAAACTAAATATTTTGTAACATTTAGGCCTAGTGTGTTCAAAGAACAGTAAAAGTCACCCAGCCGGATATTTTGGCCAATATCCGTAACATAAAATTAGTTTAATACATTAGTACATAGTACTTAAACCGTATGGGAACCAAGAATTTACTTGTTTGGCTTAAAGCTTAATTTTACTATTTCACTTATTATTCTCAATTAAACTATTCAATATTTCTTTTCCTCGAAAATGGTAGTTTTGATGTTTTTTGGAAGTGTCTACGGGAACATATAGGTATATAAGTAATAAATAAAAATGGTTTAAAAATATTTTGAAAATGAAATAGCGTAAATATAAAGTTAAAGCATTTGTTAATATAAAAGTTATTTAAGTCTAATATTTTCAATTATGTTAATGAAAATATTATCCAAATCATTGTTCAGATTATAAAACTAATTAATGAAGCAAAACTCTAAAAGAAACCATATTTATATGAACTACAGAACTTGTAATATTTATTTTCCCTCATGTAAGACGTAAATTTATAAAAAACATGAAATGCCGAATTTCGCACTTTATTAGTGTGTTTAACCATTTGGCACTTTTACTGGCCTCTCTGTTTCTTATGATTGTAATATAATAAAGTAAATCTTATACACAGATGCCATATTTTGTGATTTACAGTTCCAAGCTCCACTAAATTACCACCTCCATGTTTTTGAAAATTAGCTATATTTGTAAAAAATATCACAAGATCAGGGTTCCAATATTGTTTGTACATAAATCAATACAAAATAAAAATAATAAGTACCATTGTTCTTGAAAATTTAGCTTTAACGTACAATTACCCCTTTTTAAACAAAAATATTTGTACTAGGTTTTCAAACTCTAGCAGAATCGATTTTCGAGATGTGCACAATCAAACGACTTCCGAAGGGTTAATTTAGGTTATCTAAGCAATTTACTTGGCTTCATCTAAATTCGTATCCCTATAAAATACTTAATAAGACACAGTTCAAACCGGTTTACATTATGAGAGTGAAGGAGGTTTACATTTTCATTTTAATTTAGAGGCCCGAGTACTGTCAAGCTTAGGATTACTGATTCTGCGATCTTATTTGGGATTTTCTTTAAAGTACAATGCTTTCACTGGAATATATTGTGTTATATTATCCTCTTTAACTGAGAAAACGATTCAAATTAGATTTGCATAGTGCTAGCAGTTCTTCTTAAGGATAAAGAAAATTTGATTTTTTAAGAAATTAGGAAAAATTAAGTAATATTATTGTTCACCAATTAGGATGTATTTGTATTCTACGCAGATTAATTTCAAATAATTGTGTCTCTCTATATAGTGAAATAGTTTGATGTATTTTGAAAAAAAAAAAAATTATGGGGCATATCTAATATAAGAATACATAACGTCTCTAGATTGGTATCGACTAATCACACGTGTATAGCTCTTATGGCAAGTTTGAGACTAATAATTTTGAGACGTTATTGATAATCACGCTGGTTTTTATTTTTAATTTCCTTATTGTCGTACCTAACGAAGAAACTAAACGGGAGATTTCAATATAGAATTTTCCAGAATTCAACATATACCACATTCTTTTTGTCACCTCGTGTGTCATATAAATAATATATGCCTTTTTTCATTATACCAAACTGAATATAATCCAGACAGAAGTATCATATATAGAGATTTACACTTAACCTTTCTAATTCCCTGTAAGCGTATTAAGTAATATTTTCGCATAATTATTCGTATTATTATATACTGGAGCGAAGTCACTCAATGTTAGCTGTAAGAGGAGGTTTCGGCCCTATAGTACCCTGAAGACTAGACGGGATACAATCACAATTTAATAAACTCTAGGTCAGCAAGCTAACAAAACAATCGTAGAATTGAATGAAGATCTGGTTAGAGGTTTCGATAACAAATGGCTGACCTATCCTTGAATATATTTTTGCAATTAAACTGGCTCTAGTGCTCGGTGTTCTCACTGTTCTAGTAAATGTTCCAAAATGTTTTACTTTGGTGTTTTTTATTATGTAAAATAGTACTCAAATTTCATTATAAACACTGTTTGTATTTAAATTAAGTGATGCTGTGTGTAACGTTGTAGCTAGATAGAAGAAAACTACATTTTAAATTTGGTAATAATTCATTATAAAATGTATTTGCTTCAAGGAATAATGTATTTTAGATGCAGTTAAACAAAAATTATAATGTATATAACATTTTAATATATGTCATTTCACAATACACCTTGAAACAACGCCGAGAAAAATGCTTTCTTCCGGTTTATTTCGAAGTTAGGTACATTATGTATGTGGTAGGATCGTAACTAATAACATGTCAATATACTCATAACACTTTCAAATATTGAAAACTCTACAGTCTTGAAAGCTTACAAGGAAGCTTTTGATAAACACATGAATTTCTTTTTTAAACGCGGACTTGATTAACTCATAATAAAATTTTGTTCGTAAACATATTCCCGTATATCGATTTAACTGTTCACACTAAAACTTAAACGACCACCTAATTTAAAAATGTTAAACAATTATGAAACAAAATATGTATCTTTTAGTACGTTAACATACATTTGAGTTGTGTTTGAGAGAGATGAAATTTAATATCAGAGAAATGTCTCGTCTGTATTAATATATTCACTGAGTGTCAAAAGTATAAATTAACATGGAAAGTGCCTGAGTGGGGTGGTGTGTGCCGTGGGCGATTCTCTTTTTAAGCCTCTGTCTTTGTAGTTTGTGGATTTCCAGCTCAAAATATTATGGATGTTGTGGCGAAATATATTACAGTAAATGTATTATGGTTTACAGCCAATACAGTACTATATCAAAAGTATGAGTCAGAATGTCATTAGTAAAGTCCTTGTCAATATACTTTACGAAACCTCTAACGCAAAAACTCTAAAACACTTTCTAAGGTTATTCTTAAACGAAACATGTGCTACCCTTATAGAAAGTGAAATTGTTTTATGTATTATCTAGTAATTTACTATGTACAGACACACAATCTGGTTTCTCTTAAGATGAGGAGTTTTTTCTATGACAGAAAAAATCGATTTTTCAGGCACACTGGTTTTAATTATTAAAATAGTAGGAAAAATATTTATTAAATATGCACTGCAATTTTTGGAACATTATTTTTCCTAACAGATGCACTGAAAACTGACCCATAAAATAATACCCACAAAATAAGACAAAAAGGTGTATTAATTTTTATCAGTTATATTCATAATTTGTAGATTGATTTTGTTAATGGAAAGATTAGGAAGGAAACGTATATTTTCCAGACACTTGCTATAGTTCAGTGATAAAAAAGAAGCTCTGAAGCGAAATCGTACTTATCCAACCAGTTTATTATTTGAAGAATTTAAAGTTTTTAACGTCTCGCAATTATATATCCGAACATTAGTTTTGTACATTTTTCAACATCGAGATTCACTTTTCATTCACAGTAACCACGGCAATTTTACGCGTTCTTCACTTCATAACAGAATTATTGTTCCTAGACTGGTTAAAGCCTTTAATTCAACATCATCTTACTATATTGCTCATATAATTTTCTCAAAATTACCATACTTTATAAAAACCCAAGACCTTGCACTATTAGTACGTACAAAAAATTAGTCAATATATGGTTAGTTTGCTGGGCGAGATGGATTTCGTCAGTATTTTTCCTCAATCTACATACACCTAGATATGCTTTTTTTAAGTATTAAATTTCTGTTATATTTTTGTATTACAATCAATGTTAGTCTCAGTGTTTAGTGAGTTTGTATAATCGTTTTGACTGCAAGGCCAACGAGGACGTGTGGTGCCTGCATGTGTGCGTGTACGTGATTGTTGTGTGTGTTTGTGTGTGTGTGTTTGTGTTTATTGTGTGTGCGTGGGTGTGCAGGTGTGGTCCAATTCTCTTTCTACTTATATCGGCTAATTTTTAATTAAGTCTTTCTGATTGCTCTTTTTTATGTAAGTTACAAGTTTTTATAAATAAAATTTTTAAGTCTTCAAATTGTATTTTCTAAATAAGTATATTCCTTTCAAATTTTAGATTATTTATTAACTAAATTTTCTCAGGTATTCCATGCTGTGGCCTTGTATGGTTTATTTTAGAGGTTAAATCTTCATTTGTTAATGAACATGTTTTTATTAATGACAATTCACTCCCTTATTTTAATTTAAGTTTTTGTGTGTTATTGGTAGTGCAGACTGAGGAACTCGTTTCCCCACACACAGGCTGATGCCCATGTGGGGATAATTTCCTATAAGATATTTGTTATGTATTCTATTTTACTCTGTACATAAATTTTGGAAATAAATCAATCAATCAATCAATAAAAATAAATAAACAAAGAGAAGAACGATTGATAAGTTGTTTGTTAGCATATTTTATACAATAAAAAACGGTTCTGAAATATTGTATAACAGTTTTCCCAGATTAAGCTCTACATCAAATAAGCAAATCAAACACACGAGAACGAGAATGCTGTTACCTGCGATTGTACCAACAGAACAACGCGCGTTCCTCTTATACAAACACACATGTTGTAAACAGTTCGTCGTCCTTATCTGTCACTGAAATTCTCGTGTTTGTATGAAAATACGTAGTTGCTTGTTCAACAAATGTTACTAACAATTATACACGTTTTTAGATTGTGTTCAAGTAGAACACGGTGATATGATACGATAAACTGTTCGTAACATTATCATGACCTGTAAGAGTTGAAGTGAAATTTTACGTAATAAATCCATTATAAATGTATACGTTTTAAAGTTAATTCCGGAATTGTTGTATATGACGAAGCTTTTACATTCATATATTCATTTCTCCAATTATAAAGTCGTCCCGGAAAGCTCACAAGATATTCACCTAGTTTTAAGTACAACATTGATTAATAAACTCATACAGTTTTTAAATATTTTTGTAGATCTATAATACAATTATTTATTGTAAAGGCACTACCAATATAGCTGTTTGAAATATAGCAATATACATTTTTTAAAGTTCGATATGTCTTATCCGTATTTATATTTAAAAATTTTTATCTGTTTTCTTATTTGTTTAATGTATTTTATTTAGTTACGTGTTCTAAGCTATCTTTAAAACATTATTAGCAATGGTTAACAATACAATTTATGTGAGATAAATGCTTTTTGTCCCAGATTCCGTCAATGTGTCACACTTCTTAATGTTTTTTTAGTGAGGTAGAAAACTGTATTGTAATTAAATTAAAATAAGATTTTCTTTTCTGTGCTATGAAAGTAAATGAAAAATGTACGATCTATTGTTCTTAAATATTTATTTCATTCAAGAAGAGTTTTAAGATTAATTTTAGTTTTAAAATTGTACAATGATATAACGAATTTAATAATGCTTTGATTAGTGATTTAGAAAGGTTATATATTTCTGAAACAATATCTTCCAAAAATGTGTTCTTTGATCAAACATGTAATAAAATTTACTATGTGGAAAAAATATACACTTATAAGTTAAGCGATAATAGCGTTAAACCTAGAAATATTGTGCAAAACATTTCCTCTAAGTAAACAGAAATGTGTAATATTTGGTTTACATATGGGATTTTAGAGGTTGGCATTCTACCTCTTGTTTAAAACTCAATAACTATTTAATTTCATCACCTATGGTTTGCCTTAGATTACAAGGCACAATTTTGAGGGTTTTGCCTTGTATAACTATAACTAAATAACTAAGGCATAACTAATAACCTTAGTTAAGTGAGATCCAAACGTATGAAAAAAAGTTATTTTAAAAAAAATTTTTATGAATGACGGATGATATTAAAGGACTATAGAATTTTGAAAATTTGCCACCGTTAAGTTTTTGTTAAGGATCTTAATAAGGTAATAAACCCAAAAAAATAACTCTCGTACACACACTAAGATCGGTCAAAGACCAAAACGTAGCACCAACAGCGCCTGCCCTTTACACCTCCCCATCCCGACCATCGCTATGTTATTATTCTGGATAGATAAAAAACGAATGGACAGAATGGAGCTAGAAATTTATGTTGGTACGTTTGTAAGAAGTAAGTGGTGTTTTAAGATAGACTAATAATACAATATAAATCATTTGAAATAAATAATATGTAAATATATATTTCCCTGAAATAGAATTTCAACTTGATCTCTACTTACCACTGCATTGATTGCACGGGAATAAAATAATTGTTTAAGAAATAATACACTTTTTACTACATTAAACTACAAATCAAACACTGGTTAAATCATTGTGAGATCCAGTATCACTGTGCGGTTTTTCAAGCAGCCCAGTATGCGTTGTAAACTTTAACACTGGTGAATCGTCAGTGAATGACATTTAACATTTACAAAATTGTCAATTATTTCAACTAAAATATTAAACTTATAAAGGCACAAAAACACTTGGCTGATTTCAAAGGCTAAATTTAAAATTTACTAAAGCGATTTAATGCTGTTTCAAATGTACTAGTTTACTAGGATATATTTTAATGTTTAAAAAAATTAATTATGTATCTCAGAAGAAAACTATTAGGACCTGGGCTACGGTAAGATATCGACAGGCTGTGTTTTAGCTCTTTCTTGCCCGAAATATGGTTTTATTTTACTGGAATGAAATGTAACCATTTAAAAACAAACATAGTATTCAAAGTACAAACAACACTGGTCTGGACTAGAGAGATGTTGCCAAGGAAAGGAAGATGCGCAAGTGGACAGTTGACGCAATGATTGGATTGAACAGCAAATGGCGAGCCCCGAGGTCCTTTGTTTCATGAATAAATCTACAAAGCTAGTTTGTGTTTCTCTACACAACATCTCTTTCGTTTACGGTCAACGTATATCCTTTCAATTCTAGTTAATTGCCTTTTATGTTATGAAATGCGTGAAATAAACTAGTGAATTATTATTTATAGTTTTATCTGTAATTTGAAATTTTAATCCGATAACAACGCTGACACATCCCCATGATAGTTACTTAAATATTTTGTATTTGTACGAGAAAAAGCTAAAATACTAAAATTAGGTTGTAGTTAGATTGGATTTACTAACGAAATACAAATCTACCTAACATTTTTACTGCAAACTCAATAACTAGAGTGCGGAAAAACAGAAAATTCATATAGAATATACGTGCTAGGTAGTCTAGTAATAGGGATGTTATTCTATAACCAAAAGGACGACTTTATGTTATAATTTATTATCGGATGTTCATTACAAATATGTAAATACGTTTCAGATTAGAGCAACGAACGGTTACACAAGCAAGTGTAATTTCCTCGTTGGCCAAAAAGTATTTTATTTACGAGTATTGGTTATGAATATCTTGCCAAAAAATGAATAATTTTCTGCACAACTCGACCGAAATTTGGTGGAAAATGTGAAGTTATATATTTAATTGATTTTTGAGTTAAGTTCAGGTAATCTGATTTAATGGATTTTACGTTTCTAAAACATGTCTTAAAACACATGTCACAGCGTCCAGCAGTTTTCGAAATTAGCTCTTAGCAACAAATTTAGAAATTAATTTTTATTTTAAAGAATAAGCAGTACAAGTAAAACAAATGAACAATATCCAGTACAACAAGACAAGGATATTCGCAAAACGATATTCTAATGCGGCCTCAATAAAGTGAAAATTGAACTCGGCAAGTGAATATTGGCAGTCCATTTGGGGTTGGCAAATGTACAATAACAGAAACGGAACTGAAATGTTTCTTAATCCAATAAAGAACTCAGCTAGTTACTGTGTTGGATCGAATAATTTATTGCTAAATCATTATTTTTGTTGTTAGGTAACATTTAACACAAAGAAATAAGCCATAAAATATTTTTTAATATCACTTTTTATTCAGAAAATAATGACTTTTTATTCAGAAAATGGATCAGAGTGTTTAGTAAACAAACCTAGAGTGTATGTAATTACCAAACACATGAGGAATGAAATAAACTATTCCCTTTTGGCTGATTAAATAATTATAAAGTTAATATAATTACTTTTGGTTTTAATTAATTGGTTAAAAATATGAACTAGATTTTATCGTTTAAATGTTGTGTAAGGCTTATTACTCAAGGAATTGGAAAATCTTTAGATATGTTTGTTTGTCTCTCTGTTCATCTGCGAATTTCTATTATGATTATTGTAACACCATTTGATTGGGTAAACTTTAGCCAAAACATATCATTTATCACAAGGGTAAACATGATGGTAACAAGAAACTGCGGAATAAATAAATTTGTAAACTAACTGAGTACATGTGACATTTTATCAAGTGACATGTTAATACATATAGCATTACTACTCCAATACATAGAAGGTCATATATTAATGAATTGGTGCGAATAGGTTTATTAATTAAAATCCGCTATGATATCCAAAATAATGAAAAAGCATATGAATGCATCATTTGACTAGATAACACGAAAAGAATTACTTTGTGGATTGGAAATTTACATTATTTTTATTTTGGAAAAGTTGACCCTCTATTAACCCTTATTCTGCCAGTCCTCATTAGGCTCTGGCTTTTATGGAGGTCTTATCAAATAGAATAAGGGGAAGAGTTGATGCAGTAAAAGGTTGATGGTACTGATAAAAAGTACAAAGGACCCAGACGGAATTTGATTCCGCGTTATCTTTAGCTCAGATCCAAAGTCCGACGTCCTAAACCACTGGGACATCGGCACCTCAAATACACAATACAATAACAAAATTAGTGATAAAATTGTGCATTAAATCCTAAATAACTAAATTAGTAATCTTTAATTTTGCCTGGAGCTTTAGCAAAGCCAGTTATCTAACACAAGTGTGACGTAATAATACCTTGTAAATGTAACGATATATAAGAGTTTTAACTGATGTAGATCATTAATTTTGAATTCCTTTAAAAATATATGTAATGTAAATAAGTAAGGTTTGTTATATTTCTTTTTAATCCTTCTAATATTGGAATATACTTTTTATGATTGAGTAGTAATAGAATAATCCTTACTTTAATATCTGTCCTACTACTATACCTGGAATCGTCATATTTCTAAGAATTAATAATGAGAAATTTTAAGCAGTTATTTCATGTTCTGTGAGATAGGTATAGTATTAAGTTACTCCATGTACACCCTTTTAATGCAAAAACTCAATATAAATAATATTACATTTATAAGTAATATTTAGCAGATTATTAAATGTTTATTACGTAATTTTTTCTTAACAAATAATCTTTTTATAATTTTTAAATATAATTTATTCAATACTATTTTTATTAATTATTTCAAATGATGACTATTACTTTGCTTTATGTTGTCAAAACGTGCCTCTGACCAGCGTATTATGTATGTGATCTCCTAAACATACATATACAGATTATATAAAGAGATCATTTTTCTATACTTTCCTAATAATACGTCTGGTATTTACACGCGTACAATTGTTTGGAGGTAATTGTAACTACCGCACGTTTCGGAAGTACAAGTAACATCAAACAGATCGGAAGACATTATTCTCTCAGTTGCGCTGAAGTTTGCTCGGAGACGATGTGAATTACCACTTTGAGGTCCAAATGTAAATTGAACCATCTTTTACGGCCTAACTTTTAGTTGAATAATTTTGTCCGCCAAGGAGAAATGTACTTCATCCTGCTTGAAACATAAATTACGTCTTCTACTCGGTGCGGCTTTTTATTATTCCAAATATATATTTTTTTTAAACATAATATTTACATAATAAAAGTTTAAATATCGAATCTGAAGGACTATGTTTTTTTCTTTGATTTGTATAACTGTTTGTTTTGGTTGTCTGGTTTGTGTGTTATATATTTGAATATCAAAGCACTTTCACACAAAGCTTGAATAAAAGAAAATAAAATAAAATATTTAATAATTATACATTAGGCTTACTGTTTTGTCTTCATGAATTTATTCACAAGTAATAAAAGAGTAACCGAAAACAGTTCAAGATGATCCAACATCTTTGAGAGTGAATGCGCTACTAAATCTAACGAACTTTAAGTAAAATTCCATATAAAAGACTTTTACCTTCATGTTTAGTACTTGTCTCTTAAACATCTTTTTTTGAAGACACAATCATATTGATTTTACGCCATCTTTCAAAACACACTTGCAGAATTTGTACGGTTTCCCTTAGAGGAAAAGTTTTGCGCTTTTTTGGAGATTTTTTGGTTTTTGAAAGCTATTTGCGGTTATTTGGATTATACTATTCAATAAAACTTATCCTTGCGTGATGCACTTGCAAACAGAAGCAGCTGCGGTTATCTTGAAATATAAAAATACCCTAATGTTACTTAAATGGGTTTCTCAGAATTACTTTTTGTTCGATGCCATATATGTACACAATTTGTACCTCATTAAATTATGGATACATACATTTTGAGGATCAGAATGGAGCAAGACTTTAACAATATTAAAGACATATTTGTTGTAGGTTAGTAAGAAGTACGTCATATTTTAAGAATGACTCACAATATAATCTTAATAGTTCAAAAACTACATACTCGAAGTGATATTTCACTGAGAGAGGATTTCAGTTTAAATCCCACTTTTCATTGTAAGAACACTTTTATTCCACTGATAGTACATAATTTCTAAAGGGAGATGAAACTTTATGCTATAGTAACATACAAATTGTTAAAATTATTTGCTAAATTATAGTGAGAATATATCACAGCGCGGTATTTGGAACAACCCAATATTTGCATACAAAATCGGTAAATTGCCAGTGAATTACATGTAAAACGTCTAAGAAATTGTGTTTTCATAAAAAATAATAGCTGATCTCAAAGACTAAAATTTAAGTTTCAATAAACCGATTTAACTTTGTCCCTAGTGTATTAGTCAAGGAAGAATTATTGTATTGTTTCAAAAGTTAATTTCGTTCTCAGTGGAATTTAAATCATTAGGGATTTAGTTATGGTCAGAAATTAGTAAACTGAGTGTAAATTGTTCTATTGCCATTATTTTTATTTCCTTGCAATGAAATATAAATATCTAAATAATCATAAATAGTACGCAAAGTATAAACAACACTGGGCCAAAGTGGAGAAGTTTCTCGAAGGAAGGAAGATGTACAAGTGGACAGTTGACACAAAGATTGGATTGAAAAGCAAATGGCGAGCCCAAGGCCCTTTGTTTCATGAATAAATCTACAAAGCGAGTTTTCTTCTCTCTACACAACATCCCCTTTGTTTAGGATCAATTTGTAACCTTTTTAGTTTAAATATGTTGGATTTATGGTTGTTAAAGTAAATAATAGCAATCAAAGGAGTATTATTTATACTTTTTCTGTTGTGATCTTTATCGTAAAAATTATGAATCCGATAGTAATTATGTGACCCCACACGAAATACTGAAAACACTTTAGTCTTTTTTGCGTTTTCCGTATAACAAATATTCCTATACATTATATTCAGGTTATAGTTAGATTGGATTTGATGAAGTCATACTCACTGTACTTCCCTGTTAGACTTCGAACTGAAAAAACTAGAATACGGAAAAAATTTGCATGATTACATAAAATTTCCAAAAATATAACTTCACAGCATACTAGTAGTAGGACTGTCGTCGAATGTCTATCTGACATACGTACGTGATCTCTTGAATATGTATATGTTGATTACATAAATATGTAAAAATATACGCATAAAAATTTTATTTGTGTATACTTCAGAGTGGATCTAGGTTATCTGTTTTGAAATTGCATACCATTATTTAAGAAGGAAATATGACTACCGTAGGTCGCAGAATTACAAGTAACTAAAAACGGATCGGAAGGATTTACTATCTCAGTTACGCTAAAGTTCGCTCGGAGACGATGTGAATTACCACTATGAGGTCTAAATGTAAATTGATCCATCTAACTTGCAAAAGTATCTATGTCCCTATTTTACAGAATATATAAGGAATTTTTACAGATAGCTTTAGTAAAGGAGAAGAAATCCTTTAGTAATTATATCACTGGAATACACTTATATTAATGAGGAATTCATTCACAAACCATGTAAGTTTAATCGAAAACAGTTAAAGTAGATAAAACCACTTTAAGAACAAACGCGCTACTATATCTAATGCATTTTCCACCCCCTTAGCCTTGAGTGCTTGCCACTTCATAAGGGAATATCACACAAAAGTTTTATAAACGAGTCTTATGGGTGAAGATTAAAGAATTGCACTGATAATTATTTTAAAGGAGCGAATGAAATTTGTAATGGGGAAAAAATGGTCTACAAATATAATTTTGTCATTTTACCTAGAATTATAAATATTAAAGTAGTTAAGTAAATAAATAGTGATAAAGCCGTTTTCGATGTTTCTAAATATAATAATAGTTTACGTACATACAATGTTTGGAAATGTTGTGTTCATTTATTTTAAGTATTCTTACACGTTGAGTGGTTTAATTATTTCCAAATTTTAAATATTCATTCTTAATATGCTTTACAAATTATTTTGTACATAGCAATCCTTAAACTGGCCTAATTTTAATCATAAAGTTTTAAATCAATTCTACAATAATTTTAAACATTCCAGTTTATGTACTATAGTTTAATAAACAGTGCTGTGTATATTTAACAGCAGTTTGAAAGCTGAAAATTATTGGAACACAAAGTCACTTCCTTCTTGTCTGGAATTTCAATCAAGAGAGAGAGTTCGAGAATATAAATCAGCAGCTTTTACTATCTGGAGTTAAATGGTTTACGAATTTTTTTAGAAAATTAGTTGCTGGAATGATAAAATAACAGCTTATAGAAATATAGCCTTATATTGAACTAAAAGTAGAGCTTAATATTTGAATAGAGTAATTTGTTATGCATTTATATACTGTTTAAATAAACACTCATTCACATGTTGCATTTAACATTATATTAGTAGTAATTAATACTAATTTACTTGCATTAACTTCGTGCTCTTAAATCTAATAAATTATGCATCTTAATATTTATTACATTGTATAATGTTTTCGTTATTTGATGAGAGTTTCATTAAAGAAAACAAAACAGTAGTTTTCAAATGGTAAAAATGAGCTTACTGGCCAAGGTTAAACCTTCCGTAGTTCTTATAAAAAAGATCCTTAAACACTAGGAACATTATAATTTTTTTTAATTGGTATTTTTAATGTTTATGGGTGAATCTGCACCTCACTTTCTGTACCTCTGTGGGTCACCTTTCTTTCATAACTAATTTATTGTGTTTACTCTTTATTTATTTAATTACTTTAAAAATTTTACTACAAAATAATTGGGGAAAACCGGAGTTAATTTATTCGCAGAAGATTAATCATAAAATTACGAAAACCAAACGTAAATCAAGTTTAATAATTCGTCTTAATGTAGACTACACAGATTTTAATGAACACATCAAATTGTCTCTTTATCCTTCGTTATTTTCTCAGCAAATATTCCGGTGATATTTCCAACTCTACCCACACCCTGCAACATGCCCTGTATTGTACATTGTACTACGCCTGTTAGGTGCTATTTTAAGTATGTTATTTTATGTAGCAGTCCATGAAGCAACTAATACAAATTGTTGTATGCATAACCTTATTAAAAGAAACCTATAGATATATGGCCTTTCCTTTGTTCTAGTTTTAACTTATACTAAAAGAAGTATCACCTATTTAGTTTTGTACTATTCTTCCATACCAACTGGATATTTCGTGATGTTTACTTTAAAATCTTTGTAATGTAGCTCACATTACAAAATATACAGCCTCGATAAAATTGTGACTATTCGTATTTAAATAAATACTATTATTTTTGCATCATTATTTTTAAAAAAAATTATGTATTTTATTTCACAAATTTCCATTAACATAATGTACATTCATAAGTACACTAGTGGTATTATGTTGCATGTGGAACGTAATCGAGATTAACATTCATTGATATTCCCGGTGTTTAACAAACTCTCGAAATTAAAACTAAATCAATTACGAAACTGGGTATCAAGTCAATAAAGTACTTTGTAAAAAAGTGCACTCATTTCCTCTAAACCGAAATCTGTTACAAGGAGCGTTGTTGTTAGATTGGTCCACGAAAACTAATATTTGCTGGTCTTGCAACTGAATGAGCAAACAGAAAATGTATCATAAGCAATGAATGTTCACGAGTTATCAGTCAGATTGGTGGAATTTGATATATGCATATATTCTCAATCGTAACGGAGTATTTAAGTTAGCTTATTCTTGTTTGTAAAAATATGATTACAAAGTATTATAACACCCCACTAACTTTCAAATAGGATAATTCACAACACACGGTGACGTCTTTATTAAAAAAACTCCACAAAATATAACCATATAATATAGTATACGTTGATGAAAAATTGAAGTGATAAGTTACTTATGCAAGCCTAATTATGATGTTGGCTAAAAAATAATAGTATGTATGTACGACTAAAAACTAGTTCTGTGTAAGTACGAGTAGTAACTAGAACTGTGTTTGTACGACTAGCAACTAGTAGTGTGCATGTACGACTAGAAACTAGTAGTGTGCATGTACGGGAACTAGTAGTGTGCATGTACGACTAGCAACTAGTATTGTGCAAGTACGACTAGGAACTAGTAGTGTGCATGTACGACTAGGAACTAGTTGTATGTATCTACGATTAGAAACTTCTGTATCGTTATATACTAGAATAAATTTAATTCTTGTATCCTAATTTCAAACTATGTAATTAACGCAATAAATCGATATTTGTGATATAACGCAATAAAGTGATATTTCATTTATTTGTAAGAGGATAAATAAGAATTGATTGAAGAAACATTTATTTTACTTACTTACCACTAAATTGTTGCACGTTATCACTCTTCAGTTTAAAAACAAAGAGTTTCAGAACACGTAGCGACTGTCGCTGCAGGCCGAGATAGGCTGAGACAGACGTCGAATATAAATCTGCTCCTTTCATTCTTTTGTCTTCCATCCATTTATAAAGTCGACAGTTTTTCCTATACTTGAAATTAATGTTGCACTTTTATTTCATAGCCACCTATCTCAGGAATACTGTTAGAGAAATAATATCAATAGCATTTCATTGCTGTACATATTCCAGCTATTTGGGAATAATTAAGTCAGTTAAATTTATATTTTTAAAATCTGCTTAAATTAATACTGTACTTTAGACTTATTGATTGCCTTGCAATATAATTTTAATATAAAAGACATTTTTCATTCTTCCACATTTAATTTATTTCAAAAGCGCTTTTGCCGGTTAAGGCATCATCAGTTAGATATTGTTTACAGAAAACACATATGTATAAAATAGAAAAAACATATTATAAAATTGAATAAAATTTTAAACTAATTGTAAAGACCAAAAACTAATAAATTATAAAATAATTACGTTAAAAAAAAATTTCGTTTGCAGTTCATAATAGGAATGGGTTTCTTCTTTAACTAATGGTAGAAAAATGTCACTTAAAATTACAGAAGATTGGGAAATTATCTTTTAAAACCGTCATACAAGCACGTTCAATTTTATTTCTTTTTGTCCAGAAAGATTATTAAAACTACACTTGCTGAATCAAAATTTATATGGTGCTTTTCCTTTATAGAATATTCAACTAATTTAGATTTATCAATGTTTTCTTTTTTATAATTTTAAATATGTTATTTTAGCCTTTTAGACAATTTACATTTGGCTACAACACCTACAGTACTTCTCGAGCATTATCCTAATGTTTTGTAACTAACACTCTGAAATATATTATAAAATATTTTTTTTTCGATCAAGAAAACACCCGTTGTTCATTTAAGAGTGTCCAGATGTAGAGCACCATTCGTCACCAGTGATAAAACTGCGTCAATAGTTGCTTTATATTGTGAGAGTCCAAACTGTCAACATGGTAAAAGGTTTTATTTAGTATGGAACTAAATAAACGTTTAAGAATGATGTTTCATAATTTTTTTAAGTGGAGATATTACTGATATAGGTCTATAACTGGATAGTTAAACTGTTGTTCCTAACCAATGCAACTTTAAATTTTGATTTATAGGTTGCATAATGAGGAAGGATTTACTACCTCCATTTTTGTATGTGTGATTCACTATAAATAGTTATTACGGTTTAGAGATTAAAGACTTAAAATTAAAATATTCTTTAAACGTAGTATTGCGTCTACTAAGGGTTTATATTGATTTTATATTTTTTTAAATAAGTTAGTATTTTTCCACGCCACGTTTTGCATAACAGGCTTCGCTGAGATTTCATCCGAAATGTTAACTCTTCATATATATATATATATATATATATATATATAATATATATATATATATATATATATATATATATATATATATATATATATTTTGCGAGATATTTTGTAACGAGATTATTTTGTTGATATTTTGTCACGTTACTTGCAAAGGTTGTTTAATAAGTTGGGTTTTATGGCAATTCTGCTATTTAATCGCCGCCATCATTTACCAATAAGACTAATGTAAAAGTATTATCAAATGACCAGCTAATCACATAGTATTCTCTATGTAGAAATAAGGCCATATGAAAATTCCAAGCGTATATCTCCGTCTGTTTTTTTTATATCGTGCAGATATACCTACAACTCACGGGAAACACTTGACTGGTCTGATGAACATTATGGCACAAGTATTATACATATCTTGGATTACATGGTAGGCTAAAACCAATCCATGGAATTTTTAAGACCATGGAGGTTGAAGAATCTATAAAAGGGAAAATGTTTTTACTTTGTGTTACGGTACTGAGTGATTACTTGATTTTACTTGACACTAATCGTACCAAGTACAGATCCTTCAACACTAAGATACGCAATGAGGATGTCCTTTGACTATTTAAAGTGTTGTTAAACTCAAGTTTAATAAAACTGTATTGTGTTTTGAAACTGATACTATCACGAGGAACTGAAGACTTTACTGATGTGTGTTAGATAGAGGATTTTATGAATTTTCTTGCTTTAAATTGTAAAACAGATTTCTTATTGAAATAATCTTACATTAAAAGATTTAGTGAGATTAGGTTTGGATTTTACATATATTTATGATTTCGTATACCTCATTTAATAGAAGTTTCGAGTAACGCATCTGTTATAGTCAGACTGTCAGTCAAAGAAGATTAAAATCATCAAAATTTTAGTCACTTTAAAACATGTTATAAGTAATTGTTCGTAAATGGGCACTTCAATTTATGAAAAAGAGTTTGAATTATTGCGTTTCAAAAAAATTTTCAACCTTTTCTGAATCTCTCAGCTAGAGAGCCGAATACTTACGAAGTAAATGTTTGATATATAATGCAGTATTATTTCTATTGGTGGATTTGGCAAATTAAAATTAAAATCAATAAATTATGATAATAGGAAGTGAGAGTATGAAATTTTAATATTTCATTAAAAATATATTTTTCATTAAGTGGTGACATAATGATGTTATGAGAAATATACAAAAATGTTTGTTGTTCTTTGGTATTTTAAGGATCAGTTTGCATATAATGTATGAGGATTATCACTTGCATTTCCAAATTAACACGCAGCGTATGGGGACGTACAATTCCCCTTGCACATTAACTAATGCTCTATACCGGGTATTACAAGTTAGTATACGATGTGTGACCCGATAGTGCGTCAGGAGTCAACTTTATAAACTGCTATACAGTTATCGTCTGTCAATATTCGTACATGCAGTTAAATTCCTAAGTGATGGTAAAAATGAAATTCGTACTTATGATGAAAAGTTATCAAATAAAAAATATTTGTGAAATTGCTTTTTAGTACAAAATATGGATTATATTATAGACATTAAAAATACACTGATGTCACGTACTTTGATTTAGGTATATCTAATAATCATTTATGTTAGTTTTAAGAAATTGCTTTTTCTTTTTTTCTATCTTTCTTTTTATTCTAGCCTTACGATAACTGCAGTAATCAACCATTTTAGATACTTTGACCTGAATAAGTCATATACTAATTATAAAAGGTGATGAACACATATTTTTCAATAATTATTTTAAAGTACTAATTATATTTAACATACTTTACTAACAGCATGCATATCTAAGAAGCAGCGATGCTTAGACTGGACTGCATAACTTCAAATGTGCAATACATGTGGAATAATATTTCTATATACTTTCCATTTCTCTAGATTTATTTACTTTTTAAACACGAACATACGTTTCACTTTTACTTCACTGATTGTAACGGGTAAAATTCCTTAAATAAAGTTAAATTTATTTCTCGAGCCGAATAAATAATTTATGAAATACTTCAGTAATGAAAGCAGGCTGTATTTACATTTCTAACCCCCAGAGATATCCAAGAATTTCAGACAACTTCAAGGAGATTATGGATTCGAGTTACTTTGTCACAGGGAAAATCATCAAATATTTACAAGTAACAGTCGACAAAGAAATTTAAAATTATTACAGCGTAATACTTTATATTTTTATAAATTTACCACAGTTTAACTGACTCAGCTTTGATAAGTACAGGTCTTCTTGTAACAAGTTGAATGTCCTTTTTATGTAATTGATTTTATCGTTGTTTTCAACTTTTTTGGACATAGTTATTCTATTTTAAGCCTTAATTTCTGATTAAATTACTTTTAATAACGTTTCAATGAACATCCGTTGAAGTTTTAAGCAGCTTACAAAGTTACGATAAAATACTTCGATATTAATACCGATTAAAAATGGTCAAAGTAGTAAAAGGTTTTTATCCAGTGCAGTTTCAATACATGAATTAAATTACTTGTAATAACGTTTCAATGAACATCCGTTGAAGTTATAAGCAGCTATACGAAGTTACCATAAAATACTTCAATATGAATACCGATTAAAAATGGTGAAAGTAGTAGTAAAAGGTTTTTATCCAGTGCAGTTTCAATACATGAATTAAATTACTTGTAATAATGTTTCAATGAACATCCGTTGAAGTTATAAGCAGCTATACGAAGTTACCATAAAATACTTCAATATTAATACCGATTAAAAATGGTCAAAGCAGTAATTAAGGTTTTTATCCAGTGCAGTTTCAATACATGAAATAAATTACTGTTAATTAATAAAAAAGTTAGTTACAAAGAGAAGTGAACGTCTTTGTAAAAGTCTGGTGTAAAATGTCAATCTATGGCTTGAATACTACCAGCTCAATCATTTTAGGTAGTTTTGGTTTAGTCCCAGATATTTTGACAACTGTAAACCCAACCGTAAAATATAGCGTTTGTTCATACATAATTAAAATATAGAGTTTGTGTATACATAAATTCATAATAATAATAATAGTGAGATTTTCAAATTCATCAAATCATTCAATTTAATACCTTTAACCTGAAATAGGTAATAATATACAATTCCTTGCAAGAGCAAAACTTGCTCACTTTCACCATTGTTGACCATGCATACCTTTAATTATAATTACATACATTTCTTCTGACCTTATCCGCTCTGTGGTAATACTAATACTAATACTTTACTACTTTTCTTGTATATACGTAGTTTAAACAGTAAAATGGAAAGAATTTACACATTACCAAATATCAGACTTAGTTTCTACAATAAAAAATTAAAATTAATTTATCAAATGTTCTATTAGAACGAATGATTAGAACACAGCGAATAATACTGGCGTCATACAAAAAATACTCAATGATTACAGATACAGACAACTTTCAATGTCAATATATGTCCTACATTATACATTAATATTGTTTTGCAAAAAAATTTCGTAGTTGTAGCCTATTCTCTCAAATAAGGTTCACAAAATATATTTCGTAGTTATTCGTTTGTTCATAATAAAATTATGCTTTTATAAATAAATAAATTTGGAAACAGACACACAAAAAAACCTTTAGGTTTTCGCAGAAAATACCTGTTTGAATAAGCAATGTTTTAAGTCATTTTTATGTCAGACTATTGTAAATACGTAACAATCATGAAATAGCAAAACAAAGTTGTTTAAATATGAATGTAAGAAGCTACATATTCATGATTGCAATGTTCCATTGAAGATCTGATAAGATTCCGTAAATAATTTGATTAATAGTATTGCTCATATTTCCAGCTATACTACCATGTAAATAGAGTTTGTATGCTTCAACTTGTTTCATTGCATTTTTGTTTGTTTAACGACTTTTCAGGAACTACTGAATGGTTTTTGATCAATATTTCTATATGAAAGAAGACCATCCACCAACATCTCCAACATTCTTTTACCTATTAAACAACATTAACGATCAGCAAATAATTTTAGAAGTCAGACACATAAGACCTTGCTGAAAACCTAGATATATCGCAGTGCATGTTACCTTAAGATATAAGTACATTAATTCAAAATACCTATTGGAAACACTAAAATACTTAGTTTTTCTAAAAGATATTACAAATTCTGTGCTTTGCTATGGGGATATATCTAACAGAAGGCAATATAGCAAGTCTAGACGGAACGTGGAGTACAAAAATAATGTCGCAGGAGTAGTGAGAGATTACTGTAAACTATTTGATTTAAAATATTTTCAACAGATATTTTCTTAATATTAAAAAAATATCACTATTATTTTTTTTCTCTTACCTATTCAAACCTTTGTCCTAAATTTGGTTTCTTTAGATTTACTAGATTTATAGATAATAATTTGTTAATAAAAAGTACAAGATTGCGGCTAGTAGCTAAGCGAGGTAGAAATCGAAAAGAACCTTTTTTTTATTTTTAGCTTACAATGACACATAAAATCTGAAAATGCATAGCCACCCCCAACATTTTGGTTACACTTTGTATTTTATAATTTACAAAATAATAAGGACTCCATAATATTCAAGCAATGATAGATTTTACAAAAATATCCAATAAGTAAAGACCAATTTCTTTAACAATGTATCGAAATGCTATGGGTTACTTCAGAAGGGACGTTTATATGTGTAGAGGGGTTTGACTAAAACATAGTGACGGTTTATTTTAGATGGTTTTACGGTTTATTACGGCAATTAACCGTAGATGGAGCCTGGCATGATCCCTACGAGGACTTAAAATTGATGAGTTACTTTTATTATTTTCTAATTTATTATGTCATCTAATTACCTCTCATTAGCCAATAGTATTTACTCAGTATAGATTACAGTAATGATTAACACAGCATTAACAGTAGTTTCAGAACCATTGCCATATAAGAAGAGGATGCGGGAAAACCTTTTATTCACTATCATATTTATGTAATGGAACATGTATTATTCTTGTTTGTTATTTTCTAGATAAATTTTATGAGTGATGATAATTATCTATTTATAGATTTATTTAATTCTGTCTGTACCCATAGTGTACACAGAGAATGACGTTGTAAGTAAGAAGCATTGTACTGGATAACAGCTAGTAGAGACTTATCATACATACTTTTAATTCTTAATAAGCGGAGCAGTATAATACCTTAGGATGATCGAACTCTTGCTTGGGTGTGATATTGTTATAAGTAGAAAAACGGAACATACCAAATCATTTATAGTGACTGAAAATTAAAATCCTATTATAAATAACCTTGCTTGTTGCATGGTTATTTATAATAGGATGTCATTGATGAATAATTTTTTTAATCCATTGTTATTTTTAAATACAAGGCTAAGCTTGTTTGAGATATATTTTTTCTTTAATTTTGCGCTTGTGGAATATAATTCACGCTAGAGTACTCTACTATCAAACAATTCATAGAGCTGTAAAGGAATATATCTCATTCAGTTTTATTACCAGGCTCTGTGTGTGCTGGTCTCAATTTCTAGTGCTCTTTGTTACACAGTATAGCTGACAGATCAACATTGTGTTACGTGTTCTAATGAAGAAGTAATACAGTTATTGAGTATTTAAAGTTGAGTAGTTAAAGACAGCTTTCAATTTAGACTGCCAAAGATCATCAGTACCAATGAAGTAATGACACACACGTAATAGAAGGTTTTAACAAACCATGAACTCCATTAATAACGTTACGTTTCAGTTATTTGAATGAAAAGTGCTCAATTTCCATCACATGTTTTGTATACAGACACCGTTGGCACAAAGTTATACAACTCGATTGTCACTACGTGTATTGTCTTTACACGCGTCTGAGTTACCGCCCTGCCGCCGCGTGTGTCACTATCTTGCTACTGTGTGTAAATACCTGCTGCATCTCTGTGGTTGTCTTGTCAATGTCCTGATAGGGTATTGTCACTCTGTCACTTAGCTTAGTTATGTAAGATAAGGATACTGTCACTCTGTCCTTAAAATAGGTTAGTGTCACTCTGTCCCTTAGCTTAGGGTATGTTATGTTAGTGTCACTCTGTCCCTTAGCTTAGTTATGTAAGGTCAGGGTACTGTCACTCTGCCCTTAACTACAGTTAGTGTAACTCTGTCTCTTAGCTTAGTTACGTAAGATAAGGTTACTGTCACTCTGTCCTTAATATAGGTTAATATCACTCTGTCTCTTAGCTTAGGATATATTATGTTAGTGTCACTCTGTCCCTTACCTTAGGTTATTGTCACTCTGTCCTTAACATAGGTTAGTATGACTCTGTTCCTTATCTTAGGTTATTTTATGTTAGTGTCACTATGTCCCTTAGCTTAGATTATAATAGATTAGATAAACGTCATTCTGTCTCTTAGTCAAGACTTTCTTCATTTAATTTTGGTAATAGTTACTTAAAAAGTTTTCGCTAAAATTTGCCAATAAGTTCATGATTCTTATCAAATAATAAGAACAAATATTTTTTTATTTTTGTGTTATTTTAATTTAAAACTCTATTTAATTGTAATTCAATTAAATTGTTTGTCCCAAAAGAAATAGATTATTTACTTGTGAAATTATATTGTATATATATATATATAATAAAAAAAAAAAATATATATATATATATATACAATATATATACAATATATATATATATATATATATAAGATACATAGACTTAACAATCAATAAAAATATTGGTATGGTTGAGTAAATACATTTATTGTTGGTCCTTTCATAATAATTATATTAAGAGATGGATATTTTGAACTTAATCCAATTTCACTGAAATTTTGAGAATAAAAACATTGATAAAACAATTTGGTACAAATTTGAGACGAATAACCCACTAAAATTAGGCCTCTGGGAGGTGTAGATCCATCGTGATAAAAATGTATGTTTCCTAAAGAATAAATTCCTAAATAACCAAAAATACAAACCGTCAAATAATTCTATTAAAAACAAATTATTTCCATGTGTAAGTATTTTATTTAGCCAAATAAATTGCTTTAAATATACTTTTACACTATTTTACGTATATAAATTAGAATAACTTGAATTGTTTTTGGAAGATTCTATATTGGAATAGAAATTCAATTGTTAACGGGTGTAATTAAATAATTAAAGACTTCTACAGGAACATAGGATAGCACCATTGGGAGTTGCAGCCTCTTTCTAATTATTATTATTATTATTTTTAACACTTATGTGAGTTTTGGAGTTTATGAAAAACACAAAATAGTATGTCAACAATAATAAGACTGAATCGCTGCATATTCAGAGGTTTGAGTTACGACAAAGCAAGAAGTAAAACAAACTAGAGAACAAAGTGAAACTTTCTGGCACAGGAACAATAACTTCAGGTCCGTCTTTGTTCTTATGTTTATGCTCCTGACATCTTTGTACGTTGTATTATAAATATTTGATGTTTTAGAAGGAAACTTGCAAAACTTTGTCTGTGAAAATTGTCTATAAAATTCAATATAATTATATGCAGGTTAATTTATAAATAGGTACATTTCAAACATCGAGTAACTTATCAGTTACTAAAAGCTATTGTAGTCTAATTGGGTCCCATTTTAATAATATTGTAATATATCTCCACATGAAATTATTATTTTGTAAAAATCGATAAGAATTGATCGCTAACGTACCAAAATGATTGTGTTTTTAAATTATAATGATTTATCTTTAACCAATCATTAATTTTTACTATAATCTGTTTTACTTTCATATAGAGGTTATTAGCTGAGTGATTTCGAAGAAAACCTCTTAGGGGGCTGAAAATATACACATGTGTGTCTGTATGATTGTTTGCATGATATTTCAAGAAGGGACTGAACTACAGAAGAAATTTTTAATAATGAACCTTCATTTCTATATAAACAAAAGTGACGGCAATGATAATGTGACTTTCCTCAGGGTTAAGGAAAGGTTTTATGACTAACCGTGATGGAAAAATTAAAGTGAATGCAGTAAAAATTGTAGGATATAAAAAAAAATCCTTCGAACAATGAACCTTGTATGGGAATTATTAAATTTTATTGTGTAATAAACAAAACCCTACGTTTTATAAATATTTTCCTAGCTATATGCTGTATAACGCATTCAAGATTGAGATGAGATATTTCCCATAATGCTATACCAACGAGAAATAGGAATAATTTAATATCTGTAACATTTAAATCCTATTAAACTGCAGTACCCTTCGCCGTAAAATATTCTATATTCATATCTCAATTAAAGAATATGTAAATAAAATACTTCGACTGTTCTACTTCCCTAAGTCTAAAAGGAACAAGACTGACAATTGAGTGATTTATATTCAAGTTCAGTCCTCCGTCCATTGTAATTCATGGCAAATACTGTCACAGATTTCACATTGTTAAGGTCTGGAGTTTTCAAGCTGAAAATATGATTAAGTAAAAGACATTAACTTTTCAATCAGTATAGAACTGATCAAAAGAGAACATGATTTTAGCTCTTATCTCTTTTGGTTAATCTCTTATCGCTTACAGACGGACCTAATTGACCCCGAGCTGGATTCAACTCTTTCTGTCTTGGTCGACACACAGAATAATTTCGTGTTACAAAGCATAATGTGCTAAAGGATAATAACTCATTTTGTCTAATATTTAATACATGTAACTAAAATAATGCTTAAAATATAACCTTACATTGACAGAAGGTATAAAATGCACAACTTTAGATGGTAAATACTTAATCATATTTTTTTAATATTTACTGGATAATTACGTTTTAGCATTTTAATTGTAATATTTTATTTATTTCAACAATTATAATGTTATAACCATGAAGTTCCCGATTCTTGATTAGTAATTCCAAATTTTTTTGTAAAAATCATATTCTTCTCTTGGATTTGAAACACCCTCACAATAAGTAACACGCAAAAAGGGTGAAACACGTGGGATTATAACATTGCATGTTTTTTTATAGCCATCTGCAATGCTTTAAAAAATTACCAAGCAATTTATGTCCTATGAACTGTGTAATGTTTAAATTTAAAATTAAATATGATATTTGATATGTATTTATGTGTAGTATCAAATATCAGAACCCCCTTTATTTTGTTGTAAAGTTTCTATAAGAAGGTTAAGGTAGTGTGGGAAGGAAGTTTCATTTGGTGATTTACAAAATTTGTCTTCTCCTCCAAAATCGTAAAATCGTAGGATTTTGTGGGCCCCCTTGGATCATTACTATCCTATGGTTACTGCTTCGTGAAGTGTTTTGAGGATATTGTTTTTTTAGTGTTATTACAGTTATCGGCTTTGAATCGCTTTAAAATTATATTCAACATTATTTATGACATTATTATGATAAATTAGAAATGATATATGGGGCTTCGAATGAAAAGTGTCATGAAGCAGAAAGGCAATTTAATGTTGCACATCCTGATAGACCTGTAAAAAGGAAATACTGCAGAACTTTCGTAAATAGGTTTAAAATCTGACGTGGTATTTGGTTGCAGGCCTCAACAGTCATGTTTATTAGATCTTCAATGTTTTCTACTAGTGTTTTTTTAAATATATATTTAATGTGACAACATAAAACAAGTTCATGGGTTGTGGTAAAACGTGAATGGGGCACGCCATTCTATGGGACCAAACCTACGAATCCACTGACCATGTAATGGAGTACCCAGGAATGACATACAGCACGATGAAAATGTACTGGGGCACCATCCTGCTGAAATTAAACGATGTCTTCATCAAATTGATGTTCATTTCCCTTACTAACAGTGGTTATTGCGAGTGAAACTGATTCTTGTAATATTTGAAAAAAACAGTTCTCCATTATATTTTCCCTTTGTAAAAATCGTCCCAAAATTTTATTCCCAAAATCCCGGTCCACACATTTACTTTTTTAGGTATTGGATGCAGGATTTACAGGAAACATGGGGTTTTCTGCAATAGTTCTTTTACGATCCCATTGATAGCAAAAATAGCGTAACGTTTAAAACAAACAATACATTAATAATTGCTTCCATTTTCTCACAAAATTGTTTACAACGGTCTGGATCGTCTTCATTTAACTCGTTTACAAGGTGAACTTTTTCAGTAAGTTTCTGATCTGTAAACAAACCAACTCTTGCCCTAAAGGCAAGCTGCTTTAGTCTCTCTTTATTGTATAAGTTTCCTTTACAAACACGAAAGCTTACAAAGCATTTGTTGTTCTTCATTATGTCCAAAATAATGAGAGAAATTCCGTAGCAGTAAAGGGAAACTGTTTGGAGCTTAGGCAAAGCAATTTAATTTATCGTATTTAAATATTGATAGTAAAATTCTTCTAATAATATAACAGTTATATGTTTCTTCCATATATAATATACTATATATTGTTCTCAATTTTCATTTCTCATCGTTCTCAAATAAAGAGATCACAAGCAACTCATTTTAAAATGACATGCCAAGCTCTCCTGAAGTCAAGATTCCCAAGAAATCCTTTCTCAGGTCCCACTTTAACATTTCTGGATCGTTAAGTATAAAGAGTTGTGCGTTTTAGTCCTAATATTGCAGACAATACAGATGTCTGCAAGCACTAATGCGATAACTAGGATGTATATGATAATGGGTAAAAATTCAAACTTAAATTATTTCAGGCCAGTAGAGTGGTCTTAAAGGGTAATTCAAAGACCATCTATCTCAGTGCATCCTTAGTGCAATTTAATTAAATCTAAATTTCATACTAATATAAGCAATTTAATATTTTACATATATTTAGATTTATAAAAGCGATTGAGTATGGCTCTGGGAGCATTTAACTGCTTTTGACGTTTAAAACACACGTTTTACTAAAAGATTTATCTCATTCAATTCTATCAAAGATTAATCATTTTTATAATAATGATTGCGCATTGATTGTAATTAAATTAGTTTTATGACTTTACAATAAACCTATATGCTACTTGTTATTTTTGGCTTAATTGTTACAATATACTAACATGTCGACCTTCAAAGTCATCTTACTATAAGGGTTGCGTTTATTTAATGCCTACACTAATAAAGCATTTTGACATTTTTGGTGCTAGCCAAACGTGAAATCGATCTATCTTCAACTGAAAGAGTATTTATACTTAGTTAATGGGTTTTATTTAGGATAAATTTGACTATCTGAGTCATGATAATTGGAAAACTAGTGATGTGTGTAATTGAGGTCCTGTAGTTCTCAGAAGAACAATAAAAGTGGAAGTGTTTTGTAGTGTAACATTGAGTTTACGGTGTAAATCCTCGGTAAACCGAGGTCGGTAGTACCTTCCTCCGGGTCGGTAGTACCTTAAGAGGAAATTCGTTTAAAATATTTCCCCGCACTACTATTGTAGTTGAATGTTTTTATTTTGTTTATCTGTAATCTATATTATTTCAAGCGCAGAGAATGAAAAACCCAATAAATTTCAAGAAGATATAAATACCAAATTTTTAAAACTTATAAATATCAATAACTATGGAGAATTTTCACTAGCGAATTTAGTAACAAATGGAACTAAAAACATAGTTATCGTTTTGAATGGATTTCTAAAAACTATTAACGAGCTACGTCGTTTGTTGAGTCCTGACTAGAGTCACCAGGGGAGCCATCAACTGTCATTCGCCCGAGCGTCGCCTAGGACTCTTGCGTCATAAAATATTTCGTTAAGCGGTAAAAGAAAACAGAATTCATGCTTTCTTGTTATCTCAACTAATTCTCTTAGTAGGTATGGGTTGATGTTCTGGGGTCCATCGAGCATTTAATTTCATAAATTTCAATAGAGCATTTGTCCTCCAGAAGTGTTGTCTACGAATCATCTCAGGACGTAGGAGATTCGAAACTTGTAAACCTCTTTTCGCTGAAATAAAAATACTTATTCTGGCGGGTCTGGTGGGGTTCGAGCTATGCTCTTTTGTTAAGGCCAATCCAAAACTTTTTGTAAGCAATGGACACTACCATCAGTATCCGACCAGTTCAAGAGAGCTGATATCTGTGGCTGCACATAGTACCAGAGCATTCGAGAGGGGTCCATATCACTTGGGTGCAAAAGCTTTCAGTGCATTAACATTGGATATTAAAAATTAACAAAATCCACGTTTATTTAAACAAATAGTAAAGACACACTATCTTGATAAATGTTGTTACTGTGTAAAAGATTTGTTAGATTAGATAGAGTTTTTAAGTATTTGACGTGTAATGTAAAAATTTATTTTCCATTTACGAATAAAGATCTTGAATCTTGCATCCTGTGTTTTCCAAAAGCTCCTAAATAAATTCAAAATTGATTTATCTCAATAAATTTATGGTTACCTAAAATAGTTTTCGGTATTTCGTTTTCTTCATGTAGTGTATTTAGTGGATTTTTCTCATTTCGTTCTAATTATCTGTCAGAGAAAAAATCTGATCTGTCAGAAGCTTAATAAGATATAAATATTCACAAGGGAATTCGTTTGCATTTGAAGGTTAACTACAGTATCGTTTCCAAGTTTCAAGATTTCCAAGCGTTTCGAAATACTTACATTCAGCTGGTTAAAGCTACTCAAAACCATAGAGGAAACCATTTCATTTCCCTCGTCAAAATATCTTTTCGGCTTTATAATTAATAACAAGATTTCAAGCAGTACACTTCAAAGAACAAGCTCATGACGTCATCTCCTCAATCAGCTTCTAGGAATAGGTTTTTCATGCTGTAGGTTAAATATAATTATATTTTGTATTAAATATATTAATATGTTCCTTATCTCATACATATGGAAGAAAGTATACTAAAATACAGTCTCGTATTACAACTAACAGTGACTAAATGTAAAGTGTCCCTTTATATGTTATGCTATTTAAAACTTGAATTATATCAATTCTATTATTGGCCCTGTACTATTTATGAGGAAGGAAGGTAAAAAAACCATTTATAATTATAGAGAAAAATTTTATTTTCTGTTTTAAACCCACTATCTGTGATGTTCCTTTAATTCCTTCATTTCCTATCATAATCTTCCTCTCGAGATAGTTTTATGTATATAGAGGAGAATATAATATAACAGACTTAGTGGTGTATTCATGATAAGTAATCACACCAATCAAAATGTCATTTGAAAAATATTTCAAATAAAAGAATAATGTAAAAATACGACTTGTTGAAGTATCGTCAATATTGAATTATTTTTTGTCGCTTTACATGTTTAAAACCCTTTTAGTGCCAGACAAAAAATCAAAAGTTGGTCTGAGAAATGCCAGTGATTTTTCACATAATATTACTGAAGGATGCCAGGCCTATTTCAGCCGTTTTGCAGTGTTTTACTAAAAAAATTTTAAAAATTACAAATATTGATATATTTTCCTAATTTTTTCATTGTTTTGCAGTAAAATATATTTCCTTATAAAAAACTATAAAGCAAATTATATTTCTAAATGTAATTAACTTAAAAATTTTTTAAAAAGTAGACATTTTACTTACAGTTTTTATATTTTTTCCAGTTTCACATGAAAAATAGTACTTTAAAAAAATTATTTCACTATAACACATATCATCAATTGAAAGAGGAATTAAAACTGAATACACACGTAAAAAGTTTTGATTAATATTTCAAAAACCAAAAAAATCATGTTATTTTTTTTAGAAAGTTACATTTTCACTATTTAGCTTCTTTATAAAGCTTATAATATTTTCCGGTACTTTGGGATTATACCGACCACACCAGTATGAAGAACACAAAAATATAAATTTATAGAAACAAACATGATAGAACGAAAAAACAATTCTGTAATTGCAAAATTACAAACTTACAAGCATTTCCAGGTATTGTGACCGGTATTGTTGTCGCTGTTATCTTATCTTTCTCGAGAATCCCGATTACGGCAGGCCGCGCGGCATCACATGATTTGCACGGTACATAATTGCCTTTCCATTACAATTCAATTTATATTTCTGATCAGCCCCTCTAGAATTTGATATTTTACCAATATGTACTATCTCGAGGGATGTTTTTCTCTCGGTGACATCAGCGCCGAAGGAACTGATGAAGGCGCTGATGGCCGGAGGAACTCGCATTTTGGGTGGCGGCATGTGATGAAGAATAAAAACAAGTTTTGAGTGTTTTTTCAATAAAGAGTTTAGTTTTAGTTTGAAAATGTTTGCTTTTGTTGAATATTTGTGTTTGGAGAAATGTAGAGGTAAAACAAGGAAGTACATCAAAGCGACGGGACTCTGCAATCACGTTATCTACTAGACCGCTCGACTTTGACCTCTGTCTGAGGATGTGGAGGGGTTTGCGATAAGACAATTCCTGTTTTATGTTGACGAAATATTGTTTTACGCTAATCTAGTAATCAGTAGAAGCAAAATGTCAAATAACGATTCATGTCTGGGTGTGGTCGGTATAATCCCAAAGTACCTATTTTCCACTATGAAACCATTAAAAACTGTCTGGAACTACTTTCTACTTAAAAAATAATGTATACTTTGTAAAATATCTACAACAAAATTTACACACTTTTGTACATAGCTATTATAGTTAGGCGGTAACACAAATATGGTGAGGCAAACATAAGGGATGCAATCCTTTTTTACAGCGTTTGCACACAAATGTGGTTTTAATTTTATTGAAGTTAATCCCAACAAGTTAACTTTTTATGTTAGTAAAACATTGTTAGTAAACTATTTATCAACAAAAAAACACTGTAGAAGCAGCAACACAAACAACCAAACACAGAGGTTAGACGTGAACTATCAGCTGACACAACTTTGTCTGATGCAACAACCACGGCAATTTCTATCATGGCTAAACACCTGACTAACCTTACGATATTATTATTATTATTATTATTTTGTATGTAGATTGGTTCATTCTGATTGTTTGTATACCAACAAATTTAGAACAAGTTAAAAAATTATTGCGGTATGACTTTTACTCCGAACGTCCGTATATACGGACGTCGGCATTCTTCGGTAGTTATTCAAACGTCCGTATATACATTTCTAGGTAGTTTTTTAAACGTCCGTATATACGGACGTTGGCACTAAAAGGGTTAAATAGAGCCTTTACATATATTTGCACAAAGGTGGTTAAATTAAACAATAGGTATTGGTAGAACACATTATAATTAAGTAGGTTTATAATAATTTAATATAATAGATAATTTACTGAATATGGTTTATTGTTATTTGGCTATTTCGATTAAATAGACTAAGGAAGGATAGTCACATGAAGTGCACATTATAACCTATAATTTTAGAAACTTGACAAACAAACAACACCGTTATAAATATTGAGAGCCGTGTGTTTGACAATGATCAATCAACAGCTAACATACAGAATCGCTGTGATGGCGTGGACACATATGATGGATATTATTATAGCAGTCTCTTTTATTTAATGACGTCAGTAAATCACAGATTTTACTGTTAGTTACTGATTTATTTAACGTTGAATTGGTGAAAAGATAAATTACGGAAAATATTAAGGCTTCTAATAGATTTTATGCTATAGTAAAGTTAATTTTAGCCTAGAGTCGCACAAGAATGATAGATTCAGTTTTATATTCGTAAATATAACAGCATAAACAAAATTTTTGGATTATTTAGCAGATAGTAAATGTGTTTTTCTAATCAAATATTCCTTTCAAACATTATAACGCGGTAACACAATTATTATATATTTTACTAGGTTATTTCCTGCGGCTTTGCACGCTTTTCGTAATCTTTGTCCATGTGTGTGGACATTCAAATAAAAAAAAAAATGTGCACTTCTGGTTCAAGTGATAATTTGCTTGGTGTGGCAACGGCGATGGAGATTTCGCCTTGTTGCCTCGATCAAGAAAATATGCGTATGTCTATAGCCATTGTACACGTAGATGTACTTTATTATTATGTGGTCTAACACTCAAGCTTTAAGTGCAACCATAAATTTATCATAAAGACAAATTTACATCATAACTTAGCGTCTTCAAATAGTATTTGGCTATCTGTCTCGTAATTGCAGTCTATAGTGTCTTTGAAAACTTTTCTCTTTTGCAGCGCCGCCTGGTGGCTGTTACACCCATGGACAGAGCATATAAGCCTTTTAAAAACTCAATATATACATACAGACAGACCCGTATTTAGGCACATGCTGTTCTGCGCTCATGCACAGGGAGGCAAGATTTAGGGCTGTCAAGAGGTTTGCTTATATTTTCTTATTCATAATAAAACATTTTAATGCATTAAATAATATTATTTATAATAACTTACGTCATATTAATCATGTGTCATGCCACTGTAATAAACTTTAACAGATCTAGGCTTTATTGCGCATAAATAACATACGAAAATTCTTACAAAATTGTTTATTGAATAAATATGAATGAATAGAATGATATTTATTCAAGCGACTGTTAGTAAATAAGGCTCAATTTTCACCACATCCTTCTCCTCTAATATATTTTGTGGTCACTAAACTTCGTGGAAGTATTTGTTCTCTAAGAAATCTTCGGATGTACATCTTGGGGGCTTTGATCAGTTCGGTTTCCTCAGGAACTCTTATTTGGTAAGTCATTCAGTTATTGACGGCGATTTACTCAATTTTTTATCTTCATTAATTGGGTTTATAGTGATGATGAAAATCTTTTTAATTGTTGAAATCTTTCTCTAATTCCCCGTACAGTGTCTTGACCCTCAGTCTCATGCCTTATTCAGACTCCCCATTAGTTAAAGATGTCCTAAGTGTGTTAAGGAGACAAATGTGTGTTTTCCTTCACTTTTTGAGTATTTAGGATTTATTTCCAGTACTTCACCCTTTTAAACTGAAGGATAAAATTTACTACATCTGACATGATTCTCCATGAACGCTGTCAGCCAACTAGGAGTGGAATATCCGATACTTGGACATTTTTGGTGGAGAACAGTTATTTTTCCAAAACCCTCTGTTACCTTACACTTTCTGCAACCGCTGAAAAAAAAGCTTGTATTTATATTAAAGCTGTGTTTAAAGGCCAATATGTTTTTAACTAGACCTTCCAGTAGATGTCAATATGTAGCCTGAAGAGAAATCCACATACAATTTATTTAAAAATGTGCTTACTTAGTGATAATATTTTGCAATTAAACTTGGTGAGCAAATGTAAAAAGAGTAATAATAAAAGGACTAATGACCTGCACTAACGAGTTTAAAAGAATATAGTAATGTAAAACGTTCGCGAGAACGACAGAGATAATACACCTAATGTGTAAAAGGTCAGCAAACGACCGCGGCGACGCCTGCAAAAAACCTCGCGTGGTATCGTTTATTCTTTTATTTTTACAATTAAAACCTCTTTAGACTTTACCTGGGAATTTGTTGAATTCATTTGGATTTTTAACGGTTTACATTATTTCCGAGTCGTCATTGAGGTATTTTATCGCCTATATTAAGTATAGTTATAAATGTAACTTAACCTTAATTTTTGCCTTAAGTATCATTTATATTTAATATAAATATTCTACTGATTTCAACGAGATTATCTTGTAACAGACCTGAAACACGCTATTAAATTATCAGAAATTGTATGCAGAGTTATTTATTTTTAATAATTGAAAAAAGTGTATTATTGAATCTGTTCTAATCACATCAAGCCAATTTTTCAAAGCGACTTCTTAAGTTATTTATTTTTTTATATATACTGAACGATTATAAAATACAACTTTATGACGTTAATCCTCAATTCACGAAATCTATGCAGCTGCTGATTACGATATATTTTTGATTTCGTTGCGTTGTTTTTTTTGTTTTAAGCACTGGATTTTTAAATTAAAACAAATTCTTTCCGTACGTTTTCAGTGACAAATATTTCTATAAACCCACTTCAATAATTTATTTAATACGAGTAAATATTTAATTAAACTAATTTTAATTGTCAATGTACACTTTCATTGTGTTATGTTCTAGCAGCGTTAGAAAACATTGTCATATTGTTCTTACCGTATAATAAATGAATTTTTAAACAAACTGAGCGCAAACCTTTTGAATTTTTATCATGTGACCAGATATTTGGAGAAATTTTATCTGTTTCTTTAAAATTTAACATGAAACATCGTAAGTAAGAATGAGTATAGAAACGGTGATTGTCATAGAGACGGTGTGTGTTCAAAAATAGAATTTGGCTGGCTGAACGTCATTGTAGCATACCACTTATTAGGCTGACACACTTTCTGTTATGTCTGCCGAACGGGGGATGTACATTTCCCTTTATGAGTTTTTGAATGTCTGACAGTCCGCATGACATCAAAAAAATGGCATGGTCGGTGACTTTTTTTTAGATATTTCATGCTAGTTCTGCAAAGCATGTTATGCTACACGGGGTTTGGCGTTGTAAACAAGTAAACCTTGTAAATAAAAAATTAAATATTCCGATTTTCGTTTTTATTATTCACAGTTTTGTGAAAAATTAGGGAATTGCATTCATAAAAATTTAAAACGTATTAAAATTTCATTTTACAATCACATAATTTTTGGCTATTTAAATACGTATGACAGAAACTACAAATTGTAAGTTACAATAGAAATATTTATTGTAGAAAGCAATATTATTGTTTAAGTTTTTGAAACGAAAACAAGAAAGTTCCAAATTTAAAATTCCAGTTTTGCATAAGAATTTGAATATGTGGGTTCAGTTTCAAAATAAATCGATACAGTGAACGACTGAAACTTCAAAGTAAAAAAATATAATTAAATTGTCAGAGAGGTACAGTTCTTTGTATATATATTTTATTTATATTCTCTGGACCTAAAGTAACAATGGTACTGAAGTTCAAGTTTCTAGGACAATCCTGTTAGAATTAGGAACAGGGAAAAGTCTTTTAGAACTCTTAAGAATGGTAAATAGCGCTTAGGGTTGCCTGGTGTCGGGGCGGAGATCAGCGCTTGGTTGTGGTAGGAGTCTTTCCCCTCGACCTCCTCGCATTGAGAGACGGGCGATCTTTCCTCTGAGTAGGCGCGAAACCATGCAAGGAGGGACATTTATAGAAACCATGCAATTTTGGCTGCAAAATTGGGACGAGGGTACCGAAGGTCGTTGAACCTTTAGTCTCATAAGATACCTGAACGCCTGGATGAACCGCTACCACGGGGAGAGTAAATTCTACCTGTTTCAGTCCCTGACGTGGTACGGCTACTTCAGGAAATATCTTCACCGGATGGGAAAGGTCGAATGACCTCGGTGTGTGTACTGCCCGGAGGACGATGATGACACTCATCGTATGTTCTTCGAGAGTACAGAAGAATGCTTGTCTGCACTATCGGTGATGTCTCATCAGAAACCGTCGTGGGGATAATACTGCGAAGCGAGTACAGGGGGAATTGCGTTTCTGCGTTAGAAGGTATCCATCGCGTGAAAAGCGATCCTTAGAATCCTGGAAAGGTAGCACGGATCTGTTACGGCGCATGAGTGGCGGCCAGGTATGAAATAATCTAGATAAAGATTCCCGGTCTGGATTCCCGCGGTCCATAGGAGGTTTAGTGGGTATTCCCTGTGTTGAACGGGGAGTCCCTCACTTTGTGCGTAAATGTATTAAATTTATCCTACGTTAAAATTTGAAAAATAATCATAATATACTATAATAATATTTTATAATATATATTACCATTCATGGCCTAATTATTGAATAATACATTTTTGTACCAATTAATTTCATTATAGTGTCTTTTCAAAAGGACTAAACATGCCTAACTATATTCCTAAAACTTGAGTCCACAAAAATGTTATAATTAATCTACTTGATCTTTAGGATCATTTTATTCCTGAAACCCAATTAAGAGCTATATTTTAGATATAGCTATTATTTGGGTTTCGTATTTGGTTAGATATAGCTATTAGCTTTCGGATTCTGATTGCAAAAATGGTGGGTTTAAGTTATGTTAGGATAAATAGGTGTATACTATTTCCTCTAATAACATTTATCCTTATATTTACATTTAAACAGCTGCGGTTTTACTGAATGGCAAGATTGTATCTCTTCAGGAAAACTGTAAATGACAAATTAAACACGCAGTTGGATAGTATTTATAGTACTGTATGTTAAATTATGTTTTATTTTAGATTAACAAATACACATAATAGGAAACTGATTTCATGAATAATTTCGAATGCTCTTCGAATAACAGCATTAAATGTACCAATATTCGGAGAAGTGACCATTGTATGTTCACGCGGCAATTACGTGCACAAATGCAAACCAATGTTTGTGAGCTGCACAACTGCAATAACCTGTGTTTGTTGACTGCGTTATTCTTCTTTTGTTAACCAGCCATTGTGGAGGTGCATAACTCTAATGTAAATAGTGTGAAATCGTTATTAGCTTTAATAGTTTTTAAAGCCTATGAATGTTACTCTATTCGATTTCAGATCTGAGTTTTCATTTATTATATGACCTCATTTGTATGGTGATCTGAATTAATATTAAAAAATAAAACAACGTTACGGTAAACTAATTTTTCAAATCAATTGGCTGAGCACAGAGAAGACTACAATTTTAACTGTCTGCTAAAGTTTTATTTCGGTTTATCTCTCCTCATGAGGTGTCGGAAAAGAAAATTACGTATAAACTTTTTCATGTCACTCCACGGTATTTAGCTCTGCGATAATGAACATTTTTACACGGTCTTATGTATTAAAAAAAGGTATAACACAACGTTTCGAGGATTGGATACTACCCTCTTCGTCAAGCTTGTCTTTACCCATTACTCTCCTGACCATCGCCTTCCAGTCTAATTGTTTCAGATGATACGACGTGGTGCCAAGGAAAGAACCTACATTGATTTTCTTTGCAGTATCCCACTATCGCCTGTGCTGGTGAGACGTGTAATTGTGACCTTAAATTCTGGTACTCGTGACTTGTGCTCAAGACATGCATCCTGTGCAGTGAATGGACTGGACTCGAAGCAGCTTTTGGGTACGTTTGAACCCTTACCTTTCCTTATTTTATTCTTCCTATTCTTTATTTTTGTATGTATTAATACCACCCAACCACTTGACAAAGAGGATAGATTCCAATCCTCGAAACGTTGTGTTATACCTTTTGTAAAATAAACGATGGACAATGTTTGAAATCCAGTTACCCTTCCAAACCTTCCACTATCAATAAAAAACTTTAATCAAACAATTGTCTTATGGCCAATCATGATGTAAATGATAAAACCGTACACTGATGTAAACGTATAAACCGACTAAGTACGACATACATAGTGTATATAATCATACTTAATGAAATACTTAAGTACAGTAATACTGCTTTTGACTGTTCCAACAACATTGCTTTAACTAAACAGTGTTTTAAAAGGATGAAACAAAAATAATACGTTATAAATTACCAAAAGCCTAAAATTAAACAAAAAATAAACAAACCTTTGTGCTACATTCCCTTGGGGCTGCTACGCGTGCACTGGTTCTCCTTTCTCTACCTCTAAACTACAAACATCACATGTCATATTCAGCACAAAAAAGTGTAAACTGGTGATATTAAAAAGTGCGAATTTTCATTATTAACGTAGTTTTATGTAAATTTTACTTTCATGACTAGGTGATGTTGAAAATGTAGGTAGTTTAAATCTTAAAAATGTATTTCATATATTTAAATTTTATAAAACATATAAGTTTTAACAAAGGTTTGTTCACAATAATGAAAAATACGGATTTATTATGTCGTTTGGGCCAAAAAAACTAACACATTTTACAGGAAATTGCTATTTTTTAGTTTTTCAAAGTATAGATCGACTAAATAGAAATGAACTATTTTATTTTATAAATTCATTTTTATTATCAAACGGGCGAATAAAAAAAATTTAACAGAAATAAAAAAATAACTTTTATAAGAGAAGCACTACATATCGTTGGTTAAAATTGTGCAAAAAAACATAGTTTTATTTTGTAGGAAAGGAAAAGCTGAAATTTATTTTTCCTTAATTTTTTGTTTGTAATTTTAAAAAACGTCAAAAGATTATATTACGTTAGAATATTTTTCCATTGCTTACTGTAAGTATAATATATTATTATTGGGTGGGCACTAACGATGAAAAATCTCCTTATATATTTTTTTTAGAATTACACAGTTAACGTTTTGTAGAGGATTTGATCAAAAATCTGATGGCACCAAAGTTATTTAAATCTAATAATAAATAGCTGATTTAGAACAGATTTACTGTAACAAGAGATAACCCGTATTGAGAGCTGCCGTTTATTTAGTGTTTGTATTTCTGGCTATTCGCTGAGAACTTCAATATGGGCCATGCATTGTCACAATAAATCTGTCAGAGGAAATCCTCTTCATGTAATCCTACAACAAATGTAAAAATTATTATACTATTTAATAGTATGATATTATATTTTCAGGAACGCGTTTTTATGTGGCTGAAATAAAGTGTGGTAATGTTCGTTAGACTAATATATGGCCTGTCTCAGTCACGATATTTGCAACTATTATTTCAGGAATTAGATAGTGATTGTTATTATTTACTATTAATTAATAGTAGGTTAAACTAGTTGTTAAGCCGATAACTGATTGTAAATATTAATATTAACATATTGTACAGCGAGTTTTACATGTAATAAGTTATTTCTTATTTTTCGTTTCTCATAATTAAAGCCAATAGTGCACTTGCACGGGCTCATCCCTTTTGGTGAAGCAGTTTTAATTTTATAATGTAATGTCACGGTTTGTAGCTAAATAATTTTAGATTGTTTTAGTTGGGGCCGTTGTCAAGGATCTCGTGGTCAACAGTCGTGGTTAATTTTCGTGGTCAAGGATTTTGTGGTAAATATTCATTGTGAAGGATTTCAAGGTCAATATTCATTGTAGAGGATTTCGTGGCCGATATTCGTGCTTAAATTTCGTGGTCTAGGATTTTGTGGTCAATATTAATAGTGAAGGCTTCCAAGGTCAATATTTGTGGTTAAATCTCGTGGTCGAGGATTTTTTGGTCAATATAACTGCCATGATTTCGTGGTCAACAGTCGTGATTAAAAATCGTGAACAAGGATTTCACGAGCACCATTTTATGACTGTAGCACTTTCGGGTCTTCATTTCGACGTTATAGCTTGCATGATCATGAGCATGAATTGGAGTCAAGTTAATAGGAAGAATTTTTTATGAAATTTATTTAGGAACTTTACATAAAGGAAGTGACAAGGGCTGTAGAAAAATGTTTTGATAGGTGTAATTACGGTATGTACTCGATCAATAACACGTTAATGGCATGTGTCAGTTTATAATAAGGTTTTAAAACTTGACAGATCTGAAGACTAGGCTTTACTTTCTGGTGTACACTTCCTTATAATTTGTTTTAATAAGTGTATAATATTTCCTTAAAAGGGCTTACAATATTCAGATATTGTCCATTCTGAAACTCACTGATTTTGACATCTAAAAAACGTATGTATCTCCAACTTTTCACAAAATGTTCTAAACTTTTTACTTGAAAGATTTCCATCTTGCGTACGTACCTGTCACATTGCACCAACATGTTCAACATACCAAGTAACTGTATTCAATTTCCATATATACTACATAACCACATTTCACGTAATACGTTGTTGGTATCGATATAAATTAATCTTGATTCAAACTCTAATTCCAGCCAATACTTTTCTTGACAGATAAAACAGAAATATGGTGTCCCACAATGATTAATATTCAGTCCTTTCTTGTTTACATATTTTTGGATGTTTCCTACTGGGTGGGCAAGTCTTATATTTAACTGGTGGTACAAATCTCCTTTTAGGGTCTTAAAAAGAAACTGATAATATGAGTATGTAAATAACCTAAGAAGCTTATTACTAATCTTTATCGAATTCAATTAAAAAACACGTAAAAGTAAATAAAAGTTCTTTTCGATGTAAATTACTTTTTATCATATTCTGATTCTAGCTAATAATTTAACAAGCTAGATAGATAACAGAAATATGGTGTCCCACAATGATCAATAATCAGTACTGTATTGTTTACATATTTTAGAATGTTTTTCTACTGCGTGGAAATTCATGTATTTAGCAAATGGAAAAAGTCTCCCTTGAGGATCTTAAAAGAAATTGTTAATATGTATAAGTCAACAAACAAGGAAACAGATTCCAAAACTTTAACGAATTCAGTATAAAAATACGTAAAAGAAAATAAAAGTTAATCTGAGATCGTTTTGCGTCGGTAAGAATAGTCCAATGATAGACTACAGTTTTATCGAGAAATTGAAATTATTAAATTTTATTGCAATGTGCCAGGATTGACGCTTAACTTAAAAACATCATTTAGAAAGCGTTGAATCAAAGGGGTCCTTAATATATTCTTAGGGGTCTAAAATTATCCTTTACACCACTTTTTACGGGCTCATACATTTGTAAGTAGTCTATGTGTCTATGAACGCAGTATTTATTAACAGCCTGCCTAAATAATAATAAAAGTGCTTGATCCCGTACGTTAAATAATCAGTTAATAATCAGCCGATTGCGTCTTTATTGTTTGCTCGATGAATGACATTCTATTTCACAATCGGAGAAGCGATCAAACTCGGACTGAATGGAGGCTGACAATGACAACAGCATCAAAGTGTGAGTGTGTCAGCCTACATGAGTCTGAATAGCGAGATTTAGATCGTTTTTTTGTGTGGTATTGGTGCAGTGCAATACATAAAAAAATTGATTTCCCAAACGATGAATTAATCCTGATATTGTTAGTATGTAAAAAAATTGTTAAAAAGTTATTAAAACTTACAGCATTTTGTCTTTTTATTATCATGTAAGACAAACTAGCTTAGTTGTGAATGGTAGGAACAAACAATCGTATACAGATTACACGTAAATTATTATATTGCTAAATAAGATGAAACTTTCAGTATCACACATAAAAATATTTAATCCTTAGCTATCATTGTACTTTATAAATCTTTTTTAATTATTTTATTTTATTCAGTAAATCCAGATATCCAGATAATCGTAAATTTGTCCCATTACGAGTGGGTCGGGCACTTCAGAAGATGCTTTTATTCCGCCTATGTTGGATACAAGCGTGAGCTATGCAAGTACATATATTGCCGCCAATTTTCTAGATAGTAACTTTATATTGCATGAGTAGGAAATACTGCCGAAAAGATTAATGAAAGTGAAGGGAGATGCAGTGCCGGACAGTCGACGCAACAATAGGATAGAAAGGCAAATGGCGGCTCCCACAAGGCCTTTGTTCCATGAATAAATCTACAAAGCAAGTTTGTTTTTCCCTACACAGCATCTCTTGAATCTGGGATTTACTAAGATCGTATACCTTTTCAACTTCCAACTACCTAAAGTTTTAGAGGTACAAATGGGATGATGTGAAAATTTTTGATTTTAAACTATTGATTCCATACATTATTTTTTTAATAATCTCTGATGAATTCAACTAAATATTTGTGGGTTTACTGAAATATTATATGTTAATGGATTTCAATAAATGTTAGTTACCTGTCCATCGTGCATCCAAAACTGTTGGTAACACGGGGGGATAAAGATTATAACTGTGCAATTAACAGGAAATCGTCCCAAATTCAAAATAGTTTTACTTAAAAAATCTTATTTAACCTATCAATACTAATAAATCGATACAATTCTGGTTATCCTTAAATAAAAATGAATCAGTAAATGTGTTGCTAAGTCTTATCAGGAATGAATGGACCAATTTCGCTAATTCTGCAGGTAAAATATTCTTGAAAATGTGAGGAAAGTTTGTATGAAGAGTGATAATCCTTATATTATTTTATAATTTGGATAAATAGTTACATTTACGTTTGAAGTCTAAATTTATTTGACACTATACAGCCGATCACACTTTAAACTGAAGTTATAATATTTGTTTATAATTAAATTGTACAACATTGTTTGATCAGTAGTGCTATAGATAGCACAGACAAGGAGACAAGGTTAATTTCAAAATGTTACACTGTATTGAGCCAGTGACGAATTTAAAACCACATATACATTGAGAACTTTTGTTAAACACTATTAGAAAAACCCATCCTAATGATGAAAACTGATAATTCTTCTTATAAGGTACTCTGCCTTTGATGGATAATGTTCAAAGTCGTACTATGCTATTAAATCATAGTGAATATCAAATTTTAAACAAAGTATTTTGAAATTTTTCATGAGTTTACAAAATTTTCAATTAACTAGACTATATTATAATATATTATATACATTATTTTTATGTGAGTATAGGTTCACTGGGGTTACACTATATTTTTTTGTTTAATAGTTTAGGTGTCTCGGATGCTCAAATGATAAAATAGCTCATTTTGAGCTTTTTGTTCGCGCCAAATTGTTTTGTATGTCTTCAGACGAACATGACTCCAGATTCCAGAAGTCAAGTCTGTGACAGCTTCAGATCACAGATGCCGTACTATGAAGAGATGAACTGTAGATACGATGAACATTCGCATTAATTGTTTGTCATTGTTATTTACTATTTGCTAACAAATCACTCCATTATGTAAATAACTGATTTTTGGGTTACGCAATAACTGTACAGATGGAAAGAGGAGTTATATTTTTCGGTATAAAAGAATTTTAATTAAATTCTTAAAGGTGAAGCCACTGACCTCATTATAAAGCTGGACTTAGACGGTGACGTGGTTATCCAGCTGCAAAAGCCGTTGATGTTCCAAACCTAATCTGGAGATTTCTGTTAAGAACTGAAGATTAAAGTTCGTCGTCCTCTGTTATTCTCGTCTTAGTGGAAGATTTTTAAACGCTTTTAGTATTTTAGTTCGTAAAGTTGTATCGTAATTTGTATCGTACTACTATTAAGATCACTGTCTACTATTAAGATATTTCATAATAAATTAGAGGAGGATACATGTAGTGAAATAGCAATCTTTAAGGTTCATAACTTAAGGCCTATAATAAAAAATCGGAAAATAAACGTATATTGTCGATAATTAGGGACACTGATAACGAGTATTCTATAAAGAATTTATGCATTAATTCAAATCATATGTTAAATTTCAAGTGTCTGCGTCAGTTCGGTCTTGAGATATTGTAAATACAGGCAGACAGACAGACAGAATGACAAATTGTTTCCAGCAGTATGTGTGAGGCTTTGCTAACGTTCAGCCAATTATACATCATTTGAAAAAGAAAGACACATGCTAATGTGCATGATGTCGATATTGTAGAAAATCATAATAAGTAATAATCTATATTTCTTGTATCAATAAGAAACTTTTATAGTTTTAAATTGTAATTATATATATTACACAGATTGGTGGCAATGATATTTTTCTGCTTGCCTGTTAGTGTTTATACATCTTAAGAACAAACTGATGTAGACGCTTAAAGATTTTGACTTCGTTGGGATTGTCTACATGTTACCGAACATTATTACTTTTAACATATGAGTAACCATGATGGCAACGGTATTTTTACAGAGAAAACACACATGTAAAATAACTGAGTAAAACCTAAATTCCAACAAGATATGTTAAGGCAGATTTCTTTTCTGTGGATTTTGGATAAACATTCATTTCTATATAGACAAAAGTTATATATATAGTAGTTGACCTCCATATATAGGACTTCACTAAGCGTTATCAAAGCCTTTAATTCGTTAGGATGGCAAAATATACTCTGTCTGGCTATCCACAGACTGTCATGACACTGAAATAAGATATAGACCTGAGATTTTGCATGCACTTTCTGTAAAGTTTATTACGTGCCATCTGGTGCAAACGAAATACTTTATAAATATATTAAAACATACTTGTAATTATATGCTAATAAACATCTTTAATTATTCCTATAAACGCAGTACAATGGTGTAGATTTAATGATATATTAAAATGTTATTTTATTTTTTTTTAAATGTTATCTCATGTTCCTGTTTATTTTTATGGTGTAAACTCTTTTATAAATCCAGCTTCCGCATTGTGGGGAAAATTTTCAGCCAGAACTGATGATAAGGAGTGTCACAGGTCTGGTGTTAAACCACTGTAACACGTTAGTGTGTGGTTGCTTTCAAATGTGAAATAGCAATGATTTAATGGAAACTTAACAACGAAAACGTCAATATTTTCAGATTGTTATACAATTTCCTGAGACCTACAGTAAGGGAAACTGCGTGTTTCTGCAACAACAAACTTCTAAACAGAGTGTGAGCTAATGACTAATTGTTTTGTAAACTAATGTTTAGTTGTGTAAATACAGCTTTTTTATCACTTAGTGTAACTAGTGCAATATATTGATGGAGAGCATATTTAAATCATTCTCTATCAGCAACACATTACAATCAGAGTGGCGCTGGTGCCCATATTACAAATATCCATAAATATTTCAACTACAAACTTACCACTTTCACGAAATTCCCAGTACATATAAAGTACAGACAAGGTATGTATTTCATTATTACAATAAAAAATTTGTTTTAACCTCTATTAAAATAAGTTAACTATAGCTCAGTATATAGCCTAGGTTTTAGGGTTGCACTATACTAGAAGGAGTAAAAGGAACAATTACAGTAGATAAGTACGTTTCGGTTCCCACATCCCATATAGTAACAGCCGAGTGGTCGGGAATGTATAGTGCCTCTGATGGGATGTTGATGTTCACTAGCTAATGTTAGTCTGAACGTGTTATTGATGTTGCAGTTGCAGCTTACATCAACATTACTGGACTTTATGCTGATACATTATTTAAGTACCACTTTCCAGAAATTGTTCCAGCCATTTGTGCTGTATACTTCAAATATAAAAATTGGAAAATACTGCTCAATTATTTTACGTATCTTATAATATCATCACTATTACAATCAGTTCCTTGTGTAATTGTATTTAAATTATTTTTATTTTATTACATATTTGTACGGGATAAATAAAATGTATTTGTATAAGTAGTGTTAAATAAAAGCCTTCTCTAATTTTACATTTTTATTTTATTAATAAATCACTTGTCATAAAATTGTATAGATAATTTTTTCGTTGTAAAAGATTAGGACTACTATAAAATTATATTTGTAATACCTATATACAATACATTTACGCTACTAATACTCACACTGTAATATAAATTTTGGTATAGCCCCTACCAAGCACATTGAAATACTTGTACATTGAAAATACATTTTATGCATATCTTACACTCTACACAGTTTTTGGTCCACAATTATTTCAGTCATTTTTGTTGTAGGCCTATACTTACATCTTAAAATTAGTAAATATTGCTTAACAATTTTATATCTTATATTAGTTACCACGGACTGTACTTCAAAATCATCACTACAATCTGCTCTTTGTGCAGTTTTATTTAAATTGTTTATATTTAACTAAATATGTTCATAGGGTAAATTAAATAATTAGTTAAAATCTTTCTCTTATTTTTAGTTTTTATTTAATTATTACTTTACCTTTTATGGTAATCTTTTCGTTGTAAAAAAGATAGTACTTCTTTTGAATGGTTATATATTATATAATATATCACTTATGAATAATACGTAATTTAAACGGTTTATGCAATAAACATCAGCAATATTATACGTCACTACTACATGTACTGCAATTAAAAGTTGGTATAGCCATTATCTACTCCATAAAATACCTTGTGTAGAAAAATCCCCAATAAAATATAAACTGAAAAGGCATTTTATGCATATGCACACTCTAGAAAATATTTATTCTATATGGAAATAACCAACTGTATTACCTAATACTTTGTAATAAAATATCCTGTGTAACATTATTTATTGTAAATAATGTATTCATGAATTATTTGAACATGTTATTGATACACAAAATCCGTGCACTCGTCCACCTTTAAACCAAAAAGCTACATATACTTTAAAAACTACATCCAGCAGTGTAGTTGTTACTGTACACTATTCATTTAGGGAACTGTAGCCGCCGGGTATTATGGAAGTACAAGAAACACCAAACAGATCGGAATGGTTTATTGCACAAGTCTCTCAGTTGGGCTGAGGCTTGCTCGGAGACGTTGTAAATTACCACTTTGAGGTTCAAATGTAAATGGAGCCATCTTTTACAGAATAACTTCCCGATCTGTAAATTGTACACCTGAAAGAAATATATATAACGCAGAAATATACCTCATTGTGCTTGAAAAACTTCAAATATATATTTTGATCATCTAGGTTCTTATATTTAAAATAACATTGTTTTAAAACAATTTTACTTGTTAGAGTGATATTTTTCGTTTTTCAAATGATATGTTGTTTCCCCGACTGATTAGAAATTCTTGTTTGTACATCATCTCTCGATCAGTATCAGAATGGTATATATTTCCAGGGTTTAAATATTAGTTAATCAATTATTAAAAAATTCGGAATGATGTATAAAACTGTTTTAAGTACTGTTTTATGTAATAACCATCACTCTCCTCTCATGGGGAAACGGCACGTTGAACTTTATGTGCAAACCCTGGTCAATATGTATATCACTTTAAAGGCATTTATTGTTTGAACACATTTCGTCAAGCCACACTTCGTTAGTTTCTTTCATATCAAGATAGCAGCTATTGAAATAAGACAAACATTTAACTTTAAACAGTGGTGATCGCCATGTTTCATAAAATATTTACATCTTTTTGGAATCACTATACAATACAATAGTTCACTTTCGGTATGTACCGCTTGATTTTGTAGCGTATTTACCGACCAACTTTACAGGAAATTATCTGAAGTAATCTTCTTAATTTATAAAATAAAGTATTAGAAAACCATTTATGTTCTGTGAAATATATTCTTATGAAAATAAAAATCTTATTTTCCAGCATGAGTAGTGTGAGTATTATTAGTTCCTAGACTTTCACTTTACTCTATTACATCGGTATCTTAATTTTATTATCGGTTTTTTGGATTGGGTATATGTATACTTTATGGGTATAAGTCATTGAAATGGATTTATTCCATAAATTTATGCTAAATTATTGCTGTAAAATTTTAATTTTAAAGTTGATCAATAATAAAACTGGTTAGGTCTATAAAGTTTAATAATGTAATTTTCATCAAATTATAGTTTATTACATAGTCTCATACAACTTTTAAATTTCTTATAAATATGTTATTTTGATAGTGTAGCATAAATTAGTAGTATTTTACTCGTAATATCCTATTGGAAGTGCTATGAATTTAATAGCAATATGAAAAGATATTTGACAAAATGTTTAATAATAATGATTCATAAGAAAACTGGTAAGAAAACGTTTGGTAGTGGAGTTTAGATGAATGAATAATCCTAAATGAATTTACTGCATTTACTTGGAAATAACTACCAATTAATGATTATATCGTCTTTCCGCTAAATCAATATTAAGACCGTGTTAACCTTTGTTATATTAAAGCTTTCAAGCTATCATGTTTGATCTACTTTTATAACTTAATGATGATTTATAGCTATTAGTGCACTTTTATTATTGCTTTCATTAACTTACTCATTATCGCATGACGTTACAATACGTGACTTTGTCTTTTATCTTTGTTTAATATAATATGAAACTTTACTATAAGCATCAAATAACCCATATTTTATTTTATACTACTATTTCTAGTTATTATTGTGTATCTCATGAATAATTATTCAATACTTTCTTCAACATGTATCATTTATGATAAATAATTTGGAAGCGATTGGTTGTCACGTAATTTAAATTATAATAAATTAAATACAAATGTTTCAAGGATTGGAATTTATCATAAGCATGAGCTGTAAAAAAGCTTCAGACAATATTAAACATGCAAAAAAGTAAATAAATCTAAATATGTAGCTATAAAACTACCTAAGTCGAGGAAGTTAAATGGTTATAGGTCAAAATTATCTCAAACAAGTATATAAGATTCACGGTAACTGAAGCCCTAACCATGACAATGCCTAGAACCAGTAAACGGAATACTCGTCACACACTGATCATCCTTCTTACACCATTATTATGGACTTCTTTCTACGGATTTGTTATGAAATCTCATGCATACATATACTTTCTTACCTACTTTTAAGGTTTTAGAAACTTGATGAAGAGGATGGATTGCAACCCTCGAAAGGAAGTTTTTTTATATATAACGATGGACATTTCCGAAATCACCCTGTCTATTGTAGCACTAGGTAAACCAAAAAAGTATTGTGTCTAGGAATTTTTAAAACGGTTTTAATAAAGTATTTTGTTGAGAAGAACGTGGAAATTATAGACATAAAGAGCAAATGATAAGAATAAAAAAACTAAATAAAAATTACATAAATTATATTAAAAAACTTCATCATATTCTTAATAGCAATATAAAAAAACAAAACAAGACGAATAAAAGATGTATTTTAATAAAGAAAATTACAACCATGTTATAAGTTTACTTACCATCGGTTTATAGAGTCCATAAGTGTGTATTTAATTGTTTATTACTTGCTTCAGAGGTAACTGTAAACTTAAAATAGTTTGAATACCAAAACACGTGTATGACAAATAAAAAGTTATTTAAAGGGTTTTTAGTAGCCTATTTATTATAGCCTAGTTATTATATAATTCATTACATTATTTATTACTGTACGAATTTATCTTGCAGGTTGACAAATTTTAATCATGTTGATACACATAATTAAAATGTAACAAGGTTTAAAAATACTTTCTTTTAACTATTATTTCATTTCATATTTATTTAAGAATAATAAATTGAGTAACAAATACTGACATGTCATTGTAATAGTTAAAATACATATTTAATGCTAAAAATATAAAAAAATAATGTAGTAAAGTGCAACACAAAAGTGGCGATATTAATGTGAATAACATTGCTACATTGTACAAGAAACAAACAGCTGGATTTATCATATAGTCAGTGTTTACGTGTATGTATTTACTGTATATGTCATGCAGGAAAATAAAATATTCCCCAACGTAATTTAATTTTCTTTTGAATATTTTATTTCGTTTCTGTTGTGTCTACAAAATATCATGTAAAAAAATTATTACTTTTGTAATATTTACCAGAAATTACAACGGAAACTGTAGGATTTTTAAAGCTACATTGATTTATTTTTTTTAATAAAACTTAAATTAAATGAAAATTTAGGGATCGAAATTTTGGGATTTAATTTTAGATTAGATTGTGAAAAGTCAGGGTAAAAACGAACATGTAATCCTTTGGCAAGTTAGTACTGGTAGTTTTAAATTGTTAGGAAGGCGGGTTGACTGCCTTGAATTGATTAGAATGTACCGTTATTATAGTACATATATTATATTACTTTGGAGCTAATACTTTATAAATCATAACAAATTTTCGGAAATACTTGATTTATTCCGAATTAAAGTTCACCCAAATATTTAGCAAAGTTTACAAACTTTAGATTTGATTTTCTTCAAAAACTTCTCACACTCGGTCAAATCTAATTAAGAGTCTGGTCAAAATAAAAATGAAACTAAAAATATATACTTCTCCAAAATGGTATAAATTAACAAAATAAACTAAAAAGTTCCCTTCTCAAAATATTCAAAATCAAAATAACACAAAAACTTGATATTAACTTTACGATCAAAATCTAATTGACAATACTTCAGAAATTGAATTAATTCACAGACTCTGTAATATGGGAAACTTTAGAAATTTAATCACAACAGTATAAAAAATAAAATATATTAACTAAACACTGGTACGGGACTTACTACTTTGAAGACTATGGAGGCTGATAGGAAACTAATACGCACTAAAGAAAACTAATAACTTGATTTAAATTACACCCGATAAAAAGAATTACTCTATATCCCAAACTAGAGGATTAGAGGAAGAACTACTGCTTCTCAACTGGACGTCTGCACCCTGTCGTCGACACTCGAACACTGCCCCCTCTCTCTCAAACCAACCGGATCGGGAACGTATCACCGTAGACATCTCGATCAGCTGTTTTACTTGTCTCGAACCAACAAACAATGTCCACGCACCGCGTCTAGTTAACAAAAGAGCCTACTTCCTACCGCGATTCAGCAAAAATAATCACAACTACGGTACAAGAACTTGTCTTGTTGCGACTATTGTTCTCCTTGTTTGATACAGCTGGAACAATGAGAGAACACCGCGGATGTGCTGCAAAGTTTATTGGAAAGGGAAGTATATAAGTGCCATCTCATAATTTTCGCCCTTCTTTTGGTTATTTTCGAGAGTTACGTTGATTACAGTGCGCCGTGTTTCTTAATTTTTTTCCGCGAAGGATTTTAAGGAAAAAATTTAATTCATAGAAACTACAGAGCAATCTGCATAATTAATTCTCGATTAACAATAGAGCATAACAGAATCTTACAAGTTACAGTTGGTTCAATCTTGCAAGAAAGTTGAATTAAAATTGAACTATGGTAATAACTTTAATTGAAAGTTGGAAATTTAGTAATTTATTAATATTTAAATGGAACTCTCTATTGTGAATTATTAATTGGAAATTAATTGAACATTAATAATTGTTTCAGAGAGTTGTAATCTGAATTGCAGAGACTTGAAAGTTAAGGTTCAACTAGTGTAAAGAGAAGTTTAAATTTTAATTTTTTACATTGTGAGTGTACATAGAAGTGAAAATATTTATTTTAGTTATTTCCAAGTGTTATTTGAATTTTATTTTAAAACTTTATTATTATTTTTTAGAAGAGAGCTCTGATTTTTAGTATTATATATTTGATTAATATTATTATTTCCTGCCAAAGGAACTTTTAAACTTACTATACGGTTTGTCAATTCTTTGTGGAAACAAGAGCGATGAAAATTCTGAAACGTTGAACTTATTAATTTGCCAGTTTAAAATAAATCCATTGTTTTTATTTAGAACTGTGATTTTTATTTTAGACAAACCAGATAATATTTAATAGTTAACTAATTTAGTAATAAATTGTACTGAATATTCACTAGGAGCGTACTAATAAAAAAATATTTTATATCGTCTTGGATGTCTCATTTATAATTTAAATATTAATACTCTGGAATATTAATATCTACAATCCAAGTCGTTATAGAAAACCAAGTCTAAAATTAATATTCAAGAATTTGTTATTGATCTATTTCTCTATTTTTGAAAAATTGTCAGTAAAACACAGGTTTTTATACCAATACATCTTGGAATAATACGAACAAGAAAGCTTGGAGCACACACAAAGTGTTATTAAGTCGAGGAGACCACATAGTTGTTAAGATACAAGAATTTAATACTTTGATTATGTAGGCCTACGTATTATTTGGAAAAAATATTTGACGTAATAAGAACCATTCTGAATAGAGAATGAAATATACGTTTTTGCAGGAAAGATGATATATTTATCTTTAGCGGAAACATTTATTCGGCTAAAATTTAGGCAGTAAAAGATGGCTCTATTTAAATTATTGAACCTCAAACAGGTGATTCAAGAGGTTTCCGAGCAAACTTCAGTTCCATTGAAAGACATGTGCAATAAAAGCCTTCTGATCCGTTTGAAGTTGCTTGTTGTTCCGGAATACGCGGCGGTTACAGTTCCCAGCAAAGAAAGGTGAGCAGTGAACAACAAATACACCAGCCTCGTCTGGTTTTACCTTTATGGTTTTAGGATGGCTTTTGTAAATCAGGAGCCTAATCCGCACCCTAAAGTAATCTAACTCTCATTATTTGAATTGATGAATAATAACAGTAACTAATAGACAAAAATTTACTTCTATAAAACTTAGAGCTCTGAAAGTGGTAGCCATCTACTCAAATAATACGTGAGCTCGCCTAAAACAAATTCGCGACGGTATTAGCCATTTAATGAGACAAAAAACTTATCACGACGACGTGCTCGGAAGAACGACGCCACAACTTGTATCCATTTCAATCAAGCAAATAAAGCAAAGATCTACAAGGGTAAGTTACTTTACTATTACTACTATACTATACAATTTTACTTTACGTTACATTCATTTTTTATATGTTTGGCATCAAAGGGCTAATTTCATAATACGAAAAATATAAATTTTACTTACGGACATAGCGCGCGAGGTGAAATCGGTCACGTAGTTGGGCTGCTGCGAAGGGTACAATAAAATATTCATACGCGTGCCAATTAGGTAGTTAGTAAGTCGATAATTTAGTTCCGGAACATTGGATAAAAAATAATATTAAGTTGTACTGGCTAACTAGGTTGTGAAATGTTGCATTATATAAAATGGAACTAACTAACGGTACAACCTTATATCACAGTTTTTGGGATTTCTACCTCCATTCGAGGAAATCGTCGAAGATTTAGTGAACTGTAAAGGTAAACTGAAATAATTCCAACATTATCGAAATATAAAACTAGTAGCATGGTAATATTAAATACTTTAAAAATATATAGAGACTATATTTAAATAAACTAGTTTGTGAATTAAATATAAGTGATGAATGGGAACTAACTGTATACCTCCGAGCGGAATACAAACTTAAAGTACTACAACTTTAAATATCACTTTTAAGTACCTTTATTGGATTTATATTTATTTACAAATGCAAGCTCTGAAAGTTTAGAATAGGTATTTCTATAAAAGTTGTAGTTATATGAGATTTATTTATTCAATTTCCTTTAAGAGTGGAGTTCTACCATTCAAGTACAAAACGCTTCAGTGCTTTTACATTATATATTGTGTAATTGAGTGAAACAAACGTTAACTTAACTGCAACAAAGTCATTCCAGGTTCCTTAATAGAAATAAAAGTTAACAACAGTATTCACATCAAACTATATTAAAATTAAGTATAGATATGCCATTAAAACTATATTGGCAACATATCCGGTTAAATATCATAAGTATGAGGCGTCCGTTACATAGAAATAATAAGTTAATATGAATAAAGTTTCTGTGTACATTGCGACATTTACGTCTAGTATACATATTGGCCTTTCTAGATTTTAATGGCTAAACTAGAATAATTTTATTTCTTTTCTTACTGATATATCAAAAATTAACCGATATATATAATTGAACTTTAGCATGAATATAAATTCATTCATTCAAGGTTCAGTATAGAATAGACTCGTGTAAAATCAATATTTTTTACATACAAACTGGTTTTTGATAATGCAAAATTTTTCTATTATTAAGTTTAAAGTTGTGAAATTCTAATTAGCTGTATGAACTAACATTTCGTCTATTAGATAATGTTGTTATAGATCAATTCTAATAATGAGAGTTAGGTTACTCTATGTTGGGGAATGGTTTCCTGACTTACAAAAGCCATCTTAAACTATAAAGCTAAAACCAGGCCGGTGTATTTGTTGTATTTGTTGTTCACTGTTGAACTCTTTTTACTGGGAACTGTAACCGTCACGTATTCCGGAAATACCAGCGACTTCAAACGGATAGGAAGTTTTTATTGCGCAAGTCCCTCAGTTAACTGCAGCTTACTGGAAGATCTCATGAATCACCACCTTGAGGTTCAAATGTAAATAGAATTATCTTTTACGGTCGAACTTTCAGCCTAATAAATGTGTCCGCTCCAGAAAAATATACATCATCTTCCTTTCATAAACAAAAATTTTGATCTTCTGCTCGGAATGGTTCTTAGTATTCAAAATGATTTTGTTTCGATATAACATGTACATAATCAAAGTATAATAATTCTTGAATCTCAACCACTTTGCGGTCTCCTTGACTTAATAGAACCTCTTGTTTGTTCCAGTGTTCTTGTTCGTATTATTCTAAGTTTTTCTCTAAAAATTTTCAAACTTTAATGCCATTTGTCGAAAATTTAAAAAATTAAAACAATAACAAGCTATTTTATAGTACATTTATATCCGGTTAGCTGTTGTAAATTCCGATATTTATTTATTGACGTAGATAAATATAAAAATCTACGTACATCTAAACACAGCCACTGCAAAAAAATATCGTAATTAAAATGAATAAACGTGGTTAAAATATTTATTTAACTACATGACATATACAATAAAATCATGCACATATTCACAAACTATATAAGTTCTAGATCGGTTTGTCTTTGTACAATGTACCAAATTTTATTCATATTATTATGCTCATTTTTTGTATATTCAAACAAGACGATCAAAATGGATTTTCCGTACAACTTAAAAAATCATAATTGCAAACAGAACCTATAGTTAGAATCAAAACCGGCAGTACCAGTAATACATTTCCGCTGGTGAGGGGAGTGGAGGGGGAGGATCTTTATCATGATTGGCTGGATGATTGGCTGGCTTTGGTATAAGTATATAATTTATACTTTCTTATTACATTAATTATACGTTAATTATGCCTAGATCTGATTTAGAGTCCAGTTGCATGTTTGGTTTGGCCCTTTTCTTTAAGTATGATTTAATCATCTATCATAAGCTAATAAATTTAAATTGGTTTTTGATCGTTGAAAGGAAATAAATAAATAAGCTGAACCAATCACTAATGAATACGACCTCATTATTATGGGCTGCCTAATTTTCAATATCCTGACACTAGCTTCTTTTTTGAAGTGATTTTCCTTTACAACTATTTCTAAACTTGCTTGTGTTATCCTTGGATAACAGAATAGAAATTTAAAATTACTTTTGTATTGTCGAATTCTACTTCATGTCGTTTTTTAGGTGCGTTCTGATGTGGCAGATTTTCTCGCATGCCAATATTCCGTGTGCCAAATAAGTTCACAAACTCGTTTACATATTGTTTTCTACTGTGCACACTGAGCCACTTTTTAATGTAATCCCTTAGAGAACAGGCGTACACTGTGGAATGATTTACTTCGCTGGTCTCAAAGAGTTCATCTGTTTAAAATATGGACTGAATAACATTTTAAAACTGTACCTAAATACAATTTCTATTTTGAACAACAACAACAACTGTCGACATATTATCTACGTAATAATCCCACATCTTCTGCTTTTTGGAACATCTATTTTGAACTTCTCAAAGTATTCTATAAATATATTTGCTAGAGGTACTAAAGGTTATCCCGTTCACGACCCGCCAGTTTCCCTATAGTTCCCGAAAAAAATACAGTAATTCATCTCATTTTCGTGCTTCTTGAGACTTCATTTGTTCCCCTAAATTGATCAATTCTGGATTTGGAACTTCAATGACAATTGGTGCAAAGTCAAGACTGGAATTTTGATAGATTTTTTGACGTGGTTTGAACCGAACAACCCAGACGATCGTCATTACACCAGCCGCGCAAGGCTAAGGTCTCAACGAGGTCTTCTTTTGTTTACGATCCTTCTGTTCTTTCCTACAGACGTAAATTGTGTTAATGCTTCTGTCGTTAAGTGTAACTCTCACAGTATATTGAATCAATAAGTTTAATACATTATACTACCCCATGGTATAAGACTACTAAAAGGTTTTATTAAAATCTTACATTATCATCAACAATCATGATAACCTTTTGTTTTTTTTCAACAATCTGATAAATCAGTAAAGTTAGATGCAATCTTTTTATACGTTAAATAAGTAAAAGTTTATGAGTCCAATGATTTCATTTTATACCGGAAACAGAAGCTAATACAATTGAATATTATAATTTTAGGAAAGCTTGACATTAAATATATTGTAATTAAAAAGAAAATACCCATACTAACACGAATTTACTACAGAATATTACTGTTGCAAGTTAAGCTAATTAAGTTTAGAAGTCCGTGACTGATGCATATGAAAGTAAAGGCGGAAAATTAGACGTTCCTCCAGATAGCGGTTTCTTGATTACACGTAACATGTCCCTCTATTTATCCTAGCGTACAATATTAAGTGCTTTTAATTAGCCTTTAAACGTTTACTACAATATAGTTTTTTGTTCTTCCTAGGGTTAACGACACGTGAGTAAAACAGAGGAACATGAAATTTCGAGGATAAATAAAAAGTACCAACATCCTTATTAATCTGAGAACTTGAAGAAGACAGTACATTTCAGAGTTTAACTATAAGTCTAGATTGAAGATAAACTCAGTGTTGAATCTACAATGACAAGTTAATTTTATCGCTAATAGCAGTACGATTAGTGTATGGGCTACTAACGTATTTTAATGTATGTAACGAATTATTTTCCTGGTTTATTCCACATTAAAAACTAAATAGAATTTGTGCAGCAAATTCTAAGAAAACCTACGGCACTTAAAACTCTAAAAGAAGCACCCATCGCTAAATTAGATTTTAAAAAATTACAGGGAAGTTTATTTATAAAAAGCTAAATCCGTAAATAAGGTAAAATTATATATATATATATAGTTTACCCGTCATATTAAAATCTTGGATTCGTAGCAGAAATATTTAATTGGTGGGAAGCTAAGAAATTTCTATATTTTCAGACATTGAGAAGATGTAATAACTCTAACGTTAATCTGAGTGGTTATCTCATTAGCAGGGTAATATCGTGACTTTCAGGTCAGCACATTTGATGATATACACTCAAACGAAATCTTCACTGGCTATACCCTCGAGTATTCTTCGTGTTATATTTTTTCACTTTACGAACTTTTAAAGGTAGCTTTTAACTTGTATTCAAGTTAATAGTCAAGTTATAGTACTTGATTCCTGAAGTAACAAGTTGAGAGTTTGCTACACCACGTGTCTCGTAACAGACTCCGCTAAGGTAGCTTGAAAATTATAAAATCATACAGAAAATAAAAAAAATACATTCAAACGGTAGAATGAGAATTTTCCGAGTGATAGACTTCAGTGACGTTGGGTCAAAGTCCATAATTGGACATGCATCATCAAATAGTTTATTATTTTGTATGAAGAATTACCGTTTCATGCTCAATTAAAAGTTAACAGATGAAATCTCTCCCAAGATATCTTTCTACATGATACGTAGTTAGTTTTGGTCATTAGGTTAAGTTTCATAGGAAAGTTCTAGTATTACCAGTTTCGGGAGCTAGGGAGGTTACTGCCATGCAAGAGTGTGCTGAAATATAATCTTGTAACCAATCTAAAAACATTGTTTTTCACTCTGTTATTTTTGTAATTAAATTTATAAAAAATAATACCTTTTCTTTTATTTCATAAACATGTAAATTGAAATCTCTTATGATTGTTCTCAGATTGTTTACACATTCAAATATTCTTCTATTTTCTCTTTGCCATCATGGTTGGCCATAAGACCAATATAAATATATTCGCTGACGTTCAGTTAAACCCTGTGGAATGAATAGCACCATCATCGAACTCAGTGTTGCTCATATATAAACCGAACTTTGTTCAAACTTTCAAGTCTGTAGGGATATTGTCTCGTTTTTGGAATATCGTCTGCATATTCAGTCAGATAAACGGAAAATAGACAGACAGAAATTAAATTATTCAATCCTCTCGAGTGATAAACTTTACTAAGGCTCAGCCAATAAAACTGACAATATACTGCAGTATTGTCACGTTACAATGGGTTAATGACCAGATACATACTCAAAATGTGTAACTCGCATTGTATTGCAAAGTACTCAAACCCCTCATTTCATCTATCATTGGTTAAACTCACTAGATTGAAATAGTTATTAACTTGAAATCCAGTATATTACAAACTGCGTTGGAAATAACCTATTAAATTATAAGCTGATTAACCAATTAGATATTGTTTACAGATATTAAAATATTGCAGTTATTATTTACCCTAAGATACTAAAGAATGTTATTGTGTTTATTATTTATTTAAGGTAAATAGATACTCTGTTTAGACAAACAATATACTTGTATAGTCAAATATATATGCATGTATTATAACGATGACCGTGGAAGTTTAGGACGAATATTAAATAAAACAAGGTCTTATAAAAGTAAATTAAACGTTTTTGAAGCTGGCGAGAGTAAAATAATGTACATTTTTTGGGAACGAATGGTAAACCATGATTTTTGAGCACCCTATTGCAGCCCAGCGAGTACTTTAATAGTATCAAAACATGTATTATTATTGTATTTGAGATACAGTCGACCAGATCTAATATCTCGAATATTACCATGTTCCACAAAGAGCTTGCCGGTGGTTGAACTATCCAAACATCACGTGATGCTAAATAAACCAAATGATGGCTGACAGCAACGAGCTGATATTCGGTGAATAACTTCGTATTAACATAAAACATATGTGTAGGCAACACCGACTTCGTCCTCACCATGGATTCAGACACCCCAAAAAAATATTCATGCGACACCAATTTCGTAACGGATCGTTGCAAGAATGACTAACTGGCTTAAATTAGAGTGTTAACATTGGATTTGAGTCACCCAAACGTTTTTTATAAAGCACATTCATGATCTCTTAGTGAGGATTATTTTTGGATAATATGTGTTCAGTGATATATGGATTTCCGAGTTCGGTATCTCTAAGCAGCTATTAATTTGAAGTATACACATCAAAGTGAATCCAAAAACATGTTGATAGACCATTTTTATCTAAGAACACTACTCAATTTATAACCTACAATGGAAGAAGGGTTGATTGAATATGAATGTTGAGTTTAGCTCCAGTGACCTTTCCACTTATTGCAGCCTCTGGTATCTGACGTTGTCACAGACTTGACTCCTGGAAATCGGGTGTCATGTTCCTCTGAACAGATCCAAAGAAAGTCGACGACGAGGTAGACTCAAAACGAATTTTTACATTCTTTCGACATCAGAAGACATTTTTAAATAGGCAGTTCTTCATTGACTGCACAATTGAGTCGACCGCGATATTTCCTCACTAGTAGGAATGAGTGCAGGAGGAATGAACTGGGGCCTTAACTCAACATTCTAACTCTGTTTATAGTGAAATTCTGTACTTTGGAATGCTATCTAATGTCACCGGAGCCAGTACAATTTCTGGAGGTCAATAAGTGATATGAAAACCAAAAATAATGGTATTATTCAGAATAAATGCATATGCACACAGACTTTGCCAAATGAACTGTATTAAAAATGTTGTACAAATAAATTTACTACCTTCCTAAATGGTAAAATGTTATGGTATTGGGGGAAAAATTACCACTCGGAACATATATTAACGCAATTAATGCCAAAAGCGATTATGAACCTTTTGCCGACAATTTACCACTTTTTACATGAAATAACCACTATTCAAAGAATTTTAAATTTTTTTTTTTAATAATAATTTTTTTGTAAAGTGGTTTTAAATTGAATAGGAGTTTTCCGAGGGATTAGTCAGGTTAGTTATCACGGTACGATAGTAAATAAAACACATTTCCATGGATAACACTTTTTGTAAGTAAATTAATAAGTGAGGCAAATCTTTACGAGTAAATGTTTTCCTGGCATTGGTTGTCAAGTCTTTGATCATCACTCAATGAACATACATTTTTTCATAATGTGAAATCTGTATATCTGTAACTATTATATTGGTTTCTTCATAAAATCCAGAAAAAGTAAAATCAAAGTAAATCAGTAACACATTGTGCTCGTCTGTTTGGTTCATGTCATTCTAATAATTTAATATAAAATGCGAAAGGGAATTTTATTGCTTTCACGCGTAAACTATTCAACCGATTGTACTGAAATTTTACATGGACATTCTTACGGTACTTGGGATGAATATAGCCTATTCGTATTTTCGAAAATCTCTCCAGACTATGATCTACTAAACTTTAAAATAGCGAAAATTCCCATATTGGCCTCTAAGGTTGTGAAATTCTAATTAAAAGACCCTGTAAAATGTAAATCAAATGTTCTATGTAAACATTGTTGCAGCACAACCAAATGTTTCATTATTTTAATCCCACTATTTTAAATTTTATTTATTTTTATAGTGTGCTGGACCTACCATAATTTTTCACCGATTTTCCATTTTAACCATTTTTATATTTCAACGATTAGGTAAGTACTCATCTACCTTTGAAAATTTCATAAAATATTAAATGGTCAGAATTTGACTGGCAGGACTCCATCCGTTATTGCAGTTGGCAAGAACTATGCTAGATGAAAGACTGTGCTTTCGAACTAATGCACCTATTCCAGCACTAAATCTAAAAAAAAAATTAATTTATAAAAACAAAAACGTAACATAGTGTATTTTTTTATTGTAATTATCATTGAACAAATTTAGAAAATATTAAATCTGAGATATAAAAACAACTTTACTATCTAACTGTTGGTACAAAAATTATAGGACTGTAATATTAATCTTTATCAGATCTATTTATTTAATATTATGCGTCCCAGAGCTGTATATAATATATATATGTATTACACATATATATATATATATATATATATATATATATATATATATTCATGATCGTGAAGAAGGGAAATCAACTATAGTACAAAAATACTAAGAACGTAATAAATTACAATAGCCACAAATATGCACTTTGTAACACATTTATTTTAACGTGGCAACAAATTAAATTCAATATTAGCATCATAAATATAATTTACTCGAGCCAGAAGTGCTCACACAGGTGCAAAACCTACAAAACTTCGTGGAAAGCCACGGGTAACCGCTAGTTAACTTTCACTTTATGTGACCTTACGAGACGTGCAAATACAGCAGGTAATTATTTTGAGTAAATAATTCAAATTTATGATTATATTTATCTTGTTAAACAAAAAAACACATCAGTATATACGTCTGTAATACATCAGGAAACAAAACAAAATTTACAAATGTTATGTACAAGAGTTTGAAAAACTGCTAAAAAACTACAGTGGCTATATCATCCAGAATTATACTGTAGAAAAGTAATACATATCCACTAATGAGGTGCCTTGACAAGTACATGTCAGCCATTGGCTACATCCTTTATTTGTTGGATCCCACATTAGACTCAAAAGAACGAGACGATTCGTTTTATTTTATTCTAAAAGTAATTACATCATAAAAAGTTACCTCTAATTGTCAATCAACATAAGTGTTCTACAAATATCAAAAGATTTATGTATATATATATATATATATATATTTTTTTTTTTTATTCCAATTTCAAAACATTCGAATAGAGTAAATTTTACATTACATAAATACGATACTTTTATAAGATTAGAGTCTCACAGATTGCTGAGTTAACGTGTAAATCAGTTCCATATTGATGAAATTCGTCAAGGAATAAATTCCACTGGAATTCATAGTGTACTTCTTTATGTGGAAGGTGTTTCCACCAGGACGAACTATAGGCAGACACTGCTGTAGAAATGCCTCCTGTTTTATACTGCATATTACTCTGTTGATGTTCAATATTACAAGCTTAACTAACATCTACATTTTCATTTTTACGCCAAGTCACATTATCGAAAATATCTGCTCCTTTAAAACATCTTTACAGGCAGATCCGTTTTACAGGTTGTCTCTGTTTAACATGTAATGTAGACTAAAGTTTGATTTCCATTAGGTAATGAAGTATATTCGTAATTACAGTAAATTAACAATATTTTTACACAATATTTACAAGGAAAGTAGATTGTTAATTATATACCTGGCTTTGTAAGTCTAAGTAAATAATAATAATAATATTTATTTCCAAAAATAACTCTTCATCTGTAAAAAAAACAACATTGTATAATAGCCAATAACAATAAATCTTTACAAATATACAAAACAAAGCAAACATGATTTAAATGTATGCTCCTAAATAAATTCTTTTAAAAATAAATTAGCAATAAAACCTTTATAATAACTTATATTAAACTAAATGTCAAGTCTGATTTTACACACATTCATGTATATCAACACTAAAAAGAACATAAATTGCAATAATCACACGGTTATAAATTGAAATATATAGAGAAGCAAAACTTAATTCTATTTCATTGTACAAAGTATATAATATATTATTTCTTAATATAACAATTTGAAAAAAGGTACTCCAAGTAAATTTCTGATTGGAGATACTCTCACTGCTTCAATAATTTTATTTGTAGCTTGAACGTGATGTTTACTTATTAATGTTTCAAAATTTTTGTATACAACTACATTTTTAAATTAGTAAGAAAATAAATTACTTCTACACTCATGAGTGCACAAACTTTGTATTTCACGTGCATGCATGAAACACAAATAAATACTCATATAGACATACATGCAAATACACAAAACACAAGAAATACTACTATCGTACGATGGCTATACTTACTATCATAAAATATGCTCTCTAGTGAACTACAATAAACAAGCTTTTTTTCTATATCTGTAATATCAATTAATCATTGTCCTTATTTATTGGTAAAGAAAGCAATTTCTTTTATCTGAATTTAAATTGGTAATTTAGTAAGCATTCTTGACGCTATACATATATTATTTTTCTGTAAAAATATGTTGCTTGGTTAAGGCAAAATAAAACCTGTTGCATTTTCTAACTTTATACTTGTAGGCTTTGTCAGTAATGTTATAAAACATCTGCTACTAATTAAATATATTTTTAAAACTTTATAGACAAAACATTTATTATAGAGGTCAAATTTTCAAAGAGGAAATGATTTGAAGAGTTTTCTCAGTTTTGGATATCTTTTTTATTATTATTATAAAATGTTTGTGGATTAAACAAACCTTTTTCGATTTCAGAAATATGTCTGACATATAGATAGAGACATATCTCTGCGTATATTCCTATAATTTACCACTATAAGGGAATCAATTTCTGAAAATAATTTTCCTTAAATTGATCCCAATCATTACTATTCTAAATAAATCTGTAACTTAACATCAACATCATAAAAATAATTTGAATGTATGACGTAAAACAATACTATATGAGAAGTGCCAATCCTTCACAAGATATTTCGTAATACTGTCGTATACTTTCACCGTGGCAATATTCACAGATGCATTCCTAAGCTGAGATGTAATTCAGGCTGTTGCACAATTTTGTTCGTAACACTCAGACGTTCATCGTATAAATACGAAAAACCTTTACATTGTGATACGTTGTTAAATAATTATAAGTAAAACAATTATTATAAGTCACAGAGATTTTTGCATATTATATTAGGCAATAATAAAATATTTGGAATATAGTAACAGACGACCTAAATTACTCTGATATGTTTTAAAATCTGGTAATGTAACAATCATAGTACTCTGTCACGTGACGGTATGAAGTTTTACTATTTAACACTACCGTGTTTAACTAACGGTTCTGAAAAAAGTGTGTTTTTAGCTATTCAGAGTACAGTAATACAATTTATCTTCAGGGTGTATATTATGTCTGGAAACACCCAAATATATCCTTTAATAATTTAAATATAAAATTTGAAACCTCTTACAATCGTGATAGAGATTGGGCATCTACTTTTTGGAACAATGTTTTGTTATGTCACACCAACGGGGGACGTCCTGCCGAGGGTATCGTGAATATTCTTAATGGAAGCCTATACCTTGTGATACATAATTTTAAAGGTAATAGCTTACTGAATTGAATGCACAAACCGCATCTCAAAGGAATTATTCTATCAGGAAAATAGAGCATTTTTAGTATTGAAAATTTACTGATGTTCAACAAATGTAATTTTAACATGGTTCTTTGCCACAAAAATGTGTTACACTAATTTTTTAGCATTTTTTAAATGTTCAATTAAAATAAAATAAACAATTTATTTTTATGCTGGTTTCATTAGTAACAAAATTTACCAGTTTTTTTATTACAATGAATAAAACTTATGAGTCACTTTCTCTGATTACTTATGAATCTGTACTTGGTGTTTTCCAGTCAGCAGGAAGGTTTAAAGAGACAAAGGTCACTAGCCTATGAGAAACATTATTGTGTTATTAATCATCTGGTCTACAGGTTTCAGTTTGTTGAGCATGGAGCTTTCACTAGACAGGTCTAAGCTTGGGAATTACAAATGGACAAAGGTCATATCATTCCTGTCGAGTTAATCAGTGTCTCTGAAGCATTGCTGTCAACAAGTTATCTAATTACAGTAGTTCAGTTTTTATTTGGCATTTTAATGGAATTGTCTGAAAGAGAACGAATTACTCTGTTGATGATGCGAGGATATGGCGATCGTCAAAGATCTTATCGGGAAGTTTGTAATTTGTTTAATGACACTTTCCCAGAAAGGAATCCCGAAAGTGTTTCAACAATATCAAAAACTATTGAGCGTTTTGAAATGACAGGGAGTGTACGTAATCGGCCAAAGTCGGGTAGGATACAATCTGCAACAGATGAAGAACATGCACTAGATGTTTTGCAAACATTTATTGAAGACCCACATACATCGCTCAGAAAAGCTGCACAGCAACATGATATGCACCCTATGTCTGTGAGTAAGATTTTGAAAATTAATAAAATACAAACCATTTAAAGTTCATTTAGTCCAACAGTTAAGTGAGGATGATTACGACAGAAGAGTTGAGTTTTGTGAACTTGTGATGCGCAAATGTGATGACAATAGAGATTTTCTGACCAACATACTATTTTCTGATGAGGCAACTTTTTTCCTAAATGGCAATGTTAACAGGTACAATTGCCGTTACTGGGCTAGTGAAAACCCACATTGGATTACTGAGTCCCATTCACAGCAACCACAAAAACTGAACGTATGGTGTGGAATTTTTAGGTAACAAAATTGTTGGACCCTTTTTCATCAATGGAAATTTAAATGCCGAACTTATACTACAATATGCTCCAAAATGAAATAATCCGAGCTATTCAAATTGCATCAGGAGAATACTTTGATAATGTATGGTTTCAGCAGGATGGTGCTCCACCCCATTATGGGAGACAGGTAAGAGAGTATTTGGATTTAAGGTTTCCTCATAAATGGATTGGCCGAAGAGGAGAAATCGAATGGCCTCCAAGATCTCCGGATTTGCCACCAATCGATTATTTTCCCTATGGGTCATTTAAAATCCAATGTTTATAGAAGAAAGCCTCTAAAATTGGAAGACCTAAGAAACAGGATTATAGAGGAGATTGCTTTGATAACTGAAGAAATGTTAGGCAACTCTGTCGAATCATTTTACACAAGATTGGCTCATTGTCAAACCGTAGAAGGAACACAGTTCGAACAATTGCTTTGACACCAAATGCAGGTAAAACGTTTTGTTGTAACGACTTTTCTAACAGCATACATTATTTTTTATTTGTAATAAGAAATCAATAACATAAGTATTTCCATAATTGTACTGTAATAAAAACTGGCAAATTTGTGCTAATAGAACCAGCTTAAAATGAAATTTTTGTTTTATTTTAATTGAACATTTAAAAAAATGCTAAAAAATTAGTGTAACACATTTTGTGGCAAGAACCATTTTAAAATTACATTGTTGAACATCAGTAAATTTTCAATACTAAAAATGCTCTATTTTCTGATAGAATAATTCCCTTGAGATGCGGTTTGTGGCATTCAATTCAGTAAGCTATTACCTTTAAAATTATGTATCACAAGGTATAGGCTTCCATTAAGAATATTCACGATACCCTCGGCAGGACGTCCCCCGTTGGTGTGACATAACAAAACATTGTTCCAAAAAGTAGATGCCCAATCTCTATCACGATTGTAAGAGGTTTCAAATTTATATTTTAAATTATTAAAGGATATATTTGGGTGTTTTCCAGACATAATATACACCTGTATATACAGAGGTGGGAATATAATCAAATTACACCGAACAGAAATTAAAATCTGCATAAGGGTCAGCACAGCAGCTGGCTTCTGAGAATGTTAATCCAGTATTTACATTCAAACGGCTTTTCAGCCATTTAATTTAAATTATTCAAAGTTTATTACTTTGAATGTATCAATCAGCTTACAAATTATAGCGAAAGTCATGTTCCGTCGTTTCAAACTTAGAGATCACAACAAGTCCTTCATGTTTTTGGATATTACGCTGTTTTAGAGCGAATTGTTCATAATTAAATAATAATTATATAGTAGCCCTTAATACTTCAAAACTTACTTAAAACTTAATACTTCATTTTTTAACTAATACTTAGACCAAATACGCAGTTCAAATGGCTTTATACTATACGGCATTTAAAACCTGCTGCTGGAACTATACGGCTGGAAACAACTGCCGTTATTGTAACAGAGCTGTCCCAAAGTTATGAACCTATGTTATTACATGCCATAGCATGTTATGAAACCATATGAATATTGATAATTGCAAGCATTTTACTTGTTGAAATTGCACTATGTTACAAGAAGCTACAATCAGTATATTCTTGGTGTATGGCGCATTATTGAAGATGGCTACTTTGAATTGATAGCTGGATTTTGTACTTTTGATTTTTTTGTAGATTTACTAAACCTGAACCACAAGGTTTCGAAAGACGGTATGTATCGCCTTTAGCAGAAGTAACAAAAGAGTACGTATTAATCATGCGCTGTAGAAGAATTCGGTTCATTGATATTTACAAATAGATTTATTGTTTTTTAAATTGAGTTTTTATCTAAAAAAATATTAGATCCTACTACAACCAAGGTCACGGTTTCTAAAGTGTGGATTTTAGAAAAAACCATAACAGTCTAAATCCAATTGCTCAAATTGAAATAGTTAAGAAATATAAATTGAAATTAAAATACAAATTAAACAATTTCAATCTAAATACTTATTACCACTTAATACACTTTTTTATTTCAACTGGTAATATTTTGGCTTAGTTTGACTGGTAGAAAGAAACAGAAAGAGCAACTGGCAAAGTCAGCGTTACTAGCATAAGAAGGCGTGCCTTCTGAGCGTTAGCTAAGCCTATTACTCGAGTATTTGAAAAGAATGAATATATTACATTTCCGATATTATATCTGTTTTTCTCGGAACGAAATCTCCAGAAGGAACTCACATACCACCCATGGATACGACCCTTAATATGTAAAGGGCCCCCATATTAATAATAGGGCCCTATTAGGGCCTGATGGCCAAAGAATCTGTCTTTAAGGTACGAGCCTAGTATTGTCCCCTCACACGATGGTTTAGTTCTGACTGACTTATACCTTCAAGTTGAACCTTCACCTAGTACAGCAAAAACAGATGTATCACTTATATCTGGGCAGCCATTTTGATCATTTACCGTAAATGTAAGTATATTGAAGTAAAGGGTGGATAGACAGGTATTGTCGAATGTGGTGGATAAATTTTTAAATGTATCTTAAAGCCCGTTTCTTTACTACACATTAGGGAAATCTCCTCTTCCAGCTTTGTCTTGAATTGTAGTGAACAGAGCCCTACTTCTAAGTTGGTAAGGTAAATTATGTTTTTATATTTTTCAAATTGCAGGAAGAAAGGCATAATAGTACAACAATAACAATCAATTGTTACATAAATTTGTGGCTTGTACTGTAAGCATTTCGGAGGTAAAATAAGCTTAAGACAAAGTGAAACTTTCTGGCAAGGGAACAATGACTTCTGAGTCCATTGTCGTTGTTGTTTCTTTTATTTTCTATTGATGTTCTATAGTTGTATATATGAAAATCTCTTCATACATACGTAATCTTTTTTTATAATTTTATTCTTTAAATATTAACTTATTGTATTATTTTGATATAATGAATTATATATTATGAACAATATTTACATCTAGTCCTAATGTGTGATCTTTTTACGAATTTTAATAAACATAAGCATTTGGTTTAAGTATTATTGTAAAAATTAGACCTTTAATTATGACTGCTCAAGACTCTAAATTCAAGTTATATTTTCTATACTAAACAATAATGAGATCAGGGATTTATATTATATTATACATTTATATACAATTAGAATAATGTGAAAATACAATATGTTCTCTAGTAAATGACTGAAATAAATTTGTTTACATTAGTACAGCAATATTGCTTTGGAAATAATATAATATTATATAATATATTACAATTACATTTGTCTATCCTCAAGAATCGGATGCCATGAATAATATAACCTCTGCTTTAAATTATTATTGACATAATGATTGTTGGTAATCTAAATTTTAAAATTTTCACAATATGTTCCAAATAATAATTGTCTTTTTAATTACGTAATAAAGTAACATAATTTCGATCATTACATTTTTCTTATATTTAGTGCCAACACTAACTGTATCCATGACAACGTTTATCTGTAACAACCATCTTGTTAACCCTTTGAAGATTGAGGGGTGATGCAATGGCACTAGTTGTTTTTGCGGAAAAGATTGGCCGATCCGTTAGCCGGTTGTAATGTTGCTAATAATGGCCTTAATTTTATACAATTACTCGTTTAATACTTGGAGTGCGGATCACGTAATTTTACGCGTATTCGAAACTCCTGAAGAATGCGAATCACGTAGTTTTACGCATAGTCGGAACTCTTCAAGAAAACAAGTCACGAAATTTTACACATATCTGAAACTTTCGACGAATTCGGATCAAATAATTTTACGCACTTTTAATCTTCCAAAAAAAGTGGATCCCGTAATTTTACGGTTTCTACGTTTTTTAATTTCAGCATATTAAGCAGTCGTTAATTTATGTCGTAATCACGTTTTAGTAATTACACCTCTGATGTATTGTACGTAACAGTATTCCTTTCTCGAACGTGCTTTTTATATTAAATCAGTTTTTTTTTCAAAGCAACACCTGTGTGACCTGCATCGTTTGTTTTATTCGCCCACGAAGACGTCTAGCTTATGTTATGTATTCACCAATAAATTTTGACCGTGTCATATAATGTGCTTAAATATTTAATTTTATATATTCATACTGTTCTTTTTGCAAATAAAAATTAAAAAGTATTGTAAAAAGTGATGCTTTCCTTTCTTTGAATAACAAAATTAACTGTATTTAATATACCTGCAGCGTGTGAATAAAGCATTGTAATTTCCATAACTGTTGCATTTTAGAAAAAATTTGTACTTGCATTCAAATTAACATTTATAGAAAAACTGAATTGGTTTTCTATGATTAATTAATATTTATACTTAAACCCAAAATATGTATTTCAAATATATTTTATTCTTTACTTTCCAATTTTAAATAATGTTCTCTAATAAACATTACTATCTAATGTACAAGGCCATGTACACCTTCTCTTACTGCACGCAGATTGTTCTTACTATGCTGTAAAAAGTATTCCTCAGATAAGAACGTGAACATTCTATTACAGTGAGTAAACATCCATTGTCATACCTTATCGTTATTTTTATTTGGATTAATAGGCACTATTCAACAAGTTATTTATCAATATAATGATACAACTTTTATCAAATGTAAACTATATATAATCATTTTGATATTAAGAAATTGCTCAAGATTAATAAAAATGACATTACATGTCATAGCAGGTTTATAACATGCCTATGTTATAAAACCATTGAATATTGATAGTAATAATGATAGCTGTAATTGATCAAAATTAAAAAAAAAAATAGGAAGGTACATTGGCACGTTTTTGTAGTTCTCTTTTCTCTTCCAGAAGTAACTAATTCACCTGAACAAGTTCTAGAAGCACGCACTAAGCAGAAGAACGTGCTCTGTACCTGGATAGTTGAATTAGACTTCCCTCAGTTACAACTATTCTACTTTCTTTTGGTCTTCGATACTTACCTCTCTTTGTCTTTCTTCGATTGAGTAGTACTGTCTTAAATATTTATGTACAATTTACCTCATCAATCAGTTCACGTAGTGCCAAATTTCTTCAAGCTTGTTTTGTAAATGCTGTTAATTTTGACTACAGGTTTTATTGTTATTCACACAACGATTATCTTATTATTATTGTTATTTTGTTACTACAGGTAAAATTGGCAATTGATAAAAACTATTCATAGATTGATCAAACTAAATTTCAAAACAAATAACGAGCCAATTAGTGAGTGTAGTTCTGACAAGTGTCACCAGGGGAGCCACCATATCTCAGTTGCCTGATTATAACCAGGGACTCTTACATTATAAATCAGTTGTTGCTTGAGTGATTGCATCGTGAATAAAAATTGGTTTATTACATCTTTAAACATTATTCTTGTTATTTTTGTGCTATGGTATGTTGTAGGAAACTCAATTAGATACTGAAAACTCTTATGAACGTTGTCTTCTTGAAATAATATCTAATTCAAATGAAATAAAATGTGTCATATCTATATCTTAACATTTATATTTATTTAAATAATCGTATTGTTAACGATCAATTTATATTTTAAAACGTCATATACATACGAAAGAGAACTATAAATATACACAAATACGACAGCACAAAACGTGTAATTTAAGGATACATTTAAATAACCCTTTGCGGTGACACATTGCTGTCATATTTTAGTCAACATGGCCGCACATTAACAAGTGTGTATGTGAACATATGTATTCAAATGTAATGTTATATAAATTATAAATGTTATGTTTACAAGTTGTAATGACTTATTATGATGTTCCAAAACCATTTACAGCTTTATTGTCATAACAACAGTTACCCAGGGGGATTGGTACGAGATTTCTCACTGAGAAAAGCGAAATAGTGGACATATTCACTTTAAATTATAATATTCTAATCACTGCTGAGATAAATCATAGTCACTCAAATAAATATATGCCAATCTTTTAATCAATTTTAGTTAAAAAAAATCTTTTTGTTGTCCTGAAATTGCAGACTGAAACTATTTTTATAAGTTGCTGTTGAATAACACGTATTTATCACCAATATTTCATATTTGAGTGGATAGCTCCAACGATTTCAGTATTAACCAACCAATAAGAACCAAGAAATAATGTTCTTATTTCTACTTTAGGCCCTATTTCTACATGGCCACGTTAGGTTGTTACGGTTCAACAAACAATAATTTATTTTTGGTTATAATTAAACACGCCCAAGAAGATAGATAAGGTGAGCTAATTTCAACACCGTTCCATACATAAAATTTGGGGGGGGGGGGGGTGGGGGGGGGGGGGGGTGGGGGGGGGGGGGGGTGGGGGGGGGGGGGGGTGGGGGGGGGGGGGGGTGGGGGGGGGGGGGGGTGGGGACGGGTAATATAACTCATGTGACATTGCACTGGTAAAGAAAGGACATTATACTGGGGTAATTGTATTGTTCATGCCTAAAGTTCCAGTTTAAAAACAATTTTATCAATGTACCCTTATAGTTTTGATAACGAATGAGAATAATAACGATAAATCCTTGTAAATTATAATATTTTTACGAATATCCGAAATGTATTACCAAGATAATTTTTGTAGCCTGTAGGAATAAACTGTATAGTTATATTTAATGAATATATAAGTTTCATTGCCATATTTAAAACTAAACAATATTACTTGAGCCTTATATAAGAGTACAATCATACACATTTTAATAGAATAAGCATTGAAGGATTTATTACCGCTTAAGCGTGAGCCACACAGATGGCTGAAAACATTTTCCATAGATCTTTCTGTCAGTTATTTATTTAGTGTGGTGGGAAAAGAGTTACTTCAATACAAATGTTAAGTTCAACTCTATTTCAGCTTCCATGAAGAGGTGTTCTTATAGCTTCAATTCAGATGCACAACTGAGTGCACTGCGATGTTTCGGGTAGGGTACGATAAGCGGACCCGGTTTTTTATATCGAAATTGGCAAACGATACTACTTAATCATAAACATAGATATAATCAATCGATACTGATTAATTATTTTTGAACTATTAACTTAAATTATCTAATATCAACAACTATAAAACACTCTAAACTAATACACGTAGGATAAAATTTCAATTTTACATAAGTAATTCTGATTATTAAAAATGGCAGTCAATTTTATAGAAAACTACACGGACATTGGTTGCTTTTTCGTGGCTTCAACTTGTTGGACTCGTACCGAAAAAACCCATTATGTAAAATTTGTGCGAAAGAAACAACTGTAACTGTGAGAGGAGTAAAAATGGTCGTTCTTCCGTTTTCCTAATTTTGGTTATAATAATTTGATTGATCACTGTAAATATTCCCATTCAAATTTTAATTTAAAACATATGATTGTTATTGAGGACTATAGAGACTTTTTATATCGATTGATAGTCTAATAGGGTTTGAGATGCGAATATTAGGTATCGATTACTATATTCTTCGACATAATAAACCGGGTCCGGTTTATCATACCCTACCCCTATGTTTCTTACACGATTCCTAATCACGGTGGAGCAACAGAGATATTTACACATGATGTAGCTGTGTTGTTTGATTCAATACGAATAGTATGATCATGCAGAACGATAAATAGACCTGAGCTCAACATGTGTAATTTCTATATATTGTTTACTGCTAGAAGTACTACGATTAAAATTTTTTTATAAGATCTCATCTAAATCTTTTGCCTTAAATTATTTTTAAAGTAAAATACATTTGAAAATATGTTATATTACTTAACTATAATAATTATCATTATATAGCCTATGTACACCACATTCACTATACTAGAAGGAATAAAAGGAGCAATAACAGTAGATAAGAACGTTTCGGTTCCCACCATCCCATATAGTAATAGACGAGGTGGTCGGGAATGTATAGTGCCTGAATGTGTTATTGATGTTGCAGTTATAGCTTACATCAACATTACTGGACTTTATGCTTACACATTATTTAAGTACCACTTTACAGACATTGTTTCAGCCGAATGTATTGTATACTTAGACGTTACAATTGGTAAATACTGCTCAATTCTACATGTTTTATATTAGGTACCAGAGACTGGAATTCAAAATGATTACTTTTCAAGTCAATTTTATTTTTAGAGTAAAATCGACCGGTTAGTGGTTAGTCACAAACACCTATTGGCTAAATTGGACTCTCTAGGATTCTCCAGTTCTCTCCTGCAATTCTTCCAATCCTATCTTCGGGGTCGAACGCTGAGTGTGAGGTGTGTGGTACTGCTATTTCTCACCCCATTAGTGCTGAGTCAGGAGTTCCTCAAGGGTCACATCTGGGACCTTTCCTTTTCAACCTCTTCATAAACGACATTGGTGATGCCCTGACCGCCAAACATCTTTTATTTGCTGATGATGTGAAGCTTTTTCTGGAATCATCCTCGGGCCACGATGTGGACCGTCTCAGGTCGTCATTAAGGCAGTGGAGCACTGGTGCTTTAAAAACTCTATGGACCTGAACGTTATCTAAATGTTCAGTTATGACCTTTTCCAGATCTCGGAATCCACTTTTTCATGACTATTACCTTGGCAGCGAAATTCTCCATAGAGTCTGGAAGATGAAGGACCTTGGTGTCATAACTACTTCAGCTCTCCATCCCGATGAGCATGTGCGGTTCATTTGCGGGAGAGCCAACTCCCTCCACGCTTGGCTTCGTCTTTCGTTTCTCTGGGGGGCTGCATGTTGACTCTCTAGTAACATTGTATAAGACACTAGTGCGTCCGCTCCTGGAGTACAACTCTTCTGTGTGGGCTCCGTATCAATCTACTCTCATATCGGATATTGAGAGAGTCCAGGTCCGATTCATCAGAGTTGTTGGCTGCCGAATGGAATACAACTACCTTGAAGTCCCTGTACCACTACTGAAGTCTCACTTCCGTCTTCATGACTTAGACATTCGCAGAAGGATTTATGACTCAGTTCTCCTCCTCATGAAGTTGATCAATGGTGTTGTGTGCTGCCCTGAGCTGTTAGAGGAGCTTCCTTTTCACATTCCTGGTCGTACAAGATCCCAGGATTTGTTTGAGAGGCTTCAGTACTCTACGTTATACCAGCAAAGCAGTACGCTCCCACGCCTTTTACAACTCGGCAATGAGATATGTGGATCTGTGGACTTTTTCTCTCCTGGTGTGGCTCGATTTCGTAGCCAAGCCATGCGCCTTCTTACTGCAAATGATGGAGTTAGTGATGAAGGATTGGTGAAGCTAAAATTAATCCTTAACAATTAAATATGCAAACCACTTAAGCAGTTTAGATAATATCCATGCATCCGATGTGATTAAGATGTATAAAGATTGCTAAATTGCTTGCAGTAGGATACATTTATTACTAGTCATACTGCCAACATATACAATTTGCTCATATGTATATGTATTTCTTAGTGGTATTAGTAAGTAACTCTATAATTTTATACGCTACTTTAATTAAGTTTTTTTTTACGTATCCACCTGCATGTTGCACTTGCTTATAAACTATATTGCTGTTGTAATTTTTCTTTTTATTCACGATGTTGATGTTTATTTGGCACTTGTTTCGCTTGTTTTTTGCTTTTGTTTGCTTTAGCATGTATGCATATAAACTATGTATGTAAGTTGTTTTTATCAACTCTATTGTATTTTCATGATACCTATGTAAAATGGTGTATACCGTAATGTAAATAAATAAATAAATTATGAACTTCGTAATTTTCCCTGATTTTTCCTTTTTTTAATAAAATAATAACTTATTTTTCGTTCTTATTACAAAATGAGGCCTACTACGATGAATTACATGGTAAATACATTTATAAACTATTATATTTTACTACTACTTTCACCTATATTCTAAAATTTATATAGCTCTTAAAATCCACCTCCAAAAACATTTGCAGTTTGAAAGAAATATGAGTTTTATCTCATTTTCATATCTTATAAATTTACGCTCCATCATTACAACTGCAATAATTCCAAAAGCCGATATCATTTAAGATTTATAATTGAAGTATAAATACAAAAATAGAAATAAATCCATATTAAGGAATATCAAGCGACCCTACAGAATATAACGAATAAATTAACCACAAGCAAACGCTGAGCGCTCGTAGTCTTCCAAGCCGGCCCTACCATTAGCGGTGGCTCGGATGTCATCTTAAAGCCGTTCTTAGTGAGGCTTCTTTGCCCCAACTTTGCCTTGTAAAATAGAACATACGTTAACATTCCTCTTAAATCATAATGATTTTGAACACTTTCCTTATTTCAAAAATTCATACATGTGCCATCTCTTAACCGTATGATATAAAAGTTATTCCATATACTCTGAGTACAGTGAACCTGTCGTGCACTGCATCTTTGAAGAAGCTGGAACCGCCGCGTATTCCGGAACTTCAAACGGATCGGAAGGCTTTATTTCGCAAGTGTCCTCAGTTGAACTGAAGCTTGCTCTGAGACTTTGTAAATTACCTCTTTGAGGTTAAATGTAAATAGAACCATCTCTTACAGCCCGAAATTTCAGCGGAGTAAATTAGTCCGCCTCAAATAAATATACTTTGTTTTGCTAGTTTACTGCTCAATGGAATCCTTATTAAACCGTCTTGCTATTAAAATAACATTTACATAATCAGAGTTAAAACTTATCTGGAATCTCAACTACTATGTTATTTTTTTTACTTATTGTAACCATTTTCTTGTTCGGAATGAACTGTTTGTATTAAAGTCATACAAATACGTAAACATTTTCCACTCCAGATGATGAAATTTAAATATTTTCTGAATGGATATATACCTAACTACTTCACCTGCAGTGACCATCAGCCACGTACATTGAGAGTCCGGAACGACTTAAATTTTGTTTGCATCCCTAGGCCAAAAAGCATGTAATTTGTAACCGCACTTAAATAGCAGCTGAATACATAAAATCAATATTAAACTTTTAAAAGATTCGTATTAAAGTATACTATTATTGTTTTATGAAGAAATAGTAAACTTTTGGTACTGAACACGTGAGTATACACTGTTTGTCACTTTGAACTAGAACTGTTTTATATTTTACTTTGAAATGATAAATTACTCTTTGTGCAATGGGATTTATCCAGATTATCCAGAAAAAAGGCGTATAAGCAGAAAAACTAACTTTATAGTTGTTAGTTTTAAAAAATAAACTAATTTTATTATTTAAACACTATCTCAAGGCAATTCTATTTGTAATAATAAGAACAGCAATGGGCCCTTGTCCAAATTTACGTTTTTTGCCAAGGAAACTAAATATATTTTTTCTGGAGCAGAGAAATTTACTAACCTAAAAAGTTAGGCTGTAAAATATATCTCTAATTACATTTGAAACTCAAAGTAGTAATTCTTAACGTCTCCAAGCAAGCTTAAGTTCAACCGAAAGAATGCGCCATAAAAACCTTCCGATCCGTTTGAAGTTGCTTGTGCTTCCGGAATACGCGGCGGATACAGTTCCCGGCAAAGAAACGTGAGCAGTGAACAACAAATACACCAGCCTCGTCAGGTTTTACGATGGTTTTTGGAAGTCAGGAGGACATTCCCTAACACAGAGTAATCTAACTCTCGTTAGTTTAATTGATAAATAAAAAATATTCGTAATAGACGAAATTTAGTTCGATAGAACATAGATGTACTCAGTATTAAAAATGTTACAGAACGATCAATAGTGCACTATCTTTCTAATATAAACTACTTTATATGTACAAACAACATTGATTTAGCACTGACAGTTTATCCTAAACTACACTTTACACAGGGCATTTTACCATTACTACCATTTTAAACTACTATATATATATTACGACTGATCCTTAGTGATTTTTAAATACATTATTTTCTTTATATTTTTAAAAGTATTATCAATGATAATGTTAAAATGTTGACTAAAACTCAGTCGAATTCCATTAAGGTACCATAATCAAAATAAAATTTTTCTACATAGAGATGAGCTCCAAGACTCTAGATTAGTCCATTGTCGAAATGTTATGCGGTCATAATTGAAATAGTTCTAGCCTTTAAAATATTACTTTCAGCAAAATCCTGATTATTTAAAAACAACTGTTTCTATACAATTACAGACTAACTTTTGTAGCAAAGATAATTATCATTTTAGTGTCTTTAAAATTAGATTTACATAGACTTGTATAAGGCGTCCGATTGTGTCAACCTTGATATTCTGGTCGGGAAAGTTATGTGCTACGGGGGTGTGGTGTTGAGGTGGTTTTATATCCTATATTTATTATCGGAAGCAGTGCGTGATATTGAATTCTGAGACGAAAAGTGGGTTCCGGGAAGTAACTGCTAGTGTGGCGCAAGGCTCGATACTTGGTCCCCTTCTCTTTTTAATCTATTGCAATGATCTGCCTGATGTTTTCAATAACACAAAAATGGTTCTCTTCGCTGATGAAACATAAGTAGTTTCTTAAGATAAAAAAATCAATTATTTGAGACGTGGGTAGAGAACTTGAAAGTAATGAAGGAGTGATTTTCAGCGAATCGGTCAAAACTTAATACGTAAAAATTACAATTCTCCAATTCTATATAATCTACCAAAATTCTTGCCACAATGGTTTCTGTTTTACCCAACAAATTTCAGTTTAGTAATAATTTATATCAAGTTACAATTCTTTCCCAAAGCATTGTGCTTGTAAGGCGTCTGTGACAATGGTATACAAAAATAATAAAACGAATTGAAAAATATATCACATTTTTGCATTAAAAACAAAACTATATTTCAGGATATTCGACCAAGAAAACATAGTACAGCAATCACAATCAAACGCTACATAGATCGGTGGTCCAAGTTATAACAAAGCAGGAAGTAAAAAATAAACTGGAGGACAAAGTGAAAGTTTCTGGCAAAGGAACAATGAATTCTGAGACCGTTATCGCCGTTCTTTCCATTACATTTTATTTACTCTCACAACTTATTTGTACTGTGTATTACAAACATGTTTACCCTGAGAAACGAAAGTTGAAGCTATATTCCAGTGAAAGTATATACGACGTACAGGGTAGGATTATGCCACACCACATTTCATGTAAAGGGCTTCAATTCTTGAGACAACTCTTGGAGACAGATAGAAAATATTGTTTATATCCTCCTGCAGATATAAACAAATATTCCAGCTTCCTCATTGATAGCAATGAATACTAAATAGTTGGAATTCCATGGGATTTTATGGAATATTGATTGATAGTATTGAATAATAAATGGGCGGAATTCCGTGGTGTTATATGGACTACTTATTGATTGCAATGAATACTAAATAGGTGAAACTCTATGGAGTGATATGGACTACTGAATGATAGCAATGAATATTAAATAGTTGGAATTACATAGCATTGGAATTACATGGACTATTGATTGATAGCTATGAGTAATAAATGGGAGGAATTCCATGGATTGATTTGTATGGACTACTGATTTATGGCAATGATTACTAAATATACAATAATCCAAGGAGAAATATGGACGATCAATATACTTGATTTTTCCCATAAGGAGATGAAACTTCATGCAAATTTCTAAGTCTATAGATCAGCTCATTCTCGAGATGTCGATCGGAGATGAATTAAATAAATCAATCGCCCTGAATAATAGGCTACTGCAATTCTCAGCTAACAATAACCAAAGCCAGTTATTTATACAAAACTATAGAAGTGGATTACTTTTGCAACATCGTATTGTTTTTAATTTATTCAGACTTAGTTAAAGAAGACCATGCATCTTATGAAAAAACACTAGAGGCGATGACTTAGTATCTGTTCGATAGAAACAACCAATCACAAGACCTGTGTTTTTTCCCTACATACTTCGTCTATATGAAGCGTCTGTTTTCTATATTTTCAAGAAACGGAATAAAACTGGGAAAACTTTTTGTAAGTATCTTTTTTGGGTTTCCATTATCCCTCTACTCAAAGGCAATATCAAAGATTTAGTCTATAGATCAAACTGTTTTCTTGTTGTTGGCCTAAATTAACAACAATGAACAAGGATGAGATGTCTACTGTAACAATTCCTGCATTATCGGCATTTCAGACCAAAAGACAATAATCCTGAATATCTATGAATATGTAGAGACTAGATTTCGTAATAAACTAGTTTGTGAACTAAATATAAATGCTGAAAGTAAACTGAACTGCTTGCCTCCGAGCAGAATATAACTACTGGAACTTTTGATATCAGTTTCAAGTACCTTATTGGATTTCTCTTTATTTGGAAATCAAAGCTCAGAAACTTTGGTATAGGTATTTCTATTAAAGTTGTAGTTATATAAAGTTTAGTTATTGGATTTCATTAAGGAGTAACACAACGTATCATTGATTCTACATTATATACTGTGTAATTGATTGAGAAAGATTTTAATTAAACTGCCACAAAGTCTTTCCAAGATCCTTTCTTTGAGTTTTATTGCTACCAATAATATTGTTACATAACTATAATAGATGTATTTAACTAGAAAAAATTATATCAAAACAAAAGAAGAAACATAAACCGTTAAATATTTTAAGTATTAAACGTTGTACCTTTAATAGATATTTATACGTGAGTTATAATTTGATTTAGTTTGAATCTGTACATTAACAGTTCTGGCATATTTCCAGTTTTGCTAGTTTTTCATGGCTTGTGTACCGAATACTCCAACCTTATTCATATAGTATTAATTGTTCTCTGTATTAGTTGGCTAATTTGAATTAAATCAGCACAAGTTACGTATACTGTTTAAAGACGATATATTGTACTCAACTGACTATACATTATTTAATCATGTAAAGAAAACATTACTATGGTATAATTACCTGCTATTTACGATTACAAGCTTAATTGCAACCTGTCAATTATTGACCTGATAGAAATTAAAGTAAAATATTGAGTGGTTTATTGTTGTGTTTATAGATTTTTTAAATGTATAAGTCAGTTCGGTAAGTATTTATATGAATAACTTCATGAGAGTGTGACAAGCTGAAAAGTATTTATAAGTCCTTATATAGTATTTATATTTACTGTTATTTTATTAATATTTCCAAATGTTTTAAATAAATAATGGAAAAAACTCTAAACCCCTACAGAGTGCCATACACTAAATAATACATAATAATGGTTCAGTCCATTATTATGGACTACAACTTTATTATTACAACTACAATAGACGAAATGTAGTTCGATAGAACATAGATGTACTCAGTATTAAAAATGTTAAAGAACGATCAATAGTGCACTATCTTTCTAGTATAACTACTTTATATGTACAAAAAACATTGATTCAGCACTGACAGTATATCCTATACTACACTTTATCTTAGGCACAGGGCGTTTTACGAATAACTACTATATATATTATGATTGTTTTCTTAGTTACACATAGTTTTAAATACATTATTATCAATATATTATTGTGAAAAGTATTATCAATGACAATGTTAAAATGTTGACTACAACTCAGTCGAATTCCCATTAAGGTAACATAATCGAAGTAAAACTTTCCTACATAGAGATCAGATCCAAGGCTATATATTAGTCCATTATAAAAAATATTATGTGGTCATAATTGAAATAGTTCTGGCCTTTAAAATATTAGTTTTCAGCAAAATCCTGAAACAGTTAATTACAAAACAACTGTTCTATATATTACATTTCCGACTACTTTTGTTGCAAAGATAATTATCATTTTAGTGTCTTTAAAAATAGATTTAAATACTCTTGTATAAGACGACCGATTGTGCCAACCTTGATATTCTGCTCGAGAAGCTTAAGTGCTAAGGGGGTGTCGCTTTGAGGTGGTTTATATCCTATATTTTTGATCGAAAGCAGTGAGTAGTTTTGAATTCTGAGACAAGAAGTGGCTTCCGGGAAGTAACTGCTGGTGTGCCACAAGGCTCGATACTTGGTCCCCTTCTCTTTTTAATCTATTGCAATGATTTGCCTGATGTTTTTCAATAACACAAAAATGGTTCTCTTCGCTGATGACACATAAGTAGTTTCCTAAGATTTAAAAAAAATCAATTATTTGAGACGTTAGTAGGGAACTACTATTAGTAGGGAAACGTAATGAAGGAGTGATTTTCAGCGAATCGGTCAAAACTTAATACATAAAAATTTAATTACTCCAATTCCATATAATCTACCAAAATTATTGCCACAATGATTTCTGTTTTTCCCAACAAATTTCAGTTTGGTAATAATTTATATAAGGTTACAATTCTTTCTCAAAGCATTGTGCTTGTAAGGCGTCTGTGATAATAGTATAAATAAAAAAAAACTTATAACAATCTTTTCATTAAAAACAAAACTATATTTCAGGTTATTCGACCAAGAAAACATAGTACAGCAATTACAATCGAACACTACATAGATCGGTGGTCCGAGTTATAACAAAGCAGGAAGTAAAATAAAATAGAGAACAAAGTGAAAGTTTCTGGCAAAGGAACAATGAATTCTGAGACCGTTATCGCTGTTCTTTCCATTTCATTTTATTTACTCTCATAACTTATTTGTACTTTGTATTACAAACATGTTTTACCCTGAGAAACGAAAGTTGAAGCTATATTCCAGTGAAAGTATATACGACGTACAAGGTAGGATTATGCCATACCACATTTCATATAAAGGGCTTCAATTCTTGAGAGAACTCTTGGAGACAGATATAAAATATCTTTATATCCCTCCTGCAGATATAAGCAAATATTCTAGTTTTCTGATTGATAGCAATGAATAATAAATAGTTGGAATTCCATGGGGCTATATGGACTACTGATTGATATAAATGAATATTAAACAGTTAAAGAATTGCATAGGATTATATGGACGATTGATTAATAGCAATTATTACTCAATATGTGGCGTTCCGTGGAGTGGTATGGACTACTGATTGATAGCAATGATTAATAAGGAGACAATAATCCATGGAGTGATATAGGCGATCATAAAACTCGATTTTACCATTAAGGAAATGAAGGTTAAGCAAAATTTTAAGGCTGCAGATTACCTCATAGTAGTCGAGATATCGTTCGGACAGGAATTGAATGAATCAATCATCCTGAATAATACGCTACTATAATGCTCAGCCAACAACAATCCAAGCTAGTTATGTATACAAAACTACCCCGCCTATACAAGTTGACTACTTTTGCTACAACGTAATATTTTAATCTCTTTAGGCGTTGTTACTGATCAGGGACCTTATGTAAGAATATTAGAGGTTGTGACATCGTATCTGTTTCGATAGAAACAATAAAAATTTGTGTGTTTGTTTCCCGTTTACATACTTCGTCTATATGAAGCATCTGTTTTCTATATTTTCAAGAAACCGAATAAAACTGGGAAAAATCTTTTGTAAGTCTCTTTTGTCCCTTTATTCGAGGGCATTGGAGATTTATCAAAGATTTAGTCTATAGATCAAAGTGTTTTCTTGTTGTTGGCCTACATTAACAACAATGAACAAGCATGAGATGACTACTGAAAAAAATCCTACATTATCGGCACTTCAGACCGAAAAAAAAAACAATAATCTTAATTATCTATGAAAATGGAGGGACTAGATTTCGAAATAAACTAGTTTGTGAACTAAATATAAATGCTGAAAGTAAACTGAACTGCTTGCCTCCGAGCAGAATATAACTACTGGAACTTTTGATATCAGTTTCAAGTACCTTATTGGATTTCTATTTATTTGGAAATCAAAGCTCAGAAACTTTAGAATAGGTATTTCTATTAAAGTTGTAGTTATATAAAGTTTAGTTATTGGATTTCACTAAAGAGTACACAACGTATCATTGATTCTACATTATACTGTGTAATTGATTGAGAACGATTTTAATTAAACTGCCACAAAGTCTTTCCAAGATCCTTTCTGTGAGTTTTATTGCTACCAATAATATTGTTACATAACTATAATAGATGTATATTAAGTAGAAAAATTATATCAAAACGAAAGAAAAAACATAAACCGTTAAATATTTTAAGTATTAAACGTTGTACCTTCAATTTATAGGTGAGTTATAATTTGATTTAGTTTGAATCTGTACATTAACAGTTCTTGCATATTTCCAGTTTTGCTAGTCTTTCATGGCTTGTGTACCTAAGAGTACTCCAACCTTATTCATATAGTATTAATTGTTCTCTGTGCGAATACGTTGACTAATTCGCATTAAATCAGCACAAGTTACGTATACTGTTTATAGACGATATATTGTACTCAACTGACTATACATTTTTTAATCATGTAAATAAAACATTACTATGGTATAATTACCTGCTATTTACGATTACAAGCTTAATTGCAACCTTTCAATTATTGACCTTATAGAAATGAATAAGAATTATAAGTAAAATATTGGGTAGTATATTGTTGTGTTTATAGATTTTTTAAAATGTTTCGGTAAGTTTGTATATGAGTAACTTCATGAGAATGTGACTAGCAGAACAAATCTATTTGAATTATATAGTTCCTTATTTGTATTTCATTTTATTTCATTAATATTTCCAAATGTTTTAAATATATACTGAAAAAAATCCTACAGAGTTCAATACACTAATGATACATAATAATGGTTCAATCCTAAAATGATACATATGGCGCATATAGTAAAATTGTACTTACTTGAAACAGACTGGACCATCCGTATCTATTTACTTGAAGTATTCATTACCAATTCTGATAGCTGGAATACAAAAAAGCCATAGTGATGTATTAATAAAAAATCTTCATCTCAAAACGCACTTGACTTCCGACGTTAACAATTTGTGTTGCCTTTTCCCAGCGGTAAACGTTATACGTATAGTCCATAAATAATAGTTTTCAAGGTCTATTTTTATACACATGGCGATAAATGTGATATTTAACAATATATCGAGTGATAGTTGAATAAAATGTTGTGAAATTTTCTCGGATCAATAATAAAAAAAAGTTAGTTTTCTAATGAAAATAAAAGCAAAGCACTTTATCTGTAAGTATGACGTGTTGGTTTTCGTCCCTTACGACAAGACGCTGAGGAAACGGACTTAGTTGCGCTGAAACAACCCTTCCGCTGCTTCCGGAGTAACAGGATATTCTGGAAGGTTAAGGTTCCAGCCGCTGTCTCCTTTCAAGAGCCATGAGGAAGAATTTTGGGTGTTATTCCCAAGTCATATCCCTTCGGAAGAAAAAGAAGCCTGCTCTGATCAGTCTCTGCAGTCAAAGCAGGCAGGGGATGGCATGCCGTTTATGTTTAGGCTACGTATAACCTTTGACTTTTAGGAAACCCCACCAACTCCAGTAGTCATCTCTCGTAGTAGACTAAACCTATCGAACTATCCTTGCACCCCGGAATCTCGAAATTTGCGGTTAGTGATGTGCTGCTCCTGGATATCCCAGATTTAGGTTACCCATCTGAAAGGTATAAACCAATCGGAAATGACACCTCCTTCAGTTATATTGGTTTAAAAACAACTATATATTCCAAACGAAAATATATACAACTTCTAAAAATCTTCTACAAATATGCAACGTGTAACCTTATAGTTGCTGTAACATGCATTAAAAATTAACTAAACATTTTATTTACGAGTAGTATTTCTTTGGAAAGAAGAAATTAGGAGATTTTTCTCTCAAATAAGTTGTACGAAAGCAGCTTCTTCAGTTAACAAGTGCCACTGTTCAACAAGATCTTTCGTAATATCCCCGTTTACTTTCACTGTGACAATATTCACTTTTGTGTTCTTAAGTTGAATATTATGTGAGCTGTTACTATTTTGTTTGGTTTGTAGCATTCAGGACGTTTATGTTTCAAATATAAACGTCTTTATATAGTGATAAATATTACAAATTACTAAAATAATATTACTATTTGACTTACATAAAAATGATTTTGTATAAATACCATATTAAGTTATAAGAAGATACTTTAAAACAATAAAGGTTAACTAAATGTACTGTAATAAAATTTAGAATCTTGTTAGTGAGACATGTATTAATCCGTCACTTGATAAGAATAAATCTTTTGGTAACATTATGTCTAATTAAACTAATTAGGCTAATACGATTTTCTTGCATATACAGACTTTGCAATAATCAAATTACAAGGAGCAGAAATTAAAATCTGCTTAATTGTAACCACAGCAGCCGGCTTCTGAGAATGGTAAATCCGTATTAACATGTAAAAGTATTTTGAACTATTTAATTTAATTTATGCAGATTTTATTACTTGGAATGCTTTAATTGATTTACATTTTAACTAGGAGGTCTGCTGTCATTCTGTATGTACCCTCGCCCGATCATAGCCGTTTACATTTTTGGTCTCAACGGTATGTTATAGACAACTAAAGACTGATTTATTTTTATACTATTCCAAGCACAAAATATTCATTTTTAATATTATTAACTTATAGTTAAATTCTCCACGTAAAGCATTACGCAATTCAAACTTATTGGAATACTTTATATTATGAGAAGTTGACTGCCCTTTTAAACTGATTATTGTAACATTGCTGTAAATATACAGTGTTGGAGACTGTAAGGGATATTGATAAATGCTAAAATAAACTCCTTTTTAATTGCAAATTGCGAAAGCTTTCTTTACTATAAATATTGCCCAAGTCTAAAGTGAGTTAGGTTTAAAAGTACAGCAGAACTTTGAATTTTTCTCAACTGAAGTATAAGTAATAAAAGCAAATAACTAAGTTTCGATAGTCGGTGACTTTTATCTTCATCAGGTGACACAAATGTTTATAAATAAAGCATGCACAGATGAAGAAATAAGCTCACTAAACTATGCAAATCAATTTATTGATTTTTGTCCTTTATAATATAACTTTAAATTACAACCTAGGTAATCGTCTTTAAAAAATATTGTACTGTTTAAAAGGCGATAATAATCTGAAGCCATTGCCCTACATTCACATAATTATTAAATATGCATTACTATTGGTATACAACGAATTAAACCATTTCAATGTAAATAGCCATTACAATTTATATGATAAATCATATGTATAATGTGTGTTTAACCAGTGGTGTCAAGGGTGATTGTACAATTTAACACATGCGTAGCTAGTCTGGTATATCTCGACAGAGGCTGGACCTATCACCAATTATAATGTTTATTTAGAAAGCAATCACAAACTTCCATTTAATACTAAGGGCAATTAGGAGTTTTATCTGTGTATTTTCCCAAATATTTAAAAATATTTGTATTAATAAAAATATAGAAGAATATTCTAATTAAATTGGATTGAGTAAGGAAGGAAATTACAGACATATACAGAGGTAACTCAGTCTGTGTACAGTTTTATGGTGGAAAGGAAATCTGGTTGTTGGTTGTATCATTTATCACCCAGAACAGCTCTTGGTGGTAGGTTGTCACTCATTCTCCGCTGATATGGGACTGACTATGCGTTACGTAGATCTATTTATATCAATACAAATAGAGATATCGGTTTCATTTATGGGTATAATCTATCGATTTTACATCAAGGCTTTCATAACGTTTGCTTAAAGCTGAAAGCTGACTTTATCCACTCTAGCTATGCTTAGGCAGTAAATTTTAGTTTGGTTTTCGACCATGCCAACAAAGAAGAAAATTAACGTAGTAATAAGCTGATGATAAATAGTTAGGAAATCACTTCCTGGTGCTTGAGGTAGCTAAAAAGTCAGCACATAAAAATACCATATATTTAAAGATACATGTTCGATCAGATAGTTTGTAAGAAAAGCAATAATGCCTAGTGATAAAGTTTCGTACAAGCCTTTTCAAAGTATGATACTAAATGTCGTCATTTCAAGAAACACTTGCACATATTGGTGATGACCATTGAAGGTCATACGTACAGATGATATATTATGCTAGCGGTCTGAGGAGACTTTAAACACACGAATTGGATTTGAAAGGGACTAAGAGAAGAAGATGGAATTTAATGGAATCGATCAGTTTGGTGACCATCTAGATGTCATTCATAGGCAGACAATAAATCTCGTTGAATGTAAAGGGGTGAATATATCTTTCTAATAACACCATGGGAACACTATATATCTGTGAACTTAGGAACACTTGTGAATGTTGAGTTAACCTCTAATTCACCTTCCTTCTTATTGCAGCGTCTGGGATCTGATATTCTTACAGACAAATCCACAGTCTAAACCCAATATTTCATAGAATCAACCCTTTCTCGTCATAGCTATATTAGTAATGCTTATACTAAATTTAAATGTAATCCAGTCAAAGATAATAGTAAAGCAATAAATTGTATTACTATAATGATAACAAGATTATTTGTGCGAACCAGTATGTAAATAATAAATACCTGGTAACCAAACATTTTTGGTGTTTGATAAAGAAAACTGACATCAAATACAGTGTTTTGTGTCGAAAACTCCATCAGTAGTAGTAGATAAATATTAGATTGGCAAAGTAAATCTTTCACAGATTTGGCTTACGTAAAACAGTGTTTATTTCTATTTTAACGATATTATTAATAAAAAAATACAAGTACGAGTGTATTTGCAGTGAGATTTTAATATAGGTGATATTAAATAAACTTAGATTTTACAAAATATAATAGATTGCATTATAGATAAAGGATGTTAAAATATGCTAGAACTAAATCTTCACCAGCGTAAGGACACGTAGTATATAAACTAATTTTATTAGTTATAATTATATACGTGTGTGCATTGAGAGCCAAACTATTTCTTAGATTGCTCATATTGTACGAAAAAAGTAGCGCAACAATAACATTCAAACTTAATATATCAGTGGTTATAACAAAGCCGAAGGTAAAATAAACTTGAGAACAAAGTGAAAGTTTCTGGCAAAGGAACAATGGCTTCTGAGTCCATCGTTGCTGTTCTTTCCCTGCTTTCGTATTTAAGTTGCTAACTTATTTGTACTGTTTATTAGACAAGGTTTTTATTTGAGAAACGAATGGGTAACCAAAATTCTACGAAATAAGTTATTTTATACAATACAAACGTGCCATTCTACTGAGAAGTAGCAATGAATACTAAATATTATTAATTGGCAATCGCATTTAATGACATTCTGTTAAATGGACATACATCGTCGTAGATCTCACTTTCGTCCACGTATAAATTTAGTTTCTTGACAAATTTAAAACTTAAAATTAAATCTCTGAGTAACTTGCAAATAATTAGGCTACATGTTTTGCTACATAACGTGTAAAAATTCTAAATATTTTAATTACTTAATTTACACGTTTATTTATTTTACAATTTTCTCGTAGCCATTATGATTATTGGTAAGATTGACTTAAATATGTTTAGTAATACTCAGGAAAAATCCATGGGGTGGACCATTAAGTTTAATTTTGTACATATATTTAAATGAAACTTCAAAAAAAAATTTAATTCTGCATCACAGTTTATTCTCAAGACACAACGGGCAGACAAAAACAAAGATAAGTCCTCCCAGCCCTTCGTTGTTACTCAGCGTTGTAGACTGACATAAAGATAATTACTATCGGTGAAACGTATTTATTAATATTATTTTTTGAGACCTGTGTACTAAATATTTATTTTATGTCCAGCTACAAATAACTTTTTTCCAGTTCACTGAGTAAAAATGTTCATTTTAGTATTAATGTAACAATTAGATCTTTAATGTTTGCTGAAGCATCACTATTGTAATCAGCTGTTTATGTCGCATCATAAACCTTTGTATAGTGAAGTTAATTTTAGAGACTACTATATGTTCTAGGGTAGATGAGTCAAATCATATTCTTTCATTAACAAAATTATTTGCAGAGGAAAATAACCAAGTATATTGGATAAAATTGTGTTTGTCATTCTTTAAGTTGCACCAAAACTATTTCTTTATTACTGATACCTTCGTTTACTTATAAAACTTTATTCATACATTTTCAAAATAATTTGTAAAGGTAATAATCAGCTTCAGATTACCATTTTTTGTTGCTTAAAATTTGGGGATGACTTTGAAACCTTAAACGCCAAATTTCTTTATTAAGTTTTTCATTACAACTCATTACGAACATTGCTTATCATTATAAATAAAATTATGTATAATCAATAAACGATTAATACATTTTCTATTGGTATACAAATAAAGTACGCAGGCGTCTCCCCTGATCTGTGATAATAATAAAATAGAAAAGAAATAAAAAAAACACCATATTTTAGTAAATGTTCTTAGGACTAGTTTAATAATTCATCTGGCTTAAATATTCAAAATTTATTATGGGAACTAATTAAAATATAAATGAAAAACTATTCAATAAAGATTTTTCTACAGTATTTTAAAAATTCCGAAAGGAAAACTGGCAATCGGATTATTTATATTCAAGTTTAGTTCCCATTTTCTTGTAATTCTCCGAAAATACAGGCAGAAGTTTTTGTGATGTACATGTCTATTTTTTAAGTTTTAGTCGGTTGAACTAATTGTGTTATATCATCGGATAACAGTTTCGACAAACTGAAGAAACATTTTAATTGAAAAAAAACTATACTTGGATGAACTCATTAAGGCTTAATTAAGAAATATTAATTCGAGTTAACTATCTGACTGGAATATTTAGTTGATTAATTACATGAGTGAAATTTTATTTTAATATTTTACTTTGATGAGATAAATTATGAAATTGTTAAATATACAGGTACAAGAATGATGGTTACTGCTACAAGGTTGATTCTTTGAAGTATATTTTGGAACACACATAAAATATATTGAAATTTCCGTAAACTATAATTAAGTATCCTAATCTCTTACAATTTATTTTATAAAGCTTTATTAGTCCTTTATAATAAAATTCTACTTTTTCTGTGCTCTTTAATTATTTATTCCTTATAGATCCTTGCACCTTCAATGTTTACTGGCCACGACCAAAATATTGTGTATTTTTTATTGAATGTAAATATTTTAATATTATAACCAACGTTATATGATATATATAAACTTTTTGGCAATAAATAATAAATTGTAGACTATCCATAAAAAAATTTAATAACATTTTAGCATACGGTTAGCAGAGCTATTTATTTGAATAAATGGAAAATTTTCAATTCTATCTGTCTGCCTGGTGGGTAATGTTCCAAATATGCTTATATTTACGTAATTATGATTAAGTAATTAAAAATAAATATTGGTTTTTGCTGTTTTTGTAAAAGTATTTGTAGTTAAATCTATATATTTCGAATGTTGAAAACTGACTTAAAGTCTCAATAAATATTCTGCATAAAATACCCTTCTAGTTTGAATAGTTATGTAGACTAAAGGAAACAGGATTTTTCCGGACATTTGCCATCATTCAGTGAAACAAGAAATCAGTAACACTACGTTTCGAGATCTGCAATCTAATCTCTTCTTCTTTGACACGGGAGGATAGTAAAGTGATATCTTTATGAAGCACATTGGGACGTCACCGTACACAACAACATTGTTTCTGATACGGCTTCCAACGCCATCCTATGTATTGCTAAAAAAAAGTAGATTCTAATAGCTAAAACTATTTTAATATTATAAAAAATGGCCATTTACATTCTCCTGTTATAATAATTAAAAGCTAAAGTCTTCTAATTACATTTTAGTACATTTAAAGCAAATTAATTTTGAATTCAAACATAGTGCATGATGTTAATGTTTAATGAGATGCATATGCGTTTTCTTCTGCGATATGTCTGGTAATGCATGGTTGACATATACTCTAATCATGATAACGTATCATTGAAACAAGGTAACTTTAATACATACTGTATAGTTTCAGTTCATCTGAGTACACGAAACGTGAAAGTAGAGTGAATATGAGGTACCATCTCATAAGTACACAGCTACTTCACCTCTATTTTTCCTGTTCCACCATATGCCTGCAGAGAAACATTCAACAAAAGTTAGTTGTCTAATAAAAACTAATTGGCACTTAATCCTAAAATCTCAATAGAATTCAAACTATTTCTCTTTACTAATAAACACGTATGGGATCTTTATTGGCTGTGATTTAGACATGACTATTTCTCGAAAGGCTGAGAAATCGTCTGTCTGTCCACCCGCCTGTTTTCGAAAATAAATTGATCTTTAGACTTAAAATTTTGCATGAAGCTTAATTAATAGATGATAACGGTAAATGTTCGAAGATGGTGCATGTCACATAGATAAGCATTGGCAAATAATTTTACAATACTCCTATGGGTAAACATAAAGTCTATGAGAAAGTAAAAAAATAAATAAATTTTCAAAAGAACAAAATTCACTTAACCAAACTCTACCATGTGACTTTAACACATGTAGCCTAACTACTACTACCCATAAAACTTTATTATGTGGTGACCTAATGCGTACACTTTTATTATTGAAGCACTCATATGAAACCGAATTTATTTTTAAAATGAGAATGATCATGTGGCAATATTTCTAAAAAAGGTTAATCTCAAGATTTGTATGTGACATTTCTACATAGATAAGAATAAGATCTATGATGGTCCATGTACATCCATGAGAATTGACTGAGCATCATTAAAGCCTAATGCTCATTAGAATGGTACTATGAGTATTTTACCTGCCCAGGGGATGTATAAATTCCTTTAGTACATGGTTGTCTGTCTCCATCTCTCCTGGTCATCTCAAGAATGAAACTAGCTATGCATTATTAATTTTGCATGAAATATCGGTGATGCCAAATCTGTGACAACTAAGTACGCCTATACCTGGACATTATTTTTGCATAACTGTCAGGTTATGATATAAAGATATAAACAAAAGTTGTTTATGGTAAATAATTTTAAAATTTTTTCACAAAAGAACTAACATTTTAATGTTAAAATCACACATCACACTTGTAAAAATAATACAAATAGCGCTAAAATTATATTAGATGTGTACCCATTTCTACTTTTGGCTTCCGGGTATCTTTGTATGGTAGGACTTGCAACTCAAAATATTCGTAAGAAATAGAGAATAATTCGATTGAGATGAATTTCACTTTTATTTTATTTTATCTCATACGTTATCAACATAAGATTACACCATAGGACGTAACGCCTAACAATGCTCAAGTCTACTGTTATTATTATCGAGATGTTTTGCAGAAAGACAAACAAACAGGAAACTCGGGAGAAAGTACATTTTTATAACCCTTAGGCTAAGAGAAAACCTGCTTGCAACATTGTAAACTAAATGTTAATACAACAATTAAAGTATAAGAATTATAGAACATTAAAATTACACGTTTTAAATATTCGTTATAAAATAAAATAGCAAGATCCTCTCTCATGCAAGTAGTAAATTAAGGTATTGCCAAAGTATTGCCAAGCTAAATACGGTGATCGTGCTTCGTATTAAGGTAACCTCCAATATGTTTCATGTAAAAATGCCTCCTACCTATCCTAATATGATACAAAATTGCCAAACACAACCTAGCTTAACCTATGCTAACAAAAATCCAAAATAAAACTAACCTACCACAATCTAACCAAACGAATCTTTAACTTATCTTAACTGATCTAATATGACATAACCTAACATAACGTAATCTAACCTAACGTAACATAAACTAACCTATTCTAACATTACCTAACCTTACATGATGTAAAAAAACCGAAACAACCCTAAACTATCGTATCCAAATATAAACTAACCAAACCTATTTTTATCTAACCTACCCTATAATAGATTAACCTAACCAAACCTAAACTTAACTTACCTGACCTAACATATACTAACATAATATAATGTAATCTAACCTTACAAAACCTAACATAACAAACATTATCTAATATAACCGAACCTAAAATTACTAAATCTACCCTAACATCAAATATAACCTAACCTAACAAAACCTTTTTTCGCTAATAGAGCTAATTCTATTTCGTTAAATCTGCACGCGTGCTTGTTCGAGGTGAAGGTAATTGTACTGTTTTTCATCATACGATTAGTTTGTTTTACGCAGATTTAATAGAAATGAAATTTTCATAATGAATATATGTATGGGCTTGAGCAACAATACGCAAGCGTGTAAACACGATAACTGCCTTAATGCTTTATAATGCAGACTAAACCTTGCACTAAGTCCATATTTGGAATAAATATATTTTTAAACGGTCTGAGAAAGTAAAGTATTTAAAGTTGGTGGCCACTGCAATGCGCAAATATATTTACATCAGCCAATCCCCACGATATTCCCCACGATATATAAATTAAATCAATTTAATTTATAAGTATTTTAAATTGATTTAAACTATGTACTTATATTATTTCACTTTTCGAAATATCTTAAGAATTCCAGATATACAACGCAAACTTTTTTAAGTAGTAAACAACATTCTTGGTATAATTGTAAATACAATAACTGCAGTAGTTTTCAATAGAATTATACAGTACAGAGACTACACTTTGGCTAACCTTCGCTTATATGCAGTAGTTAAAGATTTGAAAATTATAAAAACGAATAAAATTCTTTTATGACTGAGCTATGCTAAACATTTTAACTACTGTGATCATTAAAAGTTATATTTCACACAGTTTGGTATTATCCAGCCACGAGTCTGATATCGATATAGAAACTGTCGAGTGGACAGTATATTATAATACTACCTCCTTTTCCTGTACTATTTGCCACAATAAAAACAAAGTAATATATATTGTATACTTGTATACTTTATACTTTATATGGTTTGTTTTAACTTTATTTTGACGATAGAAGGATTATGAAGGAAAAAAGATTTTTTCCTGACACTTGCCATCGTTCATTGAAAAAAATCACTGATCGCTGATTGTTTGTTGTTGTTGTTCCACTGGACGTTGGCAAATGCCCATAAAAATCCTGTTTACTTCACTTTATATTGCTTATTATTTTGCATTAAGAAACATATTTACGATTTCTGAAGGATTAGAAACGGAAGGTCCGGTCTTTAACGTGACTTAACGAACTAAGCGCTCCTTGACTTCCGGTACAATAAAAAATCAAGCGAACCACGAAGTAATGTACTTGATACAAAGTGTTATTTTTTAAAGGCCAGGAAAACTCTCGTGGTAGTGGAGTCACTTTTTAATTAATTTGGATCGCCATCTTGTTAAAAAGTATAAAACACATGGACAGACAACATATTGCATAGTAAAATAAGGACATAACTGTATCATTACTCATCATGTTACAGAAATTCTTCCACTTACTCACAGTAAGAATAAAACCAGCGAGCCATAACCATTGAAACAAAATGTACATGTTATACGTATACTTTTGTGCCATTTCATAGAGCATTATCATATTAAATTATAATTCCATTAATTAACAAAAGATATGGACTCTTTCAGTAACTTCAGTGTTACTAATACCTTTGAAGCTACTAAACCTAATATCAAGAAATTTGCACAGAGATTACAGTTACTGCTGATTAGTAAAACGCATTCCTTCATTGAATTTGTGACCTGAAACTCTCATCATTAAACATTAATTAAAAATTCTCAAGACACGTTTTACGTCTAAAACCAAAATCATATTTAGAGTTAGGAAATTTCAAAATCTTGATACTTATCATTATGATATGCTAAATGTAAACAAGGAGAACTTAAAAAATTAAAGCTGTTCGTAAAAGTTTCTAAACAACCAATTTGCATTTTGTCTCTTTTTTGATGTACCTAAAGCACGTTATGTCAGAGGGAGACAAATGTTACTTTTTCCTCTTTCATATCTCACAATAACGAGACCTGACATGTTATTTGGGGAAATATGTTATATCACGTTATTTTTTTTATTTTATTTCAAATTTCTTTATGCTTATGCTTTAAATATTATGAAACCAATCAAATTTTCTGTATGTAATAATTTTTTTTATATTTTAGTGAATTATTCGTGACAAATATAAAGCAAAAATGTTACTATTATTATAAGCCAATGGGGTCTATAAATAGTAGGTCACTGAATCGATAACAAAATACAGTATACTGAAAAAAATAATATTAACTGTACATGTTTGGTTAGAAGTAGCGATATTACTTTAAAACGTAATCAGATAATACACCTTGGTTAGTGCTGATATTTTTTTCATTTTCTAATACAGCTAAATTAATATTCATATATTCGTATTATATAGATTGACGACTTTCAGTTAAATATGGAACTGCCGTAAGAGTGTCCATTTTAGCCTTGCCATTAGTACTATCTCATAAACAACTGTAATTAAAGGAGAAATTTAGTTTTTTATATTAATATTTTATGATTGAATTAAAAATTTGTCTAAGGTTTCATCGAGACGAAAACGTTAAAATGTCTTATGGAACACTGTGTATTTTCTTGTAAAGTTGGGATAATTTATAATAGAACAAGATCGTTTACAAAATAAACTCCTACAAGATAAATTTGTATTCCAAATTCACTATTGTGATGTTGCCAATACTCAAATTAACAAACGACAAGTCTAGTAAACTCCAAGAAAATGTCATAACAATTAAGACATCTATATTCTATATTTCCGTGTCTCATTTTTAGCAATTATTTATATAACTGTATAAATCAAACTATTTGGATGCTTTTTTCCCTCAGTCTATTATTCAAAGACATGCAAATAACATAAAGGTAATTAATAATGATATAATAATAATAAACAAAAGTAACAAAGCAACCGTATCCTAAATTGTTAGATAAATCATTATAATCTTTCAAACAAAATTTGTCATTTTTGTACAAAGTCTCTGTATCGCTTAGTAGTTACAGTATCAATGCAGTAAAAACATTTAATCATAAAGAATATGCTTTTAAAATTTCACTTATCGTAATAATCTACTGTGTAATTTTTCTCGATACTAATATTTTAAGAATGTTTTATAAAAAATAGTTTAAAAAAATGTCGATTATGTGTTGCAAGTTTTTTTTAATCAGAACGAGAAGCTAAGGAAACTTCTCATTGCACTTGATCCCAAAAGGATGTTTGAACTGCTTCCGAAATGGCAGGATATTGGGGAGAAATAAGGTTCGGAAATGTAAAGACTAGCTCCTTTCGAGATCTTATACCATTCATAAATCTAAGATAATAAAGTTTGCGGCCACTTTAGCTCTGACGTGCCACCTTGAAAGAAGAAAGAAGGGTTTACCTTTGTACCAGCCACTTTAAGTAAAATCGTTTCATTCCAAGAATCAATCTCCACATTAAATTAGCCTGTAAAACAACACAATATCGTAAAGTTTTGGCAGTTTTCTACAAATAACACAACTATTGTAGGAAGGATTGATTCAATGTGAATGTTGAATTTAGCCAATTTCATCTTGCGCTTAATCCAGAGTCTGAAATCTACCAATTGAAATCTGAATTTCATTCAAATCAAATAGATCCATCAAGATAGGCACTAGGTAAATTAGTATAGATAGGGCAAACCAAACAGATCTCTTCTGTAATCAGGTGTTAATAATGTCAAAACGATATAACGCGAAAACAACTATGAACCTACTATGTTGCTAAGAGAATTTTTTGAACTCATCGTCAACTGGTTAGGTTGGTTGTCAACATTTGGTTAGTCTCATATCTCAGTACTTTTGTGATGCTTAAGCGTTTAGCAATACCGAAGTAACGGCAAGCACTAGCTACTATTGCCAAGGTACTCTGGTTTTTTATGACTTGCTCCTCAGACGAACTTGGTCTCTAGATTCCAGGAGTCGAATCTATTACATTGTTAGATTTCAGACCCTTCACTATGCAGAAGACGTAATGGAGCTAAACTCTCTATTCACATTTGCAGTTCTTGCCGAACAACAATTATTTGACAACTTTACTTTTGCTCTACTTATTGTTCTCTACTTCCCTGGTTATGGGTGGATGTTACTCTACTTATTGATGTAGCAGTAAACTCAGTAAGTTCTTTTCCGTTTATTTGAAAGCGTATGAGTTAGAATCACAGTAGGGTTTATACCATTTACCGCATATTATAAAACATTTGAAACTATAAAAAACAATCTAAGTAATAGTTAGTTATACGATTTGATACGTGTGTCCACAATAATAATGACCAAGTAAAATCGATTAATTATAAATACTCAGTAGTGTATTGCATTATTACTTTTATCTGATTCGTTTTGATAAGTTTATTCATAATATTTGCGATATTTATACAGATAAGTTGATACATATGCATTAAGGTATATATTAATTCTTTTTAACGCTTTATATATTTATTTTTAATTTGCTTGCACCATATGTTGAAATTTAAGTTTTGTGTATATATAAATAAATATATATATATATATATATATATATATATATATATATATATAGTATTATATTTTTTTATTGTTCACATATATATATCAGTACTTTTAAATTTCAATATATGATGCTAGAAAATTGAAAATATTGAAGCGTGATAAAATGTTTTGAGGTGGAAGCAAGAAACTTCTGCAGTGAAACCAATATCTAAGATCATGTTTGGATGTGGAATAAAGGAACTTTCTTTAGGCTTATCCTTTGTCGTGCAAGTTTACTTTTCAAACATAAACATTACAACCAAGCTGATATCCAAAGAGCGATTCTTTTAATCCTTTATGCATATTGAAACTAACGTTGTACAGTTACGAACGGCGAAAATAACATTTGTAAGTAACTGATCCAGTTCAACAATTAATGATATTATTTGTAGAATAAACTGTTTTATAGTGAATAACAATTAAACATGATTTCTTACGTAATTGAAAGAAGTATAGAATGGTCGTCTTTTGATCTCAAATATTGTTCCAATACCCTTGATATAAGTGAGGATTATATTTCTATCTAGGGCTAAGGTTTCTGTTTGAACTCTTAGAGACTTAAGCATTAAGAGTAAACTGGCAGAGTTCGGAAATTGCAGAATGAAATTGATTTTATAGGCTCAAATGGATTAAAATGTATTGTTTGGATTAGGATTAAATTTGTGATTTTCCTAATAAATTATTTAATACTAATTGATGAAAACTGTAGTACTTTCTAACGGTCCATACATAATTAAGACCTGGAATACTTTAAAAAATAAACTATAGAACATACTTTATTATTTTTCAATCTCATTTAAGCAGCTGGAAGTTTACAAATTTTAAAGTTTAACGTTGAAAATAAATGTTTTTGACTTAAATACGTTCCATAAAGTATAAAATCGCGTATTGAATATATGTGTTATCTAGTATCATAATGTCTTTCCACGTCTACTGAAACGGATATTTACCTGCATCATGTTTTGTTTTGTTACTATAACAACAGTGCAAGCACTGAAATAACAAAAGATCCCTTGGCTTAAGGCCATATTGGAATAACGTTTACAATATACATTGAGTTCTAGACCATATTTTAACATGATTTCCAAATCGACTGTTCCTTACCAAATAAAGCATAACAATTAAATATAATCATAAATGAAATGTCTGTGAAGAAGAAACAACTTAATTTTTAAACGTTAGTGATATTCAAAGTTGATAGTAATTTAATTTCTATAGTTCCGACAGAAATAATACAAAAATAATTCTTAATAACTTAAAATGTATTATAAAAACATGTTGTACATTTTTACATATGAACATGTATGATATTTTCTTTATAATAAATCGTTTCATTTCTAGCTATAAAAACTGTTCACAAAACAAAAAAGTAAATTTATTTTATTTAATCGTAATTAATGTAAGAGAGAAGCAATACTTTTTTCCTCAACTCAATTTTAACAGGAAATTAAAGTAAATACCGGTTAATCCCTACGGTTGGTCCCCCTCCCAAATGGAATACAGTCATTATATAAAACACACATAAAGGATATGTGTATATACCACTATATCACAACTCATACAACGATGTTATTACTTATACTAATTCTATACTACTATAAAATAATTCAATTTCTGTACGGAACTGTTTACTATATTAAGCCACATCATAATAACGTATTGGGTTATTTCTTAATAGTATGAATAAGTAGTGCTTAACTAAGGTGTATTTTAACCTATATTATAAACTATAAAATATTTGTATTTATACTTACACTAAAATTAAGAAGTATTGTTCCTTAGAGATAAGGTCCGCTGTAACTATTAAGATCCGATGATAAGTATTAGTTAAAATAGCTGCACCCTTAAATTTGTATTAGTATCACTTCTATGACCTATAATTATGAAATTTATTTAAACACTTTTAAATTACTAGTTTTGTAGTTTTAAGTACAAATTATACACTTTCGGCAATTTTTTAGGTGTCCAGGGTTAGTTAAAATGTATACATAGTTTAAAGGTTTGATTGTAACACAAGGTTTTTATTCAAGTGACCCTCGTCACAAAGTTTGGATAAAATGTTTCCATGTTAAACACAATAACATAAGATGAATAGGTACTGCATTGTGAATAGAGCTAATTCAATAAATTTGAAGCTTTTACGTGAGAGTCACAATATGTTAGGTTGTAGTAAAATAAGTTAATATTTATTGTATTACAACTTTAATTTTTATATTAGACTAGCAGTTACCCGCGGTGTCGCACAATAGTTCGTAAGTTTCGCATCTTTATGGGCGTTTCTGGTTCGAGTGATCTATATTGTAGACGCCAATGTCGAGTTTGTTTTTTTTGCTACGATCATTAAAATACGTTAAAAAGTATATATTTATGTCCAAATTAATTTGCTTCTGTATTAGTATTATTTATTCCATAGTTTATTTTGCCATTTTCCGATCAAGAAAACATAAATAAATTTTCAGGTATGAGAAGCCTACAGCTCTGTCAAAAGACAATTAACATAGGTTTCAAAACAGCCTATCAACAGTATAGTAAAAGTTAGACTACTTTGCCTTTTATATCTGCACTGATAGCAGTTACTCACTGCTTTGTACGCAATATAGTAGGTTTTGCACCTGTATAAGGGTAATTCCTGTTCAAGTGATTTTTTCCAACGAAAATGTTGGGTTTTCTTGTTGCCACAATAAAGACAATTTGCTGAAAAATTTATATTTATGGCCATCGCAATTTTTTCTGTTTTTTTTTCAATAACTTTCCTTTTTCTCGATTATGAAAATATATGCCACAAATAAAAGAAGGTAACTGTGAAAAGTGAACTAAGATGGGTTTTATATTCATTCTTAAATTTATAGTAAAATTTAGATAGTAAAATAGTATTTTCAGATGTAATACTTAATATTGTATAAAAATTTACAGTTCAAAGCACACGAAAAATGGCCCTACACATTTTTTTTTATAAATTGAAAGTTACTATTAATATTTTTAACATTTTTAATTGGAAATGGTTTATTAGTTCAAAATCATTGTCCGGCGAACATTCATCTAGCATGAATGTTCATAACACATAATTCTTATGAACTGCTTCATATGGAGTCTGAAGAGTCAAAGTTCAGACCATCCTAGGTTTTCGGACAGTTTCTAAGATCTATGAGTACTTACCTAATTGCTGAAATCTAAAGCAGTATAGAAATCATAATTTGTTTTTTTTTTCAGTTTACTCACTATAAATATAAAAATATTTCAATTAAAAAACTGTTTTACAAATAACAGTCGATTAGATTGACTCTTTTAACGAATTTTTCAAAAATTTAGAGACCAAAATATAATTTCTCGCTACTGTAAATACCAGTAAGGCCTAGCACGGAGGGAGTTTAGAAATATGAATAGAGCTATATTCATCCCATGGATCATTAGAATTTCAAATTAAAATTTCAATACAATCGGTTGAATTAAATTAAAAGAAACAAACAACAATACTTTCATGTTTATAATATTACTAGTATGTTACGAAATATAATTTGAGCCTGTGTTCTTATTTTACTTAATTTTAAGTAAAATAAGAATAATTGAAATATTATTAGATGTTTGAAAGAAACGTTCTTTATCCAATGCCTTAACGTGCAAAGCTCCAAGGCCTTAATACATTAGTAATGGATGATTACAAGCAAAAAAGGATGAATATTTAATGTAATTACCAAGGAATGTCTTATTAGTAAATCCTCATCTCTGTTGCTTTTACTAAAAGAAGTGGACAGTCATGTTCTACAAAACATGACCGAGTTCGGAATAGTTTTATTCCCTTACATTAAACTTTTTGTAAAACTAAACAAATTTAACAAATGGAGCCATAACATCTCCTTTTCCTTAATATCACTAGGGAATGTTAAATCATACATAATTTCTACAACGTTTTTCTAGACAAATTATGAGGCAATTTGTTAGTATAGAGTCACGTGGGAAGCCACCATACCTCATTCGTCTTAATATCACCAGGGAATGTTAAACCATACATCATTTCTACAACGTTTTTCCAGACAAATTATGAAACAACTCGTTAGTATAGAGTCACCAGGGAAGCCAACATACCTCAATCGTCTTAATATCACCAGGGAACTTTAAATCGTATATCATTATCTGCAACGTGTTTCCCCAAACAAATAACGAGACAACTAGTTAATATAGTAACGAAGGGAGCAAAAATATCTCATTCCGTTCAATATCACCAGCGATGTTAAATCATATATGATTTTCTGCAATGTGTATCACAAACCAAATAACTAGACAACTAGTTAGTATAATCACCAGGGGATTCACCATATCTCACTCGACTTAATACCACCAGCAATTGTTACGTCTTATATCATTATCTGCAATGTGTTTCCCCAGTCGAATAGCGAGACAACTAGTTAGTATAGAGTCACCAGGGGATTCAACATATCTCATTCGGCTTAATACCACCAAGGACTGTTACATCTTATATCATTATCTGCACTGTGTTTCCCCAATCGAATAGCGAGACAACTAGTTAGTATAGAGTCACCAGGGGATTCACCATATCTCATTCGGCTTAATACCACCAAGGACTGTTACATCTTATATCATTATCTGCAATGTGGTTCCCCAGTCAAATAGCGAGACTACTAGTTAGTATAGAGTCACCAGGGGATTCACCAAATCTATTCGGCTTAATACCACCAAGGACTGTTACATCTTATATCATTATCTGCACTGTGTTTCCCCAGTCGAATAGCAAAACAACTAGTTAGTATAGAGTCACCAGGGGATTCACCATATCTCATTTGGCTTAATACCACGAAGGACTGTTACATCTTATATCATTATCTGCACTGTGTTTCCCCAGTCGAATAGCGAGACAACTAGTTAGTATAGAGTCACCAGGGGATTCACCATATCTCATTTGGCTTAATACCACCAAGGACTGTTACATCTTATATCATTAACTGCAATGTGTTTCCCAGTCGAATAGCGAGACAACTAGTTAGTATAGAGTCACCAGGGGATTCACCATATCTCACTCGACTTAATACCACCAGCAATTGTTACGTCTTATATCATTATCTGCAATGTGTTTCCCCAGTCGAATAGCGAGACAACTAGTTAGTATAGAGTCACCAGGGGATTCACCATATCTATTCGGCTTAATACCACCAAGGACTGTTACATCTTATATCATTATCTGCACTGTGTTTCCCCAGTCGAATAGCGAGACAACTAGTTAGTATAGAGTCACCAGGGGATTCACCATATCTCATTTGGCCTAATACCACCAAGGACTGTTACATCTTATATCATTATCTGCAATGTGTTTCCCCAGTCGAATAGCGAGACAACTAGTTAGTATAGAGTCACCAGGGGATTCACCATATCTCATTTGGCTTAATACCACCAAGGACTGTTACATCTTATATCATTATCTGCACTGTGTTTCCCCAGTCGAATAGCGAGACAACTAGTTGGTATAGAGTCACCAGGGGATTCACCATATCTCATTTGGCTTAATACCACCAAGGACTGTTACATCTTATATCATTATCTGCACTGTGTTTCCCCAGTCGAATAGCGAGACAACTAGTTAGTATAGAGTCACCAGGGGATTCACCATATCTCATTTGGCTTAATACCACCAAGGACTGTTACATCTTATATCATTATCTGCAATGTGTTTCCCCAGTCGAATAGCGAGACAACTAGTTAGTATAGAGTCACCAGGGGATTCACCATATCTCACTCGACTTAATACCACCAGCAATTGTTACGTCTTATATCATTATCTGCAATGTGTTTCCCCAGTCAAATAGCGAGACTACTAGTTAGTATAGAGTCACCAGGGGATTCACCATATCTATTCGGCTTAATACCACCAAGGACTGTTACATCTTATATCATTATCTGCACTGTGTTTCCCCAGTCGAATAGCGAGACAACTAGTTAGTATAGAGTCACCAGGGGATTCACCATATCTCATTCGGCTTAATACCACCAAGGACTGTTACATCTTATATCATTATCTGCACTGTGTTTCCCCAGTCGAATAGCGAGACAACTAGTTAGTATAGAGTCACCAGGGGATTCACCATATCTCATTCGGCTTAATACCACCAAGGACTGTTACATCTTATATCATTATCTGCAATGTGTTTCCCCAGTCAAATAGCGAGACTACTAGGTAGTATAGAGTCACCAGGGGATTCACCATATCTATTCGGCTTAGTACCACCAAGGACTGTTATATCTTATATCATTATCTGCACTGTGTTTCCCCAGTCGAATAGCGAGACAACTAGTTAGTATAGAGTCACCAGGGGATTCACCATATCTCATTTGGCTTAATACCACCAAGGACTGTTACATCTTATATCGTTATCTGCAATGTGTTTCCCCAGTCGAATAGCGAGACAACTAGTTAGTATAGAGTCACCAGGGGATTCACCATATCTCATTTGGCTTAATACCACCAAGGACTGTTACATCTTATATTATTATCTGCAATTTGTTTCCCCAGTCGAATAGCGAGACAACTAGTTAGTATAGAGTCACCAGGGGATTCACCATATCTCATTTGGCTTAATACCACCAAGGACTGTTACATCTTATATCATTATCTGCAATGTGTTTCCCCAGTCGAATAGCGAGACAACTAGTTAGTATAGAGTCACCAGGGGATTCACCATATCTCATTTGGCCTAATACCACCAAGGACTGTTACATCTTATATCATTATCTGCAATGTGTTTCCCCAGTCGAATAGCAAGACAACTAGTTAGTATAGAGTCACCAGGGGATTCACCATATCTCATTCGGCTTAATACCACCAAGGACTGTTACTTCTTATATCATTATCTGCACTGTGTTTCCCCAGTCGAATAGCGAGACAACTAGTTAGTATAGAGTCACCAGGGGATTCACTATATCTCATTCGGCTTAATACCACCAAGGACTGTTACATCTTATATCATTATCTGCACTGTGTTTCCCCAGTCGAATAGCGAGACAACTAGTTAGTATAGAGTCACCAGGGGATTCACCATATCTCATTTGGCCTAATACCACCAAGGACTGTTACATCTTATATCATTATCTGCAATGTGTTTCCCCAGTCGAATAGCGAGACAACTAGTTAGTATAGAGTCACCAGGGGATTCACCATATCTCATTTGGCTTAATACCACCAAGGACTGTTACATCTTATATCATTATCTGCAATGTGTTTCTCCAGTCATAAAGCGAGAATACTTTTTTCTAAAGAGTTTCTTGTGGGGGTGGGCATTATATTTCATTCGGCTTTATGTCACCAAGGAATGCTACATCATGTATTATTTGCTGATCGCTTCATTAAATCGTCGAAGTACCACACTCTCAGCAATCTTTGATTTAAGTAAAATGTTGTCATTTATTTTATTCCACTTAACTAGACTGCAAACTCTATAAATCGGTTAAATTTTACCAATATAAATAAACCAGCATAAATGGTTTATTTTATTAAGTTGTAAGGTATAATTAAGTCGGTACTAAAGTTAGGGCTTGTTTTACTTACGTATCAATTTACAAAATCTAATACTGTATATCTTATGCGTTACACTATTTTACATTCTTTTTATTAATACTATTTAGAACATGTAAATTTTTACTAAAAGAATCCACGTAAGTTTTAAAAAAAATTCAGAGAAAAATTGAGAAGCTAATGCTTATTATATCATTTAAACTGATATTATGGTTTCAATTAGAAATATAACTTTATTGGTATACAATGGTTTGTTTCAGATAACACTTTAATAGTCAACGTAAATAATTATGGTAGCTTTATTCTAAAATACATCCCTGCTAAAAATCCCTTTCTCATCAAAAATTTTTTACTAAAAACAAAAATGTACGTTGTTTGCTGAGACCAGCGATCACATAAAAGAGACTCTCGAATCCACCAGTAATACAGTAAAGTTTGTCTAGTACACATTGCTACCAATACTTTTCTTTCAACATTCTCTTTGATTCCTAAATCAGTGGAATCTTTAGGCTATTTTTACGTGTCTATGTTTGTGTAAACATCAACTTAGCGTAATTTTTTTATTTTTCTTATATATTTGTATGAAAGTTTAAAAATAATAATTGCATCTGTATTTGTTTTTATTTGAACATTGGGCCTTGCAATACTAGTGACACGAAATACATGTGAAATTCTACATAATATTAAACTAATTATTAAACCCAAGGCAGTTTTCTTTAATTTTATACAAATTTTAAAATTGCAAACACATTCTCATTATTCATTAACTAAATAGCAATTCTCACATTCATAGTAGTATTTATCTAAGAGAAACAACAGATTTGGCTCTCTTACCTTTTTTTATGAATGCAAAAACCTATTGATTTGTTCCTTTTACTTCATTGATCTCCTTTATTTTACAAGGCGTTAATAAACATTTCTGCAGCCTTCAAGGTTTTTTGAAACTAAAGACACAACAGTGATTGTAATACTATATCATTATTACATACATACTATCTACTTGAGTTTTATAATCATCAATAAAACAAAACTCGTTTGTTATTACGTGTTTAAATGTTTCCAGTGCCAGTGAACAAAGGTGCAGTACAATTTCTATATAAATAAATACAAGTCAAAAATAACATTTATCAAACCCATTATGTTTATAATCTAGCACCGTCATATTCTTCACTTCCAGATGATAATATAAAAAAGGCCTAATAATATATGAAATGGATAATTATTACATTTAGTGTCACTGTATTTATGTAGAATGGAACACTGTGCTATGAACAGGAGGAGGTGACATAAAGCTGAGTAGCAGGAAATGGCACCTGTCAGTTGAATAAGCGGTTTAACTTGCTACATAATCGTCACCAGTAAATCGTGCAAGGTGTAATGCATGAGTTGCAACCGGCTGTGCTGGTGACGTCACAACCAATGATTGTTCATTCATTGGAGTAAATTTAACCTTACTCATGTCTGGCCTTATGCATGAAGACATTTAATATTAAATCCAAAGACAATTAATTCTCGAAAATTTGGAAATCAAATTGGTAGGTTATTCCATCACCTAAGAAACGAACTTTTACAAATTGAAATCTCAATATAACCTGTTAATCACAATTGATGCCACACGATATTCTATATAAAAATTATTGCTAAAATGATACTACTAAAAGTTACTTTGGTATAATATGGGAAAACATTTATAACTGGTGCAGATCATCGAGCATACAGGTACAAAGAAATGTATACCTGCATCAATACATCGGTTCTTGGTAAACTTTAATGGTGTGCAATTCATCAGTTATTTTTTGTTGCTCCACAACAAATGCTCTCAATTTAGCATTTCAAAGGATATTTCGTTAAAAATATATATTTAAATATTTTGAGTTCTTCAAAATTACAGGTAACATTTATAACTGCTTTCCAAGTTGTAAAGAACCATAATTTTTTGTAAGTGTACAACCACAAGGTGGTATTGCATACTAATTCCTTTTTATTACCTGGAGTATACAAATAAATGAGTTAAATTAATTCAATACACGCGTAAGTAAAGTAGTGTCTAAAATATATTTTTGGATCACAAGTCATGTTGTACAATTTTGCTATCGCTGCGTATATCTAGCCAACAGACGATAAACAAACGTACACAGTGTATTAATACATAATCAGTGATTAATAGACTAACAGTATCATGAATGTGGAGTCTCGTTTGTCATGTGATCTAGTATTTTTATAATTTGTTGTTCTTTCTTTAATGAACTTTTTATCTTGACTATTTCTGATTTGCTCTTTAGTAGTAAAGATAGTAGATAGTAAAGTTGCTAGTTACTTTCTTTTATGAATTAAGCATTTCTGTGTGATATGCTGTGACAGATATATCCCTTATCCTGGCGTTTTGTGTTCCCAACATGCAAACCAACACGTTGCGTTATCGTGAGATCCGTCTTCAGGCCATGTTTCACGATTTACATGCGTAGTCTCTATTTTCCTCTTTTTGCTAAGGAGAAGTTGATCTCCTTTACTTCTTTTTTCCCGTCCTCATGGCCCACTGGCCTGTAAGAGGATTTTAATAAACAGAAAAAGAGGGAGAGTCAATATATTACAAGGTCGATGGTACTGATAAAAAGACGGTCACAGACAGGATTCGAATGTGCGCTTTCTTTAACCCAGACTCAAAGTCCAACGTTTTAGACTGCTCGGCAACCGGCACTCCCAACCTGTTGTGAACAAGAACAATAAATTAAATGTTTTCCTAAGTTAACTGATAATGTAAGGAATTTTGTACAAACAGGCTTGTAAAGTAAAATCGTGTCCTTCATTACTATCAAAAACGTCTTTAGTTTCCCAGCTCACAGAAATATAGTTTCCCTTTGAACCTTAATATTTATCAATCGTCAGTATTTTTTTGCTTTTAATCATGGTTCGGCTTGGTATGAATATCATAATGAGAACTTATTTATGATACCAGCCACGTGAGCTTAACTAAAATTAACTTCAGTAACTGTTTACTGTAAAAATTTACATTGAAAGTGTGCAAAATTACAGTTTAATATTGAAATTATAATGGATACTACGAAAGTGTGTGCAAATTATAGCTACGTAAAACCATAATTACCATGGTTTAATTAATTAAGACCTAGCGTGAACACACATCGTAATCAATAAATCCAGATCAGTAAATTTTATGACTCAGGGAAAATTAATGAATGTATATTTGTAGCTCATCAATGTACCTTTTCAATGAGAATTTAAACAGCATATGCGTCAGAGAGAATGTAATGTTGTTAATGTATTTTTTTAGTGAGGAGCCGATTCGAAGTCCCGGTTGGTTATCATCTCCTATCAGAAATCCATCTGAAACTTGTGTACCACACAAAATCAAATAAAACAAATTATACTGAAAACCATATACTTTGTCGCGGAGATAGAGAGATTGTATTAAAGAAATTATAAAATATTAAAATAAAAAATTAAGTACCCTATTTAAATACCAAACTTATAATTCACTGTGGAAGAACAGGGGCCTTAATAGATTCATAAAAAACTTTCCCAGATTATGACTAAGTTCTTTATAAACTAGTTTATAGACAATACAAATTGTAATCATTGTGTGAAAACCAGTATAACCAAATATATCAGAGTAGAACATATAATATTTTCACACGGGAAGATATTATAATATAAGGCCTTTGAGATACCGACTGGAAGGCACTCAACGCCAAAGCTGTTTGAACACTGATAGCTTTGAAACCATTCTTGTCAATGTTACCTCACAACCTCGGATTTTATACTTAACGCTTCAATGGATTCACAAGTATAGGCTACGTAAGAGTAATGTAATATGAGATTTATATGATCAAGTATTTGTATTAAAACTGTTAATACTGTTCATTATTAACAAGATGATTAGGATATAAAGAAATTATAACATGATTACTTAGTGCACTCACTTTTGCAACGTAACAAGTATAACACAGTTAATATATTAAAGTATACAATATCGGCCACAGGAACTCCATAACATTTAAATAAATGTCCAAAAGATTTGTTGTATTATATAATTTATAGAGCTAACTGAAAAGTGCAAATGAATAAGTATATAAAACTTGCGTTTACGTGAAATCGTGACAGATATTTCCAATATGAAGGTACTCATTCATCAGTCCTGCCAGTTTCTTAAGGAGTGATGTTTTATTGTATAAAACCTGTTCAAATAACAAATAATAAACTTTTCATATAATATTATCGTAAAACACATTGAAATCAATCGTATGAATCTTAATTGATATTTGTGTTATAGTATATCACCTTAAGCCAACTGGTAATGGAAGCCTTGGTTTTATGCGTGATAAGAAGTTTTCATCCCATACTTTATTTAATACTGGAGTGATGTAATAAAGTAATTTCGCGACTATTACCATAAGAATCTTGGAAATACTTTTCGAAATCGTTTCAATACAAAACTATAAAAATATTATACAACACGAAAATGATTATATTTTCATTGTTTCCATTCACTAGTGTCCAAGAGCGCTGTTTAATCAAAAATAACAAATTTTAGTTCAAAGTAAACCTACGTCTTAACAATTTTAGTGTAAATAATTGATTGAATTACCGTAACTAACTATGATTAGTCCCTCAAAATATTGATTACAACTAGCTAGAACTGTAACTAAATCTACTTGGAAATTGACATCTCACGTAGACTCTGTCTTGCAAAATGTTTCAGAAATATTGTAAATAGTTAGATTTGTGAATGGTAAATAAAATGATAGCAAATTTCAAATCTCCTGCTCCACGGCTAATGGATGTACTAATTCGGAAAACATAGATAACACTTTGCTGGTAATGTCAGCAGATCAGTCTCTGTCAGTAGACTTCGTTATTTTGCCGTTACATTAACAGACGACTTTATTAAACACTACTCACATTTATGAATGCAATATTTTCTGGATCTGCTCGGTCTCAGTATGATCAAAATTGATGAAAAATATTTTTACAATAGTAAGTTGTCATGAATACGATTAAAATATGTCTGCTATCAATAAACAGAGCAATGCATGCTTAGCTTTGTGTTCTTTTTGATATTAAGTTATTGTTTACTGTTACTAATTTTCATTTAGAACATGAGTAAATTCCACATTATGACATTGGAAAAAAAAGAGGGATATCGTCAAACTGGAAATTTTTACCTTAACTGCACGACGTATATTTTCGGGTAGAGTGAGATGCGTGGACATGGGCATTTTATATATCGAAATTAATGAATGGTTTTTCTTAGTTACGCACTACGTCGAAATCAGCTTACACTTATTTTATAATGTGCCTGTACTAACTGTAAGCATATTTTCTTGCTATAATCATAATACTATGTTTAAAAGCGGATTAATATAACTGAAAAAAACATACATATTAAGAAATAAAAACATATTATTATAGAATTGAAAAATTAATGATTTTTCGTTCAAGATCTTTTGTACCGGCCATGGTGGGAATAGTTTTTTAAATGTAATTGTTGATTTTAGCTCAAGTTCACCTTCCTCTTAGTGCAGGGTTTGGAAAATGAGTCAGTGACGGACTTCACTCTTGAATCCGTTTTGATTGTTCGTCTGCAGAAATCCAATGCAATTCGGTGACAAAGAAGCTTAAAATAAACTTTTCGTTTCGACGACAAAAACACCTGGTCTACATAATATAGTGTAATGTAGTAGCATCAAACAAATAGTTCACAGTTCTGTTATACCATATATTAAGTACCGCCCTTTATATTACACCATATAAAGACCGGGTCTGCAGTCAATGACAACATCATTTACGAGCAGGCAGAGTTACAGCTCGTAACTGTCACTGTTACAATGATGTACGGTTACTATCTGACAACTCTTCTCAACTTAATAACATTTTGTTATAATTGGGTTCTCTGTGTGTCACTTCGATAACAATGTTTTGTCGCTTCAACAATATTTGAAATCGTCACGTGGATTGACAATTTTTTTATACAGAAAAAATGTGCTGAGCTATAGGATTAGTAAGTGATGAACTCTGTGAATAGTTATACATAGTGTTCCAGAACACCTGACTTAGATGTCTAACGGTCTAACGGCTGAACTAGAAAGATCTAACATTTTATCACTGGAGCTCATGCGGCACTACTTGTAAAAACATTGTATATACTTTCGCATTATAAAAAAAATTTTATTTCCTACAGTTTTGTAGAGGTTAGATATGGAAAAGATTTTTAAAATGTGAAAGCTACTAAAGGTTTGACTGTTTTTATTATGTAGTATAAACGCCCCCTTAACGTTTAAATGTTTCGATTATGGGTAATTTTATTTTCTCAAAGAAGTAGTTCTTGGAACAGTAGAATTGTTTTGAAAAAAGTCACTCTTGCCAATCTTTTTAGTTGTGGCATTAGGTATTGGAAAAAACATATTCTGATGTGTCATAATACTTAATTAGTTGTGACAAATAACAATATTTTCTATACAGTTTTGTTTTTACAATATAGACCACAGTGTTTTTAAAGCAATAAAAATAATACAGGCTTTTCATTACCAAAATTTTTATGATGCAGTCACCTTTAAATTATGTACAGCATGACGTATGTTTGGATTTGAAAGTTTTGGGATTAGAACGCAGAGCTTTCTGGTTTGAGGATACCCTGTATTTTTATAGAGTTTAAATTATTTTAAACGATTATTTTACTTATCATATAACTAATACTGATATAAAATACTTCTTTACATATATATCGTAAATATAAACAGATTTTAGTAATTTTGTACATATATAGCCTATTTTTACTGTAAAATTGGGATATTTAGATATAAGTTTTCGTGCATTATAGATATGAAAAGTGTTATATTCTCAAGTAATATAAACTAATTTGGTTTCGTTAGTGTTTGCTTACAGTGGGAGTACAATGTTTTAACTAGTATAACATATTTCAGGAGCATTAATTTGCGAACACGATCATTACATTAGTTGTAAATAGATCCAAACAAAACCTGGTATATAGGCAGAATTTTTTACATATATTTTTTACGTTTTTATCCAGTTTTAACCAACTAATAGTTTCAAGATAGTGGTAAATCTCATTTTGACCATATTTTCATGCGGACTATTTCAAAATATATATAAAAACTCATAAAGTTTTAATTAACTTCAAATTACATATATTCCTACTTATATTTCTATTGTGTTTTAGGTTTTAAGGTTGAGTCAGTTTAAAATTATGGAAGTAGACAATTAATTGAAATAAAAATGTTTTTCAAAAGTGATTTCTGAATAATTTTATTTAACTGTTATCCACGTTTTAAGAACTAGAAAAATAATGGAGAGAAATATATATGGTTTTATATTTATAGCTGGGCAGGTGAACAAGTAGTGTGATGACTAGGAATTAAGACTCATTCTATCTCAAAACTAAAACGTTTGTACTTTTGCAGTTTTCTGTCGTACATGATTACATAGCGTAAGTTTTTATTTTGTCAAAAGTTAAAATTTAATTTAAATTAACCGTGGTTTCATTATATTTTACTGAAATCACGGTTTGGGTTTCTTCTTGGACCATAAATCTTATTATGGTTACAATAACCATAGCCGAAGCCACTGAAGAGGTCAGGGTGTTTCATACTAATATGCCACATGAGAGTCATATGTACTAAGCAGAGCTCTGTATTAGTAACATTGCTACTATTGATGTGTTATGCCTATTTCATATTCCTCGTTTCATTATATTTTTTCTTCTTCTATCAACACAACAGTTAAAATAAACAGACAACAGGCAGGTAAATACTTTACATTTAGTTGTTGTTATTGAGGGGTTTTTTGGTACAGAAAGCTGTCTCCTAATTAAACATACAGAATAAATTATCTTTTTACATTTATATGAGCTGTGAAAAAAGCATTGAAGTGTTTTACATACAAATTAAAAAATTTTATTCCAAACACATATTTTTTGAAATTATTGTATTATTCTACTATTATTCGTGGCGGAAATGTAGTAAAAAGAGGACTTTTTATATAAAAATTCACTTTTCACTTCTCGGATTCCAAAATATCACCTATTTTCAGTGTTTAGAGTTTGTTGTTTACAAATAACTAATTTTTTTAGCATATCGTCACAAATATATACACAATAAAAACTATACCCCTTTTATAGATACACCATGCAAGAAAAGTATAGCAATGATCTAAATATTACAAATTTGATAGAATTCTCCAAAACCGAAAATGAGTGTAAGGGATGATTAAAAAAATATATACACTGTAATAAGTTTCATACAAATAGTACCGATTACACATTTTTCAGTTATTAAATATTTTGTAAAAAAAATGTTATTTGGAAAATATTCGATCATTACTAGTTAATAAAATTAAAATATATCAGATTTCTCTAGGTATGTTCATTTAACCATGATATTTTGTCATACATTCAATTGCTGGTGATTGTACGAAAAATATTTAAAATAAGGAAATTCTAAAACTTATCAACACTTTTCAAAAAAGGCGTAACATATTCAGATTTAACCTCACTGGACGGATTGTGTCAATGAACCCTTTGGGATCAAGGGTAAAAAATAGCCATCGTTAAAGCCGCATGAACTTTGAGTCTCCGATCATTTGAGCTGATATCATCTTCATAGCTTTATAGTGATATATCAGTGCGCTATTGCATAGTATATACCGTATGTATTTGAAGCTCTTGAAAGTCCAAATAAAGATTCTTATTCTGAAAAAAACCTGTTGTTTACGAATTATTCATGAGAGTAAAAATATATTTCAAGACTCTCTCGATAATGTTTTCCTGTTTGTCTTTCAGATTGTAGAAATTCATATTATTACACAGGGAGTTAAGAAAGTAACGCATGGAATTGATAATTCCCAAAACATTACAGACGAACCCATAAAACTTGGTACATCATTACTGTACCTATAAATCTACTCACTGAAGTAACTTGTGATGTACATAATTATAAAGTGAAATACATAAAATTAAAATCTTTCCGGTTTTCTAAGTACCTCCATTTAACATTAATATGTTATTCCATTTTATAATACATTTAATTTCCGGTTATTTTACAAACAATAATAAAAATATGTAAAATCTAAAACTCATCAACACTTCACAAAATGTGTAAAATATTCAGATTTAACCCCAAAGGGCGGATTGTATAAATGGACCCTTTGGGATCAAGGATGAAATATCGCCATCGGTAAAGCCGTTTGAACTTTAAGTCCTATCATTTGTGCCGACATTATCTCCATATCTTTATGGTCATATATAAGTACACTATTGCATATTTTATACTATATGAACCAATGTGAAGTCCAACTAAAGATCCTTATCTTGAGAGAAACTGATGTTTAAAACATAAACAAAAAGTTATTTATAACAGTATAAATATATATTTTAAGTTACCTCACCAATGTTTTCAAATTTGTCTTTCAAATTCCAGAAATTAATATAATTCAAAAGTCATTAAAAGTCCCGTACGAGCTTTACAATTTCCGAACGATTAGAAGTAAAGGATTAAAACCGGGTACACCATTACTGCACGTATAAACCTACTCATTGAAATAACTTGTGAAATAAATAGAGTGTTTTAGCAGAGATGGGTGTAAATGGAAAACCCGGTATCAGTTATTTTAATAGAGCTGTTATTTTAAGGTTGTGTTTTGGACTTTACTTGATATACGTCTTACATTACCTTATATTGACCTGTAACAATACGGGAATTATCAAGCCCGTGCGGGACTTTTTACACCCTCTATAACCACGGCTTGACCTGCAATATTGTCATGCCTCATTCCGTGTACTTGATTGAATAGCTCTGAAGCACTATTGCGTGAAACTATTTTAGATTGATGCAGAGGAACACTAAAGTCAAAGTTAATGGCTTTCTTGGTAAAATCTATTTCAATATAATACGATGGGTTCCTATGATATTTTTAAAATTAAATGAAATTAGTTTACCATCAGTTAACCATATTTTGGCGTTCATGATAGCAAGGACTAGGGTTAAGCAAAATTGAGACTGATACTTATTTCAGTTTTTTCACTTCTGGTTTAAATTAATTATATTTTTAACGTAAATTTGGAAGTTTTTAATTAGCCTCGAGAAACAATATATTATAGTGTGTTCACATAAGGGTGTCTCACACATTTCTGCAGGTGAATCACTTCATAATTTCAAGCAAAAAATATCCATAAGTCGAGTTATGTATTGTTTGGCCACTAGCCACCATTTTGTTTTTTTATAACAAATTCTTGTATGTAGAACTTATAAAGCTAAATAAACCGAATTAACACATAGGCCTAAATAGATAAGAGGAAAATAAAAAAACATTATAGTTTTATATTTTTAATATTAAAAAAATATTTAAATATATATGTGATAAGTTAAAAAACAAAACATTCACGGTATCTGTAAATGTGTACTTTACACAAACTATTTGAGCAATTGCATTATAATCATACGCCTGTACAAGCCGGATGCAGAAATACTTTGTCTATTGTTAGGCTTCAGCTGTATATAGGGTATAAAACTTTTACAAGGTCCCAACTACTTGGAAATTTTTACAACAGTTCAACTGTCCTTTTTTCAATAACATCCGTCAACGAATACGCTATCACGACCACGTGAAAGATACGCCGGAAGCGCCAAACATGTCGCAGTTGTGAGACATCAGTTGATCCTGGTTTGTGCAAGCAGGAAGTAGCTACTTTTGAAAAAAGATATGTAGAAAAACTAGTGTATGTTCTTTGTTGACCGATACAGTAACGGAAACGCAACTACGTCTCTTGAATATTTTAGTATAAAATTAGATTACAATGGTCGCAATTAGCCGTTTTAAATCAGAGAAGGCTTTCTAGATCTATATATTTGTATATATTCTTTATCAAGGCAAGAATGTAGACGCTACTGTAGCACCGAAATTATCTTATTTACTTACTCCTATAGTAGATTATAATGGCCGGAAGTAGACACTTTTAGACAGAAGTAGGCTGCTTGTACTTAGTTTTTGTTACCATGTGTGTAGCTTCTTAACAATGAGTTTTATAATAATAAAGCATAAAAATGTATTTTTGCAGTTAACATATTATTAGGTATTAGTATTCATCCATTCTGCAGCCCACATTACCGCCTACCGCACAAATATGGACCTTGAACTTCGGGTGTGGGAATGGTCAGTTAATATTAACAATTTTAGAATTTTTAGTTCAGTAATTCACACTTTCAGATCATTGCGAGATATAATTCTTTTAAATGAACAGGTACCTTTATGAAACCAAACTTTTGGTTGCAAAACTTACCCTTTTCTAAAACTTTTTTCGATATTTTATTTAACATTTAACCTTATATGCCTTGACAAGTTTATTTAGTAGTCAAATCTTGTTTCCTTATAATTTGTATTATTTGTTTCAGTAAGGGTTAGGTAATTAAATGTCACTGTGTGAAAATATTTTACGGTTTACAATTAAAACTTCTTTTTCTACAAGTTTAATGCTTATTCGTTTTTTGATTAAAGGATGTTTAAAGTTCTCTTTAATAATCACACTATTATTTTTACTTATATAAAATTGAAACGTTAAACTGCATTCACTATTTCGTCTCAGTGAAAGAAATTTGTATATATCAATAATAATGAATTTTTTGTAGTATTTCTACTTGATATGATTTTGTATTTTAAAGCAATACTAGAGTTGAGTTATACTTATTTTAATAAAATCAATAGTTAAATGGTTTCAGAAGTAATTCAAATTGATTATTTTTAAACATATTTTACTATCCTTTTAACTTATTTTCTTTCTATTCTAATATATTTAGTTTCATATTATCGCAGAGCCTTTTTATGTTAGAGAACATTCTATAATTATTGAAAGGGAATTGATAGGGTATCATGTAATAAACTGAAATTAAAATAACATACTTAAAATAAAACAATAAAGGACCAAATAGGAAGTAATCTTATTTATGTAATCTGATATTATTCACTTTATAATTATAAATGTACTCTAATTTATCCGATTAAAATATTAACATCATAAAGATTAATATACATAAATGTCATAATTAAATTCCCAATACACATCCTACAGATTTATTGATGCTACATTGCCTATTATATTTATGGACGAAAACTAGGATATGATGAATAATTTATGGCTCCTGATTATTAATTGGTCAGGATGAGCGATATAAAATGACCTTTTTATGTCTAATCAGATTAAACTAAATTAAATTCCAGTTTCTTTGTAGTGGTTTACTCTATTACTTTACTGTGTGTTCTTTTAAAATCCAAATTGTCTTAAGCTTTGTAATGCCATAAATAAGAATTAATGGTAATACTATATTTCAGCCACGTTCAAATCCGGGGGAAATCTAAATAATCGTATAGTCATCTAAATTTTGGGGAGAGTACATATTATTTTATTTAGCATAATTATAAATAATGGTTTTAAATGTCTATAAATAATAATTGTAGATATACCATAGCTATGTTGGAAAGGGGCTCATTTAATGTCAATGTTGAGTATAGACAGATCAGATTATGTCAGTGGCGCTCGTTACTCTTGTCGTTATGTTGCAGAACGACTCTTTATCTGCCATAACGACTCAACTTGAAAGCTTCAAAGTTAGCTTGAATAGCTCATCTGTTTTTAAATGACGATAAAAGTGTGATTTAAACGTACCGTAATTAGATTTGAAAATAGACTAAATGTTCGTACAAAGTGGAGTAAATCTTTACCAAATATAAATCGTGCTGTGATTATCATATTTAATCTCTATAGTGAACTCCATAATGTTATATATGGTGTATATAATGAAATTTTATATATATATATATATATATATATATACATATTATTAATATGTTTTAGCCATGCTTTTCAAGTATAAGTCTTTATCAGTGAGTAGTGTATAATAATTATTATTCTTAATAATATAACTATTGCTATTGCTATTCATAAACTTGTCATCACCGTTATATCCTTTAGAGCACAATCTTCATCACTCATTAATAGTTTGTGGGGTAAAATATATATATATTCTTGGTTATGGCAACAAAAACTGTGGAACCGCAAATAAATTATACCGGAAGTGAATTTAAATAGTAGGAACTAAATCTTTATGACTTCAATAATTTATATAATCATATTTGAGTATACATCATTTTACTTCAGGAGAAAAGAGGAAACTATAACTACGGTATTTCACTTGAAGTATCATAGATAGGTAGTAAATTTAAAGAGCTGAAAGTAAATTCTTTTTGATCGATTTTGGTGATCGTTGGTACATATTTTCTTGATAAGGCACAAGGTAACTCAACTAGAAATACCTTAGACAGAAAGTCAATTGAAACAAAACGAAGTTGCACAAGATATCGTACAGACAAATAGGCAGAAATTGAAGTTTCCGTGGCTGGTTATTAACTTCACTCGCGTTCATTAATTATTTCTTTTCTAATAAATACAAACAAACAAATTTCCAGTACAATGTATTAAGTGCTTTAAATGAGGGACTCCTCTTTGGAGTTAAATTTAATGAAATTATGATTCATCGCTTGGACTTTTTCTTCATAATTTACGTTGGCAACTCTGCTCAGGAATCAACTAATCTTGATCAAGTACTGGTCGATCGGATTAGCCTGTTGCTTACACTACAGCATGTACTGCTAAGCTGATTATCTCTATTGTCTATATACTGACCTAATTTCTAAGGGAATAATATAAACATCCCCGTCTCATCAAATACGTTTGTAAAGAGTATTGCGCAGCCTAACAGTAAATTGGTTTTGTTCAAACCAACTACAAAATAATTACGTATTATATTTTCAATAAATTTCACGTACAAATTCAAAATTATAAATAGGCAAGAGCCTACAGAAACTTATTAAATAGTATCCCGGCCCGCCCGTTTTTACGATAAATCTTGACTGAAAATTTGTAAATATGTTACTATTCCTCCAATTAAGAGTTTAGTCTACATTGGTTTTGGAGTAAAAAGGATAAGGACAGTCCATCTGTTTGTTTCCATTTAACTTTAACAATCCTTCCATACTTCGTTGTATCGTTGTATTGAATTATAAGTACCACTGGCACTTACCTCAAGCAGATAATGTCTAATGAACGCTTATTCAAGACATTGGAGTCAGGAACATTATTTTCCTTGCTTGAATAACATATTACTTTACACATAAAAATACTTCACAGATAGGCAGAAAGAACTGATGGTCCACTTGCTGGTCTGTAGTATACCATAAAAATCAAATTGCACCCTCAAGAGAATTTTAAATATTAGACTAAATTAAATCGCTACTTTCACTAATTGTCTATGATTTATAAGAGTGTTCTGAAGGTTCTTCATGATATTACTAATTAAATACCGTAACTAAATGCACTCAAAATATAAGTTGTTAAATATTTAAAATGTCAAGATGATTCCTTGATCAATTTGTGAGTTAAGGTTTATAACGTAGTAGAGGAGTACGCCGAATTAAATCTCAAACTTATGTACTATGTGAGATTATTGCCCGTGGTAAATTAACATGTTCCTCATTTAAGGAGTAAAAAAAAATATAAAACTGGTATATTAGTGTTAACATTCAGTGACAATATTAGGTTTCAGTGCACTCTTGCGATGTAATTTCCTTCTTACCCCCTAAAAACTTCATCAATATTTAAATTTTTTAAATAAATGTGCAATATATCCCGAAACAATCTTCTAAATAAAATAAATTTACACGATTCCTCATACTTTCGTTGACATGAATGAATCATAAGATGGTGCATATATAACCATGGAATTCGGATGTACATAATTAAGCCATACACAGCCAGACAACTGGGTGAGGTACGTAGTTTTGTCTTCTTTTTGTATGTAAAAATTTATTTTCTTAAGATTTGCCTTTTTCCTTGTTAGCAGGATATCTTGAAAATTAAATAAAACATGAGCTGTGAAAACTAGACATTACTCTATATTAAACCTTAAGGTAAAGGGTACCTGAGATTCCACTCCATGAGATGTGGCCACACAACAGAATATTAGACAAGACAGTGACAAACTGTGACAGCTCATTCATTGAGGCACTGCACTACCACTGATATTTGTCACTGTTACCTGACTTGGTAACGGCCTAATAACATTCTGTCAGCCTGATTGCTTGTGTCACCAAATAATGTTCTGTTGTATCCATTTAGCTCCAGTTTGCAGAGTGATATTTACAGTTTTTATTTAATTCACGACTGAGAGAGACAAAACCAAAGACCTCACTCTGTATTCCGAGCACTCATTATATAAACAACTATTGCTTTGTTGTTCTTAGTCAGCTTAAGTTTTAGTGAGAGATTGACAGTTTGTAGCTAAGTCACGACTGCCAGAACCAAGGACCTCACTCTGTATTCCGAGCACTCCCTTGTGTCAACAACTCTTGTTTTGTTGTTCTTAGTCAGCTCAAGTTTCCAGTGAGAGATTGACAGTTTGTAACTAAGTGACGACTGCCAGAACCAAGGATCTCACTCTGTATTCAGAGCACTCATTATGTAAACAACTCTTGTTTTGTTGTTCTTAGTCAGCTTAAGTTTCCAGTGAGAGATTGACAGTTTGTAACTAAGTGACGACTGCCAGAACCAAGGACCATACTCTGTATTCAGAGCACTCCCTTGTGTCAACAACTAATGTTCTGTTGTGATTTTCCTCTGTCTCCTTCTCCTTCACTTGGATTAAACATTTACTGATTGTTTTTGCTTTTTCTGTATATCAGTTATATTTCTTCAAAACAGTTCCTTGTTTCTGTATCTCTCAGTCGTGACTTTAATACAAACTGTCAATCAATCACTCGAAACTTGAGTTGAATAGGCACAACTTCATCGTAAACGTGATATGTGGATCTAACAGAATCTCTCATTGTAATAATCGGGTCATTGTGATTTCATTCGTAATATTTAACCTTCTTCGCACACAATTTTAACTACTATAGAGGAAAAACGTAAGCTAAACCTTTTTAAATTACGTTCTAATCAATCCAGAGTTGTTAATCACTGAAAAATGTTCCAATTTTTTCATTTATTTAATATTTTAGCGTCCTGAGCTAGAGGGTGATATGCACCGTGGGATATCTAAACATCTCATAATTATCTTATAACGATTTCTCTAAAAATAAACTATTTAAGACATTGGGCATAAAAATCTAGATGTATTCTCACACTATACGTGTATATATTAAAATTAAATTAAATAAGGATTCATAGCAGTGTTAAAATTATAAAATTCAGGCAAGCAACGTAAGAGTTCGATGAAATCATATCTTATCACAAACATTTAGCAGTAGCTTACACTCTATTGTTTCTTTTTCATTTTACTCTAAGAATAAAAGTCTACATACAAAGACACCAAAAGACGATTTCCTATGTGTTGCGTTCGTTAGGCTAAATGTGTTTTTAATATTCCAGTCCATTTTCCTGGAGCCTTTATGATGGTGTGGCAGTAAGATCTATAAATGTTATATGTTCTGATCGTTAGAGCACATGTGTTACTACATTTTCCTCTAGCCTTTGCTATGGGTCTGGCATTAAGAGCAATAATTTATATAAATATATACATATATAAATGTAATAATCAATCTATCTAGAAGTAAGTATACTGTAACCGAACAACATGAGAGTTCGTGTATTAACAGTCCTTGTATTTCCAACAACGTCTTATTATGTCATTATCAAGTCAGGTAACAGTGACAAATATCAGTGGTAGTGCAGTGCACCAGTGAATGAGCTGTCACAGTTTGTCACTGTCTTGTCTAATAGTCTATTATGTAGCCACATCTCTTGGAGTGTATCTCAGGTGCATCCTTTACCTTAACATACATTATGTCTAGTTTTTACAGCTTCCTTATCATTTTAAATGTTTTCGAGATGACCAAGCTAAAGGGAGACAGACATATTAAAACAAATAACATTTACACCAAAAAAATCATTTGTGTCGCAAAAATGGGCGGTGTGGATTTATTAAGAACATCCCAATTTCATCGTTAGACATGTACCATCTTAGAACTCAATCATGTCAACATAAGTATGAATCATCATTCACAAATCATAGTCTGTACATGAGTTTCTCGAGATGTCTTGAATATTTAATTTTAAAATTATATCATTAATTTAATTTGATTTCATAATAAAAGTTCCTGAGTGGTGGATATGAAACTACATCGTAAGAATGTACAGATATCAAATCTTCTCACTGGCCTTTAAAACTGACATACTGCTTTCTAGTTTCTATTTTTACTGTTAGAGTAAGGAATATGTTAATGTGTCACATGCTATAACCTCACATAGTGAATCAACTCGACATAAATTTAATTTGGCGTGCTCTTCTACTGCGTTTAAATTCTTAACTCACATATTGTTCTAGAAATCCTCTTGACACTTCGTATGTTTAACAGCTTAAATGTTGAGTGCCTTTAGTTATTGTGATTACTTACCAAATATTACGAATCACGTTCAGAGCACTCTTATATATGATATACAATGAATTGAAATAGCGATAAAATTTAGTATGATACTAAAAATCCTCTTGAAGATATAGTTTTAAAGATATTAAATAACAAATCCAATTAGAGTGTTTAAGTAATTTGAGTTTTATTGGTTTATTACATACCAGAAGTCGACCCTCAGTACTTTCCGTCTATCTGTGAAGTATTATTATGTTTACAGTACTATATTATCGAAGCTTGCAACTGAAAAAAGTGCTCCTGACTAGAAAGGCTTGAATAAGCAATCAGCAAACACTATCTACTTGAGGTAAGTACTAGTGTTACTTATAATTCAATACAATGATACAACTGAGTATCGAAGAATTGAACAGAACGTAACGGAAGATAGATGGGAACAAAAAGATGGATTGTCCCTATTCTTTTTACCCCGAAAGAATGTAGACTATACTCTTTATTGGAGGGATAGGAACCTAGAAACAAATTTTCAGTCAAGATCTATCATATAACGGACGGACCAGGATACTATTTAATAAGTTCCTGTTGGTTCTTGCCTCTTTGTAATTTTGTATTGGTTCGTGAATTTCATTAAAAATATAATATGTAATTATGTTGTATTTGGTTTTAAAAAACTATATTACTGTTAGCATACATAATAATCTTTTAAAACGGATTTCTGGAGACGGAGATGTTCATACTAATCCCTTGGAAATTAGGTCAGTATATAGACAATAGAGATAATCAGCTTAGCAATACATGTTGTAGTGGAAGCAACAGGCTAGTACGATCGACCAGTCCTTGATCAAAATTAGTTAATACCTATGCAAAGTTGCCAACGTAAATTACGTAAATTTAATTGACGTAAAAGTCAATGAGCATTGAATAATCATTTCGTTATATATCACTGCAAGAAGGGTTACTTCATTTAAAATACTTCACAGATTCTATTGTAGATTGGTTTCTATTTTAATTTGAAAAGAAACCAATGAGTAAAGCCCACAACCAGAGACAGAAACTTCCATATGTCTGTACGATATCACGGAGACTACCTGACCTTTACGAAAATGTGAATGTATCATGGCGTAGGATATATCTAGAATTATTTGACCTGTAAACTTTAAATTTTGCCTAACATTGCATCTATACAAAGACTAAAATATTTGCTATTATGGTACATATCCATGGGCAACCGAGGAACTGGACTGAGCGTCATTATAGCTTATCACTCAGCAGACTGACACAATTTCTCTTTTACCTACCTAGAGGATGTTAGTCTTAAAGCTTATTCTATCTTTATGTATGTTCGCATAATATTTTTAAAACTAACTTCAATGAAGACTAGACAGTATAAAAGTTTCATAGGTTACATGAACTTTTATTATTTAACTTCTACTATAAAATCACAATGTCTCGAGCACAAACTCATCTTTACAAACAAATATTATTTTACCACGTAGCAAGATATCTCAAGAGATAACTTATCTTTATTTTAAATATTGGTGAAACTTAAAATACTTGGATAAATAAGTTGTACATTCATATCACTTATAACTCAGAAGGTGTACACAGTTTCTCTTTTCTGCCTGGAGCATTGTACGTTTTCATGTGATTATTCGACTATTTATATGTCCTCACGATGTGATGAGTAATCTGCCGGAAGTATAATGAGCTGTAAATTTGAACTTTTTCATCGCACCCTGACACGTAACATGTGGTGTGACGTTCTCAAATTTGTTATAATACAGATTAAGTTTATAAAAAGATAGTGCACTATAATCTGAAATCTTTCTTACGGTAGTCTAAATAGTTACAATTATCGAAAAAAAATTTAATTCTATGGTATTTTAACAAATATGTTGAGTGTTAAATGTTCTTAAACATATAAAGGTGTATTGTAAATCAAATTCTACCCGATGTCCATAATTTTATATTACGATTGAAAAATATTACTCATGATATAGTATGAGACTTATTGTATTAATTCCACGTACACGTTTTTTACAATTTTTCTTTAAAATATTGGAATTTAATAATATAAAATATTTCAACTTTATCTATTACAAAAAAATGCTTTAGTTACTTCCACAGAGCACATATTTTTTAATTTTATTTTTTATTTTATTTATTAAACTGTTGTTTTACATTGTCTTGGCCTCACCAAGTTCAACAAAACTTGTCTGTGAGGTCCACTTGAAAAAGTATGTAGAATACATTTATACAAATATTCAAATTTGTACTTTCTTTTAATTTACTAAACAATAAACTCAAATTCGGCGGTTTAGGACAGGCAATAGCTTAGATATCTTGGTATGTGTGGTGAATTGATTGATCGGAACATTACATTTTGTAACAATCAAACTTAATTTTAATAGTTAACATTAAAAGCATATTTTAGTCCATAAAAATCCCAATTCATTTTCCCCTCAGCAACGACGAATGGCAACCCTGTCATCAGACGACGCCGGCTACCGGAATTCCCAAATCTCCTTATCTGTAAACAAATAAAACCTGCCCTCAGTCAAATTCCAATACATTTCTAGAGTGGACAGTGCGGTACTCAATCCGCTACTCGCTTTAACATTACTGAGGCGGTACGGGAACTCCGGCGCGCGGTACTGTGTGTGTGCTCCCCTTGTAGTGTTCCCGGTGTCAGTGTTTGTGTGCGTTAGTTATAGTGTGTGTCAATGCTAGTGTGTTTAATTATCCAATTAGGTTAAATATGTGTGTGCGCAACACCGTGCTGTGGTGCTCCCTGTGAGGTTTATAGCCACTCATCACCACTAAATTTATTATTATTTTCCTTAGTATTTAGTGTCCAAAATTAAATATCAAAGTTGGAACTAACATTTTGTTTCATTTTGTCTGACGTAGTGACTCATTTGGTCTGACGAACCATGTATCTTAAGCACAATAATTTAATATGTTCATTATGAATAGCAACAACGCCTATATGAGGTAAAAATAATTTGACTACATATTTATTGAAGCAGTGCCTTGGTATTTAATTAAAGTTTTGTAAAACTCTTACAATCACACCTTGTCTATTCACAAAGGGTGGGATAAAAATGACGTAACAACCGGATCAGATCCCACAGAAGAGGATTGTGATGAGGCCTTTGATCTCAGGGATGAAAGACTGGCGTCATTAAAGCTGCTTGAAGTAATTGCTAATCATTCAAATCCTACGGTTCGATATCTTTTACACCGTTCATCATCAACATACAGTACCTGAATGGTGTTTATAAATGACCAGCTTTTTTCTAAGAGAATACCATATGACCCTGCTTGTTGCTTTCAGTGTAATTATTTTTACAGATAATGAACATAATATGATGCTTTAGTTTAAGTTTATCAAAGAGGCTGAAGCAATAAACATGGTTAAATTTATATTTAAGAAGTTATACAATGTTTAATCAATAGTTTAATGTAAATACTAAGTACCAATTAACGTGTTCATCTTACTTTTACTTAGGATTATGCCAGTGACATATTTAAACCATTTAACTCCATTGTAAATACTATTTAAACACTTATACAGCATACCTTAATAAAAAAACGTGTAAATAATTTGACAAAACTTTCCTAAATATTCGTTGAATTCCATGACATTGTAGAATAGCATTCTTAAAAGTTGTATAACAGAGGAAGATCAAGCATAAAACATTGAATTTTCCCCAGACTATTATAGTCCAAATACCAACAAGATTTCCAAAACGCAAAACGTCTTATAAACAATGGTTTTGAAATTCTGCATGAACTTTGTAAGGACTTCCCAATATACCGGTAGAATACGCTTTTTTATCAGAAGGTTCCAAAGTCTTACGTAAAAATTCCTCGTTGGAACAAGTTAAACTCAAGTTCACTTGAAAAATGCTCCTACAGGTGCATAAACTATATAATAGTCTAGTTAAAGTCTGATCCTCTTCACCATAAACATGCAATAGTATAATATATACCTGAAGTATGCCTAACTACGTTTGAAACATGTCACAGGTTCCCATAATATCACGTCATAAATATTATTATAATTAGCACGGCTGTAAGGACTTCGATTTAAAACTTCCGTGTGAAGCTGCGGGTAACAGCTACTTAATATTAAATTTAGGTACTTTTAAAACTATATAGTGTATATACAAAAATTTCAAATGTTCCCAACAGTGTAATAATATTCCATGTCTTTATAGTACTTTAATTTTATTCCCAACCGTTGGTTTTATAATGTACATGTATACTGTTATAGCGCTTAATTTTTTGAAGTTCGTCAATAATAATTATTCAAAAGTATATACTAAATTTTGATGTTAAGAACGATGTAGCTAAGATACCATTCCATGTAATGTGGCTACACCACAGACTATTAAACAAGACAGTGACAAACTGTGACAGCTCATTCACTAGGACGCTACACTACCACTGATATTTGTCACTGTTACCTGACTGGGTAACGGCCTGATAACATTCTGTTGTAATACGAATACTGTTACTGCAGGAACTACCATGGCGCTTTCTTATGTTACGACTACTTACTACTAGATATATTTATTAGTACATATATATTTATATATAACTTATTACTCTTGCAACAAGACCGTTACCAAAGTCTGGAGGAAAAATGGACCGGAATATTAGTAACATATGTAGCCTAACGACCCCACCACAGAGCATCGTCCCTGGGTCACTTTTTATGTAGAATCCATAGAGTAAAATGAACGTAAGCAACAGAGTGGAAAGTTAATGAAAAGGTATGTGATAAGATTTCGTTTCATTGTACTCTTGCGTAGCACGTCTGAATTTTATAATTTAAACAGTGATATGAAACCTATTTTATTAATCTAAATTATAAACGTATCATATGAGACGATACTTTAAAAGATTTTATATGTGTCCTGTACATGTATATGAAGACCAAAATAAGTTTCATGATGGCGCCAATGCAATCATTGAACATGGTTAAGCGCCATCAACGTATGTAACTCAGTAGAATGGAAGAGAAAATGCTTATTTATTAGCCGGGGTCTTGAACAAATTTATTTTCGGTACGATTTTCTGTATTATTGTGTTCAATAAATCTCAAAAATTAAATGTACAAAAATTTACTTAACATTTTTCTTGCAACTTCAGCAAAGCCTGTTAAGCGATGCGTAGTATGGTGTACTGCAAAATTAAATAGAATGTAACTAATTACAAATTTCAAAAACACAACCATTCCTCTTCACACTAAATATACCTCCATAAAAAATAAAACCTGGCGTCTAACAATGCCGTCACTCTGTCTTGCAGTTGTCATCGAAATTCTGTCCAGAATATCTGTAGTAACTAATAAAGTATCAATGGAAGAAACCTCATCATTTTCCCTTAAATGTGTAAAACTGTTGATAGAGCTTCCTACGTGATACAAAGCTGCATGTGAATTATAGGCGGATTAGTGTTGTTGGATCTCTATAAATATTGCTGGAGAACATCATCCCTATTAAACAATGATCAAGACTGCTACGTCTTTGGTGTAGGTGACACAGTCTTACAAGCCTGTATTCCCATGATTACTGCAATTTACCAATGTAAATGTAATAGGATACAGTTACAAGCCTATTTATTTGTCTATAACAGCATATACAGTCTACAGTCTATCGATAAAAACCCGTTTACTCCCACGGCCACCAATATGTAGCCTGCTCTTGAGTAAGTTGAATTCAAAATGCCATTCAAAGTAACTCTGCAAGGTGAAGTTGAACAAACATTTAGTTGTGCTCGGTGAAGTTTTAATATGATAAACTTATAAATATCAATGACTGACTAACTTGTTACAGTATCTATTGTACTGTAATAGCTAAAAAATAACAAACAGTATTGTAAGTTTATGTTTTAATCTTATAGCAAAGCACTGGAATTTGACTAGTTGTACATTCAAGTATGTTGAATAATTACTACATGCCTTAGAGCTGTCAAGCTAATAATAATACGATTGTATGTTGGCTGAGCGTTACCAAAATCATATCACTTGTTGCAGGTGAGTGCTGGAAAATATACTTAAAGTCTGTCTGCCTAGCTTTACACTGTTCTGTACAAAGGTATGTAAATAAACACACAAGATATGATAATAATACTCATATTCGTGCATGTAATTATATGTAATCAAAACGTATAGCAAACTATGTTTGAGTCTATTTCCATGTTTTACTACAACATACAGGGTAAACACGCTACACATCTTGTTTGTTAAATAAACACTTAATGTTATACAAAAAGTTACCACAACATCTTTTATAACAGTACATGTAACGGAACTGCTCATCACAGTTTAAGTTTATTTATCATCAACTGCATATTATATGATTAACTTTACCAACATCAACTAAATATTATCCCAAGCTCTTTTTTGAATGTGCGGGCTAGTAAAATATTCATTTATAAAATAGAATTATGTTAATTATTATTTTTATGTGATTATAGTATTTTACATTTTTTTCAATTATGATACAAATTAATCCGGATGAAAGTATAACATGAATAGTATTTTTGAAATAATTAAAAATATAATTTCTCTTATGAAGTAAAACATTTCTTTACATAAATAAGTACTCGAACCCTACATTTCCTGGCCTTGAAAGTTTTTAAAAGTATTACTTTGAAACTAGAAGAAATTGCATACGTATTTTATTTAAAACAGTTTCAATATATGTATTATAAAAATAGCTGTGCAGAATAAAAGCTTTGACCAAAATCAGCTTTTTCAGTGTAGCGAGTGAGTGAACGATGCAATTAATAATAAACTTCACCACATTGTTTTTTTGTTTTACTATTACGCACAATTTGCCCATTATATCTTTTCTGCATCTCTTATAGTTTTCAAGATCCCTTCAGTGTTCTTAAAATTAGGAACACACAGTGTATAATTCAGTTGAAAGACAATGCAATTTACATTATACAACTGAGTATTAAAGAAAGAACTCAGTGACCCTCTTTAAAATTGCCATATTCCATTTCTAGCCAAGGGTTTAATTATGTTAAAAAAACAATTCAATTTACGTTATAAAACTGAATATTTAGGAAAGCACTCTGTGGAATTCTGTAAAATTGCTCCTCACAATCCTCTTCTATCCAAGGGTTTATAAATATTTATTCAAAGTACCTGTTCGGGAATGAAATATGTCATTGATCGGCTTTGCACAGCTATAAAAGTCCTGAGGTGGACTGGAAATAAAATAATGTCCTAGGTAAATGTTTGTTTTCCTTCAAATATTTTCAGTTGTAATGGAATAAATATGTAAAGAGTTTATTGTTGTATATCAATTAATTTTTTAATTTTTTTTAATAAAAATAAATTTATATATCTATGAATATATACATTTTTAGTTCTATGCACACTTCTACAATTACAAACATTTTTAGAAATATAAAAACTAAGTTCTTTTACCGATTTCACACAAATTATACTTTATTTAAATTGTTACAAGTTCTGGACATCAAAATGGGAACAATGAGGTCGCAATAGGAACATCGATGTAGGAAATATGCCAGTCTCATATGTTACAAACTAAAACTCAAGAATATTGTAATTTGATATCATTCTGACTTCACTTTCGTTGTCAAAACCTAAAACTTAAGTGCAGATTCAGGACGATTTTTTTATATAAAAAAGGTGATATATTTAAACAATTTAATATAAAAATTATAATGCTGGCTATAGTACTTTGATGCTCATTCAGCATTGAGGATTGGAATCACTTAATATAAATCAACGTTATTGAAGAACATTAACATTACTCAGTTTATTTGGTATACAAAACATTAGGGAATGATAAATAAATCACAGCGCTACACATTTACATAACCAAAACTTTATCTCTAACTTTATTTATTTGTAACTGTTTCTCCGGGTTCTGTTTAAAACTTATTATGAATTCGTAATTTAACTAAATTAATTTATTAATAATGTTTATTCTTTTTGTTTACAGTAATCTTGAATTCGTTATCTAATTGGGAAACCAGTGCTCTGTTCAATTGTAACATCAGCTTTACATTAACAATTTATTTTATACTGTCATATCATTGGTAATTACAATTCAATCTGTCAAATTTAATCAATCTTCTTTAATTAGTCTGTGTGTATACCTAACTATAACTAATTAAGAATATATGTTTATCTTATCACTATAAATCATTAACAAATGGCAAGTCTAAATGTCAAAAGATTAGACACTGGAAAATTAATAAATAGATGAAACTCTAGTTGAGTATTTCCACAATTAAGATCAATTGCGTACAAGAGTAATTGTAAAGAATAGAAATAGATTCATAAAGACACATGCCATTAAATTATATAAAATATCTGAGCTTGTGTTAAAGTGGTCCTTTCCTTGATCATGTTAGTCGTCAATTACTTATGCGACAACCATTCATATAACCAAATGTATTATTGGGTTCTATATCACTGAAATGTGATTAAGATTTATAGACTTAAGATCGTATTTCAGAATGAGCCAAAAATATAAATTTTGATTGTGTTTAAATATATTTTAAGGTGGTTCTTGCTTGAAAATAGATTATTGGCTAAAATACAAAAAACCTATTACTATAGGCGTTAACCAAATTTAATATTTGTTTATCTCCCTAACTGTCCGTCGCTCCATATCATATTTCAAGAATGAGCAAACCTATATGCTTGTAAGTTTTCATGTAGCTCCATTTCTATGTAATTAATAAAAAGTAAATGATTATTCATATCAATTCATAGAATTTGGCTCAGCACGAGTGATCAATTTTATATTGATCTTAAAGTTATGATATTAATAATGACACATGTAAATCACTAAACAAACTTAAAAAATATGAATACACATTTTTCTTCAAAAACTGAGCTAGACACGTTTTGCATGCAACTCCAGTGAAACCTGACGCATTACATGGCCTACTAGTATATGGTTGTTATTAACTGGTCGCATAAAGCTGGGAACTGAGACAGGATACTTTGATATATTTTGGTGCAATGTTTTTAATGAACTATAGCAATCACGTGGGCGGATAATTACGTGACCTGAGGCTCCTGACTCTTTTCAGTAACATATTCACCACTTTGTACCTTAAATTTATGGGACAAAGTTTAATTTTACTGGTCCAACCTCATTATTTTCAATACAACTGTTACCTGCCATTTATATATGATAATTTTAGTTTATGAATTTGGAAGCATTTATAGGAATACAAATGTGAATGAGTAGATTGATTTACATTAAACTTTCATAAAAGTAAAATCAATAATCTGTAGTAGGGGGTATTAGAAATAAGGTTTCAATAGTGGAGTTTATTGTCTTTAATTATGATATAAATAATACTTTTTATAAGAAAAAATAAATTTATTAACCATACCACTGATTAAAGATCTAAAAGATTATGATTAATTTTAAATCAAACCATACTTCTTTCTTTTATATACAAACAATGAAAAAATTCTCACGTGTAAATTTAATTTGCAGTTCTAAACTTGACCAAAATGCCACTAAAGAAAGGATTTTTTGTTACATTCTATTTTTTTACCATTTTAGAAAAAATTTAATATAATAAAATATAACGAATATAGTTCTTTTTTATGGAGCTTTAGCGCTAGGGTTTTACTACTGTCTTATAGGCAAAATACTTATCTATTGAAGCGGTTTACGGAATATTTTGAGTACACACAAACTATTTTTACTATAAAGGGCTTATTTACTTGACAGCTTCAGATAGCTTCGATTATTTCGAATTTCAAAGCATAAAGTGAATGGAGTATTACATGACCCATTTTTAAACCAGTACTCTAAACGCTTTGTACTATATCCAATCCGTTTAAGTATATCTGTTTAAGCTTCAGCCAGATAGATATATATTTCTAGATCATTTTTGAGTACAGATTTATGCATCTGGTATAATATTATCACTAATATGGGATTTACTTTTTCAATTTAATTGAAAGACCTGAATACTCTCAACTCAAGATTAGTATTTCTACGAACTTGTTAGGTTTTAACCTTTAAGCTTAAACTGGAAGCAATTACGTTGTATTATCCTCCGTAATGCTTGCATTGAATCCAATGAGATTAGATATTCTTAGAAGTCCAAATTATATTTAGAGTATAGAACAGTATTTCTTAAGATTGAATGAAAGAAGGTGGCAAAACTAATTTATCTAAAGCCTGACAGTTAAGATGGATTTGAATTCTATACACAGTGTCTTGACACAATTAATTTATCGTTTAGATTAAATAAATAAACAGCTTTAAGATTCTCAGAACCCAGAAAACCTTTTTTAAACACATTTAATAAACTAAAGCCTTATCAGTTTTGAATGGTTAACACAAATGAATATATGAATTTTCAATTACAAGTATTACATATGTCATGGAAGCTCCATTTCATACTATCAGTTACCCACGGCTTATCCATAAATTCTCTCATGGATACAATGGACTCAGTACGCATAACCGTTTAAATTAAAATATCTAAAACACCTCGGATAAAAAATGAAATGTCTTTCAATTTCTACTTCAGTGACACTCCTTCCAGCATTTGTAATGTACTTGCGGTCTTATGGTTTTTATTAGCATACCTGGGTTGCCTTGTGTCCCGGATAATGAATATTACTTTGATATAAGAAGCCTACTTCAGTTAAAAAGCCTCTACTGCGGAGCTGTAGTGTAGTGTTCCCAATAAATAGGGAAAAATGAAAGATCCCTACTGATTGTTTTGAGCACTTCATTACAATTTTATATAGTACGTATCTCTTAAATAGAAATATTATAGGTTTTTGGACAAGCCTGGGAGATAATGAATCATGAGAGCAGTTGATGGTTATTTATCTTTTTTTCTGAATTATCTGTAAACCTAGTTTTTTTATACTACGGAAGGTTTAAAGGATAATAATATTTATTAAATTTGCTATCTTTATACTAGTACGTCACAGACAATTCCATGATGTATATTTCATTATTTTTACTGTTCGTGGCATTCCACTGCTGCACGTTGTAGATTTTACACGTTTTATGAATTAAATTTATTACACCTGACGAAGAAGGTGGATTGTGATCAACGAAACGCTATGGTTAAGTTATATTTGCAATGCATTGAATAGATTTAGTTTGTTATTTTGCCATTTTATACTAAACGTTTTATAGTAACATTTTGTTATATCCGCGTAACCTTCCTGATAAAGAAGGGTATAGCTATAACATGTACAGTTAAATTTATACTTGAACTAAAGTTAAAAAATACTGTAGAACAAGTACTATGAAAACAAATTAGACTGTATATCATACTCTATAGATCAAATATTTCATACCTAATATATATGTATATATATATATATATATATATATATATATATATATATATATAATGTATATCACATCCATAACTGGCGCCTTTAGAATAGATTTTTTATATTTTGTGTTTGTAAATCCTGACGTTACCTTTTGTCAATTACAGTTTTATGTTTAAAAACATATTTTTTTGTAAACTTACATGATTTTTTTTTTTTTATAAATAATCACTTCACCAAATGCATTTTAAAATATATTAATAGGCTGACCAAATTTGCTAAATTATGGGCTTTTATCATGGTTAAATAAATAGAAATGCTATTTTTTCTATGTATGAAATCCTACATAAATCTACAATCCAAATCTTTTATTTCAGCATAACAATATGTAAAACAAATTCTTTTGGAGAACTTATTACACAAACTCGCAGATTAATTTACGTCAGTTCATATGAGAGGATATTTTTGGTCCTCTAGTTTCCCGTTGAAACAGGATTCGATCACAATTTAATAAACTCTGGGTCAATAAGCCTCACAACAAGCGTAGAATTGAATACAAATCCGGTTAGAGGATTCGATAACAACTGGCTGCTCTTTCCTTGGATATATTTTAAATACAACTGACTAAAGTGCTACATCTATTCACTGGTACTCCAAGTCCACACACTTTTACACTATTGAGATTTAAGTATATTTAAAATAATACAATGCTCTCTATAGATACTTTTAGAAAAAACTAAAACTATATATATAATAAACATTTTTGTTAAACACACCAATGTTAAGAAGCGTTAGATAAAAATCTCATTGTATTTTAACCCAGGCCCTATAATGAATGGTATTGTATTGTATACTGAAAGACATACAGATTATAATATAATCGAAATTTTAAGTGGCCTTACTGTAACTACTACACTTTTAATTTTTTACGTATAAAATTCACAAAAATAAAAATGTAGTACAATGAAAATCTTTATAAATTGATCAAATGTAAGTAAAAAGTCTTTTAAAGGCAAATATTGTAAACATTGGTCATTACAAAATACTCATTTTAAGTTTGAAATAGTTTTTGTACAGTATACTATTGATTATAGTCAACAAAAAAGTTCGTTTTACTAAGAAAAACAAGTCTCCCAAAAAATAATGTACTTTAATAAATACTGAAACCTAACCATTTTGAATTTTGCAGTTGATAACTTTTACAATCACAGATTTTATTTCTATGCACTTTGAATGTGTTTGAATACAATTACTGAACATGATTGTTAGCAGTTTTTTGTCTAATTATTCCAACATATGGTTTACAATTTATTTTCCGGTAAAATAATGACCATTTTGCTAAATATGCGAGATGGAATCAATTTAACGTTCATTACACCGTTAAGAAAATTGGTATAAAAAATATAAAAACCGTATAAAAGTTTTGAAAACAGAAGCAATTTTTTATTCCAACTAAATAATAAAATAAAGTGTAGTAAATCGTCAATTCATTTCTTTTTGTGCTACCCAAAGTTAATTTTCTTAACGATGCACGGCTTAAACACGTTAGAACTGCACTACACAATTAGGAACATGAATTTTCCTAAGTGTAGAATATTTTTCTTTTATTAAGTTAACTGATAACAATTTTAATAAAATTTTTAACAAAATTCTAGGTTACTCCTAGAGGATCTGTACTTTTAAACTGATATTTGTTATAACTGTGGTAGAACAATATGTCAACTAAACCACCGTCACTATAGTGGAAAAGCTTGCTGACAGAGCAGCTGTCACTCGTGCCGCCTTCCTTATCGCTTTAGCACTCTAGCTTACTATTTCTTTACTGAGTTTATTTAAATTTATTTTTAACACATGATTTTCATAATCATGGCCCCACCAAATCAACATGACTTATCGGTTAGGTCCAAACTAAAGCTTAAAAAAGCAAGATACAAAATTCCATTACAATTTTGTCAATTATTTATTTTGCTCAGTTTAATTTATGCTTTTACATAAAATATTATGTTGCTCTTTGTGTGGCTGTGGTGCTTCTATAACTCGAGATTTTAAACATTGTGATTTTATATAACATTATGAGGGTAATATATACATTATACAGAGTATAATTAGATAGTAAATTATATAACTGGATATTAATAAATTATATATATATATATACACACACACACACACATCACTCTATAAATAGTTGAATATAACAATAAATTTCTAAACATTCAACAACAATATTAACAAATAACAATGAATAACAATTAACTATTAGACAACAAAATTAATAAATATGTAACATTATATGCATTATAGTTTTTAACAAAATGTAGTTAACCGACAAAGTAACTAAGTTTTACCAACTCATTCACTTTATTTGTCTGTGAGTTTAAACGTTACTTGCACGAATTTTTTCTGTATTTTCTAGTGTAAGTGTAATGTAGTAATAATCAATGTGATTTATTGGATTTTAAATTATATACATATCATTATATCACATAGCAAATATCAAGTCATTGCTTAATAATGAATACGAACTATAGTTTTAATAATGTACTGTGTAAAACATCAGTGTGATACTCAATGGATGATGTCCTGACTTGAGGTTTAACACCAATCTTACAGATATATGTAATTTCGTAAAATTTTAAATTTTAGTGGGAGTTCCTCAGCTATTGCTTATTGGATAAGTGTTTTGTTTGGTTGAATCTGGTTAAAATGTATTGGGTTTATATAAGAGAGGTTATCCTTAACCTATGCAGATGGCACCTCTTCGATACGACTGATAAATCATAATGAGCACCTAAATATAACTTAACTATCGCAGGACCGTTTGTGTTTTATACAAAAAATAAAGAGTTAAAAAGAGCACTAAAGAATTAGTATGGGTAATAAGCGTAGACTGACTACTAGTATACATTATTGTGATAAGGTAATGCATATTAATGAAATTTTATGGCATATTTCCCATTTTCTGATGCTAATTTTACGTTATTACACGTAAATTTAATATTGAAGCTGTTATTTCTTCTCATATGAGTGTAATAAATGTGAATATAAACTTAAGGAGTAAGACGATTCAATATTTTGGCCATTTTTATTAGTAATATATTGACTAATCTTGACTCAAATTGAATCAATGTTTTTATAAGTACGATGTACTATGCTGTATTAATGAGATTCTATGAAAAGAAATCCACTTCAAAATTCATAATTATTATTTTTCTTACTTTTAACATAAAATGGCTGATATACGAGGTGGCACGCAATTTTTATTTTCCAGTTTCAAATTATTTGAGAGAATGACATTGATGTTCACTACACTTAAGGATTTTTAATCAAATCACAGGATTTTAAGGTACTCATCTGTCAGTTGTTTAAGTAATTTTAACGATAAAGTTTTATATATATATATATATATATATATATATATATATATATATTGGAAAAGCATGTGTAAAAGGAATACTTAACAAGTAAGTGAAAAATCTTAACGATGGTAAAATACCAGTGTTTTTGTCGTTATCTAATTCAATTTTAGTTTGGTTTTGCATCCGGTTTTTTTGCACTTCGGATTCGTATACTTTAGTTTTTAAAGACGACTAGGTTTGTTGTATTATATAAAGACCTGTTTACTGAAAAATGTTACTTCTAAAAACACAATAACGGTAGTTAAACAAAAAGTAAGGGCTTTCCTTAATTATACGACCCATTTAAACAGATTAAGTGGTTAACTCCACAAGTAAACAAACAAACCCGACTGCTTCAGCAAGTTTCAGTGTAAATAGTATTTAACAAAAAGCCCGTGGTTGGTTACTATACCAATTACATGGTATACTTTAAATAAAAATAAAAATGTAATAAATAAAATTTTATTTTAGAATTGTAAATGGATAGGGAATAAAAAAGTAAATTTATATTGTAATCCAGCGGCAGGCACAACGCGCTTGGAATCTGGTCTAGACCTGACTTGATGGCAGTGAATGCTAAACAATAGTCTACAGTGGACTAAATCTTTTGTTAGGCGGCGAACCTGCGTTGAGAGAGATTCAAACAGGCCTGCAGGAAACAGGAGCGTAGTCGGTGCAGGCCGAGAAAACACGCGCTGCTTCCATTCCGAGTTGAGAAGCGATAGAGTAAAGTCTTTAGTGCGAGTTTAAAAGTAGTGTCGGGCGTAGGATCCGTCGGTATAAATTATTTTAATAGCGAACTCCAAGACCTTCACGACTAAAGAGCTAAGTACTTTTGACTGAATTATTAAATTTTTCTAAATTTGAAATTTGAAAATTTAAGAAGTGAATTAATTTGAAATTGGATTTGAAATTTGAAATTAACGATCAAATTCTGTTGAGAGTGAACTAATATATATATATATATATATATATATATATATATATATATATATATATATATATATAAATTGTAAAAGGAGTAATTTATTTAAAATCGAACGTAAAAATTTAATTCAAATTATAGGGATTCTAGTTAAAATTAAGAGCTGCAGGTGCTGCACCATATCCTGTAGGAACTTGTGAAAAATTCCTGTTGAGAACTGTTTAGTTTTGTTTGAGAATTTTATTTTAAAGAAGTTTATAATTTTATTTTATTAGTTTTGAGAAGAAGCCTATTTATTTTATTTCATACAAATTTATTCAAGATTATTATTTTATTTTTATATTTTATACATACGTATTTAGAGGACAGTGAGCCCATGTTAAATCGAAAGTGCCTTGCCTAAGGAAGTAGTAATTTTAAACTATTGTGCAAAACATTGCTTGATGGAATACAAGGTTAATAATTGACGTTTGAATTAATTTAATAAACCTGAATATTTCTAAAAAGGTGCAGTTTCAATTTCCACCAGTATCTACTTATATCTTATGAGTTCGAGACTATTTAGGGTCATCATAATAAAAACAAAAAATTTTGTATATTAACATTTAGTATACAAATAAGTGCGCCACTCTGCTATATTCTGGTGAACCTTAATAAAATTGAACTTAGTGGTTGTAAATTAATAAGTGGCTTGGATACTGGAAAATTATAAAGTGTTTAATATTAAACTTTTAAAATGGCACTTAAGGTGGACTTGTTAACCAAGGAGGAATTGGATTATGAAATTAGGTTAAGAGGTGTAGAAGTGTCTCCTAGTCTTAAAGTGATAGATTTAAGGAAAAAGTTACGGCAGTTAATAAGTCTTGATGTAAATAGTAATTATTTGAACCTGAGTGGAAAGGTCGCTTTCAAGGAGGAATGGGATAAAATTAAGTTAAAAACCCAAGTATTAGGAAGTAGACTGGAGGAATCCATTGAACAGGGACTAACATTGGACATAGTTAGGTGTGAAACAAAAATAAATCATTGGCAGCGCCGACTGACTAACTTAAGTAAATTGTTTAAAATCGAAGAAAAGGATATAGCTAAACATGTTGAAAACCGGAATAGTATATTAAGTGAATTATTGTTAAAAATAAAAAACCTAAAAATTTACAAGGAAACATCTGATAACTTGGTGCGCAAGTTATCTGATTCCAATCTGGAAATAGAAGGTGAGCTGGAAGAGGCTGGTAAACCGGAAGTGAAAGATAAGTCTGGTCTAAATATGAGAGATGATGTGTTTGTTTCGGGACGGCCACATTTAAGTTATAATAAACTACCGAACCCCATTGAGCGTTATTGGAAGGAGTTAAAAATCTGCGATGGATTAAATGTTCAAGAATTATTAGAATTCTTTAAAATAATCTTGAAACTTAAAAAGGAAACTAGATGTACGGAAGAGGATATTATGGAGATTGCGATTTCACATAGTCAGGGAGCTCTTTTGTCGAAACTATTAGAAATAAAACAGGACAATGTCACGGTCAAATTAATGCTTGAAATATTATTGAATTATTTCGTGCCATATCATCAGCGTGAACTTTTGAAATTTGAAAAGGTGCACCGTCCCCAAAGATATAATGAAAGCTTATCCAACTACATTATAGTCATTAAGGAATCAGTAGAAGTACTTTGTTGTAATATAAATGAAAGGGATGTTGTGGAATTAATTAAGGTGGGAATTAATCCTGAAACCAGAAATAAACTAGTGTTTATGGGAAATCCGAGCACATATTCCGAACTGGATGAGATGTGTATAAGGGAGAATAATGTAGGTTATGCTGACAACGTGAGGAAAACAGGGAATAATTTGAATGTGAATAGGAAGTATAATGTACCGGTTAAAAGCATCAGGGCGAGGCAAGAAACAATAACTTGTTATAAATGTAATAGACCTGGTCATTATGCTTATCAGTGCCGGGAGGTAAACAGGAAACCTGTTGTAAACCAGCGGAGACCTATTGTAAACCACACTCCAGCTATAAACCCCGAAAATGTAGGTCGTAATGTACAGGAGTCAAAAAACTAGTTAGTAGGGAAAGTTCGAACAATGAGTTAAGGAAGGGCGAACTTTCCCGGTTACCTAAAATTGTGTCCAACAAAAATTCACATGAATTATCTGCTAAATTAAATCATACTTGGCAAAAGAAAAATTCGGAAAATATCAGTTCATTGCCCAGCTTAGAAATAGATTTTGGCAAGAATATATCATTAAATGTATTATTAGATACTGGTAGTAGTATAAATATAATAAGTGATAGACTGTATAAACTATTATTAGAGAATAAGATTGTAAAGTGTTACCAGTTATCTAACCTGACATGTATGAGTGCTGAAAATAAAAAAATGTCCGTAATCGGCAGTGTAAATATAAAAATAAAAATAGATATGTTCACCTGGAAAGTGGAATTTGTTATAGTGAAGGACTTAGCTCAAAAGGCAATTTTAGGAGCGAACTTTATAAAACATTCTGGTTTGTTAATAGACTTGAAAAATAATTGTTGTCGATTTGACTTTAATATAGAAAAGTGTATAAAATTTGTGCAAAATATTACAGTAGCGTGTATGAACACCAATCACACTTATAAAATAGGATGCGAAGAGGCCAGTAATGATATAATAAAAATTATAAAGGAATTTCCAACGGTATTTACCGACAAAAATTGGTTAAAACTCTAGATTATGAGTATAAATTAAAAGTTAAAGATCATGAACCCGTAAAACTTAGACAATATCCATTGAATCCACCTAAACAATTAAAAATAAAAAAAATTATTGACGAATTATTGGAACAGGACATTATTCAACCAAGTGTGAGTCAGTACTCGAGTCCAGCCTTTTTAGTAGGTAAGGAAGATGGAAAATCGGAAAGATTAGTAGTTAATTACAAGGAGTTAAACAAGAAGTTGGAAGGAGTGAGTTATCCTATAGGCGACATGCACGAACTATATTACCATTTGAAGGGAAACAATTATTACTCAGTAATAGACTTAACCAAAAGTTTTTATCAAATAAGTTTAGCGAAGGAAAGCCAGGAGTTAACTACGTTCTCGGTACCTTTCGGAAGTTACAGCTTTAAACGAATTCCTTTTGGATTATTAATTGGAAGTGGGGTATTGTCGTCATATATGAATAAAATCTTAGGAGAATTGAGATTTACTTGCACTCTCGCCTTTTTGGACGATATTATTGTGTATTCGAAGACATTGGAGGAACATTATATGCATTTGAAACAAGTGTTAGAGTGTTTAAAGAAAAATAATCTTACTGTGAATCCGGAGAAAGTAAAATTTTGTTATAATGAAATTAAATTTCTGGGACATTTGGTTTCCAAAGACACTATAAGAATGGACCCTGACCGTACACGGACGTTATTAGAATCTCCGAGGCCCCGGGACAAGAAAGGTATTGCGAGATTCATAGGGATGACTAGTTATTTCTCTAAATTTATTCCAAATTATGCGGAAATAGCTCATCCACTCAATGAAATGAGGAAGAAGTCGTCCAAATTTGTGTGGGACCAAAAATGTCAGGAATCGTTCGATAAACTGAAACGAGCGGTTACCCGTCCCCCCGTGTTAGCCATCCCTGACTTCAACAAGGAGTTCACAGTCCAATGCGACGCGAGTGATAAGGCCCTCGGTTCCTGTTTATTACAGGAAGCGGATAATGGACATTTAAAACCGGTGGCCTATTATTCGAGAAAATTTAATGAAAGTGAGGTGAAACTTACTACCTATCAAAAGGAAGCCTTGGCAGTTGTCTGTTCAATAAATAAATTCCGTAATTTCCTAGAAATGAGACCATTCAACTTAGTGACCGACAACTCAGCATTGGCTTGGGTATTGTCCCACTTTCGTAAATTAGGAAAATTAGGGCGCTGGGTGGAGGTTATATTGTCTCTACCATTTAAAATTACGCATGTTAAAGGTAATCAGAACCCAGTAGCGGACTATTTATCTAGATTATTTCAAGATAGTGAAGTTGACAACAATGTGTTACATGAACTAGAAAAATTAGTGAATAAGGACAAGATGAACGATAACTCTTTAAAAATGAACAATGAAACTGTAAATAATAAGGACTTAGTAATAAGAGAGGAAACAGTGTCTATAAATAGTATAAGTACGATGCCTTTTAGCTTTATGGACTTAAAAACGCATCAGAAGCAGGATGTAAATATAACTAAAATTATGGAGGGTGTATTGAACTATACCAATAGTGATGTTTACAGTGTGGAAAAAGGGGTGTTATTTTATGTGAACAATAAAAACAATTCTAAAAGGATCTATTTACCTGAACACTTATTCAAGGTTGTATACGAGTATTATCACAACTCATTGTCTGGCTGTCACTTCGGCATTTTAAAAACACAACAGAAAATAAATGAAAGGTTTTATCACCCTAAACTAAATGATTATGTGAAAAATAATGTAAAATGTTGTGAAGTGTGTTTGAAAGCAAAAAGTAGCAACTGGAGGGACCAAGGACCTTTGAACAGCAATCTGAGCAGTCGTCCAATGCAGAAGTTATATATGGATATTTATGGGCCATTACCTGCGTCTTCCAATCGAATGCAATACATCCTGATAGCTGTAGATGACTTCACCAAATATAATTGGATAATGCCACTCAGGAAATGCACCTCAGGTAATGTAATTAATGCATTAGAAAATAATATTTTCAAAAATTTTTCTTTGCCTGAAGAATTCGTGACGGATAATGGAACATATTTTGTCAGCGAGGAATTCAAAAATTATTTGTTTAATTTGGGCATAAAACAGAGGACCATTATACCTTATACTCCTCAAGGAAATAAAAGTGAAAGGCAAATTCGAAATTTAAATCAAATTCTGACAGCTTATTATCATGACTGTAAAAAGAATTGGGACAAGGATTTGTACCATGTGCAAATGGCCCTAAATACTTGTCACAATGAAAGCATAAAGTCGTCTGCATTTGAATTGATGTTCAGTTTCAAAGCAAATGATGGTTTGTCACTAAAATGGCAAATTAAAGATATTTGTGATGAAAAATGGAGCAAAGATAAGAATGCAAAGATGGTTGAAGCTATTCAAAATTTAAAAGGACAAAATGAGCTGAATTCGAGAAGAAACCGATACAACCGAAATCACAGGCAATTAAAAATGTATGATGTAGTCTATTGTAGAATTACGAATCAGCGATATAAGCTAGATCTGAAATATGAAGGACCATTCAGAATAATTTCAATTATTAGCTCCAACTCATATGTGGTTCAAAATTTAAAAGAATTGAATGAATTCCGTAGAATACACTTGCAGGATGTGAAACCCACTGGGGAAAGAAGAATGCATATTTAAATATAACAAAAACAATATAATTACCGAGGGGTAAATAATTTGAATTACAAAATAAAAAAAAAGAACTGATTAAAAATTATGACGAATTAAATTAGTTGTAAGAATGAAGAAAAACTATATTGGATGTACGCTGTATGTATGTATGTTTGATTTGAGAAATTTCAGTGACAAGGAAGATTAAATTAAAATATATTGAACAATTGAGGAAATTCTACAGCCCTGTTAAATTGTAAATATTAACTTGAATTGTAATCTTGTAAAAATGTATTTTAAACTTGAAGAAACCTCAAGAGGAATAAAAAAGTTTATGATTTAGATAAAAGGGCACAGGTGAAGTAAACAGTTGCGATAACTACATGGTTTGGGAGAGGAGGAGTGTATTAAAACAATTCAGTATTTATTTTCTGAATAATGCACAAATCCGAAACTCATGGTCCGTAATTAATGTTATTAACATGTGTTATTTATGTTTGTATGTAAATTAATAACTAACACGAATGTTGGAATATTAATTTAAACTTGTTAGTTTGATAAAATTTATGCCAAGGAAGAGGGAAACAGAAGAAAAAAGACTGTTATTTCTATGATAAACAACGGTATAGGTAAAAATAATAAAATAAGAACTGACACCCCCGTCTGGGGATATGTTTTAATTCTATATGAAGCTGCGTCAACCAGTGAATGGGCGAGCCAACACACACAGCAGTGCAGGGCAAAGGTTCCATGGACGACCCAACTGATATCAGACCGGACCTGCTATAAACATCCCACAACAACAATCACCGTCTACCTCGTTCGACCCATTGTGAAGGATTATCTGGATGGACTATCTTTATGGTAGGACTTAGAATTGTAAAAAGGTAGGTGGCAATTGGACTCTTAATATTTGCCATAGTTTAGGTCAAGGATTCTATTGGGGAATTTAATTGTTAAGTTTTCAAAAACAATCTGATAATGTATGGACTCTTTTAAAAAGAATTTATAATAATTAACGCTTGGTTAAAATAACTTGACAACTAGTATGCTGCCACTTCTTACAACTATTTATCAAAAATAAATTAAAACAAATATTATAAATAAAAAAAAAAGTTTTGTAGATTTGATGATGCATGTTAAGGCTAGGTGGAAATACAATTTCTAAAGGATGTGAGATAAATTTCTTAGATTTAAGTATTAAACTTGGCAGATACCAAGCGCTTTAAGGGGGGGTGTGTATACCAATTACATGGTATACTTTAAATAAAAATAAAAATTTAATAAATAAAATTTTATTTTAGAATTGTAAATGGATAGGGAATAAAAAAGTAAATTTATATTGTAATCCAGCGGCAGGCACAACGCGCTTGGAATCTGGTCTAGACCTGACTTGATGGCAGTGAATGCTAAACAATAGTCTACAGTGGACTAAATCTTTTGTTAGGCGGCGAACCTGCGTTGAGAGAGATTCAAACAGGCCTGCAGGAACAGGAGCGTAGTCGGTGCAGGCCGAGAAAACACGCTCTGCTTCCATTCCGAGTTGAGAAGCGATAGAGTAAAGTCTTTAGTGCGAGTTTAAAAGTAGTGTCGGGCGTAGGATCCGTCGGTATAAATTATTTTAATAGCGAACTCCAAGACCTTCACGACTAAAGAGCTAAGTACTTTTGACTGAATTATTAAATTTTTCTAAATTTGAAATTTGAAAATTTAAGAAGTGAATTAATTTGAAATTGGATTTGAAATTTGAAATTAACGATCAAATTCTGTTGAGAGTGAACTAATATATATATATATATATATATATATATATATATATATATATATATATATATATATAAATTGTAAAAGGAGTAATTTATTTAAAATCGAACGTAAAAATTTAATTCAAATTATAGGGATTCTAGTTAAAATTAAGAGCTGCAGGTGCTGCACCATATCCTGTAGGAACTTGTGAAAAATTCCTGTTGAGAACTGTTTAGTTTTGTTTGAGAATTTTATTTTAAAGAAGTTTATAATTTTATTTTATTAGTTTTGAGAAGAAGCCTATTTATTTTATTTCATACAAATTTATTCAAGATTATTATTTTATTTTTATATTTTATACATACGTATTTAGAGGACAGTGAGCCCATGTTAAATCGAAAGTGCCTTGCCTAAGGAAGTAGTAATTTTAAACTATTGTGCAAAACATTGCTTGATGGAATACAAGGTTAATAATTGACGTTTGAATTAATTTAATAAACCTGAATATTTCTAAAAAGGTGCAGTTTCAATTTCCACCAGTATCTACTTATATCTTATGAGTTCGAGACTATTTAGGGTCATCATAATAAAAACAAAAAATTTTGTATATTAACATTTAGTATAATTACAGAAACTGTATTTAACTTATATGTAATTCCGGATTTGCTATGACAGTTTCTGGATTCAAATTTGCCATTTCATGTGAGAACCCTACTTAAATAAATACATGTATGTCTTTAAACTACTTAAGAAATGAAGATTGTATATACGAGTATTTCTTAGGAGAAGTCTGACCTGTCTTGCTCTTAACCTTCTAACATAAACAAGGTAACAAACATTCAATTTAATTGTCTTTCATTATTTAAACCTAATTACAATTATATTGCATTATAATTATGGACGAAATAAAAATGCATGGTATTGATAAATAAACAGTATAACAGAATTTCAGACAATTGCCTTAATTTTGGTTACAATATGTATAACACAACGTTTCGAGGAGTGACATCTATCATCTTCGTCAGGTCGGGGAGGTATTAATACATGTAGTGCATACGTAGATATGTAAGCTATGTACTAATACCTCCCCCACCTGACGAAAGTGTAGATTCCAATACTCGGAACGTTGTGTTATACGATTTGTAACCATAACTATGGCTAATGTCCGTAATCCTTTTATCCCAACACCCCTAACAATCTCGCAGAAACTCCTCCCTAACAGCCGCGCCAAACTGCATGCTTTTATTAGTGACTTTAATTCTTTCGGGTTGTGAGTTCCATAATCGAGATGTGATAATTGTGAAGGATGTTCTGTCGACAGTTGTAAGATGATGAGTAATAAGAAGTAAAGTGGCACCTGTGTCTGACTCTTATACTGAACGTGTAAAAGAAACGCCGTCGGTCTGAATAATAAATTATAAAAATCTCTTAAGATATTTTGTAATTTATTTTTCAGATTTTTGTTGGAGTTAGGTTCTTTAGGATGTATTTATTTATTAACTCCGTAAATAGTTTGAAGGATATTGTTAGTGCATATTTTAAAAAAGGTGGACTTTCAGATATAATTTTTGATTAGTTGTTTATTTGCTGTAACCTTACATTATACCCACTCTGATATATTTGGTTACAACATACATTATATTTTGAGCTGGCAAGCCACAAAGTACAAAGACAAAGGTTTACAAAGAGTCACCCACGGCACAGTCCAACCCCCCTACCCACCCCAACTCAAGCTCTTTCTATGTAAATTTATATTTTTGACACTCTGTCAACATGTTAATAGATGCGAGTTAGTTATAAAACCTATATAGATACAACATATATTTCAAATACTACTTAAATATGTATTAATACTTAAATTTTCTTCGTATTAGTAATGAAAATAAATTATAGCATTAATCAAAATTATAGTGATAAATTACTTAAGGTATGGGGTGCCAAACTATGTGACTTATCTTTTCAGACAACTGAATATTTTAAATCTGACATACAATCGTAAACTTAATATCTTAGATTTATTCTTACATTCTATTTTAAGCACAGATTCCCTTAACTATTTGTTTGGGCGTTTCTTTTACACGTTCAGTATAAGAGTCAGACACAGGTGCCACTTTACTTCTTATTACTCATCATCTTACAACTGTCGACAGAACATCCTTCACAATTATCACATCTCGATTATGGAACTCACAACCCGAAAGAATTAAAGTCACTAATAAAAGCATGCAGTTTGGCGCGGCTGTTAGGGAGGAGTTTCTGCGAGATTGTTAGGGGTGTTGGGATAAAAGGATTACGGACATTAGCCATAGTTATGGTTACAAAACGTATGGTTACAACGTTCTGAGGATTGGAATCTACACTTTCGTCAGGTGGGGGAGGTATTAGTACATAGCTTACATATCTACGTATGCACTACATGTATTAATACCTCCCCGACCTGACGAAGATGATATATAACAAATTAGTATTACATATATTTTATTATTACTGCAAATGATTAAGACGTGTTAAGTCTAAATTTCAAGTGGTTAGTGAGCTGATAAATAATAATTAAATAAATACACGAGTTTAGTATTTGTAAAATTAAAATCAATTACATAGAAGAGTGCACAGAATTCTTAGAAACGAAAAATCCCTAAATAAATTCAACACACATGCCATTAAATTATATAAAATATGTGAGCTTGCGGTAAATGAGCCTAATTCTTATTCATATTGGTCGTTGATTGCTTATGTGTCAACCAAACATATCAGACCTCCATCACTTATAAATAAATATATTACTGGATTATGTATCTCTGAAATTTTACCACCGTTTGTGGGCTTAAAATTTAACTTCACAATGAACCTAAAAATATTTAACATTTATTGTGGTAAACATATTTTAAGGCAGTCCAATCCTGAAAAACTGATTATTGTCTGAGCTTCAAAAACCCTTTACTTTAGGCGATGAACAAATTTAACATTTGTTTGTCTCCATAACTGTCCGTCTTTTAGTATGATCTTTCAACAGTGGATTAACTCATAAGCTTGTAATTTTTCATGGAGCTCCATTTTTTATAAGTAATATCAAGTCGATATAGATTCATATCACCCTTCATGAAATCTGACTGAACACGAATGATCATTTTTACTTTAATTTTACGCCTACGATATAGAAATGATGTTATCAATAAGTTTAATCGCTCCTCTATTAACAGTTTTCAAAGAACCGATATATCAGCTCGATTGTATGTTCACGTGTCAATTACATGCGGCAATCCCAAAACAGCGCTTTGAGTTGTTCATCTCCAATAACCTGTTTTTTTTAATCTATTTAAGTAATGTGTGTGGGTACTCCAATGGAAATGATGTGAAATGGTAATTAGTGGAATCAACTGATAGAGGCGATCTAACTATTTATCCGTCTTTATTTAAGATGACATCTCTCTATTTTATAGATTTAGCCTATGTGGAACACTTATAATTAATATGGGAATAATATCTCTAGTAATATAGTTAAATATGTAAACTCTTTAAGCACATATTTGATCTTTTTGAGAAATCATCATACAAATAAAAAAAAATTCTTTGGGGAAGTTGAAAACAACGTCATTTAAGTAGACTTGGCTTACTTGATCAATCTTTAATTTAAATCTCCTCATGTTCGTTTTCACAAGAATTAATTAATAAAAGAAGGAAGCATTTCATTCCACTGAAAATAGAGATAATACCAGCTTAACAGGGTGCAAATAAAGGTTTGTAAATGCAAAACAATAAATATAATACGCACTATCGTCATATAAAAACGAAATACCTAACAATTAAAATTGAAACTGAAATTGCTTTACAAAACTATCTATATAACTAGGAGGCTAGAGATCAAAATAGATTTTGGCACATTACTATAGACATTTGTTTGAATAGAATTTAGTGAAAACCGTAATAGGCTTTCTACATGATTAATGTTTACCTTTGATGATATTTGCCTACGTTTTTGAAAGAAGGGAGCGAAGCGCTAGTTTTAAAAGGATCTCAGCCAAAATAACAAGTTCGTAAGATTTTAAGTCCTTGTCATAAGTGGTCTATAAGTCAAGTAATTAAAAAGGATAGCTTATAACCAGTATCGAGAACACCCGGACCAAACCAGGTTTATACACAGTGCTATAAAACATTGCTGTATGTATTTTTATAAAAATTTGAATTGTCGCCTTACACGATGAATGTGCAACTTAGGTAGTATTTAGATACATTTTCGAGACAAGGAGTGGAGCCCTAGCATTATAAGATTCAAATCATTTTATTCAAGTTATTCAACAGACAAGTAGTATACTACGTCAAATATACATGTATAAGATCAAATGCAGTTAGCTAGAAAGCTGTCAAAATCTAATAATAAATTACACGATACTAAAGGTAAACATGCTTCCATGTAGAGTAATTGTTAGGCACTATTCAAAGACTACTGCACACCATGAAATTAATTAATTAATAGAAGTAGGAGTACAATTATGATATGTTTACCTGTAGTACATATACAGCTGATCTCTGGATATATTTGAGCTGCATTATTCACTGGCTTTTAGTATAATTATGGCTGTCATTGAAAGAAATGATAAAAGTGTAACAGATGAAATTTATCAGTCAAAAATATTATATTTAGGTGCTAGCTAGCATTGATTCCCCACATAGACTTTTAATACTCAATATATTTTCAAAAAGATGTTGATACTCCAACTCTAGGATTTTTAGTTTTAGGAGTATTTATCAAGAATATCTCAGCTATTTATTTCGATGTACTCACAAAGCTGTTAACAGACACTTACTATTAAAAAAGCACGGTTTGCACAACTAGTTTACATATCGATTACACATACCGTAGGCGAAATCATAATTACGACGATAGTGGCCTTTAAATAAAGGTTTACCACCAATTCCAACCTTATTATATTTCAGGTTTATATTTATTATTATATTATTATAATGTATAAGAAACCCGAGGTTTTGGACGATCTCCAAGAAAATATGTGAATTTTAATACGTAATTATGGAACTAGGTGAAATCCACAAACTAGACAAAAGTAAAAGTTTTATAGTTATTATTCTTTAGTAGTATTGATTTTAAACGCATAAACAAACTTAAAATGTGTAATAATAAATTATAAACAAAAATCTGTAACACACTAATGGCTTTCACTAATGAGTTTTAAAAGAATATAACAATACACGTTTTCGAGAACGACAGAGATAATACACCTAATGTGCAAAAGGTCAGCAAACGACCGCGACGCTAGCAAAAACCTTGCGTTTGTATAGTTTATTCTGTTATCTTTACAATTCAAACCTCTTTAGCTTTTACCTGGGAATGTGATGAATTCACTTATATCTTTTATCGTGTTAAAGGCTTTCCAAGTATTCTGGAAGGTATGAAGGTATTTCTTCACTGTAGATTCATAATTGTAATTTATAATTTAATTTTACCATCAGTATCCTTTTTATTCCTACATTCTTCAGATTCCTATATTATAATCCAGTAAAAGATATACTATATCCTGTAAATAGGACAAAAATAGTTTTGTATATATTATTTATATTTCAGTATATTTTTATAACGGTTACAAAATCAAATCAAACTACCTTAAAACCTTCATTCTGAAAATAATGTTATAACACTAAGACTACATCTGACGTGAATTTTTCTTGGTTATATGAAGAAACTATACTAACTACATATAATTATTTTCTTAGTTATTATTTTACTATACAAATGTAAAATATACGACTTTAAATTTTAAGTAATGAAATCCGTTCTTATGGTTACTGCCTACTTTTGAGTTTCCTTTTGTTTATTTTCATCACTTTTTAAAATCACTCTCAATTAAACCAAAAATACTTCACATACACAGACATTATTTCAATACAAATAGGGTATAAATATTTATTATCTTTAAATTACAGCAGATTTTAGAATATATTTAAATATGGGTTCAAAAATTAAAAAAAGACCGCAACTAGACTAAAAAGTAAGTTTTAAATTATTTTCTTTACTATAAACGTAGAAAACATTATATTATTCAAGAGGGATGGAATTGTTTTTGGACATTATTACATTATACTGTTTTAATAAAATTATACATTATACATTAAAACAACTGTTTATTTCTATTTAGAGCTATTTATTAAATTTGTATATTTATATGAAATAATGTATATTTTATTTTTACATCCATTCCTTTGTGAAATTTACCGTATTCAGTATCCTGATTGTGGATGACAGTTAATTATGTTACTTCAGTTACTATAATTGAGCATCGAAGTTTCCGACAGAATGGATCAAAAGCCAAATTGTGGAAGGATATCTCTCTTGGCCTTTGAACTTTAAAAAAACATAACTCTTCCTTGGAACAATAGGAATTTCTGCACAAACTTTAAAGTGTCTATGACATGCAGATATGGATTCAGAGCTATCAACACTAATTTAAGAAGGCCCATTTGTATACTTAATGTTCTTAGAGACAAGCATATTGTGTGGTAAGTTAACCGTGGGAGATAATGTTTAATAGGGGATTAATAATACAGGTAGAATAGACACAGAGTTCCTTTATTTGAAAACGTTCTGTGTATCGGATTAATAAAGTAGGCTGGCAAATTAGCCTGACGAGAAGAATTTTAATAAAGGGAGACAACAAAGTGTTTTAGTTTAAAAGAGGTTTCAGCCAACCAGATGACTTTATTGACATAATAATAATATGTAAAACAGAGGAGTTAAATATAAAAACTCGTTCAGATTGCATAAGTCCTAATACAATAATCTGGTATCTGGACAATTAATCTCGTCTTCTGGTTGCTCTATACCTAGTAGATATGTGTAGTTTCCAAAAGATGCGTATTTTCTAGATGGGAGTAAGCAAAGAAAATTGGTTACTTAAATTTGAAGGTTGAATTAGCCACAAATGTAGGCTATATTAGAAAGAAGATGCGTTTAACAGTATTTAAAATATTACTATGTTAACCTATGTAATTCTAGAGTGTATTTTGTGGATTAATTATATTGGAAATCCCGCAAAAATCAAATAAATCTTTTTATTCGAAATTTCACTCCGATACTTGATTATTGTATCACATTATTCAATTAACCTATGGCGTTTCAATCAGCTGCTTTTGATTCTTTTAGAAAAACCTTCGTGGATAAACCTAAACTGGCAAACTAGCTAATATATGGTGAAATAAAATAACTTTATATCATTTCATTCCTTCAAGTTATTAAAAAATTTGACTTAAGTTACTGCTTTTTTCCTTTTTAAAAAAATGGGCGGTCAAAATCTGGTGTTTACTTTTATAGGAGTTAAAGTTAATTCATCACGTTTCAAACTGTTACTAATGGTTACATGATAAAAGTGTGTTGGATGTCAATTTAATAGCTTTTATGAAAAATGTTTAGAAATTGTATGCCATAGTCAGGCAGTGGGTTATTTTAAACGTAGGTGTGTAGTATATGGTATTTTATTTTCCTGTGCATACAATTATGTAGAAAGGATCTCATAAACGATTTCAAATGCTGTGTCAATAATTACTTTCAAAGAACCGATATTCAACCAACATGATTGTATGTTCCCCAGGCAATTACATGCGGCAATCCCAACACAGCGCTTTGAGTTAATCATCTCCAATAACTTTGTTTACTAAATTAATGTGTGTGATGTCCAGCAAATAATGTGGGCCTGTGCTGCTGTAATTTAAGTTGTATGAAACATTAAATAGCATAATAATTTAATAGGGGCTTCTTAAAAGTTTCTCATCCACAATAACAGAAATTATTTATAATTTATTGTATGTTATAATAAAATAAAATTAATTAAACAACACAATACCTTAGGCCTACTATAAAATACATCACTAGATATCGTACTGATGATCTTACTCACTAAAATATATAGTAAAATATCGTGCATCATCTCGATACGATGTAAAGGGTTCGTTTATAGCTTCTTCCTCTCCCTATTTTTATGTTCTGTTTAAACGAACATGACTCCAGATTCCCGTAACCAGGTGTGCCACAGCGCCAGATACCAAACTCTAAACTTAGATAAAGTTGAACCCTTCCTACTATAGCTAAGCCGTGTGGCACTTACACATTTTTATCTCATGCTCAAATTCGCGCAAATGAACTATTTAGTGATTGAAATAGGATAGCTGCTACAAGAAGAACTATATTATTGTTTTTTAACTCTTTGCTGTCGTACGAGTATAAAGATGAAATTAAAACATACAGCCTCACGATTGAAATAGAAAACAAAACTCATTGTAATTAAGATCAAGCACCCGTAGAAGTTTGAATTGGATAGTAATCTTGGGGCCATTCGAGTGTCTCTACGAAGCAGGAATATTTCCATAAATACAATTTTAAATTGTTACATTAAGAATAGAATTTCATAAAAACAAATTTACATTTGTTAAGTACGAGTATATACCTAAGAAGAAAGGGAGGGTATAAAAAATTTTAAAATATATTTTAATCTCACGACTAACAAAAATTAAGCTTTTCGGACTTAATAATACCGTAAACGCTGATATATAATCTACAACTTCTGAGAATCATAATCTAAAAGGAACCTGAGAAGACTTCTGTAGTTATGTATAGGTGTATATTCTCAAACAAATTTAACATTTGAAATTTGAATATGTTCCCTCTTTAATATAAAATGTTTTTGTCATTAACTGTTTCTAAATCTCAACTACTCATGTGCTCTATTACAACAATTAAGAAAATTGTAAAGAAAATCCTATTACGATGTAATACACCCCAAATAAATTAAAAATTAAGTTTTAAAAATATATGGAAATGGAAGGGGTTGGGCCATGGATATGATCAACTCTTAGTATTAAAAATAATTATCAATTATAAATTTTATTAGTTAAGTTTGAAATATTGTAAATATATATGGGGACGAAATCAATTCAGGCATTCATTCTTTCAGGTATTTATCTATTTCTATGAATAAATTACACTATCGATTGCTCCTCTCCCATTAAGATGATAAAGAGCGTTATTCGTCAAATACCTCAAGTTATGTACTAGAAGTAGAATCGCATTATTACCTCTAATATTTTAAATTATAACCTAATAAAATATTGCCCGAATGCTTTTAACACAATTGTGGATTTTTTTATGTGATTCATTGTCAAAATCGATATAGGATTATTACAAATTTCAATTTTTGTATCGATATCAATAACAAAACACTATCTATTCATTTATTTTACAAATTATAAAATATTTGGTCACATTTTTTATTTATAATATTCTAGAACAATCAAACCAAATACAGACAGACAATTGTGCCTTGTTACCCACGCATGATACAGACACGCACATTCCTCTTAAAAAAAGTTATAACCACCTAATATGTTTTTCCGCCTTGAAAATTTCTTGAAAAACATAAAAACTGCATATTCAAGTTGTAAACTACCATTATTAAAATGAAGTATGCTAGCTTATCACTGAAGGGGCTAAACCAAAGTCATCTATACCTATACGTCTGGTCGCACGATACATTTAAAACGAACCAATCAATTAGCTTGAAACTATGAAGGATGAAGCTTCATTTAAACAAAAGCAAACTCGAGTTCGATGATAATTGCAGGTCAATTTCTGGGTTTCGATTAGCAAACTTTACACATTGGACTTACGATATTTAATACAGCAACGAGGAAATCGTAGAATAAATAAAGTATTTCAAACGTTATATGATACGAATGAAATTAACTACCGACATAAAGCATTTTCATGTTACCTCAATGAAGGCGATTACGTGAGACTTTAGAGTGGCGTTCTTTTACCTTGTCTAAATATTATCTTTGAGTTTTAACACGGTTAGTGTGTTAAGGTTAATTCTAATATTATTGCTCGTTATAGTCTTGATAACGAATTGAGAATAATAACGATAAATCCTTGTAAATTATAATCTTTTTACTATTATCAGAAATGTATTACTAAGATAATTTTTGTAGCATATAGGAGTAAACTGTATAGTTATATTTAATTACTATATAAACTATATAAGTTTTATTGCCATATTTTAACTTAATCAATATTATTTGAGCCTTATATAGGACTCATTTCTTAATCATGCCCATTTTAATAGAATAAGCATTTAAGAATTTATTACCGCTTAAACGTGAGAAAAGCCACACAGATTGCTGAAAACATTTTCCTTAGATCTTTCTGTCAGTTACTAACTTTAATGTGGTGGGAAAGAGTTGCTTCAATAAAAACGTTAAGTTCAACTTTATTTCACCTTCCATGAAGAGGTGTTCTTATAGCCTCAATTCAGATGCACAATTGAGTGCACTACAATATTTCATACACGATACCTAACCACGGTGGAGTAACAGAGATATTTACACATGACGTAGCTGTGTAAAATTTGATTCATTACGAATATTAAGATCAAGCGGAACGTTAAGTGGAGCCGAGCTCAACTTTGTAATGTGCATTGTCGTTTTTTCTGGACGTATTATCTTTGCTATTTTTATTAAATCTCATCAAACTCTATTGACTTAAATTATTTTTATCTTTAGGACGGTATTTTAAAAACCAGTTGCGTATATTTTTAGACGAAATTTGTGTAAAGATATTGAACTAGAAATTTACTAGGTATTATTTAATAAATTATATAAAAGAACTTAAATGCTCGTATATAATATAACTATATAATACAATATCTATAAGCTAATTCAAAATATTATACAAATAACTTAACTGATATATTGGCTACAAAACTCATCAGCTATGAATATTATCTATTTATAACAAATTATAAATAAAAAGGCTCCCTGTTACAAACATCCAAAGACATATGACAAATATCTTAATTATCACTTCGGCTACAGTAAACCACTGTGATCTATCGGAATTTTAAATTTACGCTCCAACATACAACTGCAATAATTTCAAAAGCCGATATCATTTGAGATTTATAATGGAAGTATAAATACAAAAATAGAAATAAATCCATATTAAGGAACATCAAGCGACCCTACTGAACATAACGAATGAATTAACCACAAGCAACGCTGAGCGCTCGTAGTCTTTCAAGCCGGCCCGACCATTAGCGGTGGCTCGGATGGCATCTTATAGCCGTTCTTAGTGAGGGCTCCATTGCCCCAACTTTGCCTTGTAAAATAGAACATACCTTAACATCTCTCTTAAATAATAATGTTTTTGAACACTTTCCTTATTACAAAATTCATTCATGTGCCATCTCTTGACCCAATGATATAAAAGTTATTCCAAATACTTTGGTTACAGTGAACCTGTCGTTCACTGCTTACCATACTTTGAGGAAATTGAAATCGCCGTGTATCCCGGAACTTCAAACGGATCGGAAGGCTTTATTTCGCAAGTGTCTCAGTTGAACTGAAGCTTGCTCTGAGACGTTGTAAATTACCTCTTTCAGGTTCATACGTAAATAGAACCATCTCTTACAGCCGAAATTTCAGCTCAGTAAATTAGTCCGCCTCAAATAAATATATTTTATTTTGCTAGTTCAATGCTCAGTGGAATCCATATTAAACCAACTTGCTTTGTTTCAAAATAATTTTTACATTATCAGAGTAAGAATAATCAATAATCTCGACTACTATGTAATTTTTTGACTTAGTGTAACCATTTTCTTGTTCGTAATAAACTGTTTGCATTAAAACCATATAAATACGTAAACATTTTTACACCCCAGATGATGAAATTTAAATAATTTTCTGAATAATGTATACCTAACTACTTAACCCGCAGTAACCATCAGCCACATACATTGGGAGTCCGAAACGACATATACATTTTATTTGCATCACTGGCCAAAATGCATATAATTTGCAACTGCACATAAATAGCAGCTGAACACATAAAATAAATATTTAACTTTAAAAGATTGGTATTAAGTATACTATTATTGTTTTATGAAAAAATAGTAAATTTTTGGTACTGAACACGTGAGTATATACGGTTTAAAACTTTGAACTAGAACTGTTTTATATTTTACTTTGAAATTGTAAGTTACTCTGTGTGCAATGGGATTTATCCGGATACATCATAGACTAGCACAAGCAAGATAACAGGAACTTACAAAAAAGGCGTATAAGCAGAATAACAAACTTTATAGTTGTAAGTTTTAAATAATAACCTACTTTTATTATGTAAATACTATTTCAAGGGAATTCTATTTGTAATAATAAGAACAGCAATGGGCCCTTGTCCAAATTGACGTTTTTGCCGTCAAGGAAACAAAATATTTTTTTTATGGAGCAGAGAAATTTACTAAACTAAAAGTGAGGGTGTCAAATATGTCTCTATTTACATTTGAAACTCAAAGTAGTAATTCTCAACGTCTCCAAGCAAGCTTAATTTGAACCGAAAGAATGCGCCATAAAAACCTTCCGATCCGTTTGAAGTTGCTTGTGCTTCCGGAATAAACGGCGGTTACAGTTTCCAGCAAAGAAACGTGAGCAGTGAACAACAAATACACCAGCATCGTCAAGTTTTAGGATGGTTTTTGGGATGTCAGGGGCACATTCCGTCATTCCGTAATCTAACTGTCATTAGTTTAATTTATAAATACCAACATTACCTAATAGACGAAATTTAGTTCGATAGAACATAGATGTGTTCAGAATTAAAAATTTTAAAGAACGATAATTTTTTTACTATCTTTCTAATATAACTAGTTTATATGTACAAAAAACATTGATTCAGCTCTGGGAGTGTATCCTATTCTACACTTTATTTCAGACACAGGGCATTTACCAATAACTACTATATATATTATGACTGTTTCTTAGTTACACATAATTTTTAAATACATTATTATTAATATGTTTTCAAAAGTATTATCAATGATAATACTAAAAGTTTGAATAAAAATTGAATTCCATTTAAGGTACCATAATCAAAGTAAAATTTCCTACATAGAGATCAGGTCCAAGACTATAGATTAGTCCATTGAAATATCTTGCTGTCAGTAATAGCCTTAAATATAGTGGTTTTAGCAAAATCCTGAAATATTTATTTATTAACAACTGTTCTATATATTCAATTTCTGATTACTTTTGTTGCAAAGATAATTATCATTTTAGTGTCTTTAAAATTAGATTTACATAGACTTGTATAAGGCGTCCGATTGTGTCAACCTTGATATTCTGGTCGAGAAGCTTAAGTGCTAAGGGGGTGTCGCTTTGAGGTGGTTTATATCCTATATTTTTGATCGCAAGCAGTGAGTAGTTTTGAATTCTGAGACGAGAAGTGGCTTCCGGGAAGTAACTGCTGGTGTGCCACAAGGCTCAATACTTGGTCCCCTTCTTTTTTTAATCTATTGCAATATTTTGCCTGATGTTTTCAACAACACAAAAATGGTTTTCTTCGCTGATGAAACATAAGTAGTTTCTTAAGATAAAAAAAATCAATTATTTGAGACGTGGGTAGAGAACTTGAATGTAATGAAGGAGTGATTTTCAGCGAATCGGTCAAAACTTAATACGTAAAAATTAAATTTCTCCAATTCTATATAATATACCAAAATTCTTGCCACAATGGTTTCTGTTTTCCCAACAAATTTCAGTTTATTAATAATTTATATAATGGTATAAATAAAAAAAAAAAATAGTTAACAAATATCACATTTTTGCATAAAAAAAAACTATATTTCAGGTATTCGACCAAGATAACATAGTACAGCAATTACAATCAAACGCTACATAGATCGGTGGTCCAAGTTATACCAAAGCAGAAAGTAAAATAAACTAGAGGACAAAGTGAAAGTTTCTGGCAAAGGAACAATGAATTCTGAGACCGTTATCGCAGTTCTTTCCATTACATTTTATTTACTCTCACAACTTATTTGTACTGTGTATTACAAAGATACTTACCCTGAGAAACGAAAGTTGAAGCTATATTCCAGTGAAAGTATATACGACGTACAAGGTAGGATTATGCCACACGAAATTTCATATAAAGGGCTTCAATTCTTGAGAGATCTCTTGGAGACAGATAGAAAATATTGTTATATCCTCCTGCAGGCATAAACAAATATTCCAGCTTCCTGATTGATAGCAATGAATACTAAATATTTGGAATTCCACGGAGTGATATGGACTACTGATTGACAGCAATGAATACTAAATATTTGGAATTACATGGAGTGATAATGACTACTGATTGATAGCAATGAATACTAAAAATTTGGAATTACATGGAGTGATAAGGACTAGTGATTGATAGCAATGAATACTAAATATATGGAATTACATAGAGTGATAAGGACTACTGATTGATAGCAATTATTACTCAATATTTGGAATTACATGGAGTGATAAGGACTACGGATTGATAGCAATGAATACTAAAAATTTGGAATTACATGGAGTGATAAGGACTACTGATTGATATCAAAGATAATATACAATAATCCAATGAGTAATAAGGACGGTCATTAAACTCCATTTTTCCAATAAGTAGATGAAGCTTCGTGCAAAATGTTAAGTCTATAGATCAGCTCATTCTCGAGATATCGATCGGAGATGAATTAAATGAATCACTCATTCTGAATAATAGGCTACTGCAATGCTCAGCCAACAATAACCAAAGCCAGTTATTTATACAAAACTATAGAAGTGGACTGCTTTTGCAACATCGTATTGTTTTAATTTATTCAGACTCAGTTAAAGACCATGGATCTTATGAAAAAACACTAGAGGCGATGACTTGGTATCTGTTTCAATAGAAACAACCAATCACAAGATCTGTGTTTTTTTCCCTACATACTTTGTCTATATGAAGCATCTGTTTACTATATTTAAAAGAAACGGAATAAAACTGGGAAAACCTTTTGTAACTATCTTTTTTGGGTTTCCATTATCCCTCTACTGAAAGGCAATATCAAAGATTTAGTCTATAGATCAAACTGTTTTTCTTGTTGTTGGCCTAAATTAACAACAATGAACAAGGATGAGATGTCTACTGAAAACATTCCTACGCTATCGGCATTTCAGACCGAAGAAACAATAATTTTAATTATATATATGAATATGGACAGACTGGATTTCGAAATAAACTAGTTGGTGAACTAAATATAAATGCTGAAAGTAAACTGAACTGCTTGCCTCCGAGCAGAATATAACTACTGGAACTTTTGATATCAGTTTCAAGTACCTTATTGGATTTCTCTTTATTTGGAAATCAAAGCTCTGAAACTTTGGAATAGGTATTTCTATTAAAGTTGTAGTTATATAAAGTTTAGTTATTGGATTTCATTAGAGTACACAACGTATAATTGATTCTACATTATACACTGTGTAATTTATTGAGAACGATTTTAATTAAACTGCCACAAAGTCTTTCCAAGATCCATTCTGTGAGTTTTATTGCTATCAACAGTATTTTTATATAACTATAATAGATGTATATTAACTAGAAAAATTATATAAAAACGAAAGGAGAAACATAAACTGTTATAAAGTATTAAACGCTGTATCTTTAATAGAAATTCTATATTTGAGTTATAATTTGAATTACTTTGAATCTGTACAAACCGTTCTTGCATATTTACAGTTTTGCTAGTTTTTCATGGCTTGTGTACCGAGTACTCCAACCTTATTCATATATTATACACTGTTCTCTATATTATTTGACTAATTCGCTTTAAATCAGCACATATTAGGTATACTGTTTATAGACGATATATTGTACTAAACTGACTATACATTATTTAATCATGTAAAGAAAACATTACTATGGTACCTAATGTAATTACCTGATATTTACGATTACAAGCTTAATTTAAACCTTTCAATTATTGACCTGATAGAAATGAATAAGAATTATAATTAAAATATTGCGTAGTATATTGTTGTGTTTATATATTTTTTTAAATGTTTCGGTAAGTTTATATATGAGTAACTTCATGAGAATGTGACAAGCAGAAAAGATGTATTAGGATTTGAATTATATAGTTCATTATTTGCATTTAATGTCATTTTATTACTATTTCCAAATGTTTAAAATATATTCTGGAAAAAACTCTAAAACCCTACAGAGTGCAATACAATAATGATACATAATAATGGTTCAAACCTAAAATGATAAATATGGCGCATATAGTTAAATTGTACTTACTTGAAACAGACTGGTATCTATTTACCCGTATCTATTTACACGATTATGAAGTATTCATTACCAATTCTGTTAGCTGGAATACAAAAAATCCATAGTGATATATTAATAAAAAAATCTTCATTTTAAAAACGCACTTGACTTCCGACGGTAAAAATCTGTGTTGCCTTTTCCCAGCGTTAAAGGTTATGTGTAATATAATACGTATGGTCCATAAATAATAGTTTTTAAGGTATAGTTATTTTATACACATGGCGCTAAATGTGATATTTGACAATGTTTCGAGTGATAGCTGAATAAAATGTTGTGAAATGTTCTGAGATCAGTATTTTTTTTAACAAAAATTAATTTTTAAATAAAAATAAAAGCACTTTATGTATAGGTATGACGTATTGGTTTTCGTTCCGTAGGACAAGAAGCTGAGCAAACGCACTAAAACACCCTTTCCGCTGCTTCCGGAGTGACAGGATATTCTGGAAGGATAAGGTTGGAGTAGACGCTGTCTCCTATAAAGAGCCATGAGGAAGAATTTAGGGTGTTTTCCCAAGTCATATTCCTTCGGAAGAAAAAAGAAGCCAACTCTTAACCAGCCTCTGCAGTCATAGCAGACGGGGGATGGAACGCCCTTACGTTTAGGCTACGTATAACCTTTGACTTTTAGGGAACCCCACCAACTCCAATAGTCATCTCCCGCAGTACACTAGACCTATCGAACTATCCTTGCACCCCAAAATCTCGAAATTTGCAGTTAGTGCTGTGACGCTCCTGGATATCCCAGATTTAGGTTACCCATGGGTATATTTGTACCCATCTGGAAGGTATAAACCAATCAGAAATGACACCTCCTTCGATTATATTGGTTTAAAACCAACTATATATTCCAAACGAAAATATATATCTTCTACAAATATGCAACGTATAAACCTTATAGTTGCTTTAACATGCATTAAAAATTAACTAAAAATTTATTTAGGAGTAGTATTTCTTTAGAAAAAAGAAATTGGGAGATTATTCTCTCAAATAAGTTGTTCAAAAGCAGCTTCTTCAGTTAAAAAGTGCCTCTTCAACAAGATCTCTCGTAATATCGCAGTTTACTTTCACTGTGACAATATTCACTTTTGTGTTCTTAAGTTCAATATTATGTGAGCTGCTACTATTTTGTTTGGTTTATAGCATTCAAACGTTTATGTTTCAAATATAAACGTCTTTATATAGTGATAAATATTACAAATTACTTAAATAATAATACTATTTGACTTACATAATAATGAATTTGTATAAATACTATATTAAGTTATAACAAGATACTGTAAAAGCAGTAAAAGCTAAATGTACTGTAATAAAATTTAGAATCTTGTTAGTGAGACATATATTAATCCGTCGCTTGATAAGAATAAATCTTTTGGTAACATTATGTCTAATTAAACTAATTAGGCTAATACGATTTTCTTCCATATACAGACTTTGCAATAATCAAATTACATGGCGCAGAAATTAAAATAGTTAAAATAGTCTGCATAATAGTTACCACAGTAGCCGGCTTCTGAGAATGGTAAATCCGTATCTACATTTAACCGGATTTTGAACTATTTAATTTAATTTAAAGCAGATTTTATTACTTTGAATGCTTAAATCGATTTACGACATAACTAGGGGATCTGCCGTAATTCTCAACTAATAAATAACATCGCCCGATCATAGCCGTTTACGTTTTTGGTCTCAACGGCATATTATAGACAACTAAAGACCGATTTACTTTTATATTATTCCAAGCACAAAATATTCATTTTTAATATTATTAACTTATAGTTAAATTCTCCATGTAACGCATTGCGCAATGTAAACTTATTGTAATATTTTATATTATGAGAAGTTGACTGCCTTTTTAAACAAATTATTGTAACTTTGCTGTGAATATACAGTGTTAGAGAATATAAGGGATATTGATAAAAGCTGAAATCAACTCTTGTGAAAATTTTCTCTGCTATAAATATTGTCCAAGTCTAAAATGAGTTAGTTTAGAAAGTACAGCAGAATTTTGGATTTTTTCCTAGCTGAAGTACGTGCAATAAAACCGAATCACTAAGTTTCGATAGTCGGTGTCTTTCGTCTTCATCAGGTGTCACAAATTTTTATACATCAAGCATGCCTGGTGCTTGAGGCAGCTAAAAAGTCAGCACATAAAAGTATGCTACTTAATGACGTCATTTCAAGAAAAACTTGCACATATTGGTGATGACCTTTGAAGATCCTACGTATAGGTGATATATTATGTTAACGGTCGGAGGACATTTCAAACACACGAATTGGATTTGAAAGGGACTAAGAGTATAACATGGAATTTAATGGAATCGCTAAGTTTGGTTACCATTTAGATGTCGTTCATAGGCAGGCAACAATAAATATCATTGAATGTAAAGTGGGCAATATATCTTTCTAACAACATCTTGGGAATACTATATATCTGTGTTTACTTGATAAGAACTTAGGAACACTTGTGAATGTTGAGTTAAGCTCTAATTCACCTGCCTTCTTAGTGCAGCGTATGGGATCTGATATTGTTACAGACAAACCCACAGTCTAAACCCAATATTTCATAGAATCAACCCTTCCCGTCATACCTATTTAAGGAATGCTTATTCTAAATTTAAATGTAATCCAGTCAAAGAAAATACTAGTAAAGCAATACATTGTATTGCTATAATGATAACAAGATTATTGGTGCGAACCAATATGTAAATAATAAATACCTGTTAACCAAACATTTTCGGTGTGTGATAAAGAAAACTGACATCAAGTACAGTGTTTTGTGTCGAAAACTCCATCAGTAGTAGATAAATATTAGATTGGCTAAATAAATCTTTCAAAGAGGTTGGGTTACGTAAAACAGTGTTTATTTCTATTTTAAAAATATTATCAATAAAAAATACAAGTACGAGAGTATTTGCAGCAGAATTTAATATAGCTGATATTAAATAAACTTAGATTTTACAAAATAGAATAGATTGCATTAGAGTATATATCATATTTTATAAGTATAGATAAAGGATGTTAAAACATACTAGAACTAAATCTTCACCAGCGTAAGGACACGTAGTATATAAACTGATTTAATTAGTTTATATATATATATATATATATATAAACTGATAATTATATGCATGTGTGCATTGAGGGCCAAACTATTTCTTAGATTTTTTATATTGTGCGAAAAGAGTAGTGCAACAATAACATTCAAAACTTCATACATCAGTGGTTATAACAAAGCCGAAGGTAAAATAAAACTTGAGAACAAAGTGAAATTTTTCTGGCAAAGGAACAATGACTTCTGAGACAATCGTTGCTGTTCTTTCCCTTCTTTCGTATTTATATTCCTAACTTATTTGTACTCTTTATTAGACAAGGTTTTTATTTGAGAAATGAATGGGTAACCCAAATTCTACGAAATAAGTTATTTTATACAATACAAACGTGTGAGTGGGTTCACTGGGTTTGCAAATTAAACTTTTAAGTATACAGTATATTTTATTTTTGACATCTCCTTTGAACGGACAGACAATAACAAAGAAAAATATTTGTATACTCTCCTCATCAGTTCAGGCAAAATTGAAATTTTGCCATTCTACCGAGAGGTAGCAATGGATAATAAATAGTATCAATTGGTAATCGCCTTTAATAAATCTATTATAAATGGACGTACAGGTACATCGTCGTATATCTCACTTTCGTCCACGTATAAATTTAGTTTCATGCCAAATTTAAAACTTAAAGATTAAATGTCTATGAAACTTGTAAATAATTAGGCTACATCTGTTGCTATGTAACGTGTAAAAATTCAAAATATTTAATTGCTTAGTTTACACGTTTATTTATTTTACAATTTTCTCGTAGCCATTATGGTTATTGGTAAGATCGACCTAAATATGTTTAGTAATGCTCAGGAAAAATTCCATGGGGTGGACCATTAAGTTTAATGTTGTACATATATTGAAATTAAACTTCACGCAAAAGTTTAAGTCTGCATCTTAGTTCATTCTCAAGACAAGGAAGACAAAGGAAAGACAAAAACAACGATAAAGTCCTCCCAGCCCTTCGTTGTTACTCAGCGTTATAAACTGACATAAAGATAATTACTATCGGTAGAACGTATTTAATAATATTATTTTTTGAGACACACACACACACACACACACACACACACACACACACACACACACACACATATATATATATATATATATGAGAAAATTTACTTTATATCTAGCTACAAATAACTTTTTTCCAGTTCACTGATTAAAAATATTCATTTCGGTATTAATGTTACAATTAGAGTTGTTTGCTGAAGCATCACTATTTTGATCAGCTGTTTTTTATCGCATCATAAACCTTTGTATAGTGAATTTAATTTTAGAGACTACTATATACTACTACATATGGCAGATGAGTCATCAGATTTTTTCATTAACAAAATTATTTACAGAGGAACATAACCAAGTATATTGGATAAAATTGTGCTTGTCATTCTTTAAGTTGCACCAAATTGATTTCCTTATTATTGATACCTTCGTTTAGTTACAAAGCTTTATTGATACATTTTCAAACTAATTTATAAAGATAATAATCAGCTGCAGATTACTGTATTTGGTAGCTTAAAATTTGGGGATGACTACAAATTTCTATATTAATTTTTTTCATTACAACTTATTACCAACATTGCTTATCATTATAAATAAAATTATGTATAATCAAATGATGATTAATACATTTTCTAGTGGTCTACACTTAAGTAAGCAGACGTCTCCCCTGATCTGTGATAATAATAAAATAGTAAAGTAATAAAAAACAAGATATTTTAGTAAATGTTCTTAGGACTAGTTTAATCATTCATCTGGCCTAAAATATTCAAAATTTATTATGGGAACTAAATAAGATATAAAGGAAAAACTATTGAATAAAGATTTTTATGCAGTATTTTACAAATTCCAAAAGGAACAAAACTGAAAATTGTATTATTTATATTCCAAGTTAGTTCCTATTCCCTTGTAGTTCTCCGTAAATACAGAAAGGAGATTTTTTGATATAAATGTCTAAAGTTTTTTAGTTTTGGTGGGTTTCAACTAGTTTTATTTTATCAACAGATAACAGTTTCGACAAACTACAGAAACATTTACATTGAAAACAACTTTTATATGAATTAACTAATTATGGCCTTTAAACAGAACTTATCCTTTAAATTTTAAGGCTTAATTAAAAAATATTAATTTGAGTTCACTATCTGACTAGAAGATTTAGTTGATTAATTACATGAGTGAAATTTCATTTTACTATTTTACTTTGATAAGATAAATTATGAAATTGATAAGTTTACAGGTACAAGAATATTGGACACTTCTAAAATGTTGATTATATTTTGGAAAACACATAAAATAAATAGAAATTTCCGTAAACTATAATTAAATATCCTAATCTCTTACAATTTATTTTATAAAGCTTTATTAGTCCTTGATAATAAAATTCTGTGCTCTTTAATTATTTATTCCTTATAGATCCTTACACCTTCAATGTTTACTGGCCACGCCAAAAGTATTTTTTGTGTATAGTTTTATTGAATGTAAATATTTTGATCCGATAACCAACGTTATTTCATAACAAATGTTGGCATTAAAATAATCAATTGTAGATGATCCATAAAAATATATTTAATAAAATTAATCAACTTACAGTTAGTGGAGCTATTTACTTGAATAGCTGGAAAATATTTAATTATATCTGTCTGCCTGGTGGGTAATGTGCCAAATATTCTTACATTGACGCAATTATGTTTAAGTAATATGAAATAAATATTCGTTTTTGCTGTTGTTGAAATTTTTGTAAAAGCATTTAAAGTTAAAACTATATTTAGAATATTGAAAACTGATGTAAAGTGTCAATAAATATTCTGCATAAAATAGCCCTCTAGTTTCAATAGTTATGTAGACTACGTAGATCATAGAATTTGGACGATGCCGCCTCCGCCTTCTCTGAAAAGTGATAACAGAGAAAACGAAACACGGAAGGATAGCAAAGTGATATCTTTATGAAGCACATTGGGACGTCAGCCTACCCAACAACATTGTTTCTGATACGGCTTCCAACGCCATCTTATGTATGGCTAAAGAATATAGATTAATATAGCTAAAACTATTTTAATATTAGTAAAAATGGCCATTTACATTCCCATGTTATAATAATTAAAAATTAAAGTGTAATTACATTTTAGTACATTTAAAGCAAAATAATTTTGAATTCAAACATAATACATGATGATAATGTTTAATGAGATGCATTTGCGTTTTGCTCTGCGATATGTCTGGTCCTGCTTGGTTGTCATATACTCTAATCATAAGAACGTATAATTGAAACAAGGTAATTTTAATAAATATAGTATTCAAATATAACCTAACCTAACATGACAAACTTAAATCTCTCGTTTTTATAGAGCTAATTCTATTTCGTGACATTTGCACGCTTACTTGTTCGAGGTGTAGGTAGTTATACGGCTTTATTATACGATTCGTTTTTTTACGCAGATTTAATAGAAATGAAATTTTCATAATGAATATATGTATGGGCTTGAGAAACAATACGCAAACGTGTAAACATGATAACTGCCCTAATTCTTTATAATGCAGACTAAACTTTGCACTAAGTCCATGTTTAGAATAAATGTTTTAACCGGTCTGAGAAAGTAAAATTCTTAAAATTGGTGGCCACTGCAATGCGCAAATATATTTTACCTCAGCCAATTCCCACGATATACCAAATCAATTTATAAGCATTTTAAATAGATTTAAATTATTTACTTATATTATTTCACTTTTAGAAATATCTAAAGAATTCCAGATATACAGCGCGAACTGTTTTAAGTAGTAAACAACATTCTTGGTATAACTGTAAATATAATAACTGAAGTAGTTTTCAATAGATTTATACCGTCCAGAGACTACACTTTGGCTAACCTTCGCTTATATGCAGTAGTTAAATATTTGTATATTATACGAGTAAAAACGAATGAAATTTCTCTATGAATGAGCTATGCTAAAACTTTTAACTACTGTGATCATTAAAAGTTATATTGCACACAGTTTGGTATTATCCAGCCACGACTCTGATATCGATATAGAATCTGTCGAGTGGACAGTATATTATACTACCACATCCTCCTTTTCCTGTACTATTTGCCTCAATAAATACACAGTAATATATATTGTATACTTTGTACTTTATATGTTTTGTTTTAAATTTATTTTTGACGATGGAACGATTTTGAAGGAAACAGGGTTTTTCCTGACATTTGCCATCGTTCAATGAAAAAAATCACTGATCTCTGATTGTTTCTTGTTGTTTCACTGATCGATGGCAAATGTCCATAAAATCCTATTCTCTTCACTTTATATTGCTTATTATTATGAATTAAGAAAAATAATCATTAACATATTTGATAAAATAAGTATTTGACCGGTCACTGATGTACACCACTAATGTTCACAAAATACTTCGTTATATACGTTATAGGTATAGCTATGATGCCATATAAACCAAATATTTGAATAATCCAAGTACAGTTCCAATTTCTTTGTTTGAAAGTAATTTTTTATGCTTTTATAGAGTTAGTGAAGTTGACAAACAACATTGTGGTTGTGATTCCTGACCTAGGCGTGCCACAACGCTTTGGTAAGATTTGTTTGTAATTATGTATTAGGTTAGTTCTTTACCTGAAGAAGAGATCAGATTGCAGATCTCGAAACTTAGTGTTACTGATTTCTTGTTTCACTGAACAATGGCAAATGTCCGGAAAAATCCTGTTTCCTTCCAATTTAAAACACATGTATTATTGGACTAAAACATCAAAACATTTGCAGGTAACGCTTTTCAAAAATGCTCCTCTTAAGTTTTACTATGACTTATAGACTGACTGATACACAGTTCTGACCTTTTGTGCCAAATATTACAAAGTTCTTCCTTTGAGTAATATAAACTAATGCAGCAATTTTCAAATCGCTAGTTTCTAGTTAACAATACTATTGAACACATGCATAGAAAAAAGGCCAATTACACGATTTTAAAAGGGTCCAGTGTATTTTGAACAAAGCATTACCATTTACGTAAACCACTAAGGTTGTTATTACTCCAGAAACAAGAATTGTTAAAAATCCTCTAGATTTCGTAAAAATATATGTAGGTTTCAATCTAAATCAGGTAAAATTTTCTTTGTGAGGATTGAGGGAAATCAGAGTCCATGTGTTTATATATAAAAATAAAATTTAACCCACATATTGTACTAACATATATTTAAATAAAAGATACTCTAGAAGTGTAAACGTATTTTTTTTAAGAAGATTGTATTTCCATGAATAAATACAATCCACGAGTAAACATAATTGTAGTTTTGCACCTACCTTGTGTAAAAACTGTGGCAGGGAAATTACAGTTACTGGTGATTAGTAAAACGGAATCCTTTATTGAATTTGTGACCCGAAACTACTGTATGCTCATTAAACATTAATTACAAATTCTGAAGACATGTTTTATGTCCAAAACCAAAACCATATTTATAGTTAGGAAATTTAAAAATCTTAATCATTATAGTTATAATATGTTAAATATAAACAAGGAGAACTTAAAAAATTTAAGCTGTTTGCGAATGTTTCTAAACAACCAATATGCATTTTGCCTCTTCTTTGATTTTCATAAAACACGTTTGTTAGAGGGAGACACATGTTACTCTTTCCTCTTTTATATCTCACAATAACGAGACCTGACATGTTAGTTGGGGAAATTATGTTATATCACGTTATTGTATTTTATTTCAAATTTCTTTATGCCTATGCTTTAAATATTATGAAACCAATCAAATTTTCTGTCTGTAATTTTTTTTATTTTTAGTGAATTATTCTGACAAATATAAAGTAAAAGTGTTACTATTATTATAAGCCAATGGGGTCTCTAAATACTAGGTCTCTGAATCGCTCACAAAATACAGTAGGCCTATACTAAAAAAATTATACCAGCTGTACATGCTTGGTTAGAGGTAGCCATATTACCTTAAAACGTAATCACATAATACACATTGGTTTGTGCTGATATGTATTATTTTATACTAGAGCTAAATTAATATTCATGTATTTGTATTCCATAGATAGAGTATTTGTGGTGTCTAACATACAAGAATCATATGAATAGCCTTAGCCCTGTTACTAGTAGTAACTCAAAAACAACTGTATTTAAAGGAGAATTTAAATTTTTTTTTTATAATAAGATTTTAATTAGGTAATTAAAGTTGTTCCGAAGGTTTTCAACGAGAAGGGAAACGTTAAAATGTCTTACGGAACAATATGTATTTTTTGTTACGTTGGAATAATTCTTAATAGAACAAGACTGTCTACTAAATAAATTTGTAATCAACATGCAATATTTTAAAGTTGCAAATACACAAAGTAACAAACATCATGTCTAGTAAACCCCTAGAAATGTTTTTATAAAAAGTAATACATCTCTCAGCAACTGTGATTTATAATTCGGTTCTTCTGTATCCTACATGCCTTTGTTTCTACTTTTTCATCGAGACGGTAACGTTAAAATGCCTTATGGAACACTCTGTATGTTCTTGTAAAGTTGGGATAATTCATAATAGAACAACATCGCCTACTAAATACAAGATAAATTTGTATTCCACATTCACTATTGTGATGTTGCCAATATTCAAATTAACAAACGACAAGTCTAGTAAACTCCTAGAAAATGTCATAACAATTAACCCTTCTACATTTTCTTTTTCCCATTTTTAGCAATTATTTATATAACTGTATAAATCAAACTATTTGGCTGATTTTTTACCCTCAGTCTATTATTCAAAGACATGTAAATACCATAAAAGTAAATAATAACGATATAATAAGAAATAAACAAAAGTAGCAAAGGAGCCGTGTCCTCAACTGTTAGATTAAACATCATAATCTTTCAAACAAAATCTATCATTTTGGTACAAAGTCTCTGTATCGCTTAGTAGTTACAAATGCATTAAAAACCTTTAATCATAAAGAATATGCTTTTAAAACTTCACTTATCGTAATAATCTACTGTGTAATTTTTCTCGATACTAGTATTTTAAGAATGTTTTATAAAAAGTAGTTTAAAAAATGTCGATTATGTGTTGCAAGTTTTTTGACGTGACAACGTCTTAAATTAGGTTGCGGCTCGGAGTCACTCATGAAAAAGTGTAACGCCCGGTAACGTTACGATGCCCGTCCAGTGTGTCCGCCGCACGGGATCCGCACGGGATAAAACAGATAACTGTGGGTCCGCCGCACGGGATAAAGCAGATAACTATGTTTATTCTTGAAAATGTGGAGTGCTTAGATTCGTCATTTACAACAACTACAACAATAAAGGTAAATAATTGTACACTGATATTTCATTATCGTAAACTATGATTGATTGATTAATTGTTAGATTGACACAAAAGTTGAGAAACTGAGTTTATAGGTTATGTCATACTATTGACAAATGTTGATAGTGTTAAGTAAATTATTAGTTTAAATCACTCTGCAATCAATCGTAATTCAGTCGATTGAGAAGAAACAGCGCGTATTGCTAGTCAAACATTTAAAATAACAAATTATAACCTCTAACCTGTCATAACAGTGCGACCAAACAAACGAACTAAACCGACCAATCACCACGCGCGGAGTTAGAATTTAACTGTGTTTAGCAAGAATTTCAAATTCCAATTTTAGTAAATGTTTTATTCAAATTTACCATTTACAATAACAAATTTTAATTAATTTCAAATTATGTACAATGTTTTAGTAAACAAAATAAATTTCTATAGTTAAAATGTGTGCAATTCTTATTTTCATTCAATTCCTTGTTCCTATTGTGCAATTTAATAATATTCATATAAATAAATATTCTACCGAGAAAAAGACGTTATCACGTAAAATCTTCGCCCGTAAAACCGACTTTACAGGCAACCATAATCTTTTTTTAATCAGAACGAGATGCTAAGGAAACTTCTCATTGCACTTGATCCCAAAAGGATGTTTGAACTGCTTCCGAAATGGCAGGATATTGGGGAGAAATAAGGTTCGGAAATGTAAAGACTAGCTCCTTTAGAGATCTTATATCATTCATACATCTAATATAACAAAGTTTGCGGCCACTTTAGCTCTGACGTGCCACCTTGAAAGAAGAAAGAAGGGCTTACCTTTGTACCAGCCACTTCAAGTAAAATCTTTTCATTCCAATAATCACTCTCCATTAAATTAGCCTATAAAACAACACAACATCGTAAAGTTTTAGCAGTTTTCTACAAGTAACACAGCTATTATAAAAAGGATTGATTCAATGTGAATGTTGAGTTTAGCCCATTTCATCTTGCGCTTACTCCAGAGTCTGAAATCTACCATTTGGAATCTGAAGTTCATTCAAATCAAAGAGATCCATCAAGATAGGCACTAGGTAAATTAGTATAGATAGGGCAAACCAAACAGTTCTCTTCTGTAATCAGGTGTCAATGATGCCAAAACGATATAACGCGAAAACAACTATGAACCTACTATGTTGCTAAGAGAATTTTTTGAACTCATCGTCAACTGGTTAGGTTGGTTGTCAACATTTGGTTAGTCTCATATCTCAGTACTTTTGTGATGCTTAAGCGTTTAGCAATACCGAAGTAACGGCAAGCACTAGCTGCTCAAGTACTTGCCAAGGTAGGGTAAGGTAAGGCAATTTCGCAGTAAAACCTAAAAAGTCTTTCAAGGTAAGGTAACTTTGCATTAGTACAGGTAATTCCGCAATAGTGGGTAGGTAATTTCGCAATATTGTACAAATAGGCATACCTGAGGTTAATCCGAGTCCTCACTTCCACAAAATGACTCACAAGCGTCACATATATAAATTAGCTCCTTTGTAGGATTTTTCTGGCACTTTTCGTGATAGGGGAACTTACAAAATGAACACTGTAACCACTGAGCACCATTCTTCATCTTCACGTCCTCCGAGAACAGTTTCAAGCATACACCTCCAATCATCATCAGGCTTGGCAGGCCTATCTTTAGGAGTGCCGGGTTTTGGTTGATCCATTTTATCTTTTTCGGGTGGGTTTAGACACTTCGCAGAAGAGTCTCGTGGCTCTTTTTTGGGGTTTTCTTTATTTTCATGGCGCCCTTCGTAGCCATATCTCCAACTTCAGATGTTGTTTGTTTTGGCGCGTGAGGAACTTCAAGCAGATCTTCTACACCATGCAGTTGTTCTTCAGAGGGGTCCTTTGGAGAAAGGGTAGACAGTGTTTGTCCAAGATCACAAGGTAGGCCTGACTTCCTAACAGGAGTAGCAGGTGAAAATGGACCATGTGCCAATGCTTCTGCAGGAAGAACGTTGGGGTTATAAGGACAAGCCCCAGCTTTCTTGATTGACTGTATGATATTCAGAGGAGTGAAACTTTCCAGAAAAGCAGGAGTAAAATGGGAACGACTGGGCATGTTGTTTGAGTTCAGTAACATGTGATTGTTCAACAATGTAGCCCAGACACTTTTCAGAGACTTGTAAACTCCTACATCAAGGGGTTGAAATAAATGACTCGTGTGTGCAGGGAAAGTCATAAGGTAGATTACATTTTGCTTTGCAAGTTCTATGACTTCAGCCCTAACATGCGAGCCATGACAGTCCATCAGTAAGACAACAGGCCTTGCTGGACATATAGCACCAATGAAGAATTTAAGCCATTCTAGGAAAAGTTCTGAATTTATCCAACCTTTTGGGGATAGCCTAATAAGTGAGTTAGGAAGACTGTTTTCTTTGAGTTGGTCACTCCATCTTGTCCCTTTAAAAACCACCATTGGTGGGATTAAACTTCTATCAGCGCAAACACAACACAATACTGTTTGAAGCTGTCCCCGCTCTGCGTATGTTCTTTTATAAACACATTTTTTCCCAACTTGACACACTATTTTATTCGGTTTTACAACATATGTGAGTCCTGTTTCATCTACATTTCAGATCCTATTTGGCTGGTTTTGTATTCCCATTTGAGACAAAAGTTTGTCTAATTTTTGAAAATAATCTTTCACCATCACTGGATTTGCCATGCTTGCTCTGTACCTTGATAAGTTTTCGGGTGTCCGAAGACACAGATTATAGCGTTCTTTAAATTTTGACCACCACCATTTGCTGGCCGTCTTTTTCTCTGTGTTAAAAAAATGTGATCTGCCTATTTTGTCTGAAAGGTCATAAGCCAGTTTTCTAATTTGAAGCACTGTAAGGCCAAAACCCAATTCCTGCATTTCAACAATAAAGTTAAAAACACGCAACTCAATATCTGAGGGCAAGGCGAATGGTCTGCCCATTTTGAGAACATGAGCATGATCTAAATCGTCATTTTTGACTAAAAAGTCTTTTAATGTATTATAAGGAACCCCAGAGTCCTTGCTTGCTTTGTACAGGATTACTTCACCTGCCTTCACTTTCTTCACCGCACTTACTAGATCAGATATTTAATAATTTCTATAAGTCTTACATTTGAATAACTCTTTGTCTTTAGGTTTAACCATTTTTAATTTTTAATCAAGATTAAACTGAAATAATATGAATAATGATGTTCACGAAACACAGTATTAATCAGGTTAGGTAATTTCGCAGTGAAAAATAAAGAGTAAGAAAAAGGTAAGGTAATTTCGCAATAGCCTACATTTGATTTTTTAAATATGCATAATAATATAACATTACTTATGCGCATGTATATCGATTTTATCAGGCAAAACAGCAACAAAATTTCTTTGGAAAAAAAAATACCTGTACAGTAACAGGAACGTGTAAAATTATAGTGAATTTGCTAACAAAAACATCCTAGTTTCTAAGGTTATGGCTTATTTATTTTTAAGGTTAGAATTATCAAACTACTATTAAATGAAACTGTGTTTCATGAACAACATATACCACACCAGAACTTCTACCACACACACGTATCATATAAACTAAATCCACCAAACAACTATATACTCGTAAAACAGCACAACACTCTAAAGAATTGTCAGACGTAACTTAACATTATTTACAACACGAACTACAAGGCAGAACCGGCGAAACATGTGTTTCTTCAAAAGTAGACATCTTTCGCTACCTATAGGCAAATGCATGAACTAATAACTTTACAGGCAATCTGTAATAAAAGAAATAGAAATTAATGCGAAGTTACCTATACTGCGAAATTACCTTACCTTACCCTACTCTAGTTTTTAGGACTTGCTCCTCAGACGAACTTGGTCTCTAGATTCCAGGAGTCGAATCAATTACATTGTAAGATTTCAGACCCTTCTCTAAACAGAAGACGTAATGGAGCTAAACTCTCTATTCACATTTGCAGTTCTTGCCGAACAACAATTATTTGACAACTTTACTTTTGCTCTACTTATTGTTCTCTACTTCCCTGGTTATGGGTGGATGTTACTCTACTTATTGATGTAGCAGTAAACTCAGTAAGTCCTTTTCCGTTTATTAGAAAGCGTATGAGTTATAATCACAGTAGGGTTTATACCATTTACCGCATATTATAAACATTTGAAACTATAAAAAACAATCTAAGTAATAGTTATTTATACGATTTGATACGTGTGTCCACAATAATAATGACCAAGTAAAATCAATTAATTATAAATACTCAGTAGTGTATTGCATTTTTACTTTTATCTGATTCGTTTTGATAAGTTTATTCATAATATTTGCAATATTTATACAGATAAGTTAATGCATATGCATTAAGGTATTTATTAATTATTTTTAACGCTTTATATATTTATTTTTAATTTGCTTGCACCATATGTTGAAATTTAAGTTTTGCGTATATATAAATAAATAAATAAATATATATATATATATAGTATTATATTTTTTATTGTTCATATATATATATATATATATATATATATATATCAGTACTTTTAAATTTGAATATATGATGCTAGAAAATTGAAAATATTGAAGCGTGATAAAATGTTTTGAGGTGGAAGCAAGAAACTTCTGCAGTGAAACCAATATCTAAGATCATGTTTGGATGTGGAATAAAGGAAGTTTCTTTAGGCTTATCCTTTGTCGTGAAAGTTTACTTTTCAAACATAAACATTACAACCAAGCTGATATCCATAGAAGCGATTCTTTTAATCCTTTATACATATTGAAACTAACGTTGTACAGTTACGAACGGCGAAAATAAGATTTGTAAGTAACTGATCCAGTTCAACAATTAATGATATTATTTGTAGAATAAACTGTTTTATAGTGAATATCAATTAAACATGATTTCTTACGTAATTGAAAGAAGTATAGAATGGTCGTCTTTTAATCTCAAATATTGTTCCAATACCCTTGATATAAGTGAGGATTATATTTATATCTAGGGCTAAGGTTTCTGTTTGAACTCTTAGAGACTTAAGCATTAAGAGTAAACTGGCAGAGTTCGGAAATTGCAGAGTGAAATTTATTTTATAGGCTCAAATGGATTAAAATGTATTGTTTGGATTAGGATTAAATTTGGGATTTTCCTAATAAATTATTTCATACTAATTGATAAAAACTGTAGTATTTTCTAAGGGTCCATACATAATTAAGACCAGGAATACTTTAAAAAATAAACCATAGAACATACTTTATTATTTTTCAATCTCATTTAAGCAGCTGAAAGTTTACAAATTTTAAAGTTTAACGTTGAAAATAAATGTTTTTGACTTAAATACGTTCCATAAAGTATAAAATTGCGTATAGAATATATGTGTTATCTAGTATCATAATGTCTTTCCACGTCTACTGAAACGGATATTTACCTGCATCATGTTTTGTTTTGTTACTATAAGAACAGTGCTTACACTGAAATAGCAACAGATCCTTATACATGTAGCTTAAGGCCATATTGGAATAACGTTTATAATATACATTGAGTTCCAGAACATACCATAACAGGATTTAAAAATCAATTGATCCATCAAAAACAAAACATAACAACTAAATATATAATAAAAAATTAAATATCTGTGAAGAAGAAACAAATTCATGTTTAGCATTAGTGATAGTCAAAGTTAATAGTAATGCAATTTTTCTAGTTCCGACAGAAATAATAAAAAGTAATTCTAAATAACTAAAAGTGTATTATGAAACCTGGTGTGCATTTCTACATTTTAATATGTATGATATTTTCTTTATAATAAATCGTTTCATTTATAGTTATAAAAAGTGTTTACAAGACTAAACGAATTATATGATTTAATGATATTAATGTAAGAGAGAAGGAATACTTTTTGTACCTCAACTCAGTTTTAACAGGAAATTAAAGTAAATACCGTTTAATCCCTACGGTTGGTTCCCCTCCCGAGTGGAGTACAGTCATTATATAAAACACACCTAAAGGATATGTATATATACCACTATATCACAACCCATAAACGATGTTATTACTAATTATATGCTACTATAAAATAATTACATTTCTGTATGGAACTGTTTAATATATTAAAACACATCATAATAGCGTATTGGGTTATTTTTTATTAGTATGTATTAAGCACTATGATGTATTGTAACCTATATTATAAACTATAAAATATTTGTATTTATACTTATACTAAAATTGATAAATATTGTTCCTTAGTGATAAGATGACTTGTAACTATTAACATCCAACGATAAGTATTAGTTAAAATAGCTTCACCTTTAAAATCGTTAAATTTTTTATACATGGTATCACTTTTCTGACCTATAATTATAAAATTTATTTAAAACTTTTAAATTACTAGTTTTTTGTTTTAAACTCAAATTATACATTTTCGTCTATTTTTTACGTATTCAGGGAAGTGTATACATAGTTAAAAGGTTTGATTGTAACACAAGCTTTTTATTCAAGTGATCCTCGTCACAAAGTTTGGATGAAATGTTTCCATGACAAACACAATAACATAAAGATGAATAGGTACTGCATTGTGAATAGAGCTAATTCAATAAATTTGAAATTTTTATGTATGTGTCACATTTTTATTTGTTTTAGTAAATTAATTTAATATTTTTCTTATTACGTACGGCTTTTATTTTGATATTAGACTAGCAGTTACCCGCGGTGTTGCACAATAGTTCGTAAGTTTCGCATCTGTATGAGCATTTCTGGTTCGAGTGATGTATATTTTAGACGCCAATGTCGAGTTATTCTTTTTTGCCACTATCATTAAAATGTTTGAAAAAGTATCTATTTATGGCCAAATTAATTTGCTCCGGTATTAGTATTTTTTATTCCATAGTTTATTTTGCCTTATTCCGATCAAGAAAACATATACAAAGTTTCAGGTACGAGAAGCCTACAGCTCTAAAGACAATTAAAATAGGTTTCAAAACAGTCTAGCAAGTTTATAGTAAAAGTTATATAAGTCTACTTTGCCTTTTATATCGGCACTGCTATTAGTTACTCGCTGCTTTGCACGCAATTTAGTATATTTTCCACCTGCAGGAGCGTAATTCCGGTTCAAGTGATGTTTTCCGACGAAAATGTTGGGTTTTCCTTGTTGCCACAATAAAGAACATTTGCCGAAATGTTTCAATTTATGGAAATTGCAATGTTATTTCATTTTGTCCATAACGTGCCTTTTTTCCTGATTATGAAAATATGTACTATAGATCAAAGAAGATAACCATGAAAAGTGAACTAAGATGGGTTTTATATTAATCCTTAAATTTATAGTAAAATTTTGATAGTAAAATTGTCTTTTCAGATCTAATACCTAATATTGTAGAAACTTTTACAGTTCAAAGTACATGACAAATTTTTTTTATTATAAATTGAAATTACTATTAGTATTTTAAAACACTTTTAGTTGGAAATGGTTTATTAGTTTAAATCATTGTTCAGAGAACATTCATGTAGTATAATACATAATTCTTGTGGACTGCTTCATAAGAAGTCTGTGGAGTCAAAGTTCAGACCATCTTATGTTTTTGGATATTTTCTAAGGGCAATGAGTACTTACCTAATTCCTAAAATCTAAATCAGTATAGAAATAATAATTTGTTTTTGACAATTTAACCTCTATAAATGTAAACGTTTTACAAATAACAGTGGATTAGACTGATTCTTTTAACGAATGTTTCACAAAATTTCACAGACCGAGGTAGAATTTTTCACTACTGTAAAGACCAGTAAGGCCTAGCACGGAGGGAGTTTGGAAATATGAATATAGCTATATTCATCCCATGGACCATTATAATTTCAAATTAAAATTTCAGTACAATCAGTTGAATTAAATGAAAAGAAACAAACAACGGCATTGTCATTTTTATAATATTACTAGTATGTTACGAAATATAATTTGAGCCTATATTATTATTTTACTTAATTTTAAGTAAAATGAGAATAATTTTAATATTATTAGATGTTTGAAAGAAACGCTTTTTATCCAATTCCCTAAGTTGCAAAGCTACAAGGCCTTAATACATTAGTAATGGATGATTACAAACAAAAAATTATGAATATTTAATTTCATTAGCAAGGAATGTCTTATTATTAAATCATCATCTCTGCTGCTTTAAATAAAATAAGTGGACAGTCATTTTCTACAAAACATGACCGAATTCAAAATAGCTTAATACCCTTACATTAAATATTATTAAAACTAAAAGAAAATTAACCAATGGAGCCATCATATCTCCTTTGTCTTAATATCACCAGGGAATTTTAAATCATACGTCATTTCTACAACGTTTTTTCAGACAAATAATTATAAGACCACCATACCTAATTCGGCTTAATATAACCAGGGAATTTTAAGTCGTATATCATTATCTACAATGTGTTTTACCAAACAAATAACGAGACAACTATTTTTATAAAGTCTAAAGGGGGGGGGCACTATATTTCATGCGATTCAATGTCACCAGGGACAGTTACATCTTATATCATTATCTTCAATGTGTTTCCCCAGTCATATAGCGAGACAACTATTTTGTATAGAGTCACTAGTGGGAAACACTACATTCCATGCCTCTCAATGCCACCAGGGACTGTTACATCTTATTTCATTATCTGCAATGTGTTTCCCCAGTCATATAGCGAGACAACTATTTTGTATAGAGTCACTAGTGGGAAACACTACATTTCATGCCTCTCAATGCCACCAGGGACTGTTACATCTTATTTCATTATCTGCAATGTGTTTCCCCAGTAATATAGCGAGACAACTATTTTGTATAGAGTCACTAGTGGGAAACACTACATTTAATGCCTCTCAATGCCACCAGGTACTGTTACATCTTATTTCATTATCTGCAATGTGTTTCCCCAGTCAAATAGCGAGACAACTATTTTGTACAGAGTCACTAGTGGGAAACACTACATTTCATGGCTCTCAATGCCACCAGGGACTGTTACATCTTATTTCATTATCTGCAATGTGTTTCCCCAGTCATATAGCGAGACAACTATTTTGTACAGAGTCACTAGTGGGAAACACTACATTTCATGGCTCTCAATGCCACCAGGGACTGTTACATCTTATTTCATTATCTGCAATGTGTTTCCCCAGTCATATAGCGAGACAACTATTTTGTACAGAGTCACTAGTGGGAAACACTAAATTTCATGGCTCTCAATGCCACCAGGGACTGTTACATCTTATTTCATTATCTGCAATGTGTTTCCCCAGTCATATAGCGAGACAAATATTTTGTACAGAGTCACTAGTGGGAAACACTACATTTCATGGCTCTCAATGCCACCAGGGACTGTTACATCTTATTTCATTATCTGCAATGTGTTTCCCCAGTCATATAGCGAGACAACTATTTTGTACAGAGTCACTAGTGGGAAACACTACATTTCATGGCTCTCAATGCCACCAGGGACTGTTACATCTTATTTCATTATCTGCAATGTGTTTCCCCAGTCAAATAGCGAGACAACTATTTTGTATAGAGTCTCTAGGGAGGGCCACTATATTTCAATCGGCTCAATGTCACCAGGGAATTTTACATCTTATTTCATTATCTGCAATGTGTTTCCCCAGTCAAATAGCGAGACAACTTTTTTGTATAGAGTCTCTACATTTATTTCATTCCACTTAACCAGATTGAAAGATATAGATATCAATTATCTTTTCTCGTTAGAAATAAACTAGAATAACTGGTCAATAATATTATTTTATTAATTTGTAGGGTATCACTAAGTCGTTACTAAAGTTAGGGCTTGTTTTACTTACGTATCAATATACAAAATCTAATACTGTATATCTTATGCGTTACACTATTTTACATTCTTTTTATTAATACTACTTAGAACATGTTAATTGTTACTAAAAGAATCCACGTAAGTTTAAAAAAACATTTAGAGAAAAATTGAGAAGCTAATGCTTATTATATCATTTAAACTGATATTATGGTTGCAATTAGAAATATAACTTTATTGGTATACAATGGTTTGTTTCAGATAACACTTTATAGATCAACGTAAATAATTATGGTAGCTTTATTCTAAAAATACATCCCTGCTAAAAATCCCTTTCTCATCAAATATTTTTTACCAAAAACAAAATTGAATAGGAAAACATTCGCCCAACTTTGTAAGTAGGAAACGTTGTTTGCTGAGACTCTCGAATCCACCAGTAATACAGTAAAAGTTTGTCTACTACAAATTGCTACCAATACTTTTCTTTTAACATTCTGTTTGATTCCTAAATCAGTGCAATCTTTAGGCTATTTTTAGGTGTCTTTGTTTGTTTAGACAGCAACTTACTTTAATTATTTTAAATGTGTAAGAAAGTTCAAGGATAATAATTGCATCTCTATTTGTGTTTATTTGAACATTGGGCCTTGTAAAACTAGTGACACGTAATCCATGTGTAATTCTATATAAAATTAAACTAATTATCAAAATTCAAGGAAATTTTCTTTAATTTTATACAAATTAAAAAAAAATGTAAACACATTCTCACTATCCATTGACTTAATAGTAAATCTCACTTTCATAGTAGAATTTATCTAAGATAAAGAACTGATTTTGGCTCTCTTACCTTTTTTATGAATGAAAAAACCTATTGATTTGTTCTTTTTATTTCAGATATCTCCTTTATTTTACAAGGCGTTGAAATATACATTTCTGCAGCCTTCAAGGTTTTTGAAACTAAAGACACAACAGTGATTGTAATACTATATCCGTAATACGTAATTACTATATACTTGGGTTTTATAATCATCAATAAAACAAAATTACTTTATTATTATGTGTCTGAATGTTTCCAGTGCCAATGAACAAAGGTGCTGTATAATTTCAATAGAAATAAATACAAGTCAAACATAACATTTATATAACCCATGATGTTTATAATCTAGTACCGTCATATTATTCACTTCCAGATCATAATATAAAATAATAATATATGAAATGGATAATTATTACATTTTGTGTCACTGTATTTCATGTAGAATGGAACATTGTGCTATGAACAGGAGGAGGTGACAGAAAGCTAAGTAGCAGGAAATGGCACCTGTCAGTGATATAAATGGTTTAAACTTGCTACATAATCGTCACCAGTAACTCGAGCAAGGTGTAATGCATGAGTTGTAATCGGCTGCGCTGGTGACGTCACAACCAATGATTGTTCATTCAGTGGAGTAAATTTAACATTACTCATGTCTGGCCTTATGGATGAAAACATTCAATATTAAATCCAAAGACAATTAATTCTCGAAAATTTGAAAATCAAATTGGTAGGTTATTCCATCTAGTAAGAAACGAACTTTTACAAATTGAAATCTCAATATAACCTGTTAATCACAATTAATGCCACACGATATTCTATATAACAATTATTGCTAAAAGTATACTACTAAAAGTAACTTTGGTATAATATGCGAAAAAATTAGAACTGGTGCAGATCATCGAGCATACAGGTACAAAGAAATGTATACCTGTATCAGTAAATCCGTTCTTGGTAAACTTTAATGGTGTGCAATTCATGAGTTATTTTTGGTTGCTCAACACACTTCTCAATTTACCATTTCAAAGGATATTTCGTATATATATATATATATATATATATATATATATATATATATATATAAATGCTTTTCAAGTTGTGACGAACCATAATCTTTTTCAAGTATACACGCTATTGGACGCTGGTTTCCTTATAATCTGCAGTATACAAACAAACTAGTTAAAGTAATTCCATATACGCGTAATTAAATTAGTGTATAGCATTTTCCCCGGATCACGTTATGATGAAATAAACGTGTCATGTTCAGCTTATATAGTTTTTTCTTCCAACCCGGCCTATATACCAGTCGTAATAATTTAATATATTTTATAACCATGTTTCAGCTTGATATAAATAAAAAATGTTAGATCTTGTTTATGATATCAACGTCGTGAGGAATTTCAGGTAATTTCAATATAATTTAATTGAGCAAATTATACCTTTATAAAATGATAAACTTGGTTTAATTAAGTCCTAGTGTAAACTCGTAAATATAATCAATAAAGGCAGATCAGTAAAAAGAATAATACATGGAAAGGTTAACAAATCTTTACAGCTGGATGGTAATTATTATGATATATCTCAAAATATTATGGTGCAAAAGAATAAATATATAATTGCTAAATATTAAAACTTAAAAAATGCTACATCTGAAATGAAAATTAGTTGATATGTTTGACTTGATATGAAGATATAATTACTATTTTACATTACATAAAACATGTATTTATTAATTAAATTTTTAAAGCTCTAGAATATTTATACTTTATACAGTAAACCTCCAAAAGAAACACAATAAATTTTATACTATTAACATATTATTTAATTCTCTAGTAAGGGGAAAACACGGGCGAAAATATTTTAGTTCCTTACATTCTGATTAAACCTAGTACTATTGACTCTTTTGGCTGTAATTGATTATAAAGCAATAACTGAAATTAAAAATTAAAGATATGAGACTCTTTAATCTGGCTCTTAATTGAAAATGTTAAAAACTTATCCGTCAGGAAGAATTAAAATTTATTAAAGTATTTATTAGTGAGGTTTCAAATCCCGATTGTTTATAATCTCCTATCATAAAACTATCTGAAATTTGTGTACCACTCACAGTACAGTAAAATAAAGTATACTGCAAACGAGATATTTTGTCACAGTGATAGAGAGATTTGATTTAAAAAATTACAAAAGTGTATAACATAAACAATTAAGTACTCTATTAAAATACCATATTTATAATTAATTGCGCAAGGAAAGGGGCTTCAATAGATCCATAAACTCTTTCCCAGACCATGACTGAGCTTTTTATAAACTAGTTCATACGTAATACAAATTTTAATCAATATGTAAAAATCAGTATAACAGAAGTTATCAGGCTATAACGCATATTATTTTCACACGTGAGGATGTTATATAAACCCTTTGAGATACCGACTAAAAGGCACTGAACGACAAAGCCGTTTGAACACTGATCGCTTTGAAACCATTCTTGTCAAATGTACCTCACAACCTTGGATTTTGCACTTAATGCTTCAATGGATTCACAAGTCTAGGCTACGTAAGAGTAATGTCATATGAGGTTTATATGATCAAGTATATGAATTCAAAGTGTTATTTCTGATAATTATTAACAAGATGATTAGGATATAAAGAAATTATAACATAATTACTTAGTGCACTCACATTTGCAACGTAATAAGTGTAATACTGTTAATATATTACAGTATACAATATCGGCCATAGGGACTCCATACAATTTAAATAAATGTCCAAAAGATTTGTTGCGTTATACCATTTATATGGTTAACTGGAAAGTTAAAATGAATTAGTATATCAAACTTGCGTTTTCGTGAAATTGTGACAGATATTTCCAATATGCAGGTACTCATTCATCAGTCTTGCCAGTTTCTTAAGGAGTGATGTTTTTGTGTATAAAACCTGTTCAAATACCAAATAATAAACTTGTTCGTACATTTTTAGCGTAACACACATTGAAATCAATCGAATGAATCTTAATTGATATTTGTGTCATGGTATATCACCTTGAGCCAACTGGTAAAGGAAGCCGTGGCTTTATGCGTAATATAGTTTTCATTTCTTTGGCTATATATATACCTACATAAGTTAATAAATGGTAAATGTATGAAACAAATAATTTATTTCTGTACTAGAGTGGTGTAATAAAGTAATTTCGTAACTATAATTTTAAGAATCTTGCAAATACTGTTGGAAATAGTATCAATACAAAAATTTTACAATATTATATAACACGAAAATGATTATATTTTACTGTTACCATTCACTAGTGCCCAATAACGCTGTTTAGTCAATAATAACAAATTTTAGTTCAAAGTAAACCTTCGTCTTAACAATGTTAGTGTGAGTAATTGATTGAATTTCCGTGACTAACTATGATTTGTCCCCCAAAATATTGATTACAAATAGCTAGAACTCTAATTAAATCTACTTGGAAATTCACATCTTACGTAGACTCTGTCTCACAAAATGTTTCAGAAATATTGTAAATACTTAGATTTGTGAATTGTAAATGAAATGATAGCAAATTTCAAATCTCCTGCTCCACGGCTAATGAATGTACTAATTCGGAAAACATTGATCACACTTCGCCGGTAATGTCAGTAGATCAATCTCTGTCAGTAGACTTCGTTATTTTGCCGTTACATTAACAGACGACTTTATTAAACACTAATCATATTTATGAATGTAATATTTTCTGGATCTGCTCGGTCTCAGTATGATCAAAATCGATGAAAAATATTTTTACAATAGTAAATTGTCATGAATACGATTAAAATAAGTCTGCTATTAATAAACAGAGCAATTCATGCTTAGCTTTGTGTTTTTTTAGTATTAAGTTATTGTTTACTGTTACTAAGTTTCAGTTAGAACATGAGTAAATTCCACATTATGACATTGAAATAAAAAGAGGGATATCGTCAAACTGGAAATTTTTACCTTAACTGCTCGGCGTATATTTTTGGGTAGAGTGAGATGCGTGGACACGGGCATTTTATATATCGAAATTAATGAATGGTTTTTCTTAGTTACGCACTACGACGAAATCAGCTTACACTTATTTTATAATGTGCCTGTACTAACTGTAAGCATATTTTCTTGCTATAATCATAATACTATGTTTAAAATCGGATTAATATAAATGACAAAACATATACATTAAGAAATAAACTTTGAACAATATAACATTTTATTATAGAATTGAAAAATTAATTATTTTTCGTTCAATATATTTTGTACCGGCCATGGTGGGAAATGTTTTTAAATTTAATTGTTGATTTTAGCTCAAGTTCACCTTCCTCTTAGTGCAGGGTCTGGAAAATGATTCAGTGACAGACTTCACTCTGGAATCTGGTTTGATTGTTCGTCTGCAGAAATCCAATGCAATTCAGTTACGAAGAAGCTTAAAATAAACTTTTCGTTTCGACAACAAAGACACCTAGTCCACATAATATAGTGTAATGTAGTAGCATCAAACAAATACTTCAAAGTGCTATTATACCATATATGTACCGCTCTTTATATTAAACCATATAAAACCGGGTCTGCAGTCAATGACAGCACCATTTACGATCAGAAAGAGTTACAGCTCGTAACTGTCACTGTTACAATGATGGACGGTTACTATCTGACAACTCTTCTCAACTTAATAACGTTTTGTTATAATTGGGTTCTCTGTGTATCACTTCGATAACAATGTTTTGTCCCTTCAACAATATTTGAAATCATCACGTGGATTGACCATCTTTTTATACAGAAAAAATTTGCTGAGGTAAAGGATGAGTAAGTGATGAACTCTCTGAATAATTATACAGAGTGTTCCAGAACACCTGTCTTAGATGTCTTACTGTCAAACAGATAACTGGAAAGATTTAGTATTTTATTATTTGACCTCTTGGCGAACTACTAGTAAAAACATTGTAAACACTTTCGCGTAAAAAAAAAACAGTTTATTTCCTACAGTTTTGTAGAGGTTAGATATGGAAAAGATTTTTAAAATGTGAAAGCTACTAAAGGTTTGACTGTTTTTATTATGTAGTAAAAACGCACCCTTACCATTGAAATATTTCGATTATGGGTATTTTTATATTCTCAAAGAAGTAGTTTTTTGAACGGTAGAATTGTTTTGAAAATACAATCATACATGAAACTGTTTGTAAGATTGTAGCATTAGGTATTGGAAAAAAACATATTTTTATGTGACATATTTTTTTAAATTATTTGTGACAAAAAACAATATCTTCTATACAGTATTGTTTTTACAATATACACGACAGTTTTGAAATCAATAAAAAGAATACAGGCTGTTCATGACCAAAATTGTTATGATGCAGTGACTTTTAAATTATGTACAGCATGGCGTGTGTTTGCATTTGAAAGTTTTGAAATTAGAACACGGAGCTTTCTTGTTTGGGGATACCCTGTATTTATATAGAGTTTATATTATTTTAAACGATTATTTTACTTATCATATAACTAATACTTATATAAAATACTTCTTTACATATATATCGTAAATATAAACTGATTTTAGTAATTGTGTATATATATAGCCTATTTTTACTGTAAAGTTGGGATAGTTAGATATAAGTTTTCGTGCATTATAGATGAGAAAAGTTTTATATTCTCAAGTAATATAAACTGATTTTGTTTCGTTAGTGTTTGCATACAGTGGGATTATAATGTTTTAACTAGTATACAATTTTTCAGGAGCATTAATTTGCGAACACGATCATTACCTTAGTTGTAAATAGATCCAAACCAAATCTGGTATATAGGCAGAATTTTTTACATAGATTTTTTACGTTTTTTAGCCAGTTTTAACCAATTAATAGTTTAAAGACAGTGGTGAATCTCACTTTGGCCATATTTTCATGCGGACTATTTCAAAAGATAAATAAGAATTACATATATTTCTACTTATATTTCTATTATATTTTAGGTTTAAAGGTTGAGGCAGTTTTAAAATTATGGAAGTATACAATTGAGCTGTTTGAAATAAATATTTTCTAAAAATGATTTCGGAGTATTTTTATTTAACTGCTATCCACGTTTTAAGAAATAGAAAAATAATGGATATAAATATCTATGGTTTTATATTTATACCTGAGCAGGTGAACATGTAGAGTGATGACTAGGCATTAAGACTCATTCTATCTCAAAACTAAAACGTTTATACTTTTGCAATTTTCCGTCGTACATATTTGCAGAGCGTAAGTTTTTATTTTTGTCAAGAGTAATTTTCATATTTTAATGAAATTAATTCATGTTTTGGGTTTCTTCTTGGACCGTAAATCTTATTATGGTTACAATAACCATATCCGAACCCACTGAAGGGGTCAGGGTGTTTCATACTAACATGCCACATGGGAGTCATATAAACTAACAATGGTCTATGTTAGTAACATTGCTACTATCGATGTGTTATGCCTATTTCATTTCCTTTGTTTCATTATATTTTTTCTTCTTCTATCAACACAAGAATTATAATAAACGGAGAGCAGGCAGGGAATTATATTTAGTTTTTGTTAGTGTGGCGTTTTTTACTTCAGAAACCTGTTTCCTAATTAAACGTACATAATACATTATCTTTTTACATTTATAGCAGCTGTGAAAAAAGCATTGAAGTGTTTTACACACAAATAAAAAAATGTTATTCCAAACACATATTTTTGGAAATTATAATATAATTCTCCTATTATTCGTAGCGGAAATGTAGTCAAAAGAGGACTTTTCAAATACAAATTTACTTTTCAGTTCTCGGATTCCAAAATATCACCTATTTTCAGTGTTCAGCGTTTGTTGTTTACAAATAATTAAATTTTGTTTGCATATCGTCACAAATATATACACAATAAAAACTCTACCCCTTTTATAGATACACCATGCAGGAAAAGTATAGCAATGATCTAAATATTACAAATTTGATAGAATTCTCCAAAACAGAAAATGAGTGTAAGGGATGATTAAAAAAATATATACACTGTAATAAGTTTCATACAGATAGTACCGATTACACATTTTTCAGTTATTAAATATTTTGTAAAAAATATGTTATTTGGAAAATTTTTGATCATTACTAGTTAATAAAATTAAAATATATCAGATTTCTCTAGGTATGTTCATTTAACCATGATATTTTATCATACATTCAACTGCTCTTGAGTGTACGAAAAATATTTAAAATAAGGAAGTTCTAAAACTTATCAACACTTTTCACAAAAGGCGTAAAATATTCAGATTTAACCTCACTGGACGTATTGTGTCAATGAACCCTTTGGGATCAAGGGTAAAAAATAGCCATCGTTAAAGCCGCATGAACTTTGAGTACCCGATCATTTGAGCTGATATCATCTTCATAGCTTGTAGTGATATATCAGTGCGCTATTGCATAGTATATACCGTATTTATGTGAAGCACTTTAAAGTCCAAATAAAGATTCTTATTCTGAGGAAAACCTTTTGTTTACGAATTATTCATAGGAGTAAAAATATATTTCAATGGTCTCTCGATAATGTTTTCCTGTTTGTCTTTCAGATTGTAGAAATTCATATTATTACACAGGGAGTTAAGAAAGTCACGCATGGAATTGATAATTCCCAAAACATTACAGACGAACCCATAAAACTTGGTACATCATTACTGCACCTATAAATCTACTCATTGAAGTAAGTTGTGATGTACATAATTATAAAGTGAAATACATCAAATTAAAATCTTTCCGGTTTTCTAAGTACCTCCATTTAACATTAATATGTTATTCCATTTTATAAACACATTTAATTTCCGGTGATTTTAAAAACATTAATAAAAATATATAAAATCTAAAACTCATCAACACTCTTTACAAAAGGTGTAAAATATTCAGATTTAACCCCAAAGGGCGGATTGTGTAAATGAGCCCTTTGGGATCAAGGATGAAATATCGCCTTCGGTAAATCCGTTTGAACTTTAAGTCCTATCATTTGTGCCGATACTATCTCCACATTTTTATGGTGATATATAAGTACACTATTGCATATTTTATACTATATGAACCAAATTATTTTCTTCATATTCTTATATATTTAGTTTCATATAATCGAAGAGCCTTTTTATGTTAAAGGACCAAACAATAAGTTATCTTATTAATATAATCTGATATTATTCTCTTTATAATTATAAATGTACTCTAAATTATCCGATTAAAAGTTTTAAAGCATAGACATAAATGTCATGATTAAATTCCCAATATACATCCTAAAGATTTATTTATTCTACCTTTCATTTTATATTTATGGGCAAAAACTAGGATATGTTGAATAATTTATATACTCTGATTATTAATTAGTCAGGATGATCTATTTAAAGGAGACCTTTTTATGCCTAATTAGATTAAACTGAATTAAATTCCAGATTCATTGTAGTGGTTTACTCTATTATTTTATTCTGTGTTCTTTTAAAATCCACATTTTCCTAAGCTTTATAATGCTATAAATAAGAATTATTGGTAGTACTATATTTCAGCCACGATTAAATCCGTGAGAAATCTAAATAGCCGTGGTAAAGTCATCTAAAAATGTGGGGAGGGTACATATTATTTTATTTAGCATAAATATAAATAATGGATTTAAATTTTTTAACAATGTTTGTAGACATACTATAGCTATGTTAGGAAGGGGTTCGCTTAATGTCAATGTTGAGCAGAGACAGATCAGATTATGTCAGTGGGGCTCGTTACTCACGTCGTTTAGTTGATGAACGACTCTTTATCTGCCATAACGACTCAACTTGAAAGCTTCAAAGTTAGCTTGAACAGCTCATTTGTTTCAAATGACAATAAAATTTTGATTTAAACGAACCGTTATTAGATTTAAAAATTTAATAAATGTTCGTACAAAGTGGAGTAAATCTTTACCTAATATAAATCATTCTGTGATTATCATAGATAATCTTTATAGTGAACTCCATAATTTGATATATGACATATATAATATAATTTTATATATATTGTTCACAAGTTTTAGTAATTTTTCTCAAGTACAAATCTTTATCAGTGAGTAGTGTATAATAATTATTATTCTTAATAATATAACAATTGCTATTGCTATTCAGAAATTTGTCATCACCGTTATCTCTCTAGACCACAATCTTCATCACTCTTTAATAGTTTGTGGGGTATGAATATATATATATATATATATATATATATATATTTGAATATATATATATATAAATATATAAGCAAGAATATATATATATATATTCTTGCTTATGGCAACAAAAACTTGTGGAACCGCAAATAAATTATACTGGAAGTGAATTTAAATAGTAGGAACTAAATCTTTACGACCTCAATACTTTTATAATCATACGTAAGTACAGTATACATATTATTTGTTACTGCAGGAGAAAAAGGCAAACTATAACTATGTCACTTGAAATGTCGCTTTTTATCGATGTTGGCGATTGTTGGTACATATTTTCTTGATAAAGCACAAGTTAACCCTAAATGGAACTAAAAATACGTTAGACATAAATTGAATTAATAAATCAATTGAAACAGAACGAAGTTGCACGATATATCGTACAGACAAATGGACAGAAACAGAAGTTTCCGTTGCTGATTATTTGCCTTATGAATTATTTCTAAAAACATACAAATTTTCAATACAATGTATTAAGTGCTTTAAATGAGGGACTCTTCCTTGAAGTGAAATTTAACGAAATGATGATTCAACACGTATTGACTTAGACTTTTACTAATCTTGATCGAGGACTGGTCGATGGGATTAGCATGTTGCTTCCACTACAGCATGTACTGCTAAGCTGATTATCTCTATTGTCAATATACTGACCTAATTTCTAAGGGAATAGTATAAACATCCCCGTCTCATCTAATACGTTTCTAAAGAGTATTATGTAGACTAACAGTAAATCGGTTTTGTTGATACAACATACAAAATAATTACATATTATATTTTCAAAAAAATTCTTGTACTAATTAAAAATTATAGAGAGGCAAGAGCCAGCAGAAACTTATTAGTAAACAATAGTATCCCGACCCGTTCAGTTTTATGATAGATCTTGACTGAAAACTTTTAAATACGTTCCTATTTTGCTTATGGAGTAAAAGGATAAGGAAAGCCCATTTGTTTGTTTCCATTTAACTTTATCAATCCTTCGATACCTCGTTGTATCGTTGTATTAAATTATAAGTACCAGTGGTACTTCCCTCAAGCAGATAGTAGTGGTACTTTCCTCAAGCAGATAGTGTCTAGTGAACGCTAATTCAAGCCTTTGGAGTCAGGAACATCATCTTCAGTTGCAAGCTTGGATAACATATTACTTTACAAATAAGAATACATCACAGATAAGCAGAAAGAACTGATGGTCCACTTGCTGGTCTGTAGTAAACCATAAAAATCAAATTGTACCCTCAAGAGAATCTTAATATTAGACTAAATTAAATCGCTACTTTCAGTAATTGCCTATGATTTATAAGAGTGTTCTGAACGTTCTTCCTGATATTGATAATTAAATACCGTAACTAAATGCACCCAAAATATAAGTTTGTTAAATATTTAAAATGTCAAGATGATTCCTTGAAGAATGCGTGAGTTAAGATTTATAACGTAGTAGAGGGGCAAGCTAAATAAGGCTTAACTCAAGCTGATATACTATGTGAGATTATAGCACGTAGCATATTAACATGTTCCTTATTCAAAGAGTAAAAAGAACAATTATAAACTGGTATGTTAGTGTTAAAAGTCAGTGACCAGATTGGGTTTCAGTGCACTCTTGCGATGTAATTTCCTTCTTACCCCCCAAAAACTTCATCAATATTTAAATTTTTAAAATAAATGTGCAAGATATCCCGAGATAATTCATCTAAATAAAGTACATTTTGCATGATGCTTCATACTTTCGTTGACATCAATAAATCCTAAGATAATACATATCTAACCATGGAATTCGAATGTTTATAATGAAACCATACACAGCTATACAGCTGGGTGAGGTACGTTGTTTTTGTCTTCTTTTTGTTTGTAAAAATTTCTTTTCATAAGCTTTGCCTATTTCCTTGCTAGCAGGATGTCTTGAAAATGAAATAAAAATGAGCTGTGAAAACGAAATTACTGTATATTAAACCTTGAGGTAAAGGGCGATGTACCTGAGATTTCACTCCATGAGATGTGGCCACACAACTGAATATTAGACAAGACAGTGACAAACTGTGACAGCTCATTCACTGAGGTACTGAACTACCACTCATATTTGTCACTGTTACCTGACTTGGTAACGGCCTAATAACATTCTGCCGGCCTGAGTGCTTGTGTAATTATGTTCTGTTTTTACCCACTCAGCTCCAGTTTAGAGAGTGAGATGGACAGTTTTTATATAAGTCACGACTCAGAGAGACAAAACCAAGGACCTTACCTGTATTCCGAGCACACCCCTTGTGTCAAGAACTAATGTTATGTTGAGATTATCCTCTGTCTCCTTCTGCTTCGCTTGGATTGAACATTTACTGAATTTTTTTTGCTTTCCCTGTATATCAGTTATATTTATTCAAAACGAAGTTCCTTGTTCATGTCTGTCTCAGTCATGACTTTAATACAGACTGTGAATCTCACTCTGAAAACTGGAGCTGAGTGAGCGGAAAAAAATGTCATTTTTTGACACAAGAGAGTGATCGGAATACAGAGGGAGGTTCTTTGGTTTTGTCTCTCTCAGTTGTGACTTAGGTACAAACTGTCATCTCGCATAAAAAAATGCAGATGAGTAGACCCAAATTCTATGTAAACGTGATTATCGGTATAAACAGAATCTCCTATTGTAGTAATATGGACATGATGGTGTGGCTGATTATACTCGTATTTGTCCTACTTCTCAAGCAATTTTCTACTAAAATACAGGGATATCGTAAGCGCATTCCTTTAAATGACGTGCTATTCAATGTAGAGTTGTTTAATCATTGAAAAAATTCCCATTTTCTGTTATATTTAATATTTTGGTGTCTTGAGGTAGAGGGTAAAGGAGTTTTTTTATGTACCGTAGGATATCTTCTCCCAAATATTTTACGATAAACGATATCTGTAAAAATAAACAATTTTAAGGCAGTTTCAATCGAGATCGAGGCATTTTTCTATATATATATTTTTTATTAACCTAGGTCTCATAGCAGTGTTAAAATGTATTATAAAATTCAGAGTGCAACGTAAGAGTGCGATGAAATCATATCTTATCACAAACATTTAGCAGTAGCTTTCCACTCGATTTTTTTTTTCATTTCACTCTAAGAACAAACATTTACATACAAAGTCACCAAAAGACGATTTCCTATGTGTTGCGTTCGTTAGACTGCATGTGTTATTAATATTACATTCCATTTTTCTAAGAGCCTTTATAACGGTCTGGCAGTAATAGCTATAAATTTAATATGTCGTGGGGTCGTTAGGCCACATGTGTTACCTATTTTTGCTCTAGCCGTTGCTATATGTCTGGCAGCAAGAGCAATAAGTTCTATAAATAAATAAATGTACTAATTAATCTATCTAGTAGTAAGTATACTGTAACCGAACGCCATGTGAGTTCTTGTAGTAGTAGTCCTTGTATTTGCAACAACGTGTTATTAGGTCGTTAACAAGTCAGGTAACAGTGACACATATCAGTGGTAGTGCATTGCACCAGTGAATGAGCTGTCACAGTTTGTCACTGTCTTGTTTAATAGTCTATTATGCAGGCACATCTCATGGAGTTGTATCTCAGATACATTGTCCTTTACCTTAGGGCTTAATATGCATTAATTTCTAGTTTGCACAACTGCCTTTTCATTTCATTATCAAGATATCCTGTTAACAATGAGATTGGATAGAATGTTAGAAAATAAATATTACACTAAAAAAATTATAAAATATAATTTGTTTCACCTAACTGGGTGGTATAGCTTAACTACGAACATCAAAATTCCATGGTTAGACATGCAACATATTAGAGTTCATTCATTTCACCGTAGGTATATGTCAACGAAGGATCATGCAAGTTTAGTCTGCAGAAGATGTTTCTCGGAATATTTTGCTTTTTCATTTTCAAACTTTATCATTATCTGATTAAATTCCATAGTAAATTTTCCTGGTGGCTAGGGGGGGAACTAGATCGCAGGAGTACACTGATATCAAATCTTTTCACTGACTTACCACTTTATGGTTTTTCGTTTTACTCTTTGAATAAGGCACATGTTAATGTGCCACGTGATATAACCTCACATAGTACATCAGCTTGAGATAGATTTAATTCGGCGTACTCCTCTACTACGTTGTAAACCTTAACTCGCAAATTGTTCAAGGAATTGTCTTGACATTTCGAATATTTAACAACTTACATGATGGGTGCATTTAGTGACGGTGTTTAGTTAGTAAATATTACGAAGCACTTTCACAGCACTCTTATAAATGATAGACAATTAGTGCAAGCAGAGGTTTAATTTAGAATAATATAAAGCATTCTCTTCAGGATATAATTTTAATATATGAAATAACTTTCTCATGAGATTAATTAAGTAATTTGAGTTTTATTGTTTTATTATAGACAGAAAGTCGACATTCAGTTCTCTCCGCCTATCTGTGAAGTATTATTAGGTGTAAAGTGCTATATTATCCAAGCTTGCAAGTGAAAATAAATATTCCTGACTCCAAAGGCTGGAATAAGCGTTTAGCAAACACTATGTACTTGAGATAGGTACCAATGGTACTTATCATAAAGTACATCGATACACAGCAGTAGCGAAGGATTAAACAGAATGCAAGGAAAGTTTACATGGGCATCAAATAGATTGATTGCTCTTTCCGTTATACACCAAAATCAATGTAGGCTATACTTTTCATTGGAGAGATAGGAACCTATAAACAAACTTTCAGTTAAGATTTATCACAAAAAACGGATGGGCTGGAAGATGATTTAATATGTTTCAGTAGGCCCTTGCCTCTTTACTATATTACATTTTTACATGAGTATAATGTGTAGTTATTTTGTATTTGGTTTTAAAAACCCATATTACTGTTAGGCTACATGATAATCTTTAAAAACGGATTTGTGGAGACGGGATTTTCATACTAATCCCTTTAGAAATTAGGTCAGTATATAGACAATAGAGATAATCAGCTTAGCAATACATGTTGTAGTGGAAGCGACAGGCTAGTACGATCGACCAGTCCTTGATCAAGATTAGTTAATTCCTGAGCAGGATTGCCAACGTAAATTATGACATAAAAGTCCAAGTCAATAAGCAATGAATCATTATTTCGTTACATTTTACTTTAAGGAGGTTAGCTTCATTTATAATCACTTAACAAATTGCAATGGAAATTGGTTTGTTTGTATTTATTAGAAAATACATAATTCCTGAATGTGAGTAAACCAATAACAAGACACGGAAACTTCTATTTCTGTATATTTTTCTTTACGATGTCGCGAGGACTAGCTTACCTATAAGACAGTTTGAATGTATATCATGGTGTACGATACATCTATAACTATTTAATCTGTAAACTTTTAATTTTGCATTTTATCAATTCACAGACAAAAATGATTCCTATGATGCTACATATCCATGGGCAACCGAGGAATTGGGCTGAGCGTCATTAAAGCTTGTCACTTAGCAGACTGACACAATTTCTCTTTTACCTACCTAGAGGATGTAAAACTTAAAGTTTAGTCTATATTTATGTATGTTCGCATAATATTTTTAAAACTAACTTCAATGAAGAGTAGACAGTATAAAAGTGTCACAGGTTACATGAACTTTTATTATTTAACTTCTACTATAAAGTCACGATGTCTCGAGCACGAACTCACCTTACAAACAAATCTTATTATACAACGTGGCAAGATAACTCGAGAGATAATTTATCTTTATTTTAAATCTTGGTGAAACTTAATTTACATGGATAAACAAGTTGTACATTCATATCACTTATAACTCAGTAGGTTTACACAGTTTCTCTTTTCTGCCTGGAGGATTGTACGTTTTTCATGTGATTGTTCGTCTATTTATCTGTCCTCACGATGTCATGAGTAATCTGCCGGAAGTATAATGAGATATAAATGTGACTTTTTTTATCGCACGCTGACACGCAAAATGTGGGGTGGCGTACTCAACTTTGTTATAAAACAGTTTAAGTTTAAAAAAATAGTGCATTATAATTTGAAATCTTTCTTATTGTAGTCTAAATAATTACAATTATCAATAACATTTTTAAATCTATGATATTTTAAGAAATATGTTGAGTGTTAAATGTTCTTACACATATCGAAATATGTTGTAACTTAAATTCTATCCGATGTCCAATAATTTTATATTACGACTGAAAAATATTACTCATGAGATAGTATGAGACTTATTTAATTAATTTCACATAAATGTTTTAATAGTATAAAAAGTTTCAACTTTATCTCTTACAAAAAATATTTTAGTTAGTTCTACAGAGCACAAATTGATTTATTATTAATCATTACACAAATGCGTAGAGTAGTGGAACTAATTATTTAAAAGCTTTATGGTACCGCGATGTATACAGCTCACAGTACGAGAAAGGCCAAACGTTGTTCCAGTCGCAGACCTGCCTCAAGCCTAACGTAAAAGGAGTCTTTGTTGTTTCAGTGTAACCACCGTTAACGTAATAGCAAAACAAAACAATGTTTCAGGTAATATAACCTTCCTGCACATTTGGATACAAGTTTCCATATACTGCTATCATTCCAAAAACCTAGTTAATATATAATTTATTTTTATTTCAGATAATTACTGTATTTTAGTATTGTAATTAGACATATAACATCCTTTTTTAAACATTTAATTGCCATACACATGTTTCGGTATTCAACCATCATCAGTGTACACTAACCTCTAATGAAAATAATAAACAACTAAATATACATCTGTGAACCATAATTACACAATTTTTTATAAATAGTGTAATGTAAATAGGAAGTACCTAATAACGTGTTCATCATACTTTTACTTAGGATTATGCCAGTGACATATTTAAACCATTTAACTCCATTGTAAATACTATTTAAAATCTTATACAGCATACCTAATCAAAAAAACGTGTAAATAATTTGACAAAACTTTCTTAAATATTCGTTGAATTCCATGACATTGTAGTATATATAGCATTCTTAAAAGTGGTATAACAGAGGGAGATCATGCATAAAACATTGAATTTTCCCCAGACTACAGTCCAAAAACCAAAAATTTTTTCCAAACGCAAAACGTCTTATAAATAATGGTTTTGAAATTCTGCATGAACTTTGTAAGGACTTTCCCATATACCGGTAGAAGATGCTTTTTTATCAGAAGGTTCCACAGTCTTACATAAAGATTCCTCGTTGGAACAAGTTTAACTCAAGTTCACTTGACCAATGCTCCTACAGGTGCAAAAATTATATATTAGTCTAGTTAAAGTCTGATCCTCTTAACCCTAAACATGCAATAGTATAATATATACCTGAAGTATGCCTAACTACGTTTGAAACATGTCACAGGTTCCCATAATATCACGTCATAAATATTATTATAATTAGCACGGCTGTAAGGACTTCGATTTAAAACTTCCGTGTGAAGCTGCGGGTAACAGCTACTTAATATTAAATTTAGGTACTTTTAAAACTATACAGTGTATATACAAAAATTTCAAATGTTCCCATCAGTATAAGAATATTCCATGTCTTTATAGTACTTTAATTTTATTCCCAACCGTTGGTTTTATAATGTATATGTATACTGTTATGGCGCAAAATATTTTTTAAGTTTGTTAGTAATAATTATTCAAAAGCATATACTAAATCTTGATGTTAAGAACGATGTACCTAGGATACCATTCCAAGTAACGTGGCTACACCACAGACTATTAAACAAGACATTGACAAACTGTAACAGCTCATTCACTGGTGAGAAAGTTTCACTTGATTTCTATTAAGTATTTAACTATTCTGGTTTGTAAATTTCCGAGCCTGTACATATTTTCAATAATCACACGTTCTAAATAAAATACTTTAAATATTATGGTTATAAGTAACAATATAAAATGTACTATATTATTATATTTATTAAAAGACATGGTTTGGAAGGTTAAAAACAAAAAAGGTGGTAATTTGCAAAAGGGCCTACAAATAAAACTTTGTGTTATTATTCCCTTGAGGCTACCACGCGTACACTTCTCCTTTCTCGAGCTATATTCCACAAACATTCAGAGTCATATTCACGTACAGAAAATAATTTAAACTGATAACATTATAAAGTGTGACCATAAATTATTAAATGTTTCATATGTACTTTAAAATGTTTTCTATGACCTTTCCATTTTAAGAAATCAAATTTAGCTCATTTGTATAAAACATAATTTAACGATTTATTATTATGAAACATACAGAGTATTAAGACTAGTTTCATTGATTACAAAACAATTACAATGCTGAGGTATAAACAGATACTTTAAACTTTAAATGTATATGTTGACATATTTTCTATACGTCAATAAATATGTATATATTATTATTTGAATGCAGTCCCAATGCGTATATATATATATATATATATATATATATATATATATATATATATATATATATATATATATATATATAAAATTATATATATATACGTTATGATAAATTTATATTTTAAACGCATCTTTTACCACCAGTTGCTTATAAGAAAAAGTCGATTACTGTCAATTTGACACTCGATAATAGTCGAACTATGTGTCCTACAGTGTTAAAAGTTTGAATTAAATTGTACATCAGTTTTGATAGGAGTACATTTTTGATACTTTATCATATTTTACTATTGAATTTAATTGAAAATATCATTGCGGCGTTAATAAAACATATGTAAAACTTATTGCAGTTATTGAAGAAGATGTTAAATACAAAAGATAATCAGATACAATACTTTGTAGATGAGTTTTGAAAGGAACAGCTGTTTACGTAGAAAGAAAGTATTACTAAAAACTAGAAAAAATTGTTGATCTGCTTTTTATGATTATGGTTAGATTGTAATATAAGATATTCAAGAATTAATCATATTTCCTATTATCACACAAGTATGTCCTCAACTGTTCATTCATTAGCTTATAGAGTAGCCCACTATGCAATGTATTCACAGCTTTGATAATTTTATATATTATTTGATACCTAGAATCATAAAACCACATTTACAAATAATTGCAAGAGGAAAATAATAACAATTGTAAAAGAGTTTTATAAGCGATTTGATAGGCGAAGGTGCAATAAAAGTGTTTTAGCCTTTTCATAAAATTAATATTACAATACAGAGTTTTAGTGAAGTTTACCAACATTGCCACAAACAGGTCTGGAGAGGCAGAAGCCACGGCACCGCAAACCTCGATTTTAGGGTTAAACTACACAATGCTTACAGATATTTAGCAATGTGTAAATGTCACTGCTTGGTGACATTTACACAAACCAATTTACGGTTGTTAAGTTAAATGCTATTTGATGCTTTTTAAACTAATCATTTCAAGTTACTTAATAACAACTATAATACAATGTATATTTTTAATAACATAAAATGAATTAAGAAGGCACAAATGCAACTAGTACTCATAAGACTTACCTTTATGCAGGAGGAATATGATCCAATATTCAAGTGAACAATAGTAGAAAAGGAAAAAAATTTATAATGTAATGACCTATGAATTTTAATTTTTTGTACATTAAGTAATATAATGGCAACCAGAATGTCACAAAATAAATAAATCTATAAACAAACTAATTGAAAACACATACAGTGCTTGTCACCTCAGTCAGTAAATCCATGAATGGCAGTGTATTCAACGTGGTCGTGAGGATAAGTGTTCACATTCATACTAATATGTAGCATTACTTAAGTAATGTTTAAACGCACACCAGACTTCGGGTCTGCTTGACAGGCATAGTGTACCTAGAGCGGACAACAACCCACTCCTGACCGCAACTTCCGTTATAGCAATCATTTTATGCTGAAAATAGCATATTATTTTTTTCCAAAAGATTACTGATAATATATAAAAAAACTTGATTTTCCTATGTTCCTGGAATTTTGTAAACATTTTAATTGATATATTATAGATTAATCATATCAAGTAAATCAAACCGTAAGTGTAAGAAATACCCACTTTCAATATTGCATATTATTTTTTAAATTCAATTTTCATCTCTTTAATGCTATATTCTGTTTATTTCTTTTATTTTTAAATTAACAAGGATGTATTATTTCATTATTCATTATTTTAACTTCACATTTTTAAATCATACATCCTCATGTAATTAAAAATATTTCAGGTTTGAGCTAACGAGATAATGATAATATAAGATATAACATCATATTAAATTTAAGAAAGAGTGATATCTGTTTAGATATATAGTTTTATAAACCGAAAAAATAAATATAGCGAATAGTACTCGACTGAAAACGGTAAAGCTCATTATTTTGATCTTATTTTTTTTAATGCTATATTAATCAGTACTTAAGAAACTGAAAGTAGTAATTGTGTTAAGTTAACAAAATTATGAAAATAGACTTTAACACCAATATATATTTCAAATGTTTATTCTTTTTAGCTTCATTTTGATATTTTAAAATATATTTAATATACCATTACCTCTTTCTATTGTTACTAAATAGTATTAAATTATTTTCCTTATAGTTAACATTTATATTAGATTGTTATTTGAATTTCTCTTATTATATTACCACGGTAATCTGTACTATTGGAGGCATCACACTTTCTAGTCTAAAATAAACTATAAATGCAATAAAATATGTTAAACTTGTATTTCAGAAACAGTAGTAATTAAAACATTTTCTTTTTGGACAACCTAAACAGTTGAATTATAAAATAATTTTAATATTTTCTAATTCTCTTTATTTTAACATGTAAAGCAAAGTTAATTAATATTTTTCCTACAGTATCATACAAAGATTTCCATTAAGGGGATTCCCTACTGAAAAATGGCCAATATTAACCAAAAGTTTTTAAAAAATTTTATTTTTTTTTCTTGTTCTATGTCTTATAAGGTATCAGAAAAACACAACATATGGCATAATATAGCTTTTTATCACTGTACAAAAAATATTTGAAGCTGAGTGTGCACACCTACTTTTGGAGCGTTCAGCCAGAACCAGGCTGTGGGTGCCTCTAATGTAACATTACTAATATTTTATTTTGCTCCTTATTCATCTTAGAAAGTAATACTTTCACTATATCTATTTTTATATAGTTATGCTAATCATCTAAGTACAGTACTTTTTCTTTTTCATCTATGTAACTGGCAGAATAAAAAAAACTTATTACAAACAGTTTATGTAATCTGTCAGCTGATTCCTGTTTGTTTACAATTGTTTTCAGTTGAACTAGTTTTGAGGTTATAGTGTTTATTCAGTGTAGTGTACCTAGTGTAGAGTGTAATATGGTGAAAGTAAAGAAAAATAAAAGACTACAATCAAAAAGAAATAAAGAGAAAGCTAACCTAAGGTGGAGTGAGAAAATAAACCTAGGCCTAGATTTAGCCAGCAAGAGAAGTGATGTGGGTTGTGATGCAGAAAACTTGATTAGGCCTAGCACAAGTGATTCAGGTGATGAACAGTGTAAGGACCAAGGTATGCCTTCTAAACCTACAAGTTTTGCTTTGTACAATAGTTACAAGCATGAAGTAAATATTGAAAACAATAGTGTTGAATATATTCTTGTAGATTCTAAAAAACTTATGGATTTGCTTTCTTCATTTCCATGCAAAGAATGTTTTCACGACAATGTGGAGGTAAAACTAGTAGTTACTAAAGGTTTTTGTCTAGTTTGCTCAGCTTGCGGGAACAAAACTCTCTTTCAGACATCGGATCGACTATCGACCAAGGAATCAAAACGGCCAGCGTTTGATGTAAATCGTAGGGCTGTAAAGGCGTTTTCTTCTATTGGTAAAGGGCACAGAGCTTTAGAAATGTTTTGCGTTGCTATGAACATGAAGCCTATGCAGTTTTTGTCGTACAACAAACATATAATAGCTCTTAGAGATGTGTACAGAAACGAAGTAAATAAATCACTCATTGAAGCTCGAAACGAAGTTCGTAAATGCTATGGGGACTTGAATGATGATAATAGTATTCTTGACATTACAGTAAGCTATGACGGAAGTTGGCAAAAGAGAGGGTTTACCTCTAAATACGGAATTGGGTGCTGCATTGAAGTTCTAACTGGGCTTGTTATTGACTTTGAAATTATGTCCAAGTACTGTAAGCGGTGCCAGCTACAGAAAGCTAAAACTAAAGGTAACATGGACGCTTTTGATGCATGGTTTGAAGCTCATAAGCCTATGTGTCAATGTAACTATGTTGGATCTTCCCCTGCCATGGAGATAACCGCAGCTGAAAGGCTCTGGGCCCGCTCGGAATCTTTAGGTTTCCGGTATACAACATTGGTCTCAGATGGCGATGCGAAAACCCAAACTCACCTAAATGAGTTTGTTAATCCATACCAAGGTGTGCAAATTGAGAAGGTTGAATGTCTCAACCATGTAGCAAAAAGGCTTGGTACTGGGCTCAGAAATTTGGTCAAAAAGTATGTTGGTTCACACGAAAAAATGGGTGGGAAAGGGCGAGGAAATTTGACAGAGCCTGTGAACAAAAAACTAACACGGTACTACCGAAATGGCATTACTAAGAACCTGGGAGATGTAAACAAAATGAAAAATTCCATTTTTGCTACACTTTCACATTGCATGTCTACAGACCAAAATCCACAACACAACAAGTGTCCTACCGGAGAGAATTCTTGGTGTTTCTATCAAAGAGCTAAGGCCCAAAACACAGAACCAGAATCACATGACACTGCAGTGAAGACACCTTTGACCGAAGAAAATGTAAGGAAAATGTTGCCACTTTACCAAAGATTGTCATCAGACAGTTTGTTGAAAAGATGCCTAGCTGGTAAGACTAACAACGCAAACGAAGCGTTACATAACATAATATGGACCAAGTGCCCGAAAAATATTTTTTACCTCAAAGTGAAGATTGATATTGGGGTTTGTGAAGCTATCAGTATCTACAACACTGGATACTTGAAAACTAGTGTTAGCTTCCAAAATGCTGCTGGTATAAGCCCCGGGCGGTACGCGGCCAAAATAGCGAAACATTTAGACAGTAAAAGACTTCGGCTTTCGCGTGCACGGAGAACTAAAAAATATGAATCCTACAGAAGAAAGTTGAGGTTAGCACAAGCTGAAGAAGAGGAAATACATCAACAAAATGAAGGAATGACTTATGGTGCTGGCTGTTTCTGAACTGAAACAACGGGTTCACTACTGTACTGCTATTACAACCTAATAGTGACTTTTTCATAATGTATTACACATTTTTTTTTTTAAATAATACATAAAAATATGGCCTTTCATAGTGTTTGTTAGTGGTTTACTAGACCTACATATGTCTTCAATATATAAATATACCATTCATTGAATACAAGTACCTGTGGGGTAAGGTATTTTCCTCTACAGCTACAAAATAACTAGTGTAAACTTCAAACGCTGTTTCCCGCAACTTATAAATTTTGATTTATTTCACACAAATGTTCTTATAACTTTTGAACTATTATAGATAGAGCAATGAAAATTTTACCATATATTATTTATACTATATTGCCACTTTTCGTGCATGGACAATACTGTAAGTTAAATACAAAATTATTTATAAAATTTTTTAATTATGACAAAAAAAGAAAATAAAAATATATTTTTGTCAAGCCATAACATTTACACTATTCAAGAAATAAATATGAGTATGCACAAAAAGTTAGTACTTTTTAAACACTTTAAGATGAGACATCAAGCACTAAATATGGTATAGTAGTTTAAAAGTTATAAGACATTATAAAACTTATGTATTATGAAGAAAAAAAACTGATAACAATCCAAAACTATATGGATGGATAATTTTTTTTTACTTGAACAGTGGTAAACATTGTTCTAGGACCAAATTAACCTAAAAATGTACATAAAATAATTATTAAAAATAATTTGAAGAAAATTACTAGTTTCAGTAGGGAATCCCCTTAAATAGAATACAAGACCTTCACGACAAGATTAACCGGCTTGGAACTTTATCTCACGTTGTAACCTGATGAAATTCCATTACGAACTGCTGAAAAACCGAGTTTGACTACGGATGTAGTTTAATAAATAAAGTTTTGTGACTTATTTATGTAAATGACAAAGTTATAATATTTCCTGAATAATCATATCACCTAGGAATAAACCTATGTCACCACCTTTCGTCAAAATGACTTTAACTCGTATACTCCCTTGGGCTTGTAGTAAAAACCATTATATCACACATCAGGAACCTACACTGGCTACTTTAGTTTTGTTTTACTCTTTGCTTCCATACTCCTAGTACCTGTTATCTTATACTAGGCGGAAGTGCCTCTCAGATTTGTTTGATACACAGTATATTTTTATTTTTAGACTTCATTTCATGAATCCAAATTTATGAATTTATTATCACCGATGTAATGGAAAAGAATTTAATTTAATACCACAACAGAGAGATAAATCACAAATAATAGCTTAATTGGCGCTAGAAGTGAAAATGTAGTTTCATACGTAAAGTTGAAGTCAATATATTATACAAGTTAAATAGCCAAAACTTATAAACACAAACGAAACAGTTGAGTCTAGTTGTATAAGTCTGTTGCGTTTATTGTTACTATGATATTGAATGATCTTTATTTACAGAGGTTTATTAGACATAAAGCGTCCTCTATCACGTAATCTTAAAATATCCGCAAACATTACATATGCATTAAACATACTACTCGTACTATTATTAATCTTTATTTTCACTTTTCAGAGCAAAGTGTTGGAAACATCACGTATTGGCAATGTTAATTACATGAGTACTGTAAGACCAGTTTGTTGTTCTTTACTGGTTTTAACCAGTAAAGAACAATATACATACACGCTCCACGATGTTTCCATTTATTAAAGTTACACAACATTACCCAAACAATTACTCAGTGTGTAGGCTAGTACTAATGATTGTAAGCATTATCGATATCGATTTTACTGATTTTGATCTTTACTAAGTGTAAGCTATCAAGAAACGTTTGTTCTAGGATACGTGAATAAATTTATAAAATTTTGAAGCTAAATGGTTTACAGTACATATTCGTACATAGACCCTTTGCTTGTCTTATTATTAAATGCAAAGGACATTATTCATGTAGAGTGCGCGAAAGAAGTCCTGCCAAATGTGCCGGACTTACATTAGGTTAAACTGGGTCTGACTCACATTAAATAAAAAAGTTGGAATACTTTTTGTACATTAAAACGAGGTTATGTATAAAGTAGTATTTACTTAATGAATAAAAAGAGATTGATTTAAAAAATGAAACTTTGATTAATTAATTGAGTAAGAGAACATTTTCAGTCCATTTGGGGTTGCTGAATGTACGATAACTGTAATATAAACGTGCCCTAATCCAATAAACAACACTGAGCGTTGTTCCACTGTTTGGCACATGGTCTCTTTTCAAGTAACAAACTTTGCTTCGTTTTTTCGTAACTTTGTTAATTATTAAACATTTTCAATAAAACACTGTGTTTTAATTGAATCAGATATTTTATTAAAATTAACAAAGAAACATATGTCTATTGTCTTATTTAAAGTTTGTCTGTTTTAATGAGGTTTATAGAAAATATTTTATTATGGATCACAGTGCATTAGTTATAACATAATCACTTACTGTATATACTAGGGTGCGTGTATGAAGAATGAAAGAGAATAGATGTTTTAGACTTAAAGAAATTTTCTTAACTGAGATTTAAATGACTGTCCAAAATAATAAATTTTGCTTTAAAGGAATAAAAACTCCTGTAATACAATTGTTCAGTAAAGAATTGTAATAACAAAAAAGTATAAGATGATTAAGCCCTATAAGCAAATATTTTTAAAGATAAATTATTAATAATTACGTAAATGATCATAGTACGCACAGAATAAACTTAGAAGAGTGGCTGGAGGTTAAGTCGCCTGAGATTTGGAATAAACATAAAATATTAAATTAATGGGAAATGATTTAGTATCTTGGATACAAAGGTAACATTGTTCCAAACTTTAAGGAGGACACTAAAAACATTACTCAACATTATGAAGCTAGGCTTAGATGGTGGTTTGATTATTAAAGCACATGAGCCTTTGATGGTCAAAACGTCATCTTGAAATTTGTGATAAGAACTGGAGGTTACAGTTCGTCTTCCTCTGTTATTCGCGTCTTAATATAAAATATTAAAATGCTTTTATTATATAAGGTGAGTGAAATAAAGTATTCTTATCTTACCACCTTTAATATAACAGACGTGACATTTCATCGGTAAAGAAAGGACATTATACTGGGGTAATGGTATTGTTCATGCCTAAATTTCCAGTTTAAAAACAATTTTATCAATGTACCTTATAGTTTTGGTAACGAATGAGAACAATAACGATAAATCCTTGTAAATTATAATATTTTACGAATATCAGAAATGTATTACCAAGATAATTTTTGTAGCCTGAAGGAATAAACTGTATAGTTATATTTAATGAATATATAAACTATATAAGTTTCATTGCCATATTTAACACTAAACAATATTGCTTGAGCCTTTTATAAGAGAACAATCATACACATTTTAATACAATAAGCATTGAAGGATTTATTACCGCTTAAGCGTGAGCCACACAGATGGCAGAAAACATTTTCCTTAGATCTTTCTGTCAGTTATTTATTTACTGTGGTGGGAAAGAGTTACTTCAATACAAATGTTAAGTTCAACTCTATTTCAGCTTCCATGAAGAGGTGTTCTTATAGCTTCAATTCAGATGCACAACTGAGTGCACTGCGATGTTTCGGGTAGGGTACGATAAGCGGACCCGGTTTTTTATATCGAAATTGGCAAACGATATTACTTAATCATAAACATAGATATAATCAATCGATACTGATTAATTATTTTGATCTATTAACTTAAATTATCTATATCAACAGCTATAAACACTCTAAAATAATACACATTGGGTAATATTTCAATTTTACATAAGTAATTCTGATTATTATTAAAAATGGCAGTCGATTTTAGAAAACTACACGGACATTGGTTGCTTTTTCGTGGCTTCAACTTGTTGGACTCGTACCGAAAACCCCATTATGTAAAATTTGTGGGAAAGAAACAACTGTAAATGTGAGAGGAGTAAAAATGGTCGTCTTCCGTTTTCCTAATTTTGGTTATAATAATTTGATTGATCACTGTAAATATTCCATTCCTATTTTAATTTTAAACATATTATGATTGTTATTGAGGACTATAGGTACTTTTATATCGATTGATAGGCTAATAGGATTTGAGATGCGAATATTAGGTATCGATTACTATATTCTTCGATATAATAAACCGGGTCCGTTTATCATACCCTACCCCTATATTTCTTACACGATTCCTAATCACGGTGGAGCAACAGAGATATTTACACATGACGTAGCTGTGTAGTTTGATTCAATACGAATAGTAAGATCAAGCGGAACGTTAAATATACCTGAGCTCTACATGTATAATTTTTATATATTGTTACAGCTGGAAGTACTATGATTACAATTCCTTTAAAAAATCTCACCTAACTCTGTTGCCTTAAACTATTTTAAAAGTAAAATACATTTAAAAATATGTTATATTACTTAACTATATTACTTGTCATTATATAGCCTATGTACGCCACATTCACTATACTAGAAGGAATAAAAGGAACAATAACAGTAGATAAATACGTTTTAGTTCCCACATCCCATATAGTAACAGCCAAGTGGTCGAGAATGTACTGCCTCTGATGGGATGTTGATGTTCACTAGCTAATGTTGGTCTGAATGTGTTATTGACGTTTCAGTTATAGCTTACATCAAAATTAGTGGACCTTATGCTTGAACATTATTTAAGTATATCTTTCCAGACATTGTATCAGCCGAATGTATTGTATACTTAGACATTATAATTGGTATATACTGCTCAATTTTACATGTCTTATAGTACCAAGGACTGGAATTAAAAATTACCACTTTTCAAATCAATTTTATTTTTAGGATAATTTATAAACCTTTTATTTACAATACTTAATTTTAAAGAAATTAATTTATACTAAAATATATTTAGTATAGATTTAAGGATATAATTAAATCTATACTGAAACAATTCCTTATTTATTGGCATTAAAAAAAACATAATACGTAATTATATATGAATATGGAGAGACTTGATTTCATAATTCCACATAAACTACCAAAATTTTTGCCACAACGAATTCTGTTTTCTACAACAAATTTCAACTTAGTACTAGCAAAAAAATGTATAGGAATCAAAATAGACTCATGCTTAACTTGGCACCACAACATTAATGACTTAGTAAAGCGTTCTTTGCCCTACTCACTCTTTCACGTGTTGTTGACAAGCATACTCTCAAACAGGTTTATTTCTATATGCTCATTCTTATCTATTGTATGAAATGATATACTGGGGAAATTCCCCTGCCTCTGGAAAAGTATTTAGTTGAATAAAATAAAACGTTAAGACTTATCAATTCTGCTATTTTTCTTTTCGTTCTGCATAATCTTCTTTACGTCAAAGAGAACTCCAAAAAAGTGTTTAAAACAATCACCACCACTATAATTTCTCAACAAACTCTCAAAAGCTCCAGTATCCTACTCACAATCCAAATTTTCTTGAAATGTCTCCACTTTATACGTGTATGAAACTAAACCTATTTCCACTTTCAATAAACAAAAACCTATTGCTTTCAAGATTCAAAACTCTTTAAAAAGACTTTCTACTGTTTCAATTTTTCTGCGGTGTAGCTGAATACTTGGTTTCTCGGTCAGGACTTTGAGACATTCGACTTGCTAGAACAATAAAAAGGAAACAATTATATAATTGTAGTTTATTGGTTTATTAGATATTTAGATTAATTACTGTAGTAATAGTTTGTTTAGTACCAATTTGTAATTAGTAATAAATAATTTAGTAATAATTTGTATTCGGTCAATTCTTCGCCAAAGCATTGTGCTTGTAAGGCGTCTGTGACAATTGTATACAAAATAAAATAATAAAATAAGTTTACATATTACATATTATTGCATTAAAACAAAAGTATATTTCAGGTTGATCGACCATGTTAAAATAGTGCAGCAATTACAATCGAACACTATATAGATCGGTGGTCCGAGTTATAACAAAGCAGGAAGTAAAATAAACTAGAGGACAAAGTGGAAGTTTCTGGCAAAGGAACAATAAATTCTGAGACCGTTATCGCTGTTGTTTCCATTACATTTTATTTACTCTCATAAGTTATTTGTACTGTGTATTACAAAGATGTTTACCCTCAGAAACGAAAGTTGAAGCTATATTCCAGTGAAAGTTTATACGACGTACAAGGTAGGATTATGCCACACCACATTTCATATAAAGGGCTTCAATTTTGAAAGAACTCTTGGAGATTGATAGAAAATATTTTTATATCCTCCTGCAGACATAAATAAATATTCCAGCTTCCTGATTGATAGCAAAGAATACTAAATAATTGGAATTCCATGGGATTATATGGAATATTGATTGATAGTATTGAATTATAAAAATGGCGGAATTCCATGGTGTTATATGGACTACTGATTGATAGCAATGATTATTAAGGAGATAATAATCCATGGAGTGATATAAGCGATCATAAAACTCGATTTTACCCTTAAGGAAATGAAGGTTAAGCAAAAGTTTAAGGCTGCAGATTACCTCATAGTAGTCAAAATATCGTTCGGACAGTAATTGAATGAATCAATCATCCTGAATAATAGCCTACTATAATGCTCAACCAATAGTAACCCAAGCCAGTTATGTATAGAAAATTAGTCCGCCTATCCAAGTGGACTAATTTTGCTACAACGTATTATTTTAATCTATATAGACGTAATTACAGACAATGGATCTTGTGAAAAAAGATTAGAGGCGATGATATGGTATCTGTTTCAATAGAAACAATCGAAATATCTGCATTTAATTCCCGTTTAAATACTTCGTCTGTATGTAGCATATGTTTTGTATATTTTCAAGAAACGGAATAAAACTTGGAAAACATTATGTAAGTCTCTTTTGTGGGTTTCCATTGCCCCTCTACTTGAGGGCATTATGAAATATTTAGTATGCAGATCAAACTGTTTTCTTGTTGTTGGTCTAAATTAACAACAATGAACAAGGATTAGATGTATACTGAAATAATACCTACCTTATTGGCATTTAAAAAAAAACATTAATCTTATATATGAATATGGAGAGACTAGATTTTGAAATAAACTAGTTGGTGAACTAAATATAAATGCTTAAAGTAAACTGAACTGCTTGCCTCCGAGCAGAATATAACTACTGGAACTTTTGATATCAGTTTCAAGTACCTTATTGGATTTCTCTTTATTGGAAATCAAAGCTCTGAAAATTTGGAATAGGTATTTCTATTAAAGTTGTAGTTATATGAAGTTTAGTTGTTGGAATTCCTTAAGTGGATACTGCGTCTAATATTCAATAACAAGTCCTATCAATGCTTTTACCTTATACATTTTGTGATTGATTGAAACAGATTTTAAATAAGCTGCTACAAATTTGCTCCAAGATTTTTCCTATGAGTGACCTACAATATTGTTATATAACTATATTAACAACAAAAAGTATATTACAACTAAAAACGGCACAAGTTATAAATATTATAAGAACTAAACATTGCGTTTTAAATAGAAACATTTTTTTGGTGTGTCCTAATTTGGTTTAGTTTGTATCTATACATTAAATACGTTTAGTGCACATTTTCGGTTTTGTTAGTTTTTCATGGCTTGTGTACCAAGAGTACTCCAAAATTATTCATAGAGTACTCATCGTTCTCATTACCCATTATATTAGGTAATCGGTTTGCATTAAACAGCACATACTTGGTACAGTGTGCATAGACGATATATTGTACTCAACCGAATACACATTATTTTAATCATCTATAGACCGTAAAGAATACATTACTATGGAATAATTACTAGCTAATTACGATTACAAGCTTAATTGAAATTTTTAATTAATGACCTGATAAGAATTACAGCAAAATATTAAGGAGTTTATTATTGTGTTAATAACTGTTGTAAGTCTGTCGAGGTAAAATTGAACACGAGTAACGTCATGGGAATGCGACAAGGTGTTAAAACACATTTCTTTTTTAATTATATAGTTTTTTTAATGAAATACGTATTTAATGTTACTTTACTATTTTTTCCAAATGTTTTATATAAATTATATCTTATAATGTTTATTTTCACACATTGTTACATCAAGTATATTTTATAGTTATTACCTAAATATACTCAAGAGGGAAAATGGGTTCTTTAAATAAAGTATTCTATATTTCTCGAGGCGAAGGCACAATTATTAACCAAACTTTAGGCCTAAAAGAAGGCTTTATTTACATTCTAATCCCTTAATGTATAATTTAATAATTTCAGGCACCTTCATGAAAGTAATAAAGTCAAGTTACTTTATAGCTTTAAAATTGCCTAACACCTAAAATTACTACTTGGCATGGTACATTATAATTGTAATACTGATGTGAAAGTATTTGTATTTAGGTTAGGATACTGTAGGTTTCTTCAGCGTAATAAGCACATTGTTCTGTTTCTTTATATGTGGGCCTAAAATCCGTAGTTTAATATACGAGGCTTACGTTATATGAATACTATAATCATCTGTCTTGCCAATTTAAATTAGACTGGAATTTCTTGCATGTTTATGTGTCGTTCTTAAATACATACAGGTTTGTTAAGAAAAATTATAATATTTTAAGAATAAAAATTTAAAAGTATCTCAATATAGGAGACTCTAGGAGCTATTGGAAAAATAAATATTAGTAACTGTTAAGGAAGCAATAGTTTAAATTATGGTGCTTGATGATTTTTATTTTTGTAATTGCCAGATGATGATGAAACATTCTGGTTTCTAATGGACTTGTCTAAAAAAACCCGTAATGGAAAGTATTGTTTCATTAAAAGTTAGTAATATCTTTTTAAAACAGTTAATATATGTCTCACTAATAAGAATGTAAATCACTTTATAGTACAATTAGCTAACTTTTACTGCTTTTACAGTATTTTTTTATAACTTAATATAGTATTTATACAAAATTAGTTTTATATTAGTCAAATAACAATATTATTTCAGTAATTTGTAATATTTATCACTATATAAAGACGTTTATATTTGAAACATAAACGTCTGAATGCTTTAAACCAAACAAAATAGGAACAGCTCACATAATATTCAACTTAAGAACACAAAAGTGAATATTGTCACAGTGAAAGTAAACGGCGATATTACTAAAGATCTTGTTGAAGAGTGGCACTTTTTAACTGAAGAAGCTGCTTTGGAACAACTTATTGGAGAGAAAAATCTCCCAATTTCTTATTTCCAAAGAAATAGTACTCTTAAATAAAGTTTTTAGTTACTTTTTAATGCATGTTACAGCAAGTATAAGGTTTATACGTTGCATAATTGTAGAAAATTAATTTTTTAGAAGAAGTTTTTGTACATTTTCGTTTGGCATATATAACTGTTTGTAAACCAATATAATCGATGGAGGTGTCATCTCTGACTGGTTTATACCTTCCAGATGGGTACAAAAATACCCATGGGTAACCTAAATCTGGGATTTCCAGGAGCGTCCCACCACTAACTGCAAATTTCGAGGTTCTGGGGTGCAAGAGTAGTTTGATAGGTCTAGTATACTGCGGTAGATGACTATTGGAGTTGGTGGGGTTTCCTAAAAGTCAAAGGTTATACGTAGCCTAAACATAAAGGGCGTGTCATCCCCTGCCTGCTTTGACTGCAGAGACTGATCAGAGCAGGCTTCTTTTTCTTCCGAAGAGATATGACATGGGAATAACACCCTAAATTTTCCCTCATGGCTCTTGAAAGGAGACAGCGGCTGGAAACTTAACCTTCCAGAATATCCTGTTATTCCGGAAGCAGCGGAAAGGTTGTTTCAGCGCAACTAAGTGCGTTTCCTCAGCGTCTTGTCCTAAGCGACGAAAACCAACACGTCATACTTACAGATAAAGTGCTTTGCTTTTATTTTTATTTGAAAATTAACTTTTTTTATTATTGATCCGAGAAAATTTCACAACATTATATTCAACTATCACTCGAAACATTGTTAAATATCACATTTAGCACCATGTGTATAAAAATAGACCTTGAAAACTATTATTTATGGACTATACGTATAACCTTTAACGCTGGGAAAAGCCAATACAAATTGTTACCGTCGGAAGTCAAGTGCGTTTTGAGATGAAGATTTTTTATTAATACCTCACTATGGCTTTTTTGTATTCCAGCTATCAGAATTGGTAATGAATACTTCATAATCAAGTAAATAGATACGGGTGGTCCATCTGCTTCAAGTAAGTACAATTTTACTATATGCGCCATATGTATCATTTTAGGATTGATCCTTTATTATGTACCATTAGTGTATTGCACTCTGTAGGATTTTAGAGTTTTTTTCAGTATATATTTCAAACATTTGGAAATATTAATGAAATGAAATGAAATACAAATAATGAATTATATAATTCAAATACTAATACATCTTTTCTGCTAGTCACATTCTCATTAAGTTACTCATATACAAACTTACCGAAACATTAAAAAAAACTATAAACACAACAATAAACTACCCCATATTTTACGTACAATTCTTATTCATTTCTATTAGGTTAATAATTGAAACGTTGAACTGTTTTAAGTAGTAAACAACATTCTTGGTATAACTGTAAATATAATAACTGAAGTAGTTTTCAATAGATTTATACCGTACAGAGACTACACTTTGGCTAACCTTCGCTTATATGCAGTAGTTAAATATTTGTATATTTGTAGTAGTTTGTATTTGTATATTTGTATTATACGAGGAAAAACGAATAAAAATTCTCTATGAATGAGCTATGCTAAAACTTTTAACTACTGTGATCATTAAAAGTTATATTGCAAACTGTTTGGTATTATCCAGCCACGACTCTGATATCGATATAGAACCTGTCGAGTGGAGAGTATATTACACTACTACATCCTCCTTTTCCTGTACTATTTGCCTCAATAAATACACAGTAATATATATTGTATCTTATATCATTATCTGCAATGTGTTTCCCCAGTCAAATAGCGAGAAAATTTACTTTGTATAGAGTCTCTACATTTATTTCATTCCACTTAACCAGATTGAAAGATATAGATATCAATTATCTTTTCCCGATAGAAATAAACTAGCATAACTGGTCAATAATATTATTTTATTAATTTGCAGGGTATCACTAAGTCGTTACTAATGTTAGGGCTTGTTTTTTTACGTATCAATTTACAAAATATAACAGTGTATATCTTATTCGTTACACTATTTTACATTCTTTTTAATAATACTACTTAGATCATGTTAATTTTTACTACAAGAAACCCGGTAATTTTTACTAAAAACCTAAGTGAGAAGCTATTGCTTATTATATAATTTCAATTGATATTATGGTTTCAATTAGAAATATAACTTTGTTGGTATAAAATGGTTTGTTTCAGATAAGACTATAATAAATCAAAGTAAATAATTATGGTATCTTTATTCTAAAATACATCCCCGCTAAAAATCCCTTTCTCATAAAAAATGTAGTACTAAAAACAATAATGTATAGGACAACATTCGCCCAACTTTGTAAGTAGGAAACGTTGTTTTAATGAGACTCTCGAATCCACCAGTAATACAGTAACAGTTTGTCTACTACACATTATTGCTACCAATACTTTTCTTTTAACATTCTGTTTGATTCCTAAATCAGTGCAATCTTTAGGCTATTTTTACCTGTCTATGTTTGTTTATACAGCAACTTACTTTAATTATTTTAAATGTGTAAGAAAGTTCAAGGATAATAATTGCAACTCTATTTGTGTTTATTTGAACATTGTGCCTTGTAAAACTAGTGACACGTAATCCATGTGTAATTCTACATAAAATTAAACTAATTATAAAAACTCAAGGTAATTTTCTTTAATATTATACAAATTAAAAAAATGTAAACACATTCTCACTATCCATTGACTTAATAGTAAATCTCACATTCATAGTAGAATTTATCTAAGAGAAAGAACTGACTTGGCTCGCTTACCTTTTTTATGCATGAAAAAACCTATTGATTTGTTCTTTTTATTTCAGAGATCTCCTTTATTTTACAAGACGTTGAAATATACAGTTCTGCAGCCTTCAAGGTTTTTGAAACTAAAGACACAGCAGTGATTGTAATATTATATCATTAATACGTAATTACTATCTATTTGGGTTTTATAATCATCAATAAAACAAAATTCCTTTATTATTATGTGTCTGAATGTTTCCAGTGCCAATGAACAAAGTTGCTGTATAATTTCAATATAAATAAATTAAAATCAAAAATACATGATGTTTATAATCTAGTACCGTAATATTCTTCACTTCCAGATCATAATATAAAATAATAATATATGAAATGGATAAATATTACGTTTTGTGTCACTGTATTTCATGTAGAATGGAACATTGTGCTATGAACAGGAGGTGGTGACAGAAAGCTGAGTAGCAGGAAATGGCACATGTCAGTGATGTAAACGGTTTAACTTGCTACATAATCGTCACCAGTAACTCGTGCATGGAGTAATGCATGAGTTGTAATCGGCTGCGCTGGTGACGGCTCAATCAATGATTGTTCATTCAGTGGAGTACATTTAACCTTAATCTTGTCTGGCCTTATGGATGAAGACATTCAATATTAAATCCAAAGACAAATAATTCTTTAAAATTTGAAAATCAAATTAGTAGGTTATTCCATCACCTAAGAAACGAACTTTTACAAAATGAAATGTCAATATATCCTGGTAATCACAATTGATGCCACACGATATGCTATATAAAAATTATAGCTTAAATGATACTACTAAAAGTAACTTTGGTTAATATGCGAAAAAATTTGAACTGGTGCAGATGATCGAGCATACAGGTACAAAGAAATGTATACCTGTATCAGTGCATCCGTTCTTGTTAAACCTTAATGGTGTGCAATTCATGAGTTATTTTTTGTTGCTCCAAACCAAATGCTCTCAATTTAGCATTTCAAAGGATATTTCGTTAAAAATATATATTTAAATGCTTTTCAAGTTGTAACGAACCATAATCTTTTTCAAGTGTACACGCTATTGGACGCTAATTTCCTTTTATAAACTGGAGTATCCAAACAAACTAGTTAAATTAATTCAATATACGCGTAGTTAAATTAGTTTATAGCATTTTTTCCCGGATCAGGTTATGATGAAATAAACGTGTCATGTTCAGCTTATATATTTTTTCTTCCAACCCGCCTATATACAAGTCGTAATAATTTAATATATTTTATAACCATGTTTCAGCTTGATATAAATAAAAATGTTAGATCTTGTTTATGAAACCAATGTCGTGAGGAATTTCAGTTAATTTCAATATAATTTAACAGTTGAGACATTGAAATTGTATTAAATTACAGTTTAATATTCAAATCATAAAGGATACTAGTGAAGTGAGCAAATTATACCTGTATAAAATCATAAACTTGGGTGAATTAAGTCCTAGTGTAAACTCGTAAATATAATCAATAAAGGCAGATCAGTAAAAAGAATAATACATGGAAAGGTTAACAAATCTTTACAGCAGGATGGTAATTATTATGATATATCTCAAAATATTATGGTGCAAAAGAATAAATATATAATTGCTAAATATTAAAACTTAAAAAACGCTACATCTGAAATGAAAATTAGTTGATATGTTTGACTTGATATTCAGATATAATTACTATTTTACATTACATCAAAAATGTATTTATTAATTAAATTTTTAAAGCTCTAGAATATTTATACTTTATACAGTAAACCTCCAAAAGAAACTCAATCAATTTTATACTATTAACATATTAGATAATTCTCTAGTAAGAGGAAAACACGGGCGAAAATATTTTAGTTCCTTACATTCTGATTAAACCTAGTACTATTGACTCTTTTGGCTGTAATTGATTATAAAGCAATAACTTACATTAAACACTAAAGATATGAGACTCTTTAATGGAGCTCTTAATTGAAAATGTTAAAAACTTATCCGTCAGGAAGAATTTAAATTTGTTAAAGTATTTATTAGTGAGGTTTCAAATCCCGATTGTTTAAAATCTCCTATCATAAGACTATGTGAAACTTGTGTACCAATCACAGTACAGTAAAATAAAGTATACTGCAAACGAGATATTTGACACAGTGATAGAGAGATTTGATTTCGTAAATTACAAAAGTATATAACATAAACAATTAAGTACTCTATTAAAATACCATATTTATAATTAATTGCGGCAGGAAAGGGGCTTCAATAGATCCATAAACTCTTTCCCAGACCATGACTGAGCTTTTTATAAACTAGTACATACGTAATACAAATTTTAATCAATATGTAAAAATCTGTATAACAGAAGTTATCAGGCTATAACGCATATTATTTTCACACATGAGGATGTTATATAAACCCTTTGAGATACCGACTAAAATGCACTGAACGACGAAGCCGTTTGAACACTGATCGCTTTGAAACCATTCTTGTCAAATGTACCTCATAACCTTGGATTTTGCACTTAATGCTTCAATGGATTCACAAGCCTAGGCTACGTAAGTGTAATGTGGTTTATATGATCAAGTTTATGTATTCAAACTGTTATTAATGTTCATTATAACAAGATGATTTGTATATAAAAAAATTATAACATAATTACTTGGTGCACACACTTTTGCAACGTAATAAGTGTAATACTGTTGCAATGTATACTCACTGAGTATACAATATCGGCCATAGGGACTCAATAAAATTTCAATAAATGTGCAAAAGATTTTTTGCATTATATAATTTACAGAGCTAACTGGAAAGTGCAAATGAATAAGTATATAAAACTTGCGTTTTCTTGAAATCGTGACATATATTTCTAATATGGAGGTACTCATTGAAAAGTCTTGCCAGTTTTTTTAAGGAGTGATGTTTTAGTGTATAAAACGTGTTCAAATACCAAATAATAAACTTTTTCATATAATTTTGGGGTAACACATAGTGAAATCAATCTTATGAATCTTAATTGATATTTGTGTCATGGTATATCATCTTAAGCCAACTTGTAATGGAAGCCGAGTTTTTATGCGTAATAAGAGGTTGTCATCCCTTTGGCTATATATACAGAGTGAGTTTCCTGGCACACCTGGATATAATTTAAACGGGCCGAGATATATATGTGAAACCTTGACCCTACCTATTATAGTATATTTTTTTAATTTTTCAAGTTGTTGAAAATTTTGCCCCCCTTTTCTAAAGGGGAGTAAAGGGGGGGCAACTCAAAATTTTCAAATACAAACCCCTATCATGTGACCCCTCATTTTAAAGCGAATAAGAAAATAAATCCAATAATGCAAACTAGAGGTCTCTACGATTATTTTACAGATTTTATGACAAAGTTACAATTGAGTAAAGGGGGCCAACTAACACATTTTCAAATGCAAACCCCTATCATGTCTCAAGTTTTTACACACGTCTAGCACACTGTCAAACAGCCGAAGGTGAACGGTTTGAACACCTGCTACATTAAAACATGTAACTGTTTTTATAAGTTGCGTTAGTGTTGACTCATGTTACGATAAACAGGACAAGACAGTTACTGACTTTATTAATGTAAATTTGTCATAAAATCTGTTAAAATGAACGTAGAGACCTCTAGTTTGGATTATTGGATTTATTATTTTTATTCCCTTAAAAATGAGGGGTCAGATGATAGGGGTTTGTATTTGAAAATGTTTAGTGCCCCCCTTTACCCCCCCTTTATTCAATTGTACATTTGTCATGAAATCTGTTTAAATAAACGTAGAGACCTCTAGTTTGCATTATTGGATTTCTTTTTTTATTCCCTTTTAAATTTTGGGTCGCATGATAGGGGTTTGTATTTAAAAATGTTTAGTTGTCCCCCTTTACCCCCTTTAGAAAATCCGGGCAAAATTTTCAACTACTTGAAAAATTAAAAAAATATATGTTATAATAGGTAAGGTCAAGGTTTCACATAGATATCTCGGGCCGTCTAAATTATATCCAGGTGTGCCATGACATAAAACTCACTCTGTATATATATATATTTACATAAGTTATTAAATGGTAAATGTATAAATAAATAATTAATTCTATACTAGAGTGGTGTAATAAAGTAATTTCGTAATTATTATCTTAAGAATATTGCAAACAGAAACAAAATAAAGAGCAGTAGTTTGAAATAGTTTCAATAAAAATATATTATAATATTATATAACACTAAAATGATTATATTTTAATTGTTTCCATTCACTACTGTCAAAGAACGCTGTTTACACAAAAATAGAAAATTTTTGTTCAAAGTAAACCTACGTCTTAACAATTTTAGTGTGAGTAATAGATTGGATTATCGTAACTAACTATGATTCGTCCCCCAAAATATTGATTACAACTAGCTAGAACTGTAATTAAATCTACTTAGAAATTGACGTCTTACGTGGACTCTGTCTCACAAAATGTTTCAGAAATATTGGAAATACTTAGATATGTGAATTGTAAATGAAGTGATAGCAAATTTCAAATCTCCTACTCAACGACTAATGGATGTACTAATTCGGAAAACATTGATCACACTTTGCCGGTAATGTCAGTAGATCTGTCTCTGTCATTACACTTCGTTATTTTGCCGTTACATTGACAGACGACTTTATTAAACACTACTCACATTTATGAATGTAATATTTTCTTTATCTGCTCGGTGAATGGTCTCAATATGATCAAAATCGATAAAAACATTTTTACAATAGTAAATTGCCATGGATAGGATTAAAATAAGTCTGCTATTAATAAACAGAGCGAAGCATACTTATCTTTCTGTTTTTGAAGTATTAAGACAAGTTATTGTTTACTTTTAAAAATTTGTAATTATAACATTCTTTAAATTCTACATTATGACTTTAAAATAAAAAGAGGGATATCGTCAAACTGGAAATTTTTACCTTAACTGCACGACGTATATTTTCGGGTAGAGTGACATGCGTGGACATGGGCATTTTATATATCGAAATTAATGAATGGTTTTTCTTAGTTACGCACTACGACGAAATCAGCTTACACTTATTTTATAAAGTGCCTGTACTAGCTGTAAGCATATTTTCATGCTATAATCATAATACTATGTTTAAAAGCGGATTAATATAACTGAAAAAAAACATACATATTAAGAAATAAACATATTATTATAGAATTGAAAAATTAATGATTTTTCGTTCAAGATCTTTTGTACCGGCCATGATGGGAATAGTTTTTTAAATGTAATTGTTGATTATAGCTCAAGTTCACCTTCCTCTTAGTGTAGGGTTTGGAAAATGAGTCAGTGACAGACTTCACTCTTGAATCTGTTTTGATTGTTCGTCTGCAGAAATCCAATGCAATTCGGTTACAAAGAAGCTTAAAATAAACTTTTCGTTTCGACGACAAAAACACCTGGTCTACATAATATAGTGTAATGTAGTAACATCAAACAAATAGTTCACAGTTCTGTTATACCATATATTAAGTACCGCCCTTTATATTACACCATATAAAGACCGGGTCTGCAGTCAATGACAACATCATTTACGAGCAGGCAGAGTTACAGCTCGTAACTGTCACTGTTACAATGATGGACGGTTACTATCTGACAACTCTTCTCAACTTAATAACATTTTGTTATAATTGGGTTTTCTGTGTGTCACTTCGATAACAATGTTTTGTCGCTTCAACAATATTTGAAATCGTCACGTGGATTGACAATTTTTTTTATACAGAAAAAATGTGCTGAGCTATAGGATTAGTAAGTGATGAACTCTGTGAATAGTTATACATAGTGTTCCAGAACACCTGACTTAGATGTCTAACGGCTAACTAGAAAAGATCTAACATTTTATCACTGGAGCTCATGCGGCACTACTTGTAAAAACATTGTATATACTTTCGCATTATAAAAAACATTTTATTTCCTACAGTTTTGTAGAGGTTAGATATGGAAAAGATTTTTAAAATGTGAAAGCTACTAAAGGTTTGACTGTTTTTATATGTAGTATAAACGCCCCCTTAACGTTTAAATGTTTCGATTATGGGTAATTTTATTTTCTCAAAGAAGTAGTTCTTGGAACAGTAGAATTGTTTTGAAAAAAGTCACTCTTGCCAATCTTTTTAGTTGTGGCATTAGGTATTGGAAAAAACATATTCTGATGTGTCATAATACTTAATTAGTTGTGACAAATAACAATATTTTCTATACAGTTTTGTTTTTACAATATAGACCACAGTGTTTTTAAAGCAATAAAAATAATACAGGCTTTTCATTACCAAAATTTTTATGATGCAGTCACCTTTAAATTATGTACAGCATGACGTATGTTTGGATTTGAAAGTTTTGGGATTAGAACGCAGAGCTTTCTGGTTTGAGGATACTCTGTATTTTTATAGAGTTTAAATTATTTTAAACGATTATTTTACTTATCATATAACTAATACTGATATAAAATACTTCTTTACATATATATCGTAAATATAAACAGATTTTAGTAATTTTGTACATATATAGCCTATTTTTACTGTAAAATTGGGATATTTAGATATAAGTTTTCGTGCATTATAGATAAGAAAAGTGTTATATTCTCAAGTAATATAAACTAATTTGGTTTCGTTAGTGTTTGCTTACAGTGGGAGTACAATGTTTTAACTAGTATAACATATTTCAGGAGCATTAATTTGCGAACACGATCATTACATTAGTTGTAAATAGATCCAAACAAAACCTGGTATATAGGCAGAATTTTTTACATATATTTTTTACGTTTTTATCCAGTTTTAACCAACTAATAGTTTCAAGATAGTGGTAAATCTCATTTTGACCATATTTTCATGCGGACTATTTCAAAATATATATAAAAACTCATAAAGTTTTAATTAACTTCAAATTACATATATTCCTACTTATATTTCTATTGTGTTTTAGGTTTTAAGGTTGAGTCAGTTTAAAATTATGGAAGTAGACAATTAATTGAAATAAAAATGTTTTTCAAAAGTGATTTCTGAATAATTTTATAACTGTTATCCACGTTTTAAGAACTAGAAAAATAATGGAGAGAAATATATATGGTTTTATATTTATAGCTGGGCAGGTGAACAAGTAGTGTGATGACTAGGAATTAAGACTCATTCTATCTCAAAACTAAAACGTTTGTACTTTTGCAGTTTTCTGTCGTACATGATTACATAGCGTAAGTTTTTATTTTGTCAAAAGTTAAAATTTAATTTAAATTAACCGTGGTTTCATTATATTTTACTGAAATCACGGTTTGGGTTTCTTCTTGGACCATAAATCTTATTATGGTTACAATAACCATAGCCGAAGCCACTGAAGAGGTCAGGGTGTTTCATACTAATATGCCACATGAGAGTCATATGTACTAAGCAGAGCTCTGTATTAGTAACATTGCTACTATTGATGTGTTATGCCTATTTCATATTCCTCGTTTCATTATATTTTTTCTTCTTCTATCAACACAACAGTTAAAATAAACAGACAACAGGCAGGTAAATACTTTACATTTAGTTGTTGTTATTGAGGGTTTTTTTGGTACAGAAAGCTGTCTCCTAATTAAACATACAGAATATGAGCTGTGAAAAAAGCATTGAAGTGTTTTACATACAAATTAAAAAATTTTATTCCAAACACATATTTTTTGAAATTATTGTATTATTCTACTATTATTCGTGGCGGAAATGTAGTAAAAAGAGGACTTTTTATATAAAAATTCACTTTTCACTTCTCGGATTCCAAAATATCACCTATTTTCAGTGTTTAGAGTTTGTTGTTTACAAATAACTAATTTTTTTAGCATATCGTCACAAATATATACACAATAAAAACTATACCCCTTTTATAGATACACCATGCAAGAAAAGTATAGCAATGATCTAAATATTACAAATTTGATAGAATTCTCCAAAACCGAAAATGAGTGTAAGGGATGATTAAAAAAATATATACACTGTAATAAGTTTCATACAAATAGTACCGATTACACATTTTTCAGTTATTAAATATTTTGTAAAAAAAATGTTATTTGGAAAATATTCGATCATTACTAGTTAATAAAATTAAAATATATCAGATTTCTCTAGGTATGTTCATTTAACCATGATATTTTGTCATACATTCAATTGCTGGTGATTGTACGAAAAATATTTAAAATAAGGAAATTCTAAAACTTATCAACACTTTTCAAAAAAGGCGTAACATATTCAGATTTAACCTCACTGGACGGATTGTGTCAATGAACCCTTTGGGATCAAGGGTAAAAAATAGCCATCGTTAAAGCCGCATGAACTTTGAGTCTCCGATCATTTGAGCTGATATCATCTTCATAGCTTTATAGTGATATATCAGTGCGCTATTGCATAGTATATACCGTATGTATTTGAAGCTCTTGAAAGTCCAAATAAAGATTCTTATTCTGAAAAAAACCTGTTGTTTACGAATTATTCATGAGAGTAAAAATATATTTCAAGACTCTCTCGATAATGTTTTCCTGTTTGTCTTTCAGATTGTAGAAATTCATATTATTACACAGGGAGTTAAGAAAGTAACGCATGGAATTGATAATTCCCAAAACATTACAGACGAACCCATAAAACTTGGTACATCATTACTGTACCTATAAATCTACTCACTGAAGTAACTTGTGATGTACATAATTATAAAGTGAAATACATAAAATTAAAATCTTTCCGGTTTTCTAAGTACCTCCATTTAACATTAATATGTTATTCCATTTTATAATACATTTAATTTCCGGTGATTTTACAAACAATAATAAAAATATGTAAAATCTAAAACTCATCAACACTTCACAAAATGTGTAAAATATTCAGATTTAACCCCAAAGGGCGGATTGTATAAATGGACCCTTTGGGATCAAGGATGAAATATCGCCATCGGTAAAGCCGTTTGAACTTTAAGTCCTATCATTTGTGCCGACATTATCTCCATATCTTTATGGTCATATATAAGTACACTATTGCATATTTTTATACTATATGAACCAATGTGAAGTCCAACTAAAGATCCTTATCTTGAGAGAAACTGTTGTTTAAAACATAAACAAAAAGTTATTTATAACAGTATAAATATATATTTTAAGTTACCTCACCAATGTTTTCAAATTTGTCTTTCCAATTCCAGAAATTAATATAATTCAAAAGTCATTAAAAGTCCCGTACGAGCTTTACAATTTCCGAACGATTAGAAGTAAAGGATTAAAACCGGGTACACCATTACTGCACGTATAAACCTACTCATTGAAATAACTTGTGATTTACATAATTATAATAGAGTGTTTTAGCAGAGATGGGTGTAAATGGAAAACCCGGTATCAGTTATTTTAATATAGCTGTTATTTTAAGGTTGTGTTTTGGACTTTACTTGATATACGTCTTACATTACCTTATATTGACCTGTAATAATACGGGAATTATCAAGCCCGTGCGGGACTTTTTACACCCTCTATAACCACGGCTTGACCTGCAATATTGTCATGCCTCATTCCGTGTACTTGATTGAATAGCTCTGAAGCACTATTGCGTGAAACTATTTTAGATTGATGCAGAGGAACACTAAAGTCAAAGTTAATGGCTTTCTTGGTAAAATCTATTTTAATATAATACGATGGGTTCCTATGGTATTTTTTAAAGTAAATGAAATTAGTTTACCATCAGTTAACCATATTTTGGTGTTCATGGTAGCAAGGACTATGGTTAAGCAAAATTGAGACTGATACTTATTTCAGATTTTTCACTTCTGGTTTAAATTAATTATATTTTTAACGCAAATTTGGAAGTTTTTAATTAGCCTCGAGAAACAATATATTATAGTGTGTTCACATAAGGGTGTCTCACACATTTCTGCAGGTGAATCACTTCCTAATTTCAAGCAAAAATATCCATAAGTCGAGGTATGTATTGTTTGGCCGCTAGCCACCATTTTGTATTTTTATAACAAATTCTTGTCTGTAGAACTTATAAAGCTAAATAAACCTAATTAACACATAGGCCTAAATGGATAAGAGGAAAATAAAAAAACATTATATTTTTATATTTTTTAATATTAAAAAAATATTTAAATATATATGTGATAAGTTAAAACAAAACATTCACGGTATCTATAAATGTGTACTTTACACAAACTATTTGAGCAATTGCATTGTAATCATACGCCTGTACAAGCCGGGTGCAGAAATACTTTGTCTATTGTTAGGCTTCAGCTGTATATAGGGTATAAAACTTTTACAAGGTCTCAACTTTTTGGAAAATTTTTACAACAGTTCAACTTTCCTTTTTTCAATAACATCCGTCAACGAATACGCTATCACGACCACGTGAAAGATACGCCGGAAGCGCCAAACATGTCGCAGTTGTGAGACATCAGTTGATCCTGGTTTTTGCAAGCAGGAAGTAGCTACTTTTGAAAAAAGATATATAGAAAAACTAGTGTATGTTCTTTGTTGATCGATACAGTAATGGAAAACGCAACTAAGTCTCTTGAATATCTTAGTCTAAAATTAGATTACAATGGTCGCAATTAGCCGTTTTAAATCAGAGAAGGCTTTCTAGATCTATATATTTGTATATATTCTTTATGAAGGCAAGAATGTAGACGCTACTGTAGCACCGAAATTATCTTATTTACTTACTCCTGTAGTAGATTATAATGGCCGGAAGTTCACACTTTTAGACAGAAGTAGGCTGCTTGTACCTAGTTTTTGTTACCATGTGTGTAGCTTCTTAAAAATTCTTAATAATAAAACAAAAAATGTATTTTTGCAGTTAACATATTATTTTTTGCATCTATCATGGTACATCACTATTGCTTTCAAAACTATTACTACCCAGGTATTAGTATTTATCCATTCTGCAGCCCACATTACCGCCTACCGCACAAATATGGACCTTGAACTTCGGGTGTGGGAATGGTCAATTAATATTAACAATTTTCAAATTTTTAGTTCAGTAATTCACACTTTCAGATCATTGCGAGATATAATTCTTTTAAAAGAACAGGTACCTTTATGAAACCAAACTTTTGGTTGCAAAACTTACCCTTTTCTAAAACATTTTTTCGATATTTTATTTAACATTTAACCTTATATGCCTTGACAAGTTTATTTGGTAGTCAAATCTTGTTTCCTTATAATTTGTATTCTTTGTTTCAGTAAGGGTTAGGTAATTAAATGTCACTGGGTGAAAATATTTTACGGTTTACAATTAAAACTTCTTTTTCTACAAGTGTAATGCTTATCCGTTTTTTTATTAAAGGATGTTTAAAGTTCTCTTTAATAATCACACTATTATTTTTACTTATATAAAATTGAAACGTTAAACTGCATTCACTATTTCGTCTCAGTGAAAGAAATTTGTATATATCAATAATAATGAACTTTGTAGTATTTCTACTTGATATGATTTTGTTTTTAAAGCAATACTAGAGTTAATTTATACTTATTTTAATAAAATAAATAATTAAATGGTTTCAGAAGTAATTCAAATTGATTTTTTTAAAACATATTTTACTATCCTTTTAACTTATTTTCTTTATATTCTAATATATTTAGTTTCATATTATCGCATAGCCTTTTTATGTTAGAGAACATTCTATAATTATTGAAAGGGAATTGATAGGGTATCATGTAATAAACGGCAATTAAAATAGCATACTTAAAAGAAAACAATAAAGGACCAAACAGGAAGTAATCTTATTAATGTAATCTGATATTATTCACTTTATAATTATAAATGTACTCTAATTTATCCGATTAAAAGATTAAAATCATAAAAATTAATATACATAAATGTCATAATTAAATTCCCATTACAGATCCTACAGATTTATTGATGCTACATTGCCTTTTATATTAATGGACGAAAACTAGGATATGATGAATAATGTATGGCTCCTGATTATTAATTAGTCAGGATGAGCGATATAAAATGACCTTTTTATGTCTAATCAGATTAAACTAAATTAAATTCAAGTTTATTTGTAGTGGTTTACTTTATTACTTTACTGTGTGTTCTTTTAAAATCCAAATTGTCTTAAGCTTTGTAATGCCATAAATAAGAATTAATGGTAATACTATATTTCAGCCACGTTCAAATCCGGGGGAAATCTAAATAATCGTATAGTCATCTAAATTTTGGGGAGAGTACATATTATTTTATTTAGCATAATTATAAATAATGGTTTTAAAACATTTCTATAAATAATAATTGTAGATATACCATAGCTATGTTGGAAAGGGGCTCATTTAATGTCAATGTTGAGTATAGACAGATCAGATTATGTCAGTGGCGCTCGTTACTCTTGTCGTTATGTTGCAGAACGACTCTTTATCTGCCATAACGACTCAACTTGAAAGCTTCAAAGTTAGCTTGAATAGCTCATCTGTTTTGAAATGACAATAAAAGTGTGATTTAAACGTACCGTAATTAGATTAGAAAATAGACTAAATGTTCGTACAAAGTGGAGTAAATCTTTACAAATATAAATCGTGCTGTGATTATCATAGTTAATCTCTATAGTGAACTCCATAATTTTATATATGACGTATATAATACAATTTTACATAATATTATATATATATATATATATACATATAGATTAAGTTTTAGCCATTTTTCTCAAGTATAAATCTTAATCAGTGAGTAGTTTATAATATTTATTATTCTTAATAATATAACTATTACTATTCAGACATATATATCACAGTTATCTCCTTAGAACACAATCTTCATCACTCTTTAATATTTTATAGGGTATATAACTCTCTAAATTGTCTAATTTATAAGACTGTATGATAATTGCTAATTAAACACCGTAACTTAGTGCACCCAACATGTAAGTTGTTAAACATTCCAAATGTCAAGAGAATTCCCCGAACAATCTGTGATTTAGGGTTTATAACGAAGTAGAGGAGCATGCCAAAATAACGTTTATCTCAATCTGGTGTACATTTTAAGATAATAGCATGTGACCAATTAATATGTTCTTTATTCAAACAGTAAAAAGAACAACTATCAACTGGTATATCAGTTTTAAAATTCAGTGAAAATATTTAGTTTCAGTGTACAATTTGCGATGAAGTTTCATTCCTACCCCCAAAAACTTCATCAATATTGAAAGTTTTAAAATAAATATGCAAGATATCCCGAGACAATTTATATAAATAAAATAATTAAAGTAATGAAAATAACTAAAACCCTTTAAATAAAAACTTTTTATTACATACACGTGTTTCAGTTTTTAACCATCATCAGTGTACATTAACCTCTCCATAACCTAAATAAAATAAATTTTGCATAATGCTTCATACTTACGTTGACATGAATGAATCCTAAGATGGTACATATCTAGCCATGGAATTCGAATGTTCATAATTAAGCTATACACAGCCACACAACTGGACGAGGTACGTTGTTTTCGTCTACTTTTTGCATGTAAAAATTTTTTTTTTCTTAAGATTAGCCTATTTCCATGTTAGCAGGATATCTTGAAAATTAAATAAAAAAGGAGCTGTGAAAACTAGACATTACTGTATATTAAACCTTAAGGTAAACTGCGATATACCTGAGATTCTACTCCATGAGATGTGGCCACACAACAGAATATTAGACAAGACAGTGACAAACGGTGACAGCTCATTCACTGAGGCACTGCACTACCACTGATATTTGTCACTGTTACCTGACTTGGTAACGGCCTAATAACATTCTGTCGACCTGAGTAATTGTGGCATCATATAATGTTCTGGTGTTTCCACTCAGCACCAGTTTGCAGAGTAAGATTGACAGTTGTTATCTAAGTCACGAATCTGAGAGACAAAACCAAGGACCTCACTCTGTATTCCGAGCACTCATTATGTAAACAACTATTACTTTTTTGTTTTTAGTCACGTTAAGTTTTCCAGTGAGAGATTGACAGTTTGTACCTAAGTCACGACTGCCAGAACCAAGGACCTCATTCTGTATTCCGAACACTCATTATGTAAACAACTATTGCTTTTAAGTTTTTAGTCACATTAAGTTTCCAGTGCGAGATTGACAGTTTGTACCTAAGTCACGAATGCCAGAACCAAGGACCTCATTCTGTATTCCGAACACTCATTATGTAAACAACTATTGCTTTTTAGTTTTTAGTCACATTAAGTTTCCAGTGCGAGATTGACACTTTGTACCTAAGTCACGACTGCCAGAACCAAGGACCTCACTCTGTATTCCAAGCACTCCCTTGTGTCAACAATTAATGTTCTGTTGTGATTTTCCTCTGTCTTCTTCTCTTACGCTTGGATTGGATATTTACTGATTTTTTGCTTTCCCTGTATATCAGTTATATGTATTCAAAACAAAGTTTCCTTGTTTCTGTCTCTCTCAGTCGTAACTTTAATACAAACTGTCAATCTCACTCTGAAAACTGGAGCGGAGTGAGTAGAACAGAACATCATTTGTTGACACAAGGGAGTGATCGGAATACAGAGTGAGATCCTTGGTTTAGTCTCTCTCAGTCGTTACTTTGATACAAAGTGTCAATCTCACTCTGAAAACTGGAGCTGAGTGAGTGGAAAAGAAAATAATTTGTTGACACAAGAGAGTGATCGGAATACAGAGTGAGATCCTTGGTTTAGTCTCTCTCAGTCGTTACTTTGATACAAACAGTAAATCCTACACTGAAAACTGGAGCTGAGTGAGTGGAAAAGAAAATAATTTGTTGACACAAGAGAGTGATCGGAATACAGAGTGAGATCCTTGGTTTAGTCTCTCTCAGTCGTTACTTTGATACAAACAGTAAATCCTACACTGAAAACTGGAGCTGAGTGAGTGGAAAAGAAAATAATTTGTTGACACAAGAGAGTGATCGGAATACAGAGTGAGATCCTTGGTTTAGTCTCTCTCAGTCGTTACTTTGATACAAACAGTAAATCCTACACTGAAAACTGGAGCTGAGTGAGTGGAAAAGAAAATCATTTGTTGACACAAGAGAGTGATCGGAATACAGAGGGAGGTACTTTGGTTTTGTCTCTCTCAAGTTGTGACTTAGGTACAAACTGTCATCTCGCTTAAAATAAATGCAGATGAGTAGGCCCAAACTTCTATGTAAACGTGATTATTGGTATAAACAGAATCTCCTATTGTAGTAATCTGGACATGGTGGTGTGGCTGATTATATTTATCCTCCTTCTCAAGCAATTTTCTACTAAAATACAGGGATATCGTAAGCACATTCCTTTAAATGACGTGCTAATGAATCTAGAGTTGAATAATCACTGAAAAATATTCTAATTTTCTGTTATATTTAATATTTTGGTGTCTTGAGGTAGAGCGTAAAGGAGGTTGTTATGTACCGTAGAATATTTCAATCGAGATCGAGACATTTTCTCAAACGATACGGTTATCTAAATATATATATTTTATTTAACCTAGGTCTCATAACAGTGTTAAAATTTATTATAAAATTTATCATGCAACGTAAGAGTGCGATGAAATCATATCTTAGCACAAACATTTAGCAGTAGCTTTCCACTCGACTGTTTTTTTTTTCATTTTACTCTAAGAATAAAAGTATACATACAAAGTCACGAAAATACGATTTCCTATGTGTTGCGTTCGTTAGAATTCGTGTGTTTTTTAATATTCCAGTCCATTTTTCCTGTAGTCTTTATGACGGTCTGGCAATAAAATCTATACATTTTATATGTTCTGATCGTTAGAGCACATGCGTTACTAATTTTTCCTCTAGCTTTTGCTATAGGTCTGGCAGCAAGAGCAATAATTCAATATTTGCGATTTACTAATCAATCTATCTAGTAGTAAGTATGCTGTGACCGATCGCCATGTGAGTTCTTGTAGTAGTAGTCCTTGTACTTTCAACAACGTGTTATTAGGTCGTTACCAAGTCAGGTAACAGTGCCACATATCAGTGGTAGTGCAGAGCATCAGTGAATGAGCTGCCACAGTTTGTCACTGTCTTGTCTGATTGTATATTATGTAGCCACATCTCATGGAGTTGTATCTCAGGTACATCGTCCTTTACCTTAGGCCTAATATGCATTAATGTCTAGTTTGCACAGCTTCCTTTTCATTTCATTCTCAAGATATCCCGTTAACAAGGAGATGGGATAGATTGTTAGAAAATAAATATTACACTAAAAAAAACAATAATAAAAAATAATTTGTTACCTAACTGGGTGGTATAGCTTAACTACAAACATCAAAATTCCATGGTTAGACATGCAACATATTCATTCATTCATTTCATCGTAGGTATATGTCAAAGAAGCATCATGCAAGTTATAGTCTGCAGAAGATTTTTCTCGGAATAGCTTGCGTTTTTATTTTCAAACTTTATCATTATTTAATTAAATTTCATAGTAAATTGTCCTGAGGGCTAGAGGGGAAACTAGATCGCAGGAGTACACTGATATCAAAACTTTTCACTGACTTACCACTTTATATTTTCTTCGTTTTACTCTTTGAATAAGGCACATGTAAATGTGCCACGTGCTAAAATCTCACATAGTACATCTGCTTGAGATAAATTTAATTCGACGTACTCCTCTACTATGTTGTAAACCTAAACTCACAAATTGTTCGGGGAATTATCTTGACATTTCAAATATTTAACAACTTACATGTTGGGTGCATTTAGTGACGGTGTTTAATTAGTAAATGTTACGAAGCACTTTCAGAGCACTTTTATAAATGATAGACAATTAGTGAAATCATTGGATTTAATTTAGAATAATACAAAACATTCTTTTCAGGATATAATTTTAATAAAATTAATTATCTTTCTAATGAGATTAATTATGTAATTTGAGTTTTATTGCCTTATTATAGACCAGCAAGTTGAAATTCAGTTCTCTCCGTCTATCTCGGAAGTATTATTATTTTTAAAGAGCTATAAGAGCTTGCAAATGAAAATAAATATTCCTGACTCCAAAGGCTGGAATAAGCATTTAGCAAACACTATGTACTTGAGGTAGGTACCAGTGGTACTTACAATAAAGTACATAGATACAAAGTAGTATCGAAGGATAACACAGAACATAAGGAAAATTAGATGGACAACAAATAGATTTACTGCTTTTTCCGTTATACACCAAAATCAATGTAGGCTATATTGTTCACTGTAGGGATAGGAACCTATTTACAAATTTTTAGTCAAGAGGTAACCTAAAATGGATGGAGTCGATTTAATAAGTTTCTGTAGGCTCTTGTCTCTTTGTAATTTTAAATCTGTAATTGCAATGTATGGAGTTTTGTATTTAGTTTCAACAAAACCAATTTACTGTTAGGCTACATAATACTCTTTAAAAACGAGCCTGTGTAGACAGTGACGCTCATACTAATCCCTTAGAAATTAGGTCAGTATATAGACAATAGAGATAATCAGCTTAGCAGTACATGTTATAGTGGAAGCAACAGGCTAGTGCGATCGACCAGTCCTTGATCAAGATTAGTTAATTCCTGAGCAGGATTGCCAACGTAAATTACGACATAAAAGTCTAAGTCAATAGGCTGTGAATCATTATTTTGTTTTACATTTTACTCTAAGGAGGTTTACTTCATTTATAATCATTTAACACATTGCAATGGAAATTGGTTTGTTTGTATTTAATAGAAAATAAATAATTCCTGAATGTGAGTAAAACCAATAACAAGACACGGAAACTTCTATTTCTGTACAATTTATTTACGATGTATCGAGGACTAGCTGACCTATAATACAGTTTGAATGTATCATGGCGTGGGATATATCTATAACTATTTAACCTGTAAACTTTTAATTTTGGATGTTATCAATACACAGACAAAATTTATTGCTATTATGGTACATATCCATGGGCAACCGAGGAATTAGACTGAGCGTCATTAAAGCTGAACACTCAGCAGACTGACACAATTTTTTTTTTACCTACCCTAGAGGATGTTAGTCTTAAAGCTTAGTCTATCTTTATGTATGTTCACATAATATTTTAAAAAACTAACTTCAATGAAGAGTAGGCAATACAAAGTTTCATAGGTTACAAGAACTTTTATTATTTTACTTCTACTATAAAATAACGATGTCTCGAGCACGAACTCACCTTACAAACAAAACTTATTTTACCACGTGGCAAGATATCTCGAGAGATAATTTATCTTTATTTTAAATCTTGGTGAAACTTAAATTTTACATGGATAAATAAAGTTGTACATTCATATCACTTATAAATCAGTAGGTTTACACAGTTTTACTTTTCTGCCAGGAGGATTGTACGTTTTCCATATGATTTTTCGTCTATTTAGCTGTCCTCACGATGTAATGAGTAGTATAATGAAGTATAATGAGCTGTAAATTTGTCATTTTTTCATCGCACCCTGACACGCAACATGTGATGTGGCGTAATCAACTTTGTTATGAAAAAGATTAAGTTAAAAAAATAGTGCACTATTATCTGAAATCTGTGTTATGTTAGCCTAAATAATTCCCATGACATTTAAATTTTTTTTTAATTCTATGATATTTTAACAAATATTTTGAGTGTTAAATGTTCTTTAATATATCAAGGTGCATTGTAACTCAAATTCTATCCGATGTCCATAATTTTATATTACGATTCAAAAATATTGCTCATAACATAGTATGAGACTTATTGTTATTTGTTATGTTTTTTCAATTTTTCTTTGAAATGTATGAATTTCTAAATATAAAATGTTTCAACTTTATCTCTTACAAAAAATATTTTAGGTAGTTCTACAGAGCACATATTGATGTATTATTAATCATTACACAGATACGTAGAGTAGTGGAACTAATTATTTAAAAGCTGTATAGTACCGTGCTGTATACAGTCTACAGTACAAGAACGGTCAAACGTTGTTCCAGTCGCAGACTGCCTCAAGCCTAACGTAAAAGGAGTCTTTGTTGTTTCAGTGTAACCACCGTTAACGTAATAGCAAAACAAAACAATGTTTCAGGTAATATAACCTTCCTGCACAGTTGGGAAAAAAAGCTAAATATGTATATCATCTCAAAAACCTAGTTAAATATATAATTGATTTTAATTTTGGATAAGTATGATAAAAAAGTAATCTAAAACATTTTTTAAAATTGTATTACTATACACGTGATTCGGTATTTAACCATCATCTGTGAACAATACATGTAAATATAATAATAAGCAACTAAATATACATATATGGACCATTTAAACAGATGTTAAATTCATAAGACATAGTTGTAATTTTTATTAGTTTTTCTGTATTTAATATGGAATTATTTTTAAAAATTGAGTTTGACCTATTATTGACGTAAATGTGTAATTTAAAAAATACACTGCAACAATTTCGGGATTCTAAAACCTTGAAATGAGAAATACTATAACCTAAGATTACATTAAAGATTTCCAAAACTGACCCCTATCTTCTCAAACGTGTCATTTTTGAACACGCAAATTTATTACAATAAAGTTTCCTAAGTTTTTAGGTCTAAAATTTAATATCAAAGTTGAAAAAAACTCCCTGTTTCTATTTGTCTGACGTGGTGAGTCAGGTTCTCTGACGAACCCTGTTTATCGCAAGCACAATAATTCAAATGTCCAGATTATGAACATTAACAACACCTTGTTAAGGAAAAATACATTTGTCTACATATTCAATGAAACGGCGCCTTAACATTTTATTAGTTTTGCAAAAACCCTTAAAATCACACCTCTCCTATTCACAAAGGGTGGGATGAAAATCGCATAATAACCGGATCAGATCCCACAGGAGCGGAGTGTAATGAGCCAAGGCCGCACTATACACCAGGCCGGAGTCACCCCCTCCACTTAGCGCGCCACGTCATCGCAGTGGCCGGCCCGCATCAGCTAAGACAAGCCGCACATACGACAAAAACTCTGTTAGAAATAGTCGAATTCTTAACTAAGAACCTAAAACTGTCCTACATCTCACTAGGAAAATTTCAAACAGATAATTTGGAAGCACGTTTTGGCCAATTTTGGCAAATGAGTGGGGCCTGCTATAACATTTCAGTAAATCAGGTAATACAATCTGAAAAAAGTTGAAAAAATTGTCTCATTAAATTATACTCTGCATAACATTCTGAAATATGTATATCAGATATACTCTCTCAGAACGATAATTTAGAGAAATGTGAAAAAGAAATCGTTAAATCCAGTTTTTGACGAGTTTCAAGTAGATCTGAATGATAAGTTAAGTTACTGAGAATGATATGTTATGTTTAGTATATATTGGTGGTTATATAAGCCATATTATTTTAAAAACTATATCATGTAAATCGTGCAAGGAATTGTTAACGCCTGGTTCTGACTCAAATTGTTCTATCGGTCCTTTACGGAAGGATAATTTTTACTTTAACGTCATCTGGTTAGGTTGGTTGTCAACATTTGGTTAGTCTCATATCTCAGTACTTTTGTGATGATTAAGCGTTTAGCAATACCGAAGTAACGGCAAGCACTAGCTGCTCAAGTACTTGCCAAGGTACTCTGGTTTTTAGGACTTGCTCCTCAGACGAACTTGGTCTCTAGATTCCAGGAGTCGAATCTATTACATTGTAAGATTTCAGACCCTTCACTAAACAAAGGCGTAATAGAGCTAAACTCTCTATTCACATTTGCAGTTCTTGCCGAACAACAATTATTTGACAACTTTATTTTTGCTCTACTTATTGTGCTCTACTTCCCTGGTTATGGGTGGATGTTACCCTACTTATTGATAAAGCAGTAAACTCAGTAAGTTCTTTTCCATTTATTAGAAAATTTATGAGTTAGAATCACAGTAGGGTTTATAAAATTTACCACATATTATTATAAACATTTGAAACTATAAAAAATAATCTAAGTAATAGTTAGTTATACGATTTGATACGTGTGTCCACAATAATGATTACCAAGTAAAATCGATTAACTATAAATACTCAGTAGGGTATTGCATTCTTACTTTTATCTGATTCATTTTGATAATTTTATTCCTAATATTTGCAATATTTATACAGATAAGTTAATACATATGCATTAAGGTATTTAATAATTATTTTTAACGCTTTATATATTTATTTTTAATTTGCCTGCACAATATGTTGAAATTTAAATTTTTGTGTATATATAAATAAATATATATATATTATTATATTTTTATTGTTCATATACATATATATATATATATATATATATATATATATATATATACACACACACACACATATATATATATATATATATATCAGTACTTTTAAATTTGAATATATGATGCTAGAAAATTGAATATATTGAATCGTGATAAAATGTTTTGAGGTGGAAGCAAGAAACTTCTGCAGTGAAACCAATATCTAAGATCATGTTTGGATGTGGAATAAAGGAATTTTCTTTAGGCTTATCCTTTGTTGTGCAAGTTTACTTTTCAAACATAAACATTACGACCAAGCTGATATCCATAGAAGCGATTCTTTTAATCCTTTATGCATATTGAAACTAACGTTGTACAGTTACATACGGCGAAAATAACATTTGTAAGTAACTGATCCAGTTCAACAATTAATGATATTATTTGTAGAATAAACTGTTTTATAGTAAATAACATTTACAAAATGATTTCTTACGTAATTGAAAGAAGTATAGAATGGTCGTCTTTTGATCTCAAATATCGTTCCAATACCTTTGATATAAGTGAGGATTATATTTCTATCTAGGGCTCAGGTTTCTGGTTGAACTCTTAGAGACTTAAGCATTAAGAGTAAACTGGCAGAGTTCGGAAATTGCAGAGTGAAATTGATTTTATAGGCTCAAATGGATTAAAATGTATTGTTTTGAGTAGGATTAAATTTGGGAATTTCCGTATAAATTATTTCATACTAATTGATAAAAACCTGCAGTATTTTTAAGGGTCATTGTATAATTAAGACCTGGAATACTTTAAAATAGAAACTATAGAATATAATTTTAAATTTTATCAATCCCTTTTTAAGCAACTGGAAGTTGACAAATTTTAAAGTTTAAAGTTTAAAAGAAATGTTTTTGACTTAAATACGTTCCATAAAGTATAAAATCGCGTATAGAATATATGTGTTATCTAGTATCATAATGTCTTTCCACGTCTACTGAAACGGATATTTACCTGCATCATGTTTTGTTTTGTTACTATAAGAACAGTGCTTACACTGAAATAGCAAAAGATCCTTTTACATGTAGCTTAAGGCCATATTGGAATAACGTTTAGAATATACATTGAGTTCCAGACCATACCGTAACAGGATTTAAAAATCAATTGATCCATCAAAAACAAAACATAACAACTAAATATATAATAAAAAATTAAATATCTGTGAAGAAGAAACAAATTCATGTTTTTAGCATTAGTGATAGTCAAAGTTAATAGTAATGCAATTTTTCTAGTTCCTACAGAAATAATAAAAAGTAATTCTAAATAACTAAAAGTGTATTATGAAACATGGTGTGCATTTCTACATTTTAATATGTATGATATATTCTTTATAATAAATCGTTTCATTTATAGTTATAAAAAGTGCTTACAAGACTAAACAAATTATATGATTTAATGATATTAGTGTAAGAGAGAAGCAATACTTTTTGTACCTCAACTCAGTTTTAACAGGAAATTAAAGTAAATACCGGTTAATCCCTATGGTTGGTTCCCCTCCCAAGTGGAGTACAGTCATTATATAAAACACACATAAAGGATATGTATATATACCACTATATCACAACCCATACAACGATGTTATTACTAATTATATGCTACTATAAAATAATTACATTTCTGTATGGAGCTGTTTAATATATTAAAACACATCATAATAGCGTATCGGGTTATTTTTTATTAGTATGTATTAAGGCACTAAGGTGTATTGTAACCTATATTATAAACTATAAAATATTTGTATTTATACTTATACTAAAATTGATAAATATTGTTCCTTAGTGATAAGGTGCCTTGCAATTATTAACATCCAACGATAAGTATTATTTAAAAATAGCTGCACCTTTAAAATCATGATTATTAATACACAGTATCACTTCTCTGACCTATAATTATAAAATATTTTTAAAACTTTTAATTACTAGTTTAATAGTTTTAAACACAAATATATAGTATCCAAATATAACCTAACCAAACATAACCTAACCTAATAAACCTTAACCAAAATCTCTCGTTTTTTTCTAATAGAGCTAATTCTATTTCGTGATATTTGCTCGCTTGCTTGTTCTAGGTGAAGGTAGTTGTACTGTTTTTCATCATACGATTGGTATGTTTTATGCAGATAAATTTTAGTAATATATATATATATATATATATATATATATATATTTATGGATTTGAGCAACAATACGCAAGCGTGTAAACACGATAACTGCACTAATTCTTTATAATGCAGACTAAACCTTGCACTAAGTCCATATTTGGAATAAATGTTTTCAAACGGTCTGAGAAGTAAAATATTTCAAGTGGTGGCCACTGCAAGCGCAAATATATTTTACCTCAGCCAATTCCCACGATATACCCAATCAATATAATTTATAAGTATTTTAAATTGATTTAAACTATGTACTTATATTATTTCACTTTTCGAAATATCTTAAAAATTCCAGATATACTGCAAAAACTGTTTTAAATATTAAACAACATTCTTGGTATAATTTTAATCAAAATAACTGCAGTAGTTTTCAATAGATTTATACCCTAAAGATACTACACTTTGGCTAACCTTCGCTTATAAACAGAAGTTAAAGATTTTTATATTATAAAAACAAATAAAAGTTCTCTATGACTGAGCTATGCTATAACTTTTAACTACTGTGATCATTAAAAGTTATATTGCACACAGTTTGGTATTATCCAGCCACGACTCTGATATCGATATAGAACCTGTCGAATGGACAGTATATTATACTACCACATCCTCCTTTTCCTGTACTATTTGCCAGAATAAATACATAGTAATATACATTGTATATTTTATACTTTATATGGTTTTGTTTTAACTTTATTTTTGACGATGAAAGGATTTTGAAGGAAACAGGATTTTTCCTGACATTTGCCATCGTTCAATGAAAAAAAATCACTGATCGCTGATCGTTTGTTGTTGTTCCACTGGACGTTGGCAAATTCCTATAAAAATCCTGTTTACTTCACTTTATATTGCTTATTATTATCATTAAGAAACATATTTACGATTTCTGAAGGATTAGAAATGGAAGGTCCGGTCTTTAACGTGACTTGTCGAACGAAACGCTCCTTGACTTTCGGTACAATAAAAAATCAAGCGAACCACGAAGTAATGCACTAGATACAAAGTGTTATTTTTAAAGGCCGGAAAAACTCTCGTGGTGGTAGTGGAGTCATTTTTCAAATAATTTGGGACGCCATCTTGTTAAAAAATATAAAACACATGGACAGACAACATATTGCATGGTAAAATAAGGACATTACTGTATCATTACTTATCATGTTACAGAAATTATTTCCAACAACACTTACAAACAGTAAGAACAAAACCAGCGAGCCATAAATATTAAAATAATATGTACATGACATACGTATACTTCTGTGCCATTTCATAGAGGACTATCATATTAAATTATAATTCCATTAATTAACAAAAGATATGGACTCTTTCAGTAATTTCAGTGTTACTGAAATATTTGAAGCTACTAAACCAAATATCAAGAAATTTACACAGAAATTACAGTTACTGTTGATTAGTAAAACGCATACCCTCATTGAATTTGTGACCTAAAACTCTCCTCATCAAACATTAATTGAAAATTCTGAAGACACGTTTTATGTCTAAATCCAAAATCATATTTAGAGTTAGCAAATTTAAACATCTCAATCATTATCATTATAACATGCTAAATATAAACAAGGAGAACTTAAAAAATTAAAGCTGTTCGCCAAAGTTTCTAAATAACCAATTTGCATTTTGTCTCTTCTTTGATTTACATAAAACACTTTTTGCTACAGACAGATACATGTTACTCTTTCCTATTTCATATCTCACAATAATGAGACTTGATATGTTATTTGGGGAAATTATGTTATATCACGTTATTGTATTTTATTTCTATATGCTTATGCTTTAAAATATTATGAATTTAAACAGATTTGCTGTCTGTAATATTTGTAACATGTTTAATGCATTGTTCGTGACAAATATAAAGCAAAAATTTTACTATTAATATAAGCCAATGTGGTCTCTAAATACCAGGTATCTGAATCACTCACAAAATTAAGTATACTGAAAATAATAATACTAGTTGTACATATTGGGTTAGAAGTAGGCATATTAATTTAAAACGTAATCACTTACTACACCTTGGTTAGTGTTTAAATGTATCAATTTGCATTACAACTAAATTAATATTCATTTACTCTTATTCTATAGCTAAAGGACGTTCAATTAAATATGGAACAGCCATATGAGTGTCCATTTTAGCCCTGTCATTAGTAGTATCACCTAAAGAACTGTATTTAAAGGACAATTTCAGCTTTTATTTACATATTAATACTTTAACGATTGAATTAAAACATTTTCTAAGGCTTCATCGAGACGGTAACGTTAAAATGTCTTATGGAACACTCTGTATTTTTCTTGTAAAGTTGGGATAAATCATAATACAATAAGATCTTCTACTAAATAAACCCCTACAAGATAAATTTGTATTCCACATGCAATATTCTAATGTTGCTAATAATTTAATTAACAAACGAAAAGTCTAGTAAACTCCAAGAAAATGTCATAAAAATTAAGAAATCTATATTCTATATTTCTCTGTCCCATTTTTAGCAATTATTTATATAACTGTATAAACCAAAGTATTTGGCTGCTTTTTTTATCCTCAGTCTATTATTCAAAGACATGTAAATACCACAAAGGTAAATAATAACGATATAATAAAAATAAAGAAAAGTAACAAAGTAGCCGTATCCTAAATTGTTAGATACAACATCATAATCTTTCAAACAAAATCTATCATTTTGTTACAAAGTCTCTGTATTGCTTATTAGTTACAGTATTAATGCAGTAAACATATTTAATGATAAGGAATAGTATGCTTTTAAAACTTCACTTATCGTTACACTCCACTGTGTAATTTTTCTCAATACTAATACTTTAAGAATATTTTATACAATTGTTAAAAAAAAATTTGGATTGTGTGTTGCAAGTTTTTTTAGTCAGAACGAGAAGCTAAGGAAACTTCTCATTAGACTTGCTCCCAAAATGATGTTTGAAATGCTTCCGAAACGGCAGGATATTGGGGAGAAGTAGGGTTCGGAAAATTTAAAGACCACATCCTTTCGAGATTTTATATCATTCATACATCTATGATAATAAAGTATGCGGACACTTTAGCTCTGACGTGCCACCTTGAAAGAAGAAGGGTTTACCTTTGTACCAGCCACTTCAAGTAAAATCGTTTCATTCCAAGAATAACTCTCCACATCAAATTAAGGGGAGGCGGTACCCCAGAAAAATATTTTTTTCACATTTTTTTTTTTATTTTTTTAAAATGTTAAGCGGCTTTTTCTGCACACAATGATATATAATACATGTATATTTGAAAATTGTAAACCTACAGAAAAAAAAGTTTTTAAAATATGCTTACATCATGTTTCAGGAAGAAATTTTGTGACAGCGCTTGCGTTTATTCACACATGTACTATTATACATATGACCTTTTATTTTTGTGTGCTATAATTTGCTTTTGTTGTGTTGGCAGGCCTGAACTAACTTCTATTTCATCAGCTTTGAGTTCTGCTTCTGACTTTATACTGTTTGTTTATTGTTTTGCTTAGTGTTTTGGTGCTTTGTGAAGTGATATAGTGAGTGTTAGTTAGTAATTTATATTTATTATTGCTAACAAGATTGTTTATGTATAAATATGCCTCGTGTTAAAAGTAGTTATGCTAAACCCCGTAAAGGAGTTGGTGGTAGGAAAAGAAAACCAGCCAGTCCTAACCCTAATGAGATGTCAAAAGATGAGTCTACCCCTAGGCCTGAAATGTCAACACAATCTCAGTCAAGCTCTTCAAAGAAAATAAACATAGATAAGTATGAGATGTTTAATTGTGATGAAAACTATGACAATGAAATTATTAACATGCAAATTTTATCAGATCAACTTTTTAGTTCATCACTTTGTAAAAATTGCAAGAAAAGTGGTTTACAAGTGCGTGCTGCTCAACATTTTGGCCTGGCTTTTGAGATGGAGATTTATTGTTGCCATTGTAAATATGTACATAAATTTAATAGTTCTAGGAATATTAATTTAGAAAAAAAGACTCTATTTGATGTAAATATTAGACTAGTGTATGGACTGAGGTCTATCGGGAAAGGTATGGCTGCAGGCAAAATGTTATGTGGCGTAATGAATCTTCCGCAACCTCCAACAAAACCGTTTCGATATAATAAATTTTTAAAAAGACAAGGCTAAACAGGTAATGGATGAATCCATGAAAACTGCTGTGGATGAGGCTGTTGAGGAAAATAAAACCTTAGGTAAGAACGAACGCGACTTAAAAGTAGGTATTGATGGCACTTGGCAACGGCGTGGCTTTAGCTCTCTAAACGGAATTGTTACTTGTACAAGTGTTGACACAGGAAAAGTTATGGACATAGAAGTGTTATCTAAATTTTGTAATTGTTTGGACAAACAACAACATGAGGCTATTTGTTCGGCAAATTATCAAGGCTCGAGCGGAGGTATGGAGTCAGCTGGAGCCTTAGCTATTTTTCACCGATCAGTAAATAAGTATAATGTTAGGTACTTAGAGTATTTAGGTGATGGAGATACAAATAGTTTCAAAACTATTGCAGACAGTAAACCTTATGGTGAAGTGGAAATACAGAAACTGGAGTGTATAGGCCATATTCAAAAGAGAATGGGGTCTAGGCTAAGGAAACTAAAAAGAGACTCAAAAGGCGTAACACTTTCTGATGGCGGCAAACTAGGTGGAAAGAATAGACTAACAGATGGCATAATTGATCAATTGCAAACCTATTATGGAAATGCTATTAGGAAAAATACTGATAACCTACAGAACATGAAGGCAGCGGTTTGGGCCATATATTTTCATAAACTTTCGACGGACGACAATCCTCAGCATGGCCTTTGCCCGTCAGGAGAAAATACATGGTGTAAATACAACAAGGCAAAGCACACTAAAGAGCCATATTCTCATAAGAACAGCATTCCTTCAGCTATAATGTTAGCCTTGAAACCAATCTTTCAGGCTTTAGCAAATCCTGACCTTCTTCGAAAATGTTTACACGGTAAGACGCAGAATGTCAATGAAAGCATCAATAATGTCATCTGGTCTAGAGTGCCAAAAAAAGATTTTGTGACATTGAACACACTTGAGTTTGGTGCTTATGATGCTATTTCTACTTTTAATGATGGCAACATAGCAAAATGCAAAATGCTTAGAGCAGTAGGCATTGAACCTTGCAAGAGGACAATTGACGCAATGAAAAGTTTTGACTACGAGCGAGTGCGACGAGCAAATTGTGCGATAAGTGACTTTCAAAGACAAGCAAGGAGACAAACCAGGAATTTAAAAAGAAGGATTGAGGAGGATTTTGAAGAGGAGCCTGCATATGATCCAGGAATGCACTAATGCTACGGTAAATAAATTGCATTTTTTTTTCTATAATTTTGTTATTGTTTACTCTATTTGTGGCTGGGTATAAGTTCTATTTCATAATTTTCTCTGTTATTTCTCTTATAAATGTATTCTAAACTCAAAAATGTTTGAAATAATATAGCCTAATTAATTTTTTTTGTATTATCTTTCACTCCGTTATGACTATAGGCCTAACCCGCATCGCGTTACTTTTGATATACAAATTTTCCAATATAGATAATTCTAAATATTAAAAGCATATATAGCCTATTCTATTAATATAAAGATCACATTTAATTATAAAAACCAATTACATATCATATATAGGTAAAAATATTATATAACATAGCTAAATAGGTCATTATATTCGTTTTTTTTGCGATTTCCCGCAAATTTACTTTTTTACAGTTTTTGCACACAAAGGTACACGTTTCTCAGAAACTACTTGGACAATCAACTTGAAACTTTTACACACATTTATATAGGTATTTTGGCACCTACTGAGTTTTTTTGAGATGCCTCCTATTATAATTAGGTACCTAAAAAAAATATTCTAAATTCCAAGTTTGATATTTCAATATGGGTTTGAAAAAAAAATCATAAAAAATTTATTTTTTAAGATACAAGCACCAAAAAAAACTCAGTAGTTGCTTAAATACCTATATATGTTTGTATAAAAAAATTTAGGTTGATTGGTCCATTAGTTTTCTGAGATAATGGTACCTATGTTAACATTACAAAGATAGGGGTACCGCCTCCCCTTAACATATAAAACAACACAATATCGTAAAGTTTTGGCAGTTTTCTTCAAATAACAAAACTATTGTAGGAAGGATTGATTCAATGTGAATGTTGAGCTTAGCCCATTTCATCTTGCGCTTACTCCAGAGTCTGAAATCTACCATTTGGAATCTGAAGTTCATTCAAATATGAAGAGATCCATCAAGATAGAGGTAAATAGGTAAATGGGTATAGATAGAGGAAACTAAACAGATCTCTTTGGTATCCAGGTGTCAATAATGTGCAAAAACGATGCAACACAAAAATCAACTATGAATTTATCGTGTTACCAAGAGAATGTTTTGACATCTCCGTACGCTGGTGAGACTGAAGCGTTCAGGAATACCGAACTAACGGCCAGCACTAGCTACTATTGCCAAGGTACTCTGTGGTTTAGGTCTTGCTCTTCAGACGAACTTGGTTTCCATATTCCAGAAGTCTATTCTATTTTAGTGTTAGATTTCAGGTCCTGCACTAAGTAGAAGACGAGATGGAGCTAAATTCTATATTCACATTTGCAGTTCTTTGCCGAACAACAATTATTTGACAACTTTATTTTTGCTCTACTTATTGTGCTCTACTTCCCTGGTTATGGTTTGATTTTACCCTACTCATTGATATAGCAGTAAACTCAGTAAGTTCGTTTCCATTTATTAGAAAATGTATGAGTTAATCACAGTACTGTTTATACCATTTACCATATATTATAAACATTTGAAACTATAAAAAACAATCTAAGTAATAGTTAGTTATAAGCTTTGTCACGTGTGTCCACAATAATGATGACCAAGTAAAATCAATGAATTATAAATTCTCGGTAGTATATTGCATTCTTACTTTTATTTGTTTCGTTTTAATAAGTTTACTCCTTATATTTTAAATTTGTATACAGATAAGTTAATACATATGCATTAAGATATGTAATAATTATTTTTAACGATTTTTATATTTATTTTTTATTTGCTCGTACCATATGTTGAAATTTAAAAGTTGTATTTATATATATTATTATATATTTTATTGTTGATATATATATATATATATAAATATAGTAATTATATATACATATATTCTAAGTACTTTTAAATTTGAATATATGATGCTAGCGAATTGAAAATATTGAAGCGTGATCAAATTTTTTCGAAGTGGAAGCAAGGAACTTGTGCAGTGAAACCAATATCTAAGATCATGTTTGGATGTGGAATAAAGGAACTTTCTTTAGGCTTATCCTTTGTCGTGCAAGTTTACTTTTCAAACAAGAAACATAACAACCAAGTTGATATCCATATAAGTGATTCTTATAATTCTTTTATGAATATTGAATCTAACGTTGTACAAAAGGCGAAAATAACATTTGTAAGTAACTGATCCAGTTCAACAATGAATTATAGGATTTGCATAATAAACTGTTTTATATTAAATAAAATCAACAAATTATTTCTTACAAAATTAATTGCAAAGTGAAATTGATTTTATAGGCTCAAGTGAATAAAGATTTATTGTTTGGAGTAGGATTTGGGACTTTCCTAATAGATTATTTCATACTAATTGATAAAAACTGTAGTATTTTCTAAGGGTCCATACATAATTAATACCTGGAATACTTTAAAAAATAAACTATAGAATATACTTTTATGATTTTTCAATCTCTTGTAAGCAACTGGAAATTGACAAATTTAAAGTTTAATGTTGAAAAGAAATATTTTTGACTTAATACGTTCCATAAAGTATAAAATTGCGTATAGAAGTAATATACTTTAATATAGTAAATATATGTGTAATGTAGTATCATAATGTCTTTCCACGTCTAATGAAACGGATATTTACCTGCAACATGTTTTGTTTTTGTTACTATAACAACGGTGCTTACACTGAAATAGCAAAAGATCCTTTTACGTGTGGCTTAAGGCCATATTGGAATAACGAGTATACATTGAGTTCCAGACCATACCATAACAGGATTTTAAAACCAATTGATCCTTAAAAACAAACCATAACAGCTAAATGTATAATCAAAAATGAAATTTCTGTGAAGAAGAAACAACTTCATGTTTAGCATTAGTTATAGTCAAAGTTAATAGTAATTTAATATTTCTATTTCCGACATAGTTGTAAATAACTAAAAATACGCGTTTTGTTTTAAAATCGATATTTCTTACGGAATCTGGTGTAAATTTCTACATTTTTACACTGATATTTTCTATATAATAAATTGTTTCATTTCTAGATATAAAAAGTGTTAAGAAAACTAAAAAATTAAAGTTATATGATTTAATGATAATTAATTTAAGAAAGAGGCATTACTTTTTTAGCTCAACTCAGTTTTAACAGGAAATTAAAGTAAATACCGGTTAAATCCCTACGGTTGGTTCCTCTCCAGAGTGGAGTACAGTCATTATATAAAACATACACAAAGGATATGTATATATACCAATATATCATAACTCATACAACGATGTTATTACTTATACTAATTCTATACTACTATAAAAGAATTACATTTCTGTACGGAACTGGTTACTATATTAAGCCACATCATAATAGCGTATTGGGTTAATTTTTAATAGTATGTATAAGTAGTGAGTGCTTAACTAAAGTGTATTGTAACCTATATTATAAACTATAAATTATTTGTATTTATACTTACACTAAAATTGATAAATATTGTTCCTTAGTGATAAGGTGCCTTGTAACTATTAAGATCCAATGATAAGCAATAGCTGCACCGTTAAAATTTTAGTAGTATCACTTCTATGACAAATTATTATGAAATTTATTTAAACACTTTTAAATTACTATTTTTGTAGTTTTAAACACAAATTATACATTTTCGGCAATTATTTAGGTATTCAGGGTTAGTTAAAAGTGTATACATAGTTCAAAGGTTTGATTGTAACACAAGGTTTTTATTCAAGTGACCCTCGTCACAAAGTTTGGATGAAATGTTTCCATGTTAAACACAATAACATGAAGATGAATAGGTACTGCATTGTGAATAGAGCTAATTAAATAAATTTGAAGTTTTTATGTGAGGGTCAGATTTCAAAGTTTATTTTGCGCTTTTTCCGATCAAGTATATATATATATATATATATATATATATATATATATATATATATATATATATATATATATAAATTTTCAGGTTTGAGAAGCCATTAGGTCTGTCAAAAGACAGTTAAGATAGGTTTAAAAACATTGTATCAAATTTATAGTAAAAGTTAGTTTACTTTGCCCTTTATATCTGACCTGTTAGCAGTTACTCGCTGCTTTGCACGCAATTTAGTAGGTTTTGCACCTGTATTTTTTTCCGACGAAAATTTTGAGTTTGCCTTTTTGCCACGATAAAGAAAATTTGCTGAAAGGTTTGTATTTATGGCCAATTGCAATTTTATTTCATTTTATCGATAATTTGCCTTTTTTCCCGGTTATTAAAATATATGCTACAGATCAAAGAAGGTAACCTTGAAAAGTCAACTAAGATGGGTTTTATATTAATCCTTAAATTTATGGTAAAAGTGTCTTTTCGGATCTTATACTTAATATTTTATAAACATTTTGTAGCGTTAATAAGCTACATTGGTTTATATTTTTTTTAATTAAAACTTAAATTAAATGAACATTTTGGGAACGAAATATTGGGATTTAATTTTAAATTAGATTGTGAGAAGTTAGGGTAAAAACGAATATTTAACCCTTTGGCAAGTTACTACAAATAGTTTTAAATTGTTAGGAAAGCGGTTGACTGCCTTGAATTGTTTAGAACTTGTCTTGTTACGACTATTGTTCCCCTTGTTTTATACAGCTGGACCAATGAGAGAACACCGCGGATGTCCAGCAGAGTTGATTAGAGGAGGTGAGTATATAAGCGCCAACTCATAATATTCGCCCTTCTTTTTGGTAATTTTCGTGTATTAAGTGTATTACAGTGCGCCGTGTTTTTAATTTTTTTCCGCGAGGTATTTTGAGGTAAGCATCAAATTTATTGTAAGTTTTATTGACATAGTCTTCCAGATCTGATATTAAATTAATTTTTTTGTCTTTTTATAGGAAAAAATTAAATTCATAGAAATTACAGAGCAATCTGCATAATTAATTCTCGATGAAAAATAGACTATAATAGATTCATACAAGTTAAATTTGGTTCATACTTGCAAGAAAAGTGAATTGAAATTGAACTTTGTCAATAACTTTAATTGAAATTTGGAAATTTAGTAATTTGATAATATTTAATTTGAACTGTTTATTGTAGATTGTTAATTGGAAATTAATTGAAATTTAATAGTTGTTTGAGAGAGTTGTAATCTGAATTGCCGAGACTTGAAAGTTAAGGTTCAACTAGTGGAAAGAGAAGACAAAAATTTTTATTTTGAATTTTGAGTGAACTTAGAAGTGAACATTTTTATTTTATTTATTTCCAAGTGGTATTTTATTTCCGAGTTCAAAATAGCTTAAATCCCTCACATTACATGTTAGCAAAACTAAAAATAAATTTAACCAATAGAGCCATCATATCTCCTTTTCCTTAATATCACCAGGGAATGTTAAATCATACATCATTTCTACAACGTTTTTCCAGACAAATTATGAGACAACTCGTTAGTATAGAGTCACCAGGGAAGCCACCATACCTCATTCGTCTTAATATCACCAGGGAATGTTAAATCGTCTATCATTATCTGCAATGTGTTTCCCCAAACAAATAACGAGACAACTAGTTAATATAGTAACCAAGGGAGCCAGAATATCTCATTCCGCTCAGTATCACCAGCGATTATTACGTCATATATGATTTTCTGCAATGTATATCACCAGCCAAATAACTAGACAACTAGTTAGTATACAGTCACCAGGGGATTCACCATGTTTCATTCGGCTTAATACAACCAGGGACTTTTACATCTTATATCATTATCTTCAATGTGTTTCTCCAGTCAAATAGCGAGACAATTATTTTATATAGAGTCTCTAGGGGGGCCACTATATTTCATTCGGCTCAATGTCACCAGGGAATGTTACATCATATATCGCTTCATTAAATCGTCGAAGTACCACACTATAAGCAATCTTTGATTTAAGTAAAATGTTATCATTTATTTTATTCCACTTAACTAGATTGCAAAATCTATAAATCAATTTAGTTTTCGCAATATAAATAAACCAGCATAACTGGTCAATAATAATTATTTTATTAATTTGTAGCGTATAACTAAGTCGTTATTAAAGTTAGGGCTCGTTTTAATTACGTATAAATTAACAAAATCTAATAGTGTATATCTTATACTTTACAATATTTTACACTCTTTTTATTAAAACTACTTAGAACATGTTATTATTTACTACAAGAAACCACGTAATTTTTAAGAAAAACTTAAGTGAGAAGCTACTGCTTATTATATAATTTAAACTGATATTATGGTTGCAATTAGAAATATAACATTTTTGGTATAAAATGGTTTCTTTCAGATAATACTTTAATAGATCAAAGTAAATAATTATGGTAGCTTTATTATAACATATATCCCTGCTAAAAATCCCTTTCTCATAAAAAATGAGGTACTAAAAACAAAATGTATTGGACTACATTCGCCCAACTTTGTAAGTAGGAAATGTTGTTTGCTGAGATTCTCGTATCCACCAGTAGTACAGTAAAATTTTGTCTACTACACATTGCTACCAATACTTTTCTTTTAACATTCTGTTTGATTTCTAAATCAGTGAAATCTTTAGGCTATTTTTACGTGTCTTTGTTTGCTGAGACAGCAACTTACTTTAATTATTTTAAATTTTCTTATATATGTGTAAGAAAGTTCAAGGATAATAATTGCATCTCTATTTGTTTTTATTTGAACATTGGGCCTTGTAAAACTAGTGCACACGTAATCCATGTGAAATTCTACATAAAATTAAACTAATTATTAAAACTCAAAGCAATTTTCTTTAATTTTATACGAATTAAAAAAATGTAAACAAATTCTCATTACCCATTGACTTAATAGTAAATCTCACATTTATAGTAGAATTTATCTAACAGAAAGAACTGATTTGGCTCTCTTACCTTTTTTATGCATCAAAAAACCTTTTGATATGTTCCTTTTATTTCAGTGATCTCCTTTATTTTACAAGTTCTGCAGCCTTCAAGGCTTTTTGAAACTAAAGAGACAACAGTGATTGTAATACTACATCATTAATACGTAATTACGATCTACTTGGGTTTTATAATCATTATTAAAACAAAACTCGTTTATTATTATGTGTTAGAATGTTTCCAGTGCCAATGAACAAAGGTGTTGTATAATTTTAATAGAAATAAATACAAGTCAAAAAAACATTTCTAAAACTCATGATGTTTATAATCTAATACCGTCATATTCTTCACTTCCAGATCATAATATAAAATAATAATATATTAAATCGATAGTTATTACATTTTGTGTCACGGTATTTCATGTAGAATGGAACACTGTGCTATGAACAGGAGGAGGTGACAGAAAGCTGAGTAGCAGGAAATGGCACCTGTCAGTTGATATAAACAGTTTACATTGCTACATAATCGTCACCAGTAACTCGAGCAAGGTACAATGCATGAGTTGTAATCGGCTGCGCTGGTGACGGCTCAATCAATGATTGTTCATTCAGTGGAGTACATTTAACCTTACTCTTGTCTCTCCTTATGGATGAAGACATTCAATATTAAATCCAAAGATAAATAATTCTTTAAAATTTGAAAATCAAATTGGTAGGTTATTCCATCATCTAAGAAACGAACTTTTACAAATTGAAATCTCAATATAACCTGTTAATCACAATTGATGCTACACGATATTCTATATAAAAATTATAGCTTAAATGATACTACTAAAAGTAACTTTGGTATAATATGCGACAAAATGTATAACTGGTGCAGACCATCGAGCATACAGGTACAAAGAAATGTATCCCTGTATCAATACATCCGTTCTTGGTAAACTTTAATGGTGTGCAATTCATGAGTTATTTTTGGTTGCTCCACACCAAATGCTCTCAATTTAGCATATCAAAGGATATTTCGTTACAAATATATATTTCAATGCTTTTCAAGTTGTAACGAACAATAATCTTTTTCAAGTGTACACGCTATTGGACGCTAATTTCCTTTTATAAACTGGAGTATCCAAACAAACTAGTTAAATTAATTCCATATACGCGTAATTAAATTAGTGTATAGCATTTTCCCCGGATCACGTTATGATTAAATAAACGTGTCATGTTCAGCTTATATAGTTACAGCTATACAAGAATATAGTTTTCCTTCCAACCCGCCTATATACCAGTCGTAATAATTTAATATTTTTTAGCTTTTTTAGCATGTTTCAGCTTGATATAAATAAAAATGTTAGATCTTGTATTAGACCATCATCGTGAAGAATTTCAGATAATTTCAATATAATTTAACTGTTGAGACATTGAAATTGTGTTAAATTACAGTTTAATATTCAAATTATAAAGGATACTACTGAAGTGAGCAAATTATACCTTTATAAAATGATAGACTTGGTTTAATTAAGTCCTAGTGTAAACTCGTAATTACAATCAATAAAGGCAGATCAGTAAAAAGAATAATACATGGAAAGGTTATCAAATCTTTACAGCAGAGTCGTAATTATTATGATATATCTCAAAATATTATGCTGCAAATGAATTTATATATATATATATATATATATATATAAAATAGTTAAATACTAAAACTTAAAACGTGCTCTTTTGGCTGTAATTGATTATAAAGCAATAACTTAAATTAAACACTAAAGATATGAGACTCTTTAATGGAGCTTTGTATTGTCAATTTAAACGAATTATCTGTCAGGAGTAATTTAAATTTGATAAAGTATTTGTTAGTTTGGTTTCAAATCCCGATTTTTTATCATCTCCTATCATAAGACCATCTGAAACTTGTGTACCACTCACAGTACAGTAAAATAAAGTACACTGCAAACGAGATATTTTGTCACAGTAATACAGAGATTAGATTTAATAAATTATAAAAGTTTATAACATAAAAAATTAAGTACTCTATTAAAATACCAAATTTATAATTAATTACGGCAGGAAAGGGGCTTTAATAGGTCCATAAAAATCTTTCCCAGACCATGAATGAGCGTATATACCAGATCATACGTACTACAAATTTTAATAAATATTTAAAAATCAGTATAACAGAAGTTATCAGGCTATAACGCAGAGTATTTTCACACGTGAGCATATTACATAAGCCCTTTGAGATATCGACTGAAAGGCACTGAACGACAAAGCTGTTTGAACACTGATAGCTTTGAAACCCATCTTGTTAATTTTACCTCACAACCTCGGATTTTACACTTAATGCTTCAATGGATTCACAAGTACAGGATACGTAAGATTAATGTAATATGAGGTTTATATGATCAAGTATATGTATTCAAACTGTTATTACTGGTCATTATTAACAGGATGATTAGGATATAAAGAACTTATAACATAATTACTTAGTGCACTCACTTTTGCAACGTAATAAGTGTAACACATTTAATATATTACGGTATACAATATCGGCCATAGGGACTCCATACAATTTTAATAAATGTCCAAAAGATTTTTTGCATTATACAATTTATAGAGCTAACTGAAAAGTGCAAATGAATAAGTATATAAAACGTTTTCGTGAAATCGTGACTTATTTTTCCAATATTGAAGTACGCATTCATCAGTCTTGCCAGTTTCTTTAAGGAGTTATGTTTTAGTGTATAAAACCTGTTCAAATACCAAATAATAAACTGTTTCATATAATTTTAGCGTAACACACATTGAAATCAATTGTATGAAACTTAATTGATACTTGTGTCATGGTATGTCACCTCGAGCCAACTGCTAAAGGAAGATGGTGAATGTATGTAACAAATAATTAATTCTATGCTAGAGTGGTGTAATAAATTAAATTCGTAACTGTTCAAAATACTGTTCAAAATCGTTTCAAAACAAAGATATTATAATGTTATTTAACACGAAAATGATTATATTTTCTTTTTTTCCAATCACTAGTGTCAAAGAATGCTGTTTACTCAAAATAACAAATTTTAGTTCAAAGTAAACCTACGTCTTAACAATGTTAGTGTGAGTAATTGATTGAATTACCGTAACTAACTTTGTAACAATAATTTGTCCCCCAAAATATTGATTACAACTAGCTAGAACTAAAATTAAATCTACTTGGACATTTACTAAAATAAAAAGAGGGATTTCATCAAACTGTAAATTTGAACCTTAACGACGTATATACTATTTCCTGTTTGAGTGAAAGAGGTGGACACAGGGTTTTTATAAATTGAGATTTACAAATCGTTTCGGTTAATTACGCCATCACACTAAATTTATAATTTAACTGTACTAGCTTTATGCATTTTTTCTTCCTGAAAACATAATACTTAGTTTAAAATCGGATGAATATAAATAAATGAATAGTTATTTTGAGAAATAAAATTATGCAAAATTAAAAACATTTTAAATAAAATTTAAAAATTATTAATCTTCTTCCAATAGGTTTTTTATACATCACGGTCATTGTGGGAATGGTTAATTCAATTTAATTGTTAATTTTAGCTCAATTTCACCTTCCTCTTAGTGCAGCGTCTGGAAAATGATTCTGTCACAGACTTCACTCTGGAATCTGTTTTGAATGTTCATCTGCAGAGATCCAAAACAATTCAGTTACGAAGAGGCATAAAATAAACTTTTCGTTCCGACATAATTACTGCTCTTTATATTAAACCATATAAAAATCGGGTCTGCAGTCAATGAAAGCATCATTTACGAGCAGGAAGAGTTACAGCCCGTAACTGTCACTGTTACAATGATGGACGGTTACTATCTGACAACTCTTCTCAACTTAATAACGTTTTGTTATAATTGAGTTCTCTGTCTGTCATTTCGATAACAACATTTTGCCCCTTCAATAATATTTGAAATCATCTCATATTGTAGATTGACCATCTTTTAATACAGAAAAAATGTGCTGAGGTATAGGATTAGTAAGTAATAAACTCTGTGAATAGTTATACAGGGTGTTCCAGAACACCTGTCTTAGATGTCTAACGGTCTAACGGCTAACTAGAAAAGATCTAACATTTTATCACTGGAGCTCATGCGGCACTACTTGTAAAAACATTGTATACACTTCCGCATTATAAAAAAAGTTTATTTTCTACAGTTTTGTAGAGGTTAGATATGGAAAAGATATTTAAAATGTGAAAGCTACTAAAGGTTTGACTGTTTTTTCTATGTAGTATAAACGACCCGCCCCCTTAACGTTTAAATGTTTCGATTATGGGTATTTTTATATTCTCAAAGAAGTAGTTTTTGGAACAGTAGAATTGTTTTGAAAAAAAGTCATTCATGCCAATTCTTTTTAGGTGTGGCATTAGGTATTGGAAAAAACATATTTTGATGTGTCATAATACTTAACTAGTTGTGACAAATAACAATATTTTCTATACAGTTTTGTTTTTACAATATACACCACAGTGTTTTAAAGCAATAAAAAAATAATACAGACTGTTCATTACCAAAATTTTTATGATGCAGTCACCTTTAAACTATGTACAGCATGACGTGTGTTTGCATTTGAAAGTTTTTAAATTAGAACACGGAGCTTTCTTGTTTGCGGTTACCCTGTATTTTTATAGAGTTTAAATTATTTTAAACGATTATTTTACTTATCATATAACTAATACTTATATAAAATACTTATTTACGTATATATCGTAAATATAAACAGATTTTAGTAATTTTATATATATATATATATATATATATATATATACTTGTAGCCTATTTTTACTGTAAAATTGGGATAGTTAGATATAAGTTGTCGTGCATTATAGATAAGAAAAGTGTTATAATCTCAAGTAATATAAATTGATTTTGTTTCGTTAGTGTTTGCTTACAGTGGGAGTACAATGTTTTAACTAGTATAACATTTTTCAGGAGCATTAATTTGCGAACAAGATCATTACCTTAGTTGTAAATAGATCCAAACCAGATCTGGTATATGCAGAATTTTTTACATAGACTTTTTACGTTATTAGCCAGTTTTAACCAATTAATAGTTTCAAGACAGTGGTGAATCTCATTTTGGCCATATTTTCATGCGGACTATTTCAAAAGATAAATATAAACTGATAAAGTTTTAATTAACTTCAAATTACATATATTCCTACTTATATTTCTATTATATTTTAGGTTTAAAGGTTGAGGCAGTTTAAAATTATGGAAGTATACAATTGAGCTGTTTGAAATAAATATTTTCTAAAAATGATTTCGGAGTAATTTTATTTAACTGTTATCCACGTTTTAAGGAATAGAAAAATAATGGATATAAATATCTTTGGTTTTATATTTATACCTGAGCAGGTGAACATGTAGAGTGATGACTAGGCATTAAGACTCATTCTATCTCAAAACTAAAACGTTTATACTTTTGCAATTTTCCGTCATACATGATTGCAGACCGTAGTTTTTATTTTGTCAAAAGTTAATATTTAATATAAATTAACCGTGGTTTCATTATATTTTACTGAAATCATGGTTTGGGTTTCTTCTTGGACCATAAATCTTATTATGGTTACAATAACCATAGCCGAAGCCACTGAAGAGGTCAGGGTGTTTCATACTAACATGCCACTTGGGAGTCATATGAACTAAGCATAGCTCTGTATTAGTAACATTGCTACTATCGATGTGTTATGCCTATTTAATTTCCCTCGTTTCATTACATTTTTTCTTCTTCTACCAACACAATAATTATAATAAACAGAGAGCATGCAGGTAATTATATTTAGTTGTTGTTAGTGTGGGGTTTCTTACTACAGAAAGCTGTTTCCTAATTAAACGCAGGCTACAGAATCAATTATCTTTTTACATTTATATGAGCTGTGAAAAAAGCATTGAAGTGTTTTACATACAAATTAAAAAATGTTATTCCAAACACATATTTTTGGAAATTATAATATTATTCTCCTATTATTCGTAGCGGAAATTAGTCAAAAGAGGACTTTTCAAATACAAATTCACTTTTCAGTTCTCTGATTCAAAAATATCACCTATTTTCAGTGTTTAGCGTTTGTTGTTTACCAATAACTAAATTTTGTTTGCATATCGTCACATATATACACAATAAAAACTCTACCCCTTTTATAGATACACCATGCAGGAAAAGTATAGCAATGATCTAAATATGACAAATTTGATAGAATTCTCCAAAACAGAAAATGAGAGTAAGGGGTGATTTAAAAAAATATATACACTGTAATAAGTTTCATATAGATAGTACCGATTACACATTTTTCAGTTATTAAATATTTTGTAAAAAATATGTTATTTGGAAAATGTGGGACCATTACTCGTTATATAAAATAAAAATATATCATATTTCTCTAGGTATTTCCATTTAAACATATTATGTTATCTTATTTATAAACATCCAATTTCTAGTGATTGTACAAAAAAGATTTAAAATAAGGAAGTTCTAAAACTCATCAACACTTTTCACAAAAGGCGTAAAATATTCAGATTTATCCTAACAGGACGGATTGTGTAAATGAACCCTTTGGGATCAAGGGTGAAAAATAGCCATCGTTAAAGCCGCTTGAACTTTGAGTCCCCGATCATTTGAGGTAATATCATCTTTATAGCTTTATAGTGATATATCAGTGCGCTATTTCATAGTATCTACTGTATGTATTTACATATGAAAGAAGCACTTTAAAGTCCAAATAAAGATTCTTATTCTGTGGAAAACCTGTTGTTTACGAGTTATTTATAAGATTAAAGAAGAAGTAAAAGTTTCTCTAAAACTTATTAAGCTTTAGAAACCAAATTTAACACTTTCAGTTGAATAATAAAAGGAAACTTTAAAAATAAAAAGTATAGTGTAATTTTCCTTAATATTAACAAAATAGCAAGTGTTAAAAATATTTAACTTCAAAAACAAAACATCCATTATATCTATAACATGTACTTGTCAAAAGCTATTTCAACAAATCCATTATAATTGTACAAGCCACGTGCAACAAATACTTAGTCTATTGTTAGGCTTCAGCTGTTTTACATAAGTTATAAAACTTTTTTATGATCCCAACTTTTTGGAAATGTTTACAACAACTTTAACTGTACTTTGTTCAATAAAATCCGTCAACGAATACACTACCACGACTACCTGAAAGATACGCCGGTAGCGCCAAACATGACGCGGTTGTGAGACATCAGTTGCTCCTGGTTGGTGCAAGCAGGAAGTAGCTGCTTTTGAAAAATTAGATATACAGAACAAATTGTAGATGTATGTACTTTATTGATCGATACAATAACGCAAACTCAAATACGTCTCTTAAATATCTTAATCTGGAAGTAGATTGCAATGGTCGCAATTAGACTTTTTCACAAAAGATGGCTTTCTAGACCTGTCTATGTGTATATTTTCAGGGCAACAATGTAGACGCTACTGTAGCACCGAAATTATCTTACTCCTGTACTAGATTACAATGGAAGTAGACACTTTTATACAGAAGTAGACTGTTTGAACCTAGTTTTTGTTACCGTGTGTGTAACTTCTAAACAGTGAGTTTTATATTAATAAAGCATAAAGATGTATTTTTGCAGTTCAAATATTATTTTTTGGGTCCATCATGATACATCATTATAGCTTTCAAAAATATTACTACCTATGAATAAGTATTCATCCATCCTGCAGCCCATATCACCGCCTACCGCACATAGATGGGCCTCAAACTTATGGTGTGGGAATGGTCAATTACTATTAACAATTTACAAATTTTCAGTTCAGTAATCACACTTTCAGATCATTGCGAAATTTAATCCTTTAAAATGAAGATGTAGCCGTACGAAACCAAACTTTTCGTTGAAAACTTACCCTTTTCTAAAGCATTTTTCGATATTTTATCATCCAGTCTAACATTTAAACTTACATGCCTTGACAAGTTTATTTGGTAGTCAAATCTTGTTTCCTTATAATTTGGATTATTTTTACAGTGAGGGATAGGTAATAAAATATCACGGTGTGAAAATTTGTTACTGTTTACAATAAAAAGTTCTTTTTCTACAAGTTCACTACTTATCCGTTTTTGGAATAAAGGATGTTAAAGTTCTTTTCAATAATCACACTATTATTTTTACCTTAATAAAACTGCAACGTTAAACTCCATTCACTATTTCCTCTCAATGAAAGAAATTTTTATATATCTATAATAATGAGCTTTGTAGCGTTTCATATTGATATGTTTTTGTATTTTATAGCAATGCTAAAGTTAAATTATACTTATTTTAATAAAATCCATAATTAAATGGTTTCTGCAGTAATTACAATTGAATGTTTAAAAACATAATTATTATAATATACATTTATCTTATTTTTCTATATTCTTATATATTTATTGTTATATAATCAAAAAGCCTTTTTATGTTAAAGAACATTCTATAAATATTGAAATGGTTTATTTCTCATAAACTGTAATTAAAATACACTACTTAAAATAAAGCAATAAAGGACCAAACAGGAAGTAATCGTATTAATGTAATCTGATATTATTCTCGTTATAATTATTTAATGTACTCTAAATTATCCGATTAAAAGATTACATCGTAGACATAAATTTCATGATTAAATTCCCAATACACATCCTAAAGATTTATTTATGCTACATTGTATTTTATATTAATGGTCGAGAACTAGGATATGTTGAATAATTTATGGACCCTGATTATTAATTAGTCAGGATGAGCAATATAAAATGAGACCTTTTTATGTCTAATCAGATTAAAGTAAATTAAATTTCAGATTCTTTGTAGTGGTTTACTCTATTACTTTACTCTTTGTTCTTTTAAAATCCAAATTTTCCTAAGCTTTATAATGCCATAAATAATAATTATTGGTAATACTATATTTCAGTCACGTTCAAATCCGTGGGGAAATCTAATTAATCGTAGTAAAGTCATGTACACATTTGAGGAGGGTACATATTATTTTATTTAGCATAATTATAAATAATGGTTTTAAATTTTTAAATAATGTTTGTAGACATACCATAGCTTTGTTGGGAAGGGGTTCGCTTAATGTCAATGTTGAGTAGAGACGGATCAGATTATGTCATTTGGGCTCGTTACTCACGTCGTTATTTTGATGAACGACTCTTTATCTGCCATAATGACTCAACTTAAAAGCTTCAAAGTTAGCTTGAATTGCTCATTTGTTTGAAATGACATTAAAAGTGTGATTTAAACGAACCGTTATTAGATTTGAAAATTTAGTAAATGTTCGTACAAAGCAGAGTAAATCTTTACCAAATATAAATCGTGCTGTAATTATCATAGTTAATCTCTATAGTGAACTCCATAATGTTATATATGACGTATATAATAACATTTTATGTATTTGTATATTATTATATTATTAATGTTTTAGCCATGGTTATCAAGTATAAGTCTTTATCAGTGAGTAGTGTATAATAATTATTGTTCTTAATAATATAACTATTGCTATTGCTATTCATAAATTTTTAATCACCGTTATCTCCTTAGACCATAATCTTCATCACTCATTAATATTTCTTGGGATCAAATACATATATATATATATATAATATATATATATATATATATATATATATATACTGTATATATATATGTATTTTAAATATACATATATATTTAATATATATTATACATATATATATAAGTAGATAGTAATATGGGGTTCCTGGCGCACTTTCGGAGCCGACCGAAAAGCAATGTAAAATACTGTTCAATGTACCATAAAGGAAGCTGAGAAATAACACAGCAAATCTCAATGAAAAATTAACCGAATCTACAGTCGTTCGTCTCCAAAAGCGATCGGAACATTACTATCTACTCTGTGGAATGAAAAATTAACCAAATCTACAGCTGTTTGCTTCTACTTTCTTAAGCTGTGCTTTGTAAAATGTTGTCAAATCTGCTACGAATAAAGGATTTATCTTAATAAAATTTAATCAATTTAAAACATTTTTACTAAAAACATACTGTACTTTAATAAAAAACTTTTCTACTAAATAAACAACATGAACTCACCAAGCTCTCTTCAGTTTCTAGCATTTCAAAAACTTACAAAGAAAGACAATTTTAACGAGTTCAACGAATTACCAAAACATTTTAAAGAACAGTTGATACTTTCCTTAAATGATACAGAATTCAAAGAACTTGTAAAGTCTTTTGCAGAAAAAACGTCTAATGGAGTGTTTTACTATCGGCAAAAAACTAAAAAAGTAAGGGATTACATATTTAATATAATTACGAAAGATATTGAAAAGAAAGTAAAAAATAAACAAACAGAGAGTTTTCATCGTTTTTTTATGACATTTTTCCCATATTATACGTTCTTTCAAGATAATCAAGACTTAATTGATGAATTTCTTTGGAATTTTTGTGAGTATCAAGATTTATCAACACAATTCATTAAAGAGCATTATAGAATTTTTCTTATAGAATATAGCCACATTTTGTGTGAAACAAAAGGTATTACTGTAGATAATATTCCATGTGATTCCTATGAAGAAAGACACCAACTATGGTTATCAAAACAGTACTATGACGTGGGGAGGGACTGCAAGTTTTAGAGTTAAGACTTTATTCTACAAAGTTAATTGTTATAATTTCTTTATCTTTTATAGTCTTCTTTCCAGTAACAATCAAGTGTAATTTTTCATTTTTGTTTAATTCTTTAATCTTTTTCTCATCCAAAACAGTCAAAAATCTGTTTGGCAAGTGTACTTTACAATCTTCCAACTCGGCAATTATTGTAAACCCGAATTTATCTTTCATTTTCTCCAAATTCAAGATTCTATGTTTCTTCCTTTCTTCCAATTCATTTAACTTCTTATACTCTTTAAACTTACATTCTCCAATATCATTTAACTCTTTTAAGAACTCCATTTAAATAGAAAAAATTTAAAGTCAAAAAGTGCAAAACCATTTCTCGGTCGACCTTTTCTCCTCCCTCTGTCTCTTTCTCTCTCCCTCTCTTTTTATGCCTATGACACGATCACTTCTGCCGTTTATAGGCTAGGATCTATATTCAGGCTAGAGAGAGAGAGAAGAGCGAGATACGGATAGAGAAATGGTTCCGGAATACGATCTGAATACTTCTGAACTTGGTGTTTCTCCGCTATGGCCACTCGCATTGAAACAGTTCAGAAGTAAACTTCCTAACCGACCAAACCGAATTCGCGGACATATATACTCAGCAACACAATACAACAGCCCATCGAGAAGTAAAAATTTAAGAAATTAATTTAAAATATAATTTGAAAATTACAAGTAACAAAATGTACGCATATTTAAAATAGGTAAAATTATCTAACATTTTGAAAAAGAAAATGTTATAATAGTAAACGGGAACACAATTTTTATTCTTAAAAGAAAATCTGCATTACCGACATTTTAGTTCCGAAAGATTGCGCTGTGTGTATCAATGACAGTCGAGGTGTGCTACTACAGACCGACCATCACGATAATCGCTTCGCCTGCGTCATATCCGTAGTGATATCACGCCGTGAGAGGCGCAATCGTTGGTTTACAAGCACCATTTAGTTAAATAAATTTTTCTATCTAAATGGAGCGCGAAAAAATATCATGTCCGTTCTGCAAAAAAGAAATTTTAAGAAAAAACTATGATCGCCATTATAATTAATTCTAAAAGTCACGAAAAAAACAAGCAAATTTACGATAATGAACTAAATTATTTAAGACAATGGGCTAGAGAAAATAAAATTGCCGATCACGAAAACATGTTTAATATTGAGAAATTACGTGAATTAAAGAGAAATTTCAAAGTTGAAAAGAAAAATCTCGACCTATTTAATGATGAAAAACTTCATTCAATAGCTGAAAAGTTGGCTATCGGTACTAACGATAAAACCAAGTCTGAAATGATCGAAGAAATTGATAAAACTCTTAAAGTAAAATTCGAAAATATCATTGATGTAGAAGTTTTATCCTCAATACACGGTCTTTTCAAGCAATACATTTTAACAAACTTGAACGACAATTCCATGTCAATTTACAAATATCTTTCAATTATGCGGTCAGAAATTAAAAGTTTAATCGAGAAATTTCAAGAAAATGTTAAAAATATGAAGGGCTATCTCTCTTTGGAATGTGAATACGAACGAACTTTAGTGAATGGTGAACCGCAAACATGTCTAATGTATTTTACTATCAAAGCAGACGAAATCTTTGACGTAAACGACTTTATTACTAAGCAATTTAATAAATTAACACATCGAGAACAAACGAGTAATCCAAATAAAGGTTCCGGATGGACATTTAAAAGTTGTAAACAACTAGTTTTGAGCCTTAACAAACACGAAATGATGAATGCAGGATCATACATCGATTTACCAAAGAATATCAAAGATAAAAAAGCTTGTATAAATATAAAAAATAGAGATGATTTTTGCTTTATTTACTCAATAAGATGTGCTATTGAAAAACCAGAAAGAGACTGTGAACGTGTAAAGCAATACGAAAAATTTGTGAATGACGAAATATTTTCAGGTTTTGAGTATCCAATGTCTCTGAAAGATATACAAATATTTGAAAAACGAAGCTACAATTCCAAGTATAAGTATCCAACAATGTCTATCAATGTCTACAGTTTTGATGAAAATATTAACATTGTTCCGTTACAAATTTCTGAAAAATATGACGCTGAAACAAACATTGATTTATTGTATGTTAAACAAGATGATAAATCTCATTATGTTTTGATAACCGATTTAAATAAGCTTGTTTCTTCGCAGTTGTCTAAACATAAAGAAAGAAAATTTTTCTGTAGAAGATGTTTAAGCCATTTTTACAAATCTGGAGATTTAACAGATCATTTAGAAATTTGTAAAAATCATGAAGTTTGTAAGCCAATTATGCCATTTCCAGGTCAAACAACTAAATTTACTAATTATCAAAAGAAATTTAACCATCCGTACGTAATTTATATGGACTTTGAGAGCATATTAGAAAAAATTCCGACATGCAAGAACAATCCACAAAGATCGACTACAACCAAGATTCAGAGGCACATTCCTTATGGTTTTACTCTATATTTAGTGTCGAATGTGACCAATCGCATGTACAAACCGATATGTTATCGTGCCAAAAATGAAGAAGATTTGAAAAACGTCCCGACAAAATTGTTTGAAGAACTCAATAAATTATCGAAATACATAGCGAAAAAATATAATTCTAAGAACATGAAACCTATGAAATTGACAGAAGAAGAAGAAATTTCGTATCAAAATTCAAAACGTTTGTCATATCTGTGAATGGTCTGCTTATGATGTTGGGTCAATTCAGTATGGTTTTACTCCTGATAGTTGGAAAGATAAGAGTTATAATAAAGTGAGAGATCATTGTCATTTAACCGGCAAGTTTAGAGGCGCAGCTCATGCATGTTGCAATCTAAATTTGAAATTTCCTCAGAATATTCCCGTTTTCTGCCACAATATGTCAAATTACGATACTCATTTGTACATAAAAGAATTGGCTAAACAATATGGAAATGTTGATTTGATTGCAAACACCGATGAAAAATATATAAATTATTCAGTAAATTCAGGATATGGCTATGAATTCGAAGGTGATAAGCCAAGAAAGTTCATCAAGATTTCGTTTGTAGACACGTTCAGATTCATGGCCTCGTCTATAGAAAAGTTAGCTAAAAATCTAAAGAGAGAAGACTTCAAACATACAAATCATTTTATACAAGATGGACTGAATGAGATAATAGAAAGACAGCCAAATGACGACGACGAGATTTTTAAAATTCTATCTGGAAAAGGAATATTTCCCTATGAATTTATCGACAGTATTGAAAAACTTGATTACACAGAAGAATTGAGAATTCAAGATTTCTATTCACTTTTGACAGATGAGAGCATATCTGAGAAAGATTTTCAACACTACTTAAATGTTTGGAACAAATTAAAAGAGAAAAATCTAGGAAATTACTCTGATCTCTATAACATTCAAGATGTTCTATTGCTCGCTGATATCTTTGAAAATTTTAGGAATATTTGTTTGAATTGCTATAAACTCGATCCGGCACACTATCTAACAGCTCCCAGTCTCGCATGGGACGCAATGTTAAAATTAACGAAGATAGAATTACAATTAATTAGTGATTATAATATGTATTTGATGATCGAAAAAGGTATTCGCGGAGGCATTTCTCAGTGTATTAAACGATATGTGAAAGCAAATAACAAATATTTAAAAGATTTTGATAAGACAAAGCCCGAAAACTATTTACTCTATCTCGATGCAAACAACCTTTATGATAATGGTCTTATGCAAAAACTGCCGTTTAGTGATATCAAGTGGATGGATCCTAAAACGTATACAAAAGAAGAGTGGCAAGAAACAATTTTAGAACTCACTGGCGACGAAGATTATGGCTATATTCTCGAAGTCGATCTTGGATATCCAACAAATTTACAGGAACATCACAAGGATTTACCTCTTGCTCCAGAACATTTTAAAAACAAACTTTGCACAACTCTACTGGATAAAACTGAATACGTTGTTCATTCGAGAAATTTGAAGTTCTATTTGGAACAAGGTATGATTTTGAAACATGTGAATAGAGTTATTGCATTCGATCAGAAGCCTTTTATGAAAGAATACATTGATTTTAACACAAACATGAGAACCAAAGCTACAAGCGACTTTGAAAAGGACTTTTATAAGCTGATGAACAACTCAGATTTTTGGAAAATCTATGGAAAATGTGAGAAACAGATGTGATATTAAGCTTGGAAATGAAGAATTTTCAATGAAACAAGCTAAGAAAACAAATTTCAAATGCTTTAACATCTTTGACGACAACTGTATAGCGAGTCACATGTACAAACAAAAGGTTAAATTTAACAAACCGATTTACATAGGATTTTCAGTTCTCGACCTCTCAAAATTGCTAATGTACGAGTTTTATTACAACAAATTAAAGAAGTTTGATCCAGATTTGAATCTGTGTTACATGGATACAGACAGTTATTTTCTAGAATTGAAACGAGATCCTTTTAAAATTATTAAAGAAAATATAGATGACTTTGATACAAGTGATTATCCAAAAGATCACGAATGTTTCACTACTAAAAATAAGAAGGTAATAGGGAAATTCAAAGATGAGTTAAATAGCGAAGTTTTAGAAGAATTTTGTGGTTTAAGGTCTAAGATGTACTCGTACAAATATCTAGATAAAAACCCAGTTAGGTGTAAAGGAATTAAGAGAAGCGTTGTAAATAAAACAATAAATATCGAAAACTTGAAGAGATGTTTGTTCGAAGATAAAGAAGAATTTAGGGAGATGACAGTCATCAAAAGTTATAAACATGAGTTGTACACTGTTACCATAAACAAGCTGGCACTGAACGCTAAAGATGATAAGAGAATTGTCCTAGAAAATAAGATCGATACAGTACCGTATGGCTATAAAAATGAAGCAAAATCTGATATATTAGACGAATTAAATAAACTTGGAAACTTTGATATGTAAATGGAAGATGATTTAATTCACTGTCACAAGTGTAAAAAGAAAACGAAAAATATAGATTCAAAAATCGTTCAAACTCAAAATGGATTGTATAGAATTGCTGCAAAATGTTCAAAATGTAAGACAAACAAGAGTAAGTTTATAAAGAATCCAAATCCAAAACCTGTTAAGCAAGAATTGAAGACTAAAGATGAGATAGAGATTGAAGCTCGAGAAATTCATGCACCAGTACGAAAAAAGTTTAAAAAGAGAAAAATTATAACATTAGGAATTGACGATTTATGGGCAGCAGATTTAGTTATAATGTCTAATTATTCGGATCAAAATGATGGATTCAAGTATATGTTAAATGTTATTGATACTTTCTCAAAATATGCTTGGTCAAGAGCTATCAAAAGAAAAAACGGTAAAGATGTTTCAAAAGCCTTCGAAGATATAGTAAAAGACGCGATAAAGATCAATCACAAACCGCCAAATCTACTTCATACAGATAAGGGTTTAGACTTTAAAAATAAAGAATTTAACGAAGTTTTGAGAAAATACAACATTAAGATTTATCATACTGAAAACGAAGAGAAATCAAGTATTGTAGAGAGATATAACAGAACTCAAAATGAGAGAATGAAAGTAATTTTTGAGATTAATAAAAACTTTAAATGGATCGATATTCTTCAAAAAATCGTAAACAATTATAACGATACAGTTCACAGCACAATCAAAATGAAACCGAAAGACGTAGATAAGGATGCAGAAAAGGAGTTATTAGAGACCGTTTTCAAGTATGTTCCACCTGAAATTCACACGAAAACTAAATTTAAAGTCAATGATCATGTAAGAATTGTTAGTAAAAAACAAACATTTTCGAACAAATATAAGAACAATTGGTCAAGAGAAATCTTTGTGATTTATCAAATTAATTACACAGATCCTGTAACTTATAGTATAAAAGATTTAAATAATGAAGAAATAACCGGAAAGTTTTATGAATATGAATTGAGAAAGTCAAAGATTTTTTCTATATAAATGGAGGTCCAAAAGAAATGTTCAATGTGCAAAGAATTAAAAGGTTTTGAAGAATTTTATAAAGATAAGAATAGAAAAGATGGAATTAATTATAATTGTAAAGATTGTTATAGGAAGTATAATAAAGAGCTGTATGATAAAATAGAAAAATTAACTTTGGAAGAGAAAGAATGTCTTAAATGTAAAGAAACCAAAAAAATTTCAGAGTTTAATAGTGATCACTATAGTAGAGATAAGAAAGACTCATATTGTAAAGATTGTGTAAAGAAGAATCACCATAGATTATATTATGAAGATACTCAATGTGAATGTGGAAGAACTATAAAATGGTTAAATAATTATCAAAAACATTTACAAACCAAATATCATAAGTTAAGAGTTTAACATTTTCATTGTGTAATAATTTCTTCTATTTAAATGGAGTCTCAAAAGAAATGTACAAAGTGTCAAGAAGAGAATAGAAAAGACTGTTATTGTAAGGAATTATACGTTAAAATGGACAAATTAACTTTAGAAGAAAAAAATTGTTACTTTTGTAAAGAAATTAAAAATATTTCTGAATTTAATAACTGGCAGTATAGTAAAGATAGAAAAGATGCTTTTTGCAAAGATTGTGCTAAAAAAATTTTCAGCGAAAGTTATAAAAACGAAATGCCTTGTGAATATGAAAAAAAGATTTTACAATGGTTACCTAGTTATGCTAAACATTTACAAACAAAATATAATAAATCGAGAGTTTTTAGTAAAATTTAGAAACATTTTCATCGTGTAATTTAGATATTCTATAAATCAGTCGAGATTCTTCCATATTTGTAGTAAAATGATTTCCGTTGTATAAAATATTCAAAGATTCTTTCATTTGGTTGTAGAGATTTATACTATTTGGATCTCCTTGTCTTAATAAAATTTCCATTTCTGGGTAATCAATTTCAAGTTCTTTCAATCTTTTCGGTATTTCTCTCTTTTGAGCTCTGATAACGTAATAAGGATATTCCCACATGTGATTCTTCTTAATTAATACAAAAACATGGTGTTTTTTCTTAGCAAAATCTTTACAAACAAGGTCTGGTTTCATTAAGTCAATTTTTACACTTTGTTTTGTGATTATTTCCGTTTTTATTTCATCTTTAATTTGCAAGTGTTTAACTTCGTCCTCTAAATATTTAATCTTGTTTTCAAGTTTGTACTCACCAAATTTACGAATACTTGGCAAAACTTCTTTTGTAACCCACTTTTGAAAGGTTTTTGCTTCTAATTTATTAGATCTTAGTATTAAAGAATAAAATCCAGATTCATTAATGAAAATAGTGTCAGGATGAAGATTTTGAAAGGGTCTATGGCATAGACTCTTGTAATTTATATATTTAAAGGCTATTTTCTCGTCATTATCAATATTATTTATGATAGCTTGTCTAGTATTTTCATATTGTAAAATTTCTGCAACATCTTTAGCCTTAAACCAAATTTCATTATTTTCGTCAACAATCGTGCAAATGTCTTTATTATTGAATGTAAGTTGATTATTCAGTAGGTCTACAACTGACTCCATTTAGATAGAAAAGAAATTTAACTAGTAAATTTTATTTCAGTATAAAGTCCAGATTCATTGATAAAAACAGGGTCAGGATGAAGATTGTTAAGGGGTCTATGGGATAGACTCCTGTAATTTATACATTCAAAAGTTGTTTTCTTGAAAATTTGAAGGTAAGCTATTCAATAGCTCCCCTTGATTCATCATTCTTTCGACAATCTTAAATATATTGTTGTTTTACTCTCATTATTTAATAAATTTCCCTCAGAGTCTTGAACAGTTAAGACGATTTTTTGAATTCTTTTCATATTTTTTTCTAATTGGAATATAATCGATTTCATTCGGTTTTTCACTGATTTTTGATCCATAAGCAACATTTGGGAAAAATGTGTACAAAATTTCAGATTCTTTGTGTAAGTGTTCGGTATGATTTTCAAAACTAGGTTCAACGAGATTGCAGTGCACTTCAATTACATCAAACGGTCTAAATTTTGGCGTTTTATTTCCTAAATATACCTGATTTGGCTCAATAGTTTCTTGAACAAACCCTAACAATTCTACAATAATTGCTGAAAACATTATTCTTACTGGTGATTTTATTTGAATTTTATTAGAGAGATAATTTTTTTTGCATTTCAAACTTGTTTTCGTCAAAGTTTAAAGATTTATCTGATTGTTTGAATGTTTTCAGATAATTTTTAAGGGAATTTTTTATTTCATCGAAAGTATAATATCCTTTGTTTAAACCATAGTATTTTGTTATGTTCTTCTCACTAAATCCTATGCAATAAGGAGAACTTTCACTAATATTTATTACGAAATTGTCAGAATAAAAACCGCTTAAACCGATAAAATAATTTGATTCTTCCTCTAAGTGTATAGGATGTTCCAAGTTTAAAACTAATTTAGAGCTTTCTGAAGTCAACTTGAACAGCTTCATTTTCGCAAGCGTTGCTTCAAGATGAAAATCTTCTATTTAAATGGAGAAATTTTTAAAGCAAAAAGATAAGATAAAACTTCAAACGTTTGAAGAAAATAAGAAAGATCAACCAATCAGATTGTTAATTGTTGGTTCAAGTGGATGTGGAAAAACAACTTTATTATTGAATTTTATCTACAATAGGTTGATTCCTTATTCCAATTTGTATGTTTTTAGTAAATCTTTAGAACAAGACGCCTATAAAAAATTACAAGAAAGATTTGAAAATATTGAGAAAAACTTAAACAAAAAAATATCACATTTTTATAATGCTTCTGAGGACATAGTTCCGTTAAGCGAATGTAAACCCAATTCGTTAATCGTTTTTGATGATTGTATTTTGGAAAATCAGGACGTTATTAAGGAATATTTCGTAATGTCTCGTCACAAAAACATATCTTGCATCTATCTTTCCCAATGCTTTTCAAAGGTTGATAAACAAGTTATAAGAAATAACCTGAATATGTTGTGTATTTTTAAGCAAGATGATCACTATTCGAGAAAGATTTATAACAATTATTTGGGATCTGATATGAGTTTTAACCACTTTATTGAGTTATGTGATAAAATTTGGAAGGAAGACTACGGATTTTTAACTATTAATCTAACTTTGAAGCCTAAAAGTGGTAAATATTTGAATAAATTTTCCAATATAAACGTGTGATAATCTAGTTGTTTTCATGTTTTTACGTTCACGTTTACGTTTCGTGTTCTCGTTTTTACGTTCCACGTTCACGTTTTACGTTTCACGTTCACGTTTTACGTTCCACGTTTCGTGTTCTCGTTTCGTGTTCACGTTTCCACGTTCCACGTTCACGTTTTACGTTCCGTGTTCATGTTTCGTGTTCTCGTTTTCACGTTTCGTGTTCACGTTTCCACGTTCCACGTTTACGTTTCAAAATTTTCCTAAATAAATGGCGAACGTAACTTCAGAAGAAGCAAAAAAACTTGATCAAATAGAAAAGAAATTAATCAAAGAATTTAAAGAACAGATTCGAATTGATGAAAAAGAACAAGAATTTATTCAAAAAATTAATCAACCTGTAACATCTGCAATAAAAAATGTTGAGGGTAAAATTGAAAATGTTTTAAGCGATAATCAAAATTTAATGAATTTGGTTCCAGTTGTACGACAATTTGCTGATATTTCGATACCAGAATCTGAGTTTGAATTGCCAAAATTACCATCTTCAACACCATTTAGACCTAGAATCATTGAAGACTCTACCATAGTTGAACCAATAAGTCCTGGAACAACGGATATAATAATTGGTGAAATTGGTAAAAAATTTCTTCCTAGAGCAAAGGATGATAAATTTGGTTTGTATTGGGACAGAAAAAAGAAAAGTTTTATGATTGGAAATTTGCCCGTGAATTTTGAGCATAATGATATCATTATTAATGAAAAAACATATGAAGGAACTCAAGGTTTATGGAGATTATTAACAGGCACTGATGTTCCAAAAGACGGTTTATATTCTGAAGAAGACTTGAAAAAGTATACTGAAATTTTATGGAAATCTGATTCAATTTACAAAAATAATGATCCATCAACTAAGAAACCAAAGTCAAGTAAAGGTAAAAAATATCTCAATTTGATTAAACCAATTTGGGAAAAAAGAATCGAAGAATCAGGTGTGAGAAAATACAGTGATAATAAGATTGAATACAGATGTATCGACGATTTGACAAAACTCGATGGAATTATTAATTATATTTATGCTCAAGAAAAGGCTGGAAACAACAATTTTTTGAACGAAAAGAAAGCGATTAAAGATTTTATTTCGAACAAACTTGATGAAATGATTGAAAAACCTGATGGAATTAAATATTTAAAACGAGTTTTGCCGGCAATAAGTTCATCTATGATTGAGGGTAGTGGACTTTTGAATGATTTTATCAACAATTTACCTTTTGAATTACACGTACCAACTTATCAGTATCTGGGGCCTGGCACAAAACTCGAAAAAAGACTAAAAAGAGGAGATCCTGGTATAAATAAATTAGTAGATCAAGCTGCTATGGAACACGATATTTTTTATGAAAAACATAGAGACACAAATTCCAGACATATCGCAGATAAAGTTTTGCAAGATAAGGCAATGGATAGATTTTTATCAAAAGATGCTAGTTTAGGTGAAAGATTTGTTGCGCTTCCAACAGCTGGAGCAATGTTTTTGAAGAGAAAACTAGGAATGGGAATCGAAGAGAACTTGAAATTTTAACTATATAAATGGAGGTGAATGTAAATTTCAGCAAAAATCAGAAAGAAAAAATAAAATCCGCTTTTAAGAAGAAAATACCCGTTAGTATTCAATTTAAAATAGATTAACTAAAAAATGGCGAAGATAAGATATTTTTAACAAATAGACAATACAATAAACTCGAAAAACATAAGAAAAACAATAAAGGAACCAGAATAGAATTTTCTTATAATCAGTTGAAAGAACTTAAAAATGGTGGACTTTTGAAAGATTTATTAGATTTTGGAGAAAATATTCCAGTTGTTAAAAATGTTGTTCCTTATGTTCGTAAAGCTGCTCCAATCGTTAAAAAGGATGTGATTCCTATTGTTCGAAACATTTTAAATTGGTTAGATAAAGAGTTGGAAGATGTTACAGGATCTGGATTAGATGAAAAAACTTTGAATTACGTGAAATCAAACATTGAAAAAAAAAAATGTAAACCTTTAACATTCGGGGAATTGGAAGAAATCTGCAAAAATATTAAACATTTTAGAGGAATCTTCATGAGAGATACATTACCTGAAAAAGTTAAGAAATTTGAATGTGGAATTGTGAATTTAGACTCGATTATGGGAAGTGGAACACATTGGATTTGTTATTATAAAAATGATAAGAATGCATATTATTTTGATTCGTATGGAAGAATTGAGGACAAACCACCGAGAGAATTGATCCAATATTTAAAAAAATCAAACGTTTATTATAACGATTCTCAAATTCAAGACTATAAAGATCCCCCAATTTGTGGTCATTTATGTGTTTTTGTTTTGAATGAACTGAGTACTGGTAAAGATTTTAAAGAAGTTGTTAACAAATTATTACTTAATAAATATGGATTCACAAAATATTTTTGACGTATTTGGAACACAAATTATTCAAAATGTAGATAATAGTTTGAATTTTGATAGTTTGAGAAATGAGTTTGATAACAAGTTAGAAAATTTATTACAAAACCTTCCAGATTCAGATATGTTTGCTGTCGAGATTGAAGATTTTAAAGCAGAATATGATAACAAACTTGCAAATTTCATGAGTTCAAATGAAGTTGCTGATAAAATAAAAACATTGGAAAAAGAAGTTGATGATGGTGTAAAAAAATTATTTACCAATTTAATGTCTCATATCGAAAAAGCTGATAAAATTACTGAAGCGATCAAAGTTGAAAAGAATTATGTTAGTTTGGCTAATAAGAAAAGAATTGTCGGTGTTCGACCTGGTATTGACAAACATGATGTTGTTGTTAAAGAACAAATTTTAAAACCTCTAAAATTATCAGAAAACATCGATATTGTTGATTTACATGATCCGAATGTTAAAAATGCCTTAGATTTTAAAGGAAAAAGAATTAGCGGTGTTAGTAAAGGAATTAATCCATTTGATGTTGTTGTAATGATTCAATTAGAAGATCCTATTAAAATGTTTAATGAACTAAAACAAAATTATGAGAATCATAAACAGCATGTTAAAGATTTTACAACAGAAGTCTATGAAAAACTTGATGAAAGAAGTAAAAGATCAGTAGACGATGTTGGTGAATTACTTGATAAAGTAAATAAACTAGAAGAAAACTTTAATACATATAAAAATGATGTTGATGTATTAGTTGGTGAAGTAATTAACAAAATTCTGGAAGATTTTGATACACATTTCAATGAGAAAGTAAACTTTTTTGAAAATTTTGGTACACGTTTCAATGAGAAAGTAACACATAATAATGAATTACTTAAAAGAATAGATGATCGATACTCTTTATATCTCGATAAAGTAAATAAACTAGAAGAAAACTTTAATAAATTTAAAGAAGATGTTAATAAAACTTTTGAAAATATTGATAACAGATTTAATGGATTAGGCGGCTATGATGACTAATTTTCCTTATATAAATGGCGCTCATATATTGTGTGAGATGTAAAGAAAAAACTGCAACAAATGATATAAAATACTATGCAAACATCAATGGAGTTAAGAGAATTTCTGGAAAATGTGCTGAATGTAACGCAAAAAAGAGCCAATTTATAAAAACTTGATTTTGAAATTTTTTCCTAATAAATAGAGATGGCGGGACATTACAGTGCTTTCGATCTTTTTATCATGCAACACGAAAGAGATTTGAAAAAAGAACATTGGGATGACATTTCTCAAAAATATGAATTATCCGAAGATATGATGAGATTATACGTAAACAAATTGAATTGGTATAACATTGCTAAATATCAAACTTTATCATCAGAGTTCATTCAAGAAAATATACATTATCAATTAAAAGATCATATATCTGTTCTTTGTCTCTATCGACACTTGAGTATAAAGTTTTTGGATGAAAATAAAGATACAGTTGATTGGAACAATATTATAGATAGCGGTTACTATCCTGTGCAGATTTTATTGAAATATGTGACCGAGATCGCAAAATTTAAGGAAGAGAATCCTGAATATGACGAAGTAGATCATTAAAAATGACTCTAATCTTTTTAATTATTTTACTAAAATTTATATCTTTTCTTATAAAAACGTACATTAAATCGATGAAAAAATGATACATGATGTTTAAAATTTCTAAATTTTCTCTTATTAAATGGCGGACTACAGAAAATATGCTAGTGATATTGAAAGGGCGGAGTTTAGAAATTTCTATCCAATTAGTAAACAACATTTGAATGAACCAAATAAAAGAACTGAGTTTAATATTGATTTTGGAGATAACTTTTGCTCGTCTAACTTCCAGTTTTATATTTCTGGAACTTTAACAAAACAAGATGGTCAAGCATATCTTGAAACTGATAATGTTAGATTAATCGATAATTTTATACCGTTTTTATTTTCTAAGATTGAAGTAAGAAAACACAATAAATTGATAGAAGAAGTCGAAAACTGTGGCCAATTAAGCACAATTAAAGGAACTATTTCGTATTCAAAAAGTGATGTTATTTCTCAAACTTCTAATGGCTTTTAATCAGATTTTAAATTTGGTGTTTTTGAAGCAGCTGGAAATTTATCTCATTTTGGATTAGGATTTTTTGAAAATGTTACTATTCCGATCTATAAAGGAGGATTTTATCTAAGTTTCATAAGAGCAGAAGACGATGATGTGATTCTGAAGACTGCAACTGGAAATGTTATGCCTGTTGATGGAAAAATAACAATTACAGATTTTTTTATTAGAGTTCCAATGATTGATTATAAAACCACGAATAAAATTAGGTTGATTGATGAAATTACAAAAAGTCAAAACATTATGTTTAATTTTCTAGATTGGCAATGTATTGAACAAAAAGGTATTTCCGGAACAACTTATTCGTTCGATATCACAAATATTTATAGAAATATCTTCAATCCCAAGTTCGTTATCATCGGTTTTCAAACAGATAGACAGAATAATCAAGAAAAAAATCCTTCAAAGTTTGATAGTTTGGATGTAAAAAATATCAGAGTAAAATTGAACGGTTCTTATTATCCAGATGAATTACAAAATTTAAACATTTCCGGAGGTCTTTTCAGAATCATGTATCAGATGTATCAAGATTTTAAGAAAGTTTACTGTAATAATAAGGAAATGTATTACAATCCTAAAGAAGTTTTAGCGAATAGACCTATTTATGTCATTGATACAACAAAGAGTTTGACAAATATTTCTGGTTCAAAGAACGATATAATTATCAATATGGATTTTCAAAAAGCTGTTACAAACGCGATTTGTTATGTTGTTGTTGTCTCTGAGAAATTTTTAGCCTATGATGTGATTAAGAACGATATTAGAGAAATTCAGTAGTTAATGATGTTCATATTATTCTCTTTCATTCCTTCTAATATTTCAAAAATATACTCTTTCGCCACTGAAAAATCCCGATTTCTCCCGTAATAATCTTTATAATCGTACACATAATATCCTAAATAGTTGTGCAATAGAATGAAATTATTTCTATTTATCTCTGTTGTAGAAATGTAAACACAAACATTTGCGCTGAAAAATTTATATCTCGGCAGACTTAGTTCCATAATCTCCATTTATAAAAAAATCTTTTTGTTTAAATGGAAGAGTATAATGCCAACTGTTACAAGTGTTATAATAGAGGAGAAATTATTGATAAAAAATATTTAGTTTGTAGAGATTGTAATTTAATTTTGTACGAAAGACCTAAACCTAAGAAATTTCGAAATAAACTAACAAATTTGAATAATCTGCTTACAAAATTGCAATATGGAGACAAGAAGCAAACAAAATTTGTTACAGAATTTAGAAAACAGAATAAAAATTTTTACTTATCTCTTGGAACCATTGACAAAATTATTTTCCTTTTCAAAGAATACATTAGGTTTGTTGGTTTAAATACACACGTTTATTATGAAAAGATATTACCTGTATTTTTTCATTATCTGGATGTTGAATTTGTCTACGATTTTAAGCTAGAAATCCTCGATGATTTTATAGTACATTTGGAGAAATTAAATGAAGAACCTCGTCAAACAATGAAGATGTTGGCAATTCCCTCGACTTCTCGAGTGATTGTTAGCAAATTTCATTTTTTCCGTCTTTAAATTTTTTCTATTTAAATGGAGTTCTTGAAAGAGTTAAATGATATTGGAGAATGTAAGTTTAAAGAGTATAAGAAGTTAAATGAATTGGAAGAAAGGAAGAAACATAGAATCTTGAATTTGGAGAAAATGAAAGATAAATTCGGGTTTACAATAATTGCCGAGTTGGAAGATTGTAAAGTACACTTGCCGAACAGATTTTTGACTGTTTTGGATGAAAAAAAGATTAAAGAATTAAACAAAAATGAAAAATTACACTTGATTGTTACTGGAAAGAAGACTATAAAAGATAAAGAAATTATAACAATTAACTTTGTAGAATAAAGTCTTAACTCTAAAACTTGCAGTCCCTCCCCACGTCATAGTACTGTTTTGATAACCATAGTTGGTGTCTTTCTTCATAGGAATCACATGGAATATTATCTACAGTAATACCTTTTGTTTCACACAAAATGTGGCTATATTCTATAAGAAAAATTCTATAATGCTCTTTAATGAATTGTGTTGATAAATCTTGATACTCACAAAAATTCCTAAGAAATTCATCAATTAAGTCTTGATTATCTTGAAAGAACGTATAATATGGGAAAAAATGTCATAAAAAAACGATGAAAACTCTCTGTTTGTTTATTTTTTACTTTCTTTTCAATATCTTTCGTAATTATATTAAATATGTAATCCCTTACTTTTTTTAGTTTTTTGCCGATAGTAAAACACTCCATTAGACGTTTTTTCTGCAAAAGACTTTACAAGTTCTTTGAATTCTGTATCATTTAAGGAAAGTATCAACTGTTCTTTAAAATGTTTTGGTAATTCGTTGAACTCGTTAAAATTGTCTTTCTTTTTAAGTTTTTGAAATGCTAGAAACTGAAGAGAGCTTGGTGAGTTCATGTTGTTTATTTAGTAGAAAAGTTTTTTATTAAAGTACAGTATGTTTTTAGTAAAAATGTTTTAAATTGATTAAATTTTATTAAGATAAATCCTTTATTCGTAGCAGATTTGACAACATTTTACAAAGCACAGCTTAAGAAAGTAGAAGCAAACAGCTGTAGATTTGGTTAATTTTTCATTCCACAGAGTAGATAGTAATGTACCGATCGCTTTTGGAGACGAACGACTGTAGATTCGGTTAATTTTTCATTGAGATTTGCTGTGTTATTTCTCAGCTTCCTTTATGGTACATTGAACAGTATTTTACATTGCTTTTCGGTCGGCTCCGAAAGTGCGCCAGGAACCCCATATTACTATCTACTTATATATATATGTATTGAATGTGTAGTGGTAGCACATTCACCCGGCAAGTGAGAGATCCGGGTTCGACTCCTGGCGGAGCGAGTGCTTTTTGTGATTCAATGTTTATTGAAATACATACACACGGTGTTTGAGAAGTCTAACATTGTACAGACAAATAGACAGAAATTGAAGTTTCCGTGGCTGGATATTTGCTTCACTCATGTTCATTTATTATTTCTTTTTTATTGATTACAACAAACAAATTTCCAGTTCTATGTATTAAGTGCTTTAAATGAGGTACTCCTCCTTGGAGTTATATTTAACGAAATGATGATTCACCGCTTGGACCTTTTCTTCATAATTTACGTTGGCAACTCTGCTCAGGAATCAACTAATCTTGATCGAGGACTGGTTGATGGGATTAGCATGTTGCTTCCACTACAGCATGTACTGCTAAGCTGATTATCTCTATTGTCTATATACTGACCTAATTTATAAGAGCATAGTATGGACATTTCCATATTTTCAATAAATTTCATGTAACAATTCAAAATTATAAAGAGGCAAGGATCTATAGAATATTATTAAATCGTGTCCCTGCCCGTGTGTTTTTGTAATAGATCTTAACTGATAATTGGTAAATATGTTCCTATACCTCCAATGAAGAGTATAGTCTACATTGCATTTGGAGTAAAAAGATAAGGACAGTCCATTTGTTTGTTTCCATTAAACTTTATCAATCCTTCGATACTTTGTTGTATCGTTGTATTGAAGTATAAGTACCACTGGTACTTCTCTCAAGCAGATAGTGTCTAGTGAACATTTATTCAATACTCTGGAGTCAAGAACATAGTTTTCACTTGAAAGCTTGGATAACATATTACTTTACAAATAAGAATACATCACAGATAGGCAGAAAGAACTGATGGTCCACTTGCTGGTCTGTAGTAAACAACAAAAATCAAATTGTAACTTCAAGAGAATTTTAATATCAAACTAAATTAAATCGCTCATTTTACTAACATATCATTTATAAAATGAGGTTAAGGTTTATAAAGTAGTAGAGGAGTACGCCGAATTAAATCTCAAGCTGATTTACTATGTGAGATTATAGCACGTGGCACATTAACATGTTCCTTATTCAAAGGGTAAAAGCACAATTATAAAATGGTATATAAGTGTTAAAATTCAGTGACCAGATTGGGTTTCAATGCACTCTTGCGATGTAGTTTCCTTCTTACCCCCCAAAAACTTCATCAATATTTAAAGTTTTAAAATAAATGTGCAAGATATCCTGAGAGAATTCATCTAAATAAAATACATTGTGCATGATGCTACCTACTCTCGATGACATGAATATATCCTAAGATGGCACATATCTAACCATGGAATTCGGATGTACATAATTAAGCCATACACAGCCACACAACTGGGTGAGCTACGTTGTTCGTCTTCTTTTTGCATGTAAAAATTTCTTTTCTTAAGATTTGCCTATTTCCTTGTTAACAGGATATCTAAAGAATGAAATAAAAAAGAGCTTTGAAAACTAGACATTACTGTATACTAAACCATAAGGTAAAGGGCAATGTACCTGAGATTCCACACAACAGAATATTAGACAAGACAGGGACAAACTGTGACAGCTCATTCACTGAGGCACTGCACTAACACTGATATTTGTCACTGTTACCTGACTTGGTTGTACCGTTATTATAGCACATATATTTTAAATTTATATGGAGCAAATACTTTATAAATTAAACAACTTTTCGGAAATACTTGCTTTATTCCGAAATTTAAGTTCACCCAAAAGTTTACAAAGTTTACAAACTTTTGATTCAATTTTCTTCAAATGTCACTCAATCGAACAAATCTAATTAAGAGTCTGATTAAAAGGTATTAAAATTAAAATTAAACTAAAAATGTATACTTCTCAAAAAATGGTTTAAATTAACAAAACAAAATAAAAAGTTCTCTTCTCAAAATACTCAAAATTAATATAACACAAAACTTGATATTTACTTTATGACCAAAATTTAATTCACAATACTTTAAAATATTGAATTAAATTTTCAGACTCTGAAAGATGGGAAACTTTAGAAATTTTAATTACAGTATTATAAAATAAAAGATATTAACTATACGCTGGTACGGGACTTACTACTTTGAAGATTACGGAGGCAGATCGGATCATAAAACGCACTAAAAATTTTAAATACTTGAAATTGAATTTACCCGCGATAAATAATTACTCTAAATCCCAACTATAGGGTTAGAGGAAAAAAAATTCATCTTCGACTGGTATACCTTCTCGTGGAAACTGCAAGACTCGACTGACTGCTTCTCTCTCTGCAGCGAGCCGGGTCGGAACGTAGACCGATCAGCTGATTACCGGTCCAACTAAACAAACAATGTCCACGCACCGCGTCTAGTTAACAGGAGCCTACTTCCTACCGCGATTCAGCGTAAAGAATTAGAACTATGGTACATCTTAACGGCCTAATAACATTCTGTCGGCCTGAGTGCTTGTGTAATCATGTTCTGTTGTACCCACTCAGCTCCAGTTTGCAGAATGAGATTGACAGTTTTTATATAAGTCACGACTGCCAGAACCAAGGACCTCACTCTGTATTCCGAGCACCCATTACGTAAACAGCTATTGCTTTGTTGTTCTTAGTCACCTTAAGTTTTTAGTGCGAGATTGACAGTTTGTAACTAAGTCACGACTGCCAGAACCAAGGACCTTACTCTGTATTCCGAGCACTCATTATGTAAACAACTATTGCTTTGTTGTTCTTAGTCAGCTTAAGTTTTTAGTGAGAGATTGACAGTTTTTTATCTAAGTCACGACTGAGAGAGACAAAACTAAGGACCTAACTCTGTATTCCGAGCATTTCTTAACAAAAAATATTTTAGTTAGTTCTACAGTGCAAATATTGATGTATTATTAATCATTACACAGATACGTAGAGTAGTGGAACTAATTATTTAAAAGCTGTATGGTACCGCGCTGTATACAGTCTACAGTACGAGAAAGGCCAAACGTTGTTCCAGTCGCAGACCTGCCTCAAGCCTATTGTAAAAGGAGTCTTTGTTGTTTCAGTGTAACCACCGGTAACGTAATAGCAAAACTAAACAATGTTTCATGTAATATAACCTTCCTGCACAGTTTTTCAATACAAGCTTCCATATACTGCTATCATCTCAAAAACCTAGTTAATATATAATTTATTTTTATTTCAGATAATTATTGTAATTAGACATATAACATCCTTTTTTTAAACATTTTATTGCCATACACATGTTTCGGTACTCAACCATCATCGATGTACATTAATCCCCACAGTAAAAAATACACAACTAATACAAATGTGAACCATTAAACAGATGTTAAATTTATATGACACTGTAGTAATTATGATTAGTATTCTGTATTTAATACGAATATATTTCAAAAATTGGGATTGACTTATTATCAACGTGAATGCATAGTTGAATGTAAAATTAAAATACAGTGCTAAGACCTTAGGATTTTTAAATCTTGAAATGAGAAATAACACAATCTATGTTTACATTACCTCACCGAGTACTTCAATATGCAATGTATTAAGAGCTTATTTAATTTCATATATTATTTAGTACTTAGAAATACAAATCATATTTTTTAAATTTAATAAAAATAATACAAATTATAAATGGGCCTTTATAAACATTCTGACTCTCGCAGGTACAACTAAAGTGTTTTAGCCTTTGCAGTAAAGTAATATTACAATACAGAGATTTATTTACCAAGTTCACCAACATTGCCACAAACAAGTCTAGAGAGGAAAAAGCCACAGAACCACAACCTCGGTTTTGGAGTTAAACCGCAGAATGCCTACAGATATTTAGCAGACATTAAAGGGATATATACTGCTTGGTGACATTTACCGAAACTAATTTACTGTTTTTAAGTTAAATCTTATGTGATGTGTTTTAAACTACTCATTTCACGTTACCTAATAATAATAATGTTTTTTTATAAAATAAAATTAATTAAGAAGGCATAAATACGACGTGTACTTATTAGAATAGCTTTTATGCAAGAGAATATGATCTAATATATTTACATATATCAATTTAGTGAAAATACATGTCCTGACCAATGAATTAAAATTTTGTATTTAGCATCATAATTTTGTAAATGGATTATCATAATGGCGATTAGAATATCGCAAATTATTTAATCTATAAACAAACTAATTAAAATCACATGCCATTTTAACATGTAACATATGTAGCCCATTTATATGAGCTATAGATCTGAAATTGTAGATACAGACTGCGACATGTGGTTTAGTTTGAGATGATATAAAGTGGTTGTCACCATCAGTCAGCAAGTCCACCAATAGAAGTATATACTACGTCATCGTGAAGATAAGTATAATAAACAAATTCATAATGATCAGCACTATGCCCCTACATTACTGAAGGTTAAACGTACACCATAATTCGAGTTTGCTTATAAGGCATCGCTTTTGTCCTAAAGCGGACGACGGTCCGGTCCTGACAGCAATCAATAGTTACACCATTATTTACTGTTTAAAATTTTTATACACAGATATATATATATTTATATATATACTTTGTGTTTATAACGGTAAGAAGGTCAGACTTTGACTACGAAGATTCCCTTCATTGAAGTAGTCAGCAAGAACTATGCTAGATGAAATTAGGCTGGAATCTGATTTTGAAATTCTGCACCAATTCCAGCTATAAATTGTCTAAAATATGAAAAGCCTTTCACTATAAATTTAAAGACTGAAACAAAATCTAACCTAGTTCTACTTAGGAAACATAGACTTGTCTGATTTGTGATATATACTTTCTTGATTCGGAAAAAAATCAACAATTGACTATATCATGCTAAGAAAGAAGTAAACTGCAAAAGCAATAAATACAACTATTTTCTTAATTATGGAAACAACGTGGTAAGATCGAAATTGGCGTTAGAAATATAATTATCTTGAACCTGACTTGACTCCTAGAAACTGGAGTCATATTCTTCTGAAGGTATTCAATAAATCGGTGACCTAAGTTTGTTTTAACATGTAATGATGGTAATATCCTAAATTATATTATACTTTTGCTGTAGAGATAGCTGAAAGTTTTCTGGTTGGGGTCAAAGATAAAATTCTTGGAATTTAGAATGATACGAAATATTATACGGACAAACGAATCTATAACGTTACTATATCTTTAATAAAATTAAGTGTTTTAATAAATATTACAATGACGCGCTAAAGATAATATTATAAAATTCCATTATACTACGAACTGCTGATAAACTGACTTTGAACTACGGCTTCAGTTTCATAAATAAAGTTTTGTGATTTATTTTAGTGAATAGCAAAGTTTTAATATTTCCTGGATAATCATATCAACTAGCAATAAACCTATTTCAGCACCGCTCATCTATAACTGACTTCAACTCATAGACTCCCTTAAACTTGTAGTAAAACTAATTTACCACCAATCAGGAACCAAACACTGGTTTTTTTCTACTAAAGCTACTTTAGTATTGTTTACTTTTTGCTTCCATACTCCCAGCGCATTATTCTCAGAGATTTAATTAAAATAAGTTACTACAGGGTGATCACCGGGAAACGCATGTTTTTGAATTGCGAAGTATACAAGGAATATCGGTTGGCGACGGCTGGAAGTTGTTGCGTTGTGGAGGGGGGAGTGTGAAATTTCAGTTGTAGCCGAGATGTGGAAACTTGAGCATCGTACGTTTGTCATGCGACAGTTTTACGCAAATGGTGAATCAGTCACTCAGACTCAGCGAGACTTTCGCGCACATTTTAACATTGCGCGGCATGGAGCTATCCCTGATCGTAACACGATATTGCGTTGAATACATAATGTTAACACAACTGGATCTTTGCTTAAGAAGAAACCTCCTGGACCGGCAACGACAATTAGTACCCCTGAGACAGTAGAAAGAGTGCGCCTTGCAACAGTTCAGAGTCCTAGCCGCTCAATTCGGAAGCGGGCATCTTCTCTCGGACTTCGCCCATCCACAGTGAGTAAGCTTTTGGTCAAACTTCTTAAATTTCACCATTTCAAGCTGGAAGTATGTCATCAATTGAGTCAAGCAGATAAGAGGCAACGTGTAAATTTTAGGTATAGAGATAGGTAATGTTTGGTTCCATCAAGATTGGGCAACAGCCCATACAGCTCGCATTAGTATGGAATTCCTTCGGCGAACATTCCCTTCAAGAGTGATCTCACGTTTTGGTTATGTGACTTCGCCATCTCGCTCTCCGGATCTTACAATTCCAGATTTCTTTCTGTGGGGATTTTTGAAATCTAGAGTTTACATAACAAGCCACGAACAATAGAGGAACCTAAAAAAGATAATCGCCAGGAAATCAACGCCATTCTTAGAGATATGTTAGCAAAATCTGTAGCAAGTTTTAAAGAACGCCTTCAACACTCTATCCAAGGAGAAGGCGACCTCCTTAGAGATGTAATTTTTAAACGCTAAATTGTAAGTAATTTTATTCTGAAATTTCATATTGTATACACTGTTTTTCCACTCATAAATACATTTTTTGCTTTGAATTGCCTGAGTACTCATTATTTTAATAACATGCGTTTCTCGGTAATCACCCTGTATACTGCAGTAAAACAGAAACTTAATCACAAATAACAATTTAAATGGCACTAGAATTTAAATGAAATGACTTAAATGTAGTTTCGTACCTAAACTTTAAGTCAATAATTTATATAAGTTGAATTTCCAAAATCTATAAATTCTAATGAAACAGAGGACTATACCTTAATAAGATTTTGCGTTTATTGGTACAATGATATTGAATAAATCTTATGAGTTTTTTCTTTAAAAAGGAGGAGGAGATAGAACTACACAGTCCTCTATCATTTAAGGTGAACATAAAAGAAAACTATACGAATTCATAAAACTCATACTAAAACCAATCTTCATTAAAACATTTCGGAAGAAAGGGTTGGTAATGTTAATTGTCACCAAGTATTGATAATTTTAATCCCATGAGTATTAAAGATTAGTATGAACAGCATTTAATTCGCTTCGCAATACTTGCATTTATTGAAGCTATGCAATTTATTTATAGAATTTAACCATAGAATTTAGGCTATTTCTTATTGGTTGTAACCATTCTGGACATCGATTTAACTGATTTTGATCTTTAATACTTGTAAGTAATCAAGGAACGTCTGTTCTAGGATGCATAAATATATTTTTAAAATTTTTAAGCATTATAGTTTACAGTATATACTTGTGCATATATTATTGGATGATCTGTTTTGTTCTTAAATGCATGTGTCTTCATAAAGAAGTTTTACCACATATTATACCTGACTTACATTGGTTTAAATTGTGTACGACTCATATTAAATAAAAAATGTGGACTACTCTATCCACATCAGGGCAAGATTATACGCAAAATAGTAAATATAGCTTGGTTTTAAAAGGGAATTGATTGGGAGATTATTTGGTAAGAGAACATTGTCAGTCCATTTGGGGTTGCTGAATGTACGATAACTGTAATTAAACGTGCCCTAATCCAATAAACAACACTGAGCGTTGTTCCACTGTTTGGCACATGGTCTCTTTTCAAGTAACAAACTTTGCTTCGTTTTTTCGTAACTTTGTTAATTATTAAACATTTACAATAAAACACTGAGTTTTAATTGAATCAGATATTTTATTAAAATTAACAAAGAAACATATGTCTAATGTCTTATTTAAAGTTTGTCTGTTTTAATGAGGTTTATATAAAATATTTTATCATAAATCACAGAGTATTGGTTATAACATAATCACTTACTATATATACTAGGGTACGAGTATGGAAAATGAAAGAGAATAGATGTTTTAGGCGTTTCTAAACTAAATTTTAAATGACTATCCATAATAATACATTTTGCTTGGAAGGAATAAAAATGCCTGTAGTACAATTTTTCAGTAAACAATTATTTTAATAACAAAAAAGTATAAGATGATTAACCCCTATAGGCAATTATTTTTAAAGATAAATTATTAATAATTACGTAAATGATCATAGTATGCACAGAATAAACTAAGAAGAGTGAGCTGGAGGTTAAGTCGCCTGAGAATTGGAATAGATATAAAAATTTAAATGAACCGGAAATGATTTAGTATATTGGATACAAAGGTAATACATTTACAATCTTTATGGAGGACACTAAAAACATTTATCTCAACATTATGAAGCTAGACTTAGATGATGATGTGATTATCAAAGCATATGAGCCGTTGATGATAAAAACATCATCTTGAAATTTGTGAAATTTTTAATAAGAACTGGATGTTACAGTTCGTCTTCTTCTATTATTCTCGTCTTAATAGAAAATAAAAATGTTTTTATTATTTAAGGTGAATAAAATGAAATATTGTTATCTTACTGCCTTTAATATAACTCACGTGACATTTCATTGGTAAAGAAATGACATTATAGGGGGAGTAATGGTAAGTTCCTGCCTAAAGTTCACATTTAAAAACAATTTTTTCAACGTACCTTATAGTGTTGATAACGAATGAGAATAATAACGATAAATCCTTGTAAATTATAATATTTTAACGATTATCAGAAATGTATTACCAAGATAATTTTTGTAGCCTATAGGAGTAAACTGTATAGTTATACTTAATTACTATATAAACTATATAACTTTCGTTGCCATATTTAAAACTAATCAATATTACTCGAGCCTTATATAAGAATAAAATCATACCCATTTTAACAGAATATGCATTTAAGGATTTATTACCGCTTAAGCGTGAGAAAAGCCACACAGGTGGCTGAAAACATTTTTTTAGATCTTTCTGTCAGTTACTAACTTTAATGTGGTGGGAAAGAGTTGCTTTAATACAAATGTTAAGTTCAACTTTATTTCAGCATCCATGAAGAGGTGTTCTTATAGCTTCAATTCAGATGCACAATTGAGTGCACAGCGATGTTTCGGGTAGGGTACGATAAGCGGACCCGGTTTTTTATATCGAAATTGGCAAACGATATTACTATAAACATAGATATAATCAATCGATACTGATTAATTATTTTGAACTATTAACTTAAATAATCTATATCAACAGCTGCAAACACTAAAATAATACACGTAGGATAGTATTTAAATTTTAAATAAGTAATTCTGATTATTAAAAATGGCAGACAATTTTAGAAAACTACACGGACATTGGTTGCTTTTTCGTGGCTTCAACTTGTTGGACTCGTACCGAAAAACCCATTATGTAAAATGTGTGGGAAAAAACAACTGTGATAGGAGTAAAAATGGTCGTCTTCCGTTTTCCTAATTTTGGTTATAATAATTTGATTGATCACTGTAAATATTGCATTCATATTTTAATTTAAAACATATGATTGTTATTGAGGACTATAGGTACTTGTATATCGATTGATAGTCTAATAGGATTTGAGATGCGAATATTAGGTATCGATTACTATATTCTTCGATATAATAAACCGGGTCCGTTTATCATACCCTACCCCTACGTTTCTTACACGATTCCTAATCACGGTGGAGCAACAGAGATATTTACACATGACGTAGCTTTGTAGTTTGATTAAATGCAAATAGTAAGACCATGCGTAACAATAAATATACCTGAGCTCAACATGTGTAATTTCTATATATTGTTACAGCTGGAAGTACTATGATTACAATTCTTTTTTAAAATCTCACCTAACTCTGTTGCCTTAAACTATTTTAAAAGTAAAATACATTAAAAAAATGTTATATTAACTATATTAATTGTCATTATATAGCCTATGTAAACCACATTCACTATACTAGACGGAATAAAAAGATCAAAAACAGTAGATAAGTACCTTTTAGTTCCCACGTCCCATATACTAACAGCCAGAGGTCGGGAATGTAGTGCCTCTGATGTGATGTTAATGTTCACTAGCTAATGTTGGTCTGAATGTGTTATTGATGTTGCAGTTGCAACTTACATCAACATTACTGGACTTTATGCTCGCGCATTATTTAAGTATCACTTTCCAGAAATTCTTTCAGCCGAATTTATTGTATACTTATACATTATAATTTGGTATATACTGCTCAATTTTACATGTCGTAAGTACAAGGAATGGAACTAAAAATGATTACTTTCCAAATCAATCTTATTTTTAGGGTAAATTATAAAAACTATTATTTTTAATTTTCTCTGTTTTTTCCTATTTTAATAAAATAATAACTAATTTTTCGTTCTTATAAAAAGATTACTACGATGAAGTTACATGGTAAATACACTTATACATTAATATATTTTCAACTGTGTTCTAAAATTTATATAGTTCTTAAAAACCACCTCCAAAAACATTTGTAGTTTGAAAGAAATATGAGTTTTGTCTCAATCTCATATCTTAAAACTTATCTTATAGATTTACGCTCCAACATAAAACTGCAATAATTTCAAAAGCCGATATCGTTTAAGATTTATAATGGAAGTATAAATATAAAAATAGAAACAAATCCATATTAAGGAACATCAAGCGACCCTACAGAACATAACGAATGTATTACCACAAGCAACGCTGAGCGCTCGTAGTCTTTCAAGCCGGCCCGACCATTAGCGTTGGCTCGGATGTCATCTTAAAGCCGTTCTTAGTGAGGGCTCCTTTGCCTTGTAAAATAGAACATACTTTAACATTTCTCTAAAATAATAATGTTTTTGAACATTTTCCTTATTACAAAATTAATACATGTGCCATCTCTTGACCGTAGGCTATAAAATGTATTCCATATACTCTGAGTACAGTGAAGCTATCGTTCACTGCATACCATACTTTAAGGAAACTGGAACCGCCGCGTAATCAGGAAATTCACACGGAGCGGAAGGCTTTATTTCGCAATGTCTCAGTTCAACTGAAGCTTGCTCTGAGACTTTGCAAATTACCTCTTTGATGTTAAATTGTAAATAGAACCATCTCTTACAGACGAAATTTCAGCTGAGTAAATTAGTCCGCCTCAAATAAATATACTTTATTTTGCTAGTTTACTGCTAAGTGGAATCCTTATTAAACCGTCTTCCTTTGTTTCAAAATAATATTTACGTAATCAGAGTAAAAATAATCTGGAATTTCAACTACTATGTTATTTTTTAGACTTAGTGTAACCATTTTCTTGTTCTGAATAAACTGTTTGTATTAAAGTCATACAAATATGTAAACATTTTTCACCCCAGATGATGAAATTTTAATAATTTTCTGAATGATATATACCTAACTACTTAACCCGCAGTAACCATCAGCCATGTACATTGGGAGTCCGGAACGACATATACATTTTATTTGCATCCCTAGGCCAAAAAGCATATAATTTGCAACCGCACATAAACAGAAGCTGAACAAATAAAATCAATATTAAACTTTAAAAGATTCGTATTAAGTATACCATTATTGTTTTATGAAAAAATAGTAAACTTTTGGTACTGAACACATGAGTATATACTGTTTGACACTTTTAAATAGAACTGTTTTATAGTTTGCTTTCAAATTGTAAATTACTCCATGTACAATGGAATTCATACAGATACTTCTGAGACTAAAACAAGCAAGATAATCTATTTTTATTATTCAAATACTATTTCAAAGCAATTCTATTTGTAAGAATAAGAACAGCAATGGACCATTGTCCAAATTGATGTTTTAGCCAAAGAAACTAAATATATTTTTTCTGGAGCAGAGAAAGTTACTAAACTATAATTTAGGCTGTAAAATATGTCTCTATTTACATTTGAAACTCAAAGTACTAATTCTCAACGTCTCCAAGCAAGGTTAAGTTCAACAAGAATGCACCATAAAAATCTTCCGATCCGTTTGAAGTTGCTTGTTGTTCCGGTATACGCGGCGGTTACAGTTCCCGGCAAAGAAACGTGAGCAGTGAACTACAAATTCACCAGCCTTTCTGGTTTTAGGATGGTTTTTGGAAATCAGTGGCACATTCCGTCACGTTGAGTAATCTAACTCTTATGAGTTTAATTGATAAATAACAACATTACCTTATTAGGTAAATTTAGTTTGATAGAACATACTTGTCCTCAAAATTAAAAATTTTTATGAACGATTATTATTGCACTATCTTTCTAATACAACTAGTTTATATGTACAAAAACATTGATTCAGCACTGACAGTTTATCCTATAATACACTTTACATAGTGCATTTTACTAATAACTACTATTTATATATATTACTACTGATCCTTAGTTACACATGATTTTTAAATACATTATTATCATTATATTTTGAAAAGTATTATCAATGATAATGTTAAAATGTTGACTAAAACTCAGTCGAATTCCATTAAGGTACCACAATCAAAATAAAATTGTTCTACATAGAGATGAGCTCCAAGACTATAGATTAGTCCATTGTCGAAATGTCATGCGGTCATAATTGAAATTCTAGCCTTTAAAATATTACTTTCAGCAAAATCCTGATTATTTAAAAACAACTGTTCTATACAATTTGTACTACTTTTGTAGCAAAGATAATTATCATTTTAGTGTCTTTAAAATTAGATTTACATAGACTTGTATAAGGCGTCCGATTGTGTCAACCTTGATATTCTGGTCGAGAAGCTTAAGTGCTAAGGGGGTGTCGCTTTGAGGTGGTTTATATCATATATTTTTGATCGCAAGCAGTGAGTAGTTTTGAATTCTGAGACGAGAAGTGGCTTCCGGGAAGTAACTGCTGGTGTGCCACAAGGCTCGATACTTGGTCCCCTCCTCTTTTTAATCTATTGCAATGATCTGCCTGATGTTTTCAATAACACAAAAATGGTTCTCTTCACTGATGACACATAAGTAATTTCCTAAGATAAACAAAATCAATTATTTGAGACGTTGGTAGAGAACTTGAATGTAATGAAGGAGTGATATTCAGCGAATCGGTCAAAACTTAATACATAAAAATTTAATTTATCCGATTCCATATAAACTACCAAAATTCTTGCCACAATTATTTCTGTTTTTCCAAAAAAATTTCAGTTTAGTAATAATTTATATAAGGTTACGATTCTTTCCCAAAGCATTGTGCTTGTAAGGCATAGTATAAATAAAAGATAGTACTGATCTGTGACAATAGTATAAATAAAAACTAATGATATAAGTTAACATATATCACATTTTTGCATTAAAAACAAAACTATATTTCAGGTTATTCGACCAACAACACATAGTACAGCAATTACCATCAAACGCTACATAAGTCGGTGGTCCAAGTTATAACAAAGCAGGAAGTAAAATAAACTAGAGGACAAAGTGAAAGTTTCTGGCAAAGGAACAATGAATTCTGAGACCGTTATCGCAGTTCTTTCCATTACATTTTATTTACTCTCAAAACTTATTTGTACTGTGTATTACAAAGATGTTTACCCTGAGAAACGAAAGTTGAAGCTATATTCCAGTGAAAGAATATACGACGTACAAGGTAGGATTATGCCACACTACATTTCATATAAAGGGGTTTAATTCTTGAGAGAACTCTTGAAGACAGATAGAAAATATTTGTATATCCTCCTGGAGACATAAACAAATATTCCTGCCTCCTGATTGATATCAATGAATATTAAATAGTTGGAATTACATAGGTTTATATGGACTATTGGTTGATAGCTATGAGTACTAAATGGGAGGAATTCCATGGAGTGATATTGACTACTGATCGATAGCAATAAATACTATATAGAGGATATTCCATGGAGTGATATGGACTACTGATTGATAGCAATAATACTATATAGAGGATATTCCATGGAATGATATGGACTACTGATTGATAGCAATAAATACTATATAGAGGATATTCCATGGAGTGATATGGACTACTGATCGATAAGAAATAAATACTATCTCGTAGAGGATATTCCATGGAATGATATGGACTACTGATTGATAGCAATGAATACTATCTCGTAGAGGATATTCCATGGAATGATATGGACTACTGATTGATAGCAATAAATACTATCTCGTAGAGGATATTCCATGGAATGATATGGACTACTGATTGATAGCAATAAATACTATATAGAGGATATTCCATGGAGTGATATGGACTACTGATTGATAGCAATAAATACTATCTCGTAGAGGATATTCCATGGAATGATATGGACTACTGATTGATAGCAATAAATACTATATAGATGATATTCCATGGAGTGATATGGACTACTGATTGATAGCAATGATTACTAAACATAAAATAATCCATGGAGTAATATGGACGATCATTAAACTCGATTTTGCCCATAAGGAGATGAAGCTTCGTACAAAATTTGAAGTCTATAGATCAGCTCATTATCGAAATATCGTGTGGCCAGAAACTCAATGAATCAATCACTCTGAATAATAGCCTACTATAATGCTCAAACAATCGTAACCCAAGCCAGTTATGTGTACAAAATTAGTCCGCCTATCCAAGTGGACTAATTTTGCTACAACGTATTATTTTAATCTATATAGACGTAATTACAGACCATGGATCTTATGAAAAAAGATTAGAGGCGATGATATGGTATCTGTTTCAATTGAAACAATCGAAATATCTGCAATTAATTCCCGTTTAAATACTTCGTCTGTATGAAGCATATGTTTTGTATATTTTCAAGATACGGAATAAAACTTGGAAAACATTATGTAAGTCTCTTTTGTGGGTTTCCATTGCCCCTCTACTTGAGGGCATTATGAAATATTTAGTACGTAGATCAAACTGTTTTCTTGTTGTTGGTCTAAATTAACAAAAATGAACAAGGATTAGATGTATACTGAAATAATACCTACCTTATTGGCATTTAAAAAAAAAACCATTAATCTTATATATGAATATGGAGAGACTAGATTTCGAAATAAACTAGTTGGTGAACTAAATATAAATGCTTAAAGTAAACTGAACTGCTTGCCTCCGAGCAGAATATACCTACTGGAACTTTTGATATCAGTTTCAAGTATCTTATTGGATTTCTCTTTATTGGAAATCAAAGCTCTGAAACTTTGGAATAGGTATTTCTATTAAAGTTGTAGTTATATGAAGTTTAGTTGTTGGAATTCCTTAAGTGGATACTGCGTCTAATATTCAATAACAATTCCTATCAATGCTTTTACCTTATACATTGTGTGATTGATTGAAACAGATTTTAAATAAGCTGCTACAAATTTGCTCCAAGATTTTTCCTATGAGTGACCTACAATATTGTTATATAACTATATTAACAACAAAAAGTATATTACAACTAAAAACGGCACACGTTATAAATATTATAAGAACTAAACATTGCGTTTTAAATAGAAATTTTTTTGGTGTGTCCTAATTTGGTTTAGTTTGTATCTATACATTAAATACGTTTAGTGCACATTTTCGGTTTCGTTAGTTTTTCATGGCTTGTGTACCAAGAGTACTCCAAAATTATTCATAGAGTACTCATCGTTCTCATTACCCATTATATTAGGTAATCGGTTTGCATTAAACAGCACATACTTGGTACAGTGTGCATAGACGATATATTGTACTCAACCGAATACACATTATTTTAATCATCTATAGACCGTAAAGAATACATTACTATGGAATAATTACTAGCTAATTACGATTACAAGCTTAATTGCAATTTTTAATTATTGACCTGATAAGAATTACAGCAAAATATTAAGGAGTTTATTATTGTGTTAATAACTTTTGTAAGACTGTCGAGGTAAAATTGAACACGAGTAACGTCATGGGAATGCGACAAGGTGTTAAAACACATTTCTTTTTTAATTATATAGTTTTTTTTAATGAAATACGTATTTAATGTTACTTTACTACATTTTCCAAATGTTTTATATAAATTATATTTTATAATGTTTATTTTCACACATTGTTACATCAAGTATACTTTATAGTTATTACCTAAATATACTCAAGAGGGAAAATGGGTTCTTTAAATAAAGTTTTCTATATTTCTCGAGTCGAAGGCACAATTATTCACCAAACTTTAGGCCTAAAACAAGGCTGTATTTACATTCTAATCCCTTAATGTATAATTTAATAATTTCAGGCACCTTCATGAAAGTAATAAAGTCAAGTTACTTTATAGCTTTAAAATTGTCTAACACCTAAAATTACTACTTGGCATGGTACATTGTAATTGTAATACTGATGTGAAAGTATTTGTATTTATATTAGGATACTGTAGGTTTCTTCAGCGTAATAAGCATATAGTTCTGTTTCTTTATATGTGGGCCTAAAATCCGTAGTTTAATATACGAGGCTTACGTTATATGAATACTATAATCATCTGTCTTGCCAATTTAAATTAGACTGGAATTTCTTGCTTGTTTATGTGTCGTTCTTAAATACATAAAGGTTTGTTAAGAAAAATTATAATATTTTAAGAAAAACCATTTAAAAGTATCTCAATGTAGGAGACTCTAGGAGCTATTGGAAAAAATTAAATATTAGTAACTGTTAAGGAAGCAATAATTTCCAATATGGTGCTTGATGATTTTTATTTTTGTAATTGCCAGATGATGATGAAATATTCTGGTTTCGAATGGTCTTGTCTAAAAAAACCCGTAATGGAAAGTATTGTTTCATTAAAAGTTAGTAATATCTTTTTAAAACAGTTAATATATGTCTCACTAACAAGAATGTAAATCACTTTATAGTACAATTAGCTAACTTTTACTGCTTTTACAGTGTTTTTTTATAACTTAATTCAGTATTTATACAAAATTAGTTTTATGTTAGTCAAATAATAATATTATTTCAGTAATTTGTAATATTTATCACTATATAAAGACGTTTATATTTGAAACATAAACGTCTGAATGCTTTAAACCAAACCAAATAGTAACAGCTCACATAATATTCAACTTAAGAACACAAAAGTGAATATTGTCACAGTGAAAGTAAACGGCGATATTACGAAAGATCTTGTTGAAGAGTGGCACTTGTTAACTGAAGAAGCTGCTTTGGAACAATTTATTTGAGAGAAAAATCTCCCAATTTCTTATTTCCAAAGAAATAGTACTCCTCAATAAAGTTTTTAGATACTTTTTAATGCATGTTACAGCAACTATAAGGTTTATACGTTGCATATTTGTAGAAGATTAATGTTTTAGAAGAAGTTTTTATACATTTTCGTTTGGCATATATAACTGTTTGTAAACCTATATAATCTATGGAGGTGTCATCTCTGACTGGTTTATACCTTCCAGATGGGTACAAAAATACCCATGGGGAACCTAAATCTGGGATTTCCAGGAGCGTCCCACAACTAACTGCAAATTTCGAGGTTCTGGGGTGCAAGAGTAGTTTGATAGGTCTAGTATACTGCGGGAGATGACTATTGGAGTTGGTGGGGTTTCCTAAAAGTCAAAGGTTATACGTAGCCTAAACATAAAGGACGTCATCCCCTGCCTGCTTTGACTGCAGAGACTGATCAGAGCAGGTTCTCTTTCTTCCGAAGAGATATGACATGGGAATAACACCCTAAATTTTCCCTCATGGCTCTTGACAGGAGACAGCGGCTGGAAACTTAACCTTCCAGAATATCCTGTTATTCCGGAAGCAGCGGAAAGGTTGTTTCAGCGCAACTAAGTGCGTTTCCTCAGCGTCTTGTCCTAAGGGACGAAAACCAACACGTCATACTTACAGATAAAGTGCTTTGCTTTTATTTTTATTTGAAAATTAACTTTTTTATATTATTGATCCGAGAAAATTTCACAACATTATATTCAACTATCACTCGAAACATTGTTAAATATCACATTTAGCACCATGTGTATAAAAATAGACCTTGAAAACTATTATTTATGGACTATACGTTTTAACGCTGGGAAAAGGCAACACAAATTGTTACCGTCGGAAGTCAAGTGCGTTTTGAGATGAAGATTTTTTATTAATACATCACTATATGTATTAATAAAAAAACATTACTGTCCTCAAAAGGTTTAACAGCGGTGATCTCGGATTACACTAGAGAGGAGGTTCGGGATGGGAGGTTGACTCAGACTTGTATTGATCACATTTACGTTAGAGATTTAATTAATTCAGATGAAATACAGGGTGGTATAATAAAAACAAAAATATCGGACCATTATCCTATAGCTGTTAGGATGGGGTATGGTTTACTTCCCACCGAATGCTCAGATCGAAATCAAATCCAAAGAGAAATAATTGACGAAAATAAACTGAAGCAAAGAATTGAAAGTTTGGATTGGGAGAAAATGCCGGTGACTAATGCCAACCTTGCTTTTAATTATTTGGTAAACCAATTTTCAACTGCAATAAATGACAGCAAAAAGACTTTCAGAATAAATAATAAACAGGTTAGAATTGAGAAAGAATGGATGACTAATAACCTAAGGGCTATTACTAAGGAGAGGGATAGGCTGTTTAGAGTGTGGAAGGCCGATCCTGGAAATATTGCACATAAGCTAAATTACACTTCATTTAGGAACAGAGTAAACAGGGATATTAAGAAAAGATAAGACGAATATTATAAGAACTATTTTAATACAGTGGCTAATAATAGTAGGAAAACTTGGAAAGGAGTTAATAAATTATTGGGCCGTGCCAAAAATAGATCTATAGATGAGCAAATAATGATGTCTATGACGGGTTCGGCAAGCCAGATCTCCAATAACTTTGCTGACCAGTTTAAATATGGGGTACTAGAACTAAAACATACTTGCAACAATAAAGATGAAATATGGTAAATGGAAATAATAATAGACATGGATTTTACATACCAAATGCGACTGAAGAGTCTATAAAGAAAATCATACACAAACTGTGACATAAACAAAGGGTGTGGAATCGACTCTGTCAGATTTAAAGACATTAAAAATGCATCAGAAAGAATGACCCCTGCATTAGTAAAAGCTATAAACTTGTCAGTTAGGACTGGGGTATTTCCCGACTGCTTAAAAACGTCTGTTGTGAGACCTATCTACAAGAAAGGTCCTAGGGGAGATTGTGAAAATTATAGACCGATCGCTTTACTCCCATGCCTGGAAAAGATTTTTGAAATTTATGTTGCTCAGTCATTGAATAAATTCTTAGTAGAGTGCTCTGTATTAAGTGATAGCCAATTTGCATTCCAAAAAGGGAAAAGTATTGAGAGCCTATTAAAGTCTGTTGGTGAATACATTAATATACAGATTGATAAAGGTTGTTACATTTTAGCCCTGTTCATTGACTTAAGTAAGGCATTCGATACTATTGACCATGGGAAAATGAGTAAGGTACTTGAAGGGGTGGGTATTACTGGACCTACACTGGCCTGGTTTAGGTCTTACCTCAGTAACAGGTCATTTAGAGTAAAAATAGAGCGAACATTTAGTGAAAGTCAATTTTACAACCTAGGTGTTCCACAGGGAAGTAATTTGGGGCCGGTACTTTTTAATCTTTATATAAATAATATATTTAGAGTTTTGAACGATGTTAAAATATGGGGATATGCGGATGATTTACTGGTTATTGCATCTCATAAAAACTTAATTACAACTCAAAACATGCTTCAGAAGGCATTTGACAAAATTAATAAATGGATGCATGATATGGAACTCATAATCAATCCAAACAAGACTGTCTTAATGAACATACATTTGAGAAATAAATGTATACAACAGGACCCAATCATAATATACCACACATGTCCATGTTTGCATAGCCATAGTAATCTCAATGCACATTGTGACTGCCCAAAAATTGAACTTGTAGAAAAATGTGTATATCTGGGAATTGTTGTAGATAATGGCCTTACATGGAAGGACCACATTGAAAAAGTTATTAGAAAAATTAATTCCTGCATTGCTGCTTTCTACAGATTAAACAATGTTATTAGTTCCCAGAATAAATTAATAATATATAAATCTCTTATTGAATCTATTATTAGATATGGTATAATAATTTATGGAACAGCTGCAGAGTGCCACTTAAATAAACTACAAAAGGTACAAAAGACAAGCCTTGAATTACTATTTGGTAAATATGCTAATAACTGGTTATATACTACAGCTAATACCCTAACACCTGACAACTATTATAAACTTAGCATATTCCTTAATTATTTTAACAATAACAAGAACAGGATTACAAATACAAAATATGCAGCTATTACATTGAGAAACACACCAAGATTCAAAGTACCCCAAATAAGAACTGTGTTTGGGGAAAGATTAGCAGATTACATTGTGCCCACATTATATAACACCCTGCCCCAGTCCTTACATAATGAGGAAAATTTTAGAAAATTTAAAATTATGGTGTACGATTGGTTACTGCAGGGCTGTGGCTCATAAGATGCAGTTTCCTTCAGCACAATACAAAATCCAAAGGATGAGATCAAATAGACCTATTATTGTTATTGTTATCATTTGAGTGCTGTTATTGTTTGTCGTTTGTAGGGATGTTTACATTTCTTAGCTGTTGGTATTTTATATAAATTTATTACATTGTTAACTATTCTGTAATTCTTTGTTCGTTGTTTAAAATTATTTGCTCTGTATGTGAATCAATTGTAAAGCCATTTAGGCCTATTATTTATTTGGGAATTGGTCTTTCAACTAAGGATTGGAAGTTGCGTAATGAGTGATTGTTTTTATATCTATTTAATGAAACAACTAGTTTATTAGGCGTATTGTAGTTGTTAGTCAGTGATTATGAGATGGGTTCTTGTTTTGTTGTTACTGAATGTAGAAGTAGATGTTATTGGAATAATTTGGTTGATGTAGTTTTTAGTTTATTTATATGTAATCTGTGGTGAGGTGGATGGCCGATACCATAATTGAGTTCGGGATATCAATTTATTGATTAGAAACTCTGTACCTGATGTGTCTAATGCTGTGATGGTGGCCGCTTATTTTACTACAAGTGTAAGCTTTATTGATATTGTTAGTTAAGAGTTCTCACTCAACCAGATAAATGGTTAGTGTACTCTGTGTGATCTCTCAAGCGGGCAGCACCACAATTAAATCTCAGGGTATCAAATTGTCAGCTAGAATTATCTAAACTATCGAATAATGTTGTGGTGATCGCTTATTTTACTGCATGCGTTGGCTGCTTTCCGATTGCTGGTTGAAGGTGTCCACCTTACCAGGTTATGATTTGGCGTAGGCAATGTTGTCTTTGTTCTATTTAGTTATCTTTAATTTATTTTGGTTTAATATTGGTTTCATATTAATTGATTGACACAGTTTTGAAATTACTTTTTTCTCTATTAGAAATATATAATATTTTTGTCAGGGCCGCTTATTATACTGTAGATGTAAGATTCATAGATGTTACTAATTTACGGTATCACTAAACCAAATTACCGGTTGGGGTACACCATGTGAAGTTTCAAGTAGCCAACACCACAATTGAATCTAAGGGGATCAAATTATGGGTTATAAATAACTAAAGTACTGAATATTGTGGTGATGACCGTTTATTGTACTGCAGGTGTTGGCTGCATTGCTGTTTCAAGATACCTATTCATTCTACCTAATGGTGATTTGGTGTAAGCAGTGTGGCCTTTGTTTCTGTTAAATTCTCCTTAATGTACTTTAATGTAATATTTTGTATTTCAGCTGTTGAATTGTTTGACATTGCCAATTGAATGACAAGCCATTGCTGTATTATGATTATCAGTAATAATGCTAGCTAGGCCTACATAAAAGAGCTATTTATCTGTAGTTACTTATTTTTAAGGTTCTTAAGTTGTTAACTGATCCTGTTAAACAGATAATAGGAATACTCCTGGAATTATGTCTATTGAAATTGGTGGTAGTTCATTGTGTGGCAATCAGGTTTGTGATATAGGCTAGTAGGTAAAGGCTTTCTCAATGTGTGTTAAATCAGATTAATTATAATTTAGTTAACTATAAGTAGTTTATATGTTAGTTAATGTGGGCATCACACAATATTGTATTTAATTAGATAGGCCTAGTTTTAGTTTAAGGTATGAATAGGATGTTATAGGGATGAACATTGTATTGCATTAAATTGGTATCTGGGTGTACGGGTGTGCATTTATATGACGGCTGCTCAATAAGGCACCACATAACTGTGACATTGTTGATTTTTAGTGATCTGTTTGCCATTTCTTACTTGATTATGTGAAAAACTTTTTAATATCCCCAGTGGACTATTACGAAACTTTCACACACAGCTTGGCAGAAGTTAGTAGGCTATACTTACGTCTTCAATAATAATAATAATAATAATAATACATCAAATGATATGATAAGCATATCATGAGTCAATGTGCCATCGACATTTTGAAGCTGCTACGATAAATAAACCTTGATGGATGCTCGGACTTAAAAATGGTAGGTAGCCCATGTACTTAAATATTGTCTCTGGATTGTGGACTGGCCGGATATAAAATCACCTGCAGTATTACTGCTGGGCTTGACCCTCAGGATAGAGAATGGTACGGGTTCATAGTTGCAATGATTAATTATTGAGATGTGTTAGGAATATATAACAGTTAATAATTTACATTAACTTCAAAGGTTTTTCAAACATTGAGGTAAAATCAATGTGTTCAAAATTTACAATTTTGGAGCAATTCTACTATAAATCTGAGAGGATGAGATTAGAAACGGATCACGTTGTTTGCACTAATTATATTAATTGTTTTAAATAGTCTTTAAAGAGTGGTTAGTGGTTAAAAATATATGAACACCAACACAAGGAGACACAAACACTAGGAGACACAAACACACCGTAACACAAACACTTAAAGAAAGTAAAATCAGGTTTCAGGGCAGGATTAAATAAATGCATCACTAGCTGCTTTATTTACGATTGAAAGCAATCACTTTTTTATTTTGAATTGTTTAAATTACACGTGCTAATGCAATGCAAGTTTAACTTTTAGGTTATATTCATATTCCCATAACCTTCGCGAACCAGGGATGGGTCGGAATGGAACAGTTTGTAGATGTAACTATAGTAAGCTGTAGTTTTGTGATTAACAGCTGGTGCAATATAGTTTTTATTCGTTACCGGAGAGACCGGTGGGGGGAGTAAGTTAGGAAATTCATCCCCTTCAATGAATGCTGCATACGGTATACCCTCACGTGATTCTAAAATCAAATGACTTTAAGATAATAAAATGTATGCTATATTAATTAATCTAGAACTGTAATATAACATTGCTATGATTATCAATGATGTGTTGCTGTTCTTTGGATTGATTTGATTAAAGGCAGCGGTATATATGTATTAATAAGTAGCCACTTTTTGATCGCTGTCATGGATTTGCCCACTTGTGCCACTAGTAGACTCAATAGATTGTACTTTTCTAGCACGTATGTTATATTATAATTTTATTTGTTTTCCACCAGTACATCACAAAACTGTTATTACTGGACCCCGCTGACAAGTTCTAACTTAGCGGGGCCAAATACATGTATGATTGGTGAATAAATAAATTCAATTCTATTCTATTCTATTCTATTCTGTTCTATGGCTTTTTTGTATTCCAGCTATCAGAATTGGTAATGAATACTTCATAATCAAGTAAATAGATACGGGTGGTCCAGTCTGCTTCAAGTAAGTACAATTTTACTATATGCGCCATATGTATCATTTTAGGATTGAACCTTTATTATGTATCATTAGTGCATTGCACTCTGTAGGGTTTTAGAGTTTTTTTCAGTATATATTTCAAACATTTGGAAATATTAATGAAATGAAATGAAATACAAATAATGAACTATATAATTCAAATACTAATACATCTTTTCTGCTAGTCACATTGTCATGAAGTTACTCATATACAAACTTACCGAAACATTAAAAAAAAACTATAAACACAACAATAAACTACCCCATATTTTACTTACAATTATTATTCATTTCTATCAGGTTAATAATTGAAACGTTGAACTGTTTTAAGTAGTAAACAACATTCTTGGTAAATATAATAACTGCAATAGTTTTCAATAGATTTATACCGTACAGAGACTACACTTTGGCTAACCTTCGCTTATATGCAGTAGTTAAGTATTTGTATATTATAAAAACGAATAAAATTTCTCTATGACTGAGCTATGCTAAAACTTTTAACTACTGTGATCATTAAAAGTTATATTGCACACAGTTTGGTATTATCCAGCCACGACTCTGATATCGATATAGAACCTGTCGAGTGGACAGTATATTATAATACCACATCGTCCTTTTCCTGTACTATTTGCCTCAATAAATACACAGTAATATATTGTATACTTTGTACTTTATATGGTTTGTTTTAAATTTATTTTTGACGATGGAACGATTTTGAAGGAAACAGGATTTTTCCTGACATTTGCCATCGTTCAGTGAAAAAAATCACTGATCGCTGATTGTTTCTTGTTGTTTCACTGATCGATGGCAAATGTCCATAAAAATCCTATTCTCTTCACTTTATATTGCTTATTATTATGAATTAATAAAAATAATCATTAACATATTTGATAAAATAAGTATTTGACCGGTCACTGATGTACACCACTAATGTTCACAATATACTTCGTTATATACTTTATAGGTATAGCTATGATGCCGTATAAACCAAATATTTGAATACTCCAAGTACAGTTCCAATTTCTTTGTTTGAAGGTTATTTTTTATGCTTTTATAGAGTTAGTGAAGTTGACAAACAACATGGTGGTTGTGATTCCTGACCTAGGCGTGCCACAGCGCTTTGGTAAGATTTGTTTATTTTAACCTGGTTTGTAATTATGTATTAGTTTAATTCTTTACCTGAAGAAGAGATCAGATTGCAGATCTCTAAACTTAGTGTTACTGATTTCTTGTTTCACTGAACAATGGCAAATGTCCGGAAAAATCCTGTTTCCTTCCAACTTAAAACACATGTATTATTGGACTAAAACATCAAAAGTTATTTGCAGGTACCGCCTTACAAAAATGCTCCTCTTAAGTTTTACTATGACGTATAGACTGACTGATACACAGTTCTGACCTTTTGAGCCAAATATTACAAAGTTCTTCCTTTGACTAATATAAACTAATGCAGCAATTTTCAAATCGCTAGTTTCTAGTTAACAATACTATTGAACAGATGCATAGAAAAAAAAGGTCAGTTAACCAATTTTAAAAAGGTACAGTGTATTTTGAACAAATCATTACCATTTACGTAAACCACTAAGGTTGTTATTACTCCAGAAATAAGAATTGTTAAAAATCCTCTATATTTCGTAAAAATATATGTAGGTTTCAATCTAAATCAGGTAAAATTTTCTTTGTGAGGATTGAGGGAAATCAGAGTCCATGTGTTTATATATAAAAAATAAAATTTAACCCACATATTGTACTAACATATATTTAAATAAAAGATACTCTAGAAGTGTAAACGTATTTTTTTTTGAAAGAAGATTGTATTTCCATGAATAAATACTACTGTAAACATAATTGTAGTTTTGCACCTACCTTGTGTAAAAACTGTTGCAGGGAAATTACAGTTACTGGTGATTAGTAAAACGAATTCCTTTATTGAATTTGTGACCCGAAAATACTGTATGCTCATTAAACATTAATTACAAATTCTGAAGACATGTTTTATGTCCAAAACCAAAACCATATTTAGAGTTAGGAAATTGAAAAATCTTAATCATTATAGTTATAATATGTTAAATATAAACAAGGAGAACTTAAAAAATTAAAGCTGTTTGCGAATGTTTCTAAACAACCAATATGCATTTTGCCTCTTCTTTGATTTTCATAAAACACGTTTGTTAGAGGGAGACACATGTTACTCTTTCCTATTTTATATCTCACAATAACGAGACCTGACATGTTAGTTGGGGAAATTATGTTATATCACGTTATTGTATTTTATTTCAAATTTATTTATGCTTATGCTTTAAATATTATGAAACCAATCAAATTTTCTGTCTGTAATTTTTTTATATTTTTAGTGAATTATTCGTGACAAATATAAATTAAAAGTGTTACTATTATTATAAGCCAATGGGGTCTCTAAATACTAGGTCTCTGAATCGCTCACAAAATACAGTAGCCCTATACTAAAAAAATTATACCAGCTGTACATGCTTGGTTAGAGGTAGCCATATTACCTTAAAACGTAATCACATAATACACATTGGTTTGTGCTGATATGTATTATTTTATAGTAGAGCTAAATTAATATTCATGTATTTGTAATCCATAGATAGAGTATTTTTGGTGTCTAACATACAAGAATCATATGAATAGCCTTAGCCCTGTTATTAGTAGTATCTCAAAAACAACTGTATTTAAAGGAGAATTTTAATTTTTTTTTAATAATAAGATTTTAATTAGGTAATTAAAGTTGTTCCGAAGGATTTCAACGAGATGGGAAACGTTAAAATGTCTTACGGAACAATATGTATTTTTTGTTACGTTGGAATAATTCTTAATAGAACAAGACTGTCTACTAAATAAATTTGTAATCAACATGCAATATTTTAAAGTTGCAAATACACAAAGTAACAAACATCATGTCTAGTAAACCCCTAGAAAGTTTTTTATAAAAAGTAATACATCTCAGCAACTGTGATTTATAATTCGGTTCTTCTGTATCCTACATGCCTTTGTTTCTACTTTTTCATCGAGACGGTAACTTTAAAATGCCTTATGGAACACTCTGTATGTTCTTGTAAAGTTGGGATAATTCATCATAGAACAACATCGTCTACTAAATACAAGATAAATTTGTATTCCACATTCACTATTGTGATGTTGCCAATACTCAAATTAACAAACGAAAAGTCTAGTAAACTCCAATAAAATGTCATAACAATTAAGAAATATATATATATTCTATATTTCCGTGTCTCATTTTTAGCAATTATTTATATAAATGTATAAATAAAACTATTTGGATGCTTTTTTACTCTCAGTCTATTATTCAAAGACATATAAATACTATAAAGGTAAATAATAACCATATAATAAAAAATAAACTAAATAAACAAAGCAGCAGTATCCTGAATTGTTAGATAAAACATTATAATCTTTCAAATAAAATCTATCATTATTTACAACAAAGTCTCTGTATTGCTTATTAGTTAAAGTATTAATGCAGTAAAAACATTTAATGATAAGGAATAATATGTTTTTAAACTTTACTTATCGTAATACTCCACTGTGAAATTTTTCTCGATATTAATATTTTAAGTATATTTTATACAATAGTTAAAAATATTTGGAGTGTGTGTGTTGCATTTTATAGTCAGAGTGAGAAGCTAAGGAAACTTCTGTAAAAGGATGTTTGAATAGCTTCCGAAATGGCCGGATATTGGGGAGAAGTAACGTTCGTAAATGAATAAATGAATAAATGATTTATTTCCAGTTTTTTATATAATAATACAATACTTGTAAATCGTTTGGAAATATTACTGGTCACTTGTACAAGTAATGTGACCAGCTAAAATAAAAATAAAGTACCACTGAATAACAAAACTAAAACGTTGAGTCTAGCGTCTCAAGAAAAAATACATGTCGCTTACAACTGCAGTATCTGTATAAACTTACATCTATGGTTATTTATATAAAGTAAGAAGCGAAAACTGATTATTTTTTATTCTATGTAGGCTTCTATATAAGGACAAATCATGGACAGTAAAAGACAATAAAGACAACTAAGGACAAGTACATAACATAAGCAAAAAAGAAGAACAAAAGATGGCCATGAAGAATAAACAATATAATAATATAATATATAATAATATAATAATAAAATACTTAAATTATTCCCAGAAGTTACAGAAAGGATACATTTATGCAATAACGTTAAATAGGAAGTTAACATCATGAATAGAAGAAAGCCAGGTAATTGTATCTTTGCAGAATGCCCTTAAGGAACAGCTATTTTTTACACTGGATGGAAGTTGATTGTATAATTTAGGGCCTAAATAAAGAAAACAGTGACGAAAAATTGACTTATTTACCTTAGGAAGCCGAAAATTCTTATTTAAAACATATCGGGTGTTATAATACAAGTTGTCAGTTCCCATATTTCCACTTCTGATAAAAAAAAATCCTAAGAACTTTAAAAATGAAAAGATGTTGAATTGGTAAAATGTGCAGTTGTTGAAAAAGGGGAATGGAACTTTCTATTTTACGTTTGTTTAAAATTATTCTTAAGTAGTAGTTTTGAGTTGTTCGTAATTTTTCTATTAAGTATTTATAAGTACCTCCCCAACATACCAGCCCATACTGCAGTCTTGAGTTTACCAGTGCAAAGTAAAGTGTTCTCAGAAGACTAATGCTACAAAAATTTCTTAAAAAATAAAACTTTCTAATTGATAATCTTATTTTACTATGCAGATTCGTAATATGAGATTCAAATGTAAATTTTTCATCAAATATAATTCCTAAGTATTTAATATTGCTTACTTTTTCTAAAGCTTTACAGTTACAATTTAATAAATTACAAAATCTTGAATGAAATTTTAAAGGAACAGGTATGTTAAAACCATAAAAATCAAAAAATATGTATTTGGTCTTGTCTACATTGACCTGCATTCGGTTTGCTAAACACCACCCTCTTAACAGCAACAGATCATTATTTATTAGTTCACCAATTCCAAGAGAATCGCTGTGGGAATAAAAAAGAGCAATATCATCGGCAAAAGCACTGATTTTACCTTGAAAATTGAGATTAAGCAAATCATTAATGAAAATTAGAAATAAAACTGCAGAGGTAACTGAGCCTTGTGGCACACCAGATTCTACTAATTTTGGAGCACTATAAACATTTGCTATTTTTACCCGCTGTTCTCTACACACAAGGAAACTCCTAAACCAATTTAATGCAATTCCTCTTATTCCAATAGTTTCTAGTTTATTTAATAGAATGTCATGATCCACTAGATCGAAGGCCTTTTTAAAGTCAACAAAGAGTCCAGCGGTTTTTAATTTGCAATTAAGGCTATTATATATTTTTTCCGTTACTGCTGTTAAAGCGTCCTCAGTGGATTTACCTTTTATAAAGCCAAATTGGTAAGCACTATAGAAATTTCACCTATCAAGATATTTTTGTAATCTAACCAACATAATAGTTTCAATTAACTTAGAAAAAACTGACAATAGGCTTATTGGTCTAAGTGAATCTATTTTTATAGAATTACTGCTTTTTAAGATTGGCACTACGGAGCTTAGTTTTAGACTTTCAGGGAAAATTCCCTTACTAAAACTATTATTAACAATGTATACTAATGCAGGTGCAATTTCGTTGACAATAAATTTTAACAGTTGCACGCTTATGTTGTCAAAGCCAGTAGATTTTTTATTTTTGAGGCCTTTTACAATGTTTTTTACTTCATTTTCAGTTGTAGGTGTTATAAAGAAAGAATGTGGGTAAGCAGGTAACGGTGGCAAGTTCACAGACGGCACCGCTCTGGGCCGGTCAGCCTGTACAGAGATAAGATAGTCATTGATCTTATCAGCTACTTCACTCGGCTCACCGATAACTGTTCCGTCTATCAACTCAATATTCTCCACGTGTTTATTGGAATTCCCACCAGTCAAGTTATGTATTATTTTCCATTGTTTGGATGAATCTCCGTTACAGCTAATCAGTTTATTCGAGTAAAAGGTGTTCTTAGTAATAACAATTTGTGTTTTTAAATCTGAACAGAACCTCTTAAAGTAATTGGAAAACGTCAAGTCGTAAGGTCTTCTTTTGTAAATTTTGTACAATTTTTTCCGTCTATCTAATTTGTTTAAAATGTTTGTTGTAATCCATGGACTTAGTGACTTAGCTTTTAAGAACTTATAATTACTCGTAACAGTTTTACTACTTTTATCTATACATCTACATAAAATGTTACAAAACTTATCATAAGACGTGTTTACATTGTGTTCTAAGTATACTTCATCCCAATTAACCAGCGACAAATTTGCTTTAACCAAATTGAAATCAATAAAGTTTTTTTCTATTAAGGTGTTTTTACGTGAGTTTAACACCTCAAAATTATGAAAATTTTGGCTATTACTTTTATAAGAGAGGCCCAAAATACAATGGTCAGTTACACCCTTGTCAAAAACAGAACCATCAAAACCATTTATATTTCTACTTCTTACAAAAATATGATCTATACATGTTTGAGATAAATTTTGTATTCTAGTGTGAGAGTTTATTAATGATATAAAACCGTTATTATTTAGTAAGCTATGATAACTATTTGATATACTATTTTTACCTAATAAATCAATGTTAATGTCACCTATATACAATAAATTGTTTTTTTGAAGATCAAGCTCGTTGGATAATTCTTGTAAAAATATTGTTTCACTAAAACTTTGAATTCTATATAAACAAAAGAGTTGGAAAAAATATTGGTTGAATTTGATATTTAAAAGTAGGGCATCTGCTGATGTCATATTTACTTGTAACCTGTTACAAACTATATTATTGTCAACATAGCATATGACACCACCTGCCCTGTAATTATTGTTGCACTGTGCAAAAAGGTTGTAACCAGGAATATTATACATACACAATTCCTCAGTAGTAATCCAAATTTCACTTAATATTATAAAATCAATTTTTCGTTTAACATGGTGCAATTCTACTAGGAAACTGTCAAAATTTGCTCTCATACTCCTTATGTTTGTGTATATAATAGTAAAATCATTTTCCTGGTTAATAAATTCTGTGAAATTTAATTTAGATGAAGGAGGCAAATTATTATTTGAGTTCATAAAAGTATAAAAAAGAAACAGATAATGTGTATATATGTACATATATCAAGTTAAAGTAAAGAAAACCAAAACACAAATAATTAAAAAGCAATTCTCGTACGATAGAGGAGATAAGGTTTAGTTTACTTAAGCTTATCAAGTTCCTCATAGGTGTCAACTCTTTTGTATTTGTCACCCTGAGTTTTCCTCACGAAAAACCTCCCGTCCCTGCACCAAGCATAGGCGTAGCCTATATCCTTACATTTTGATTTGAGTTTGGATAAAAATACCTTGTTATCAGGGGACAAGTGTTCGTTGATATACAACCTTTGTTGGGGGAAAGTAGGGTTGACATCACGTGCAGTCATTCCTCCTCTCTTCTCTCTGTAATTGGCGAGGATGCTGTCTCGTGTCGATCTTCGGGCGAATCTTACGATGAGCGATGGCGTACGTTCTTTCTTGAACGACGGGACCCGATGTGCTGTCGAGATGTCATCCTCCCGAATCATTACGCCGACGGCTGCTGCGACGTCTTTCACGAGGCTGACAACATCTTCGTTCTTCGTCACAGGCAGACCACTGACTTCTATGTTGTCCCTTCTTGAGTATTGTTCAATAGATCTCACTCTGTCTCTCAAATCCACCACTTCCTTTGTCAGATCAGTATTAATTGCTCTAAGTTCTTCGTTATTTTTCCTTATAACCGCGAACTGGGCTGACATATCCTTCATACAATTATTTGCTTCATCGAGTTTGTCGGAGATGAATCTAACTGAATTAGAGAGCTCCTCCATTTCATTCTTATAGGATTTTAGCTCAAGAAAAAAATCCGCTTTAAACTCCTCTAGAACTCTAATCAAAAAGTCCTTGGTTAACGCAGTAGAAACTGAGCCAACACTGCTGTGGGTTGATGAGGTGCTACGACATTCTTTACACTTCCATTCACGACCAGAGCGGGGTTTCTTCCCTTCTAAATCGTCCTTTATACAATTAGTATGAAAGAATTTTTCACACCTGCCGGCACATTTCACGCTGGAATTGATATCATCAACTTGACAAGGATTACCACAGACACCGCAGTTGGACGACACTATCAATAAAGTTCACAGAACGACATAAAAATACGAAAAACACTAGTAAGCACTGGTTTTCGGCACAACACGTTGCGGCGTGCTCGAGCGGGTTTATCGCGTGGCAGCGTAGCGGAGCGACGTTATCAGCTCGGCGGAAATGTAAGAACCATCTCCTTTCGAGATCTTATATCATTCATACATCTAAGATAATAAAGTTTGCGGACACATTAGCTCTGACGTGCCACCTTGAAAGAAGAAGGGTTTACCTTTGTACCAGCCACTTCAAGTAAAATCTTTTCATTCCAAAAATAACTCTCCACATTAAATTATCCTATAAAACAACACAACATCGTAAAGTTTTAGCAGTTTTCTACAAGTAACACAGCTATTATAAAAAGGATTGATTCAATGTGAATGTTGAGTTTAGCCCATTTCATCTTGCGCTTACTCCAGAGTCTGAAATCTACCATTTGGAATCTGAAGTTCATTCAAATCTGAAGAGATCCATCAAGATAGGCTAGAGGTAAATGGGTATAGATAGAGAAAACTAAACAGATCTCTTTGGTATTCAGTTGTCAATAATGTCAAAACGATGCAACACGAAATCAACTATGAATTTATCGTGTTACCAAGAGAATGTTTTGACATATCCGTACGGTGGTGAGACTGAAGCGTTCAGGAATACCGAACTAACGGCCAGCACTAGCTACTATTGCCAAGGTACTCTGTGGTTTAGGTCTTGCTCTTCAGACGAACTTGGTTTCCATATTCCAGAAGTCTAGTAATTTTAGTGTTAGATTTCAGGTCCTGCACTAAGTAGAAGACGAAATGGAGCTAAACTCTATATTCAAATTTGCAGTTCTTGCTGAACAACAATTATTTGACAACTTTATTGTTTTTCTACTTATTGTGCTCTACTTCCCTGGTTATGGGTGGATGTTACTCTACTTATTGATATAGCAGTAAACTCAGTAAGTTCCTTTTCATGTATTAGAAAATGTATGAGTTAATCACAGTAGGATTTATACCATTTACCACATATTATAAACATTTGAAACTATAAAAAAAACAATCTAAGTAATAGTTAGTTATAAGCTTTGTTACGTGTATCCACAACAATGATGACCAAGTAAAATCAATTAATTATAAATTATCAGTAGTTTATTGCATTCTTACTTTTATTTGTTTCGTTTTAATACGTCTACTCCTTATATTTTCAATATTTATACAGATAAGTTAATACATATGCATTAATATATGTGATAATTATTTTTTTTAATTTTTATATTTATTTTTTATTTGCTCGTACCATATGTTGAAATTAAAAATTTGTATGTTTATATATTATTATATATTTTGTTGTTGATATATATATATATATATATAGTACTTTTAAATTTGAATATATGATGCTAGCGAATTGAAAATACTGAAGCGTGATAAAATTTTTCGAGGTGGAAGAAGGAACTTGTGCAGTGAAACCAATATCTAAGATCATGTTTGGATGTGGAATAAAGGCACTTTCTTTAGGCTTATCCTTTGTCGTGCAAGTTTAATTTTCAAACATAAATATTACAACCAAGCTGATATCCATAGAAGCGATTCTTTTAATCCTTTATGCATATTGAAACTAACGTTGTACGTTACGAACGGCGAAAATAACATTTGTAAGTAACTGATCCAGTTCAACAATTAATGATATTATTTGTAGAATAAACCGTTTTATAGTGAATAAAAATTAAACATGATTTCTTACGTAATTCAAAGAAGTATAGAATGGACGTCTTTTGATCTCAAATATTGTTCCAATACCCTTTATATAAGTGAGGATTATATTTCTATCTAGGGCTAAGGTTTCTGTTTGAACTCTTAGAGATTTAAGCATTAAGAGTAAACTGGCAGAGTTCGGAAATTGCAGAGTGAAATTGATTTTATAGGCTCAAATGGATTAAAATGTATTGTTTGGATTAGGATTAAATTTGGGATTTTCCTAATAAATTATTTCATACTAATTGATAAAAACTGTAGTATTTTCTAAGGGTCCATACGTAATTAATACCTGGAATACTATAAAAAATAAACTATAGAACATACTTTATTATTTTTCAATCTCATTTAAGCAGCTGGAAGTTTACAAATTTTAAAGTTTAACGTTGAAAATAAATGTTTTTGACTTAAGTACGTTCCATAAAGTATAAAATTGCGTATAGAATATATGTGTTATCTAGTATCATAATGTCTTTCCACGTCTACTGAAACGGATATTTACCTGCATCATGTTTTGTTTTGTTACTATAAGAACAGTGCTTACACTGAAATAGCAACAGATCCTTATACATGTAGCTTAAGGCCATATTGGAATAACGTTTAGAATATACATTGAGTTCCAGACCATACCGTAACAGGATTTAAAAATCAATTGATCCATCAAAAAAAAAACATAACAACTAAATATATAATAAAAAATGAAATATCTGTGAAGAAGAAACAAATTCATGTTTAGCATTAGTGATAGTCAAAGTTAATAGTAATGAAATTTTTCTAGTTCCGACAGAAATAATAAAAAATAATTCTAAATAACTAAAAGTGTATTATGAAACCTGGTGTGCATTTCTACATTTTAATATGTATGATATTTTCTTTATAATAAATCGTTTCATTTATAGTTATAAAAAGTGTTTACAAGACTAAACAAATTATATCATTTAATGATATTAGTGTAAGAGAGAAGCAATACTTTTTGTACCTCAACTCAGTTTTAACAGGAAATTAAAGTAAATACCGGTTAATCCCTACGGTTGGTTCCCCTCCCGAGTGGAGTACAGTCATTATATAAAACACACATAAAGGATATGTATATATACCACTATATCACGACCCATACAACGATGTTATTACTAATTATATGCTACTATAAAATAATTACATTTCTGTATGGAACTGTTTAATATATTAAAACACATTATAATAGCGTATTGGGTTATTTTTTTATTAGTATGTATTAAGCACTAAGGTGTATTGTAACCTATATTATAAACTATAAAATATTTGTATTTATACTTATACTAAAATTGATAAATATTGTTCCTTAGTGATAAGGTGCCCTGCAATTATTAACATCCAACGATAAGTATTATTTAAAATAGCTGCACCTTTAAAATCATGATTAATAATACACAGTATCACTTCTCTGACCTATAATTATAAAATATTTTTAAAACTTTTAAACTACTATTTTAATAGTTTTAAACACAAATTATACGTTTTCGGCCATTTTGTAAGTATTCAGGGTTAGCTAAAAGTGTATACAAGTTAAAATGTTTGATTGTAACCCAAGGTTTTCATTCAAGTGACCCTCGTCACAAAGTTTGGATTTAATGTTTCCATGTTGAACACAATAAAGATGAATAGGTACTACTTTGTGAATAGATCTCATTCAATAAATTTTAAGTTAGGGTCAGATGTTTTTAGGTTGTAGTAAAATAAGTTAATATTTGTCGTATTACAGCTTTAAATTTTTATATTAGACTAGCAGTTACCCGCGGTGTCGCACAATAGTTCCTAAGTTTCGCATCTGTATGTCCATTTCTGGTTCGAGTGATCTATATTTTTAACGCCAATGTCGAGTTAGTTTTTTTTGCCACGATCATTACAATATGTTAAAAAGTATATATTTATGGCCAATTAAATTTGCTCCGGTATTAGCATTTTTTCCATACTTCATTTTGCCTTTTTCCGATCAAGAAAACGTATACAAATTTTCAGCTATGAGAAGCCTACAGGTCTATCAAAAGACAATTAAGATAGGTTTAAAAACAGTCTATCAAGTTTATAGTAAAAGTAAGTCTATTTTGCCTTTTATATATGCAGTGCTAGCAGTTACTCGCTGCTCTGCACGCAATTTAGTAGGTTTTGCACCTGTATGAGCGTAATTCCTGTTCAAGTGATTTTTTTTCCAACGAAAATGTTGGGTTTTCTTTGTTGCCACGATAGAGAAAATTTGCCGAAAAATTTTTATTTATGGCCATTGCAATTTTTTTGGTTTTTTTCAATAACTTAACTTTTTTCCCGATTATGAAAATATATGCCACAGATAAAAAAAGGTAACTGTAAAAAGTCAACTAAGATGGGTTTTATATTCATCCTTAAATTTATAGTAAAACTTAGATATTAAAATTGTCTTTTAAGATGTAATACTTAATATTTTTTTATATTTCAGTTTAAAGGACATGAAAAATTTCTCTACACATTTGTTTTGTTATAAATAGAAAAATACTAATAATAATTTAACAGATTTTTAATTGGAAATGGTTTATTAGTTCAAAATCATTGTTCAGCGAACATTCATCTAGCATAATACATAATTCTTATGGACTACTTCATATGGAGTCAAAGTTCGGACCATCGGACATTTCATAAGATCTATGAGTACTTACCTAATTGCTGAAATCTAAAGCAGTATAGAAATAATAATTTGCTTTTGACAATTTACTCACTATAAATGTAAACAGATTTAAATAAAAAAGAACTGTTTTACAGATAACAGTGGTTTAGACCGACTCTTTTAACAAATGTTTCACAAATTTAAAGACCGAGGTAGAATTTTTCGCTACTGTAAAGACCAGTAAGGCCTAGCATGGATGAAGTTTGGAAATATGAATAGAGCTATTCATCCCGTGAACCATTAGAATTTCCATGTAAAATTTCAGTACAATCGGTTGAATAGTTGTGAATTGATTTAAAACAAACAACAAAGGAAATTTCATGTTTATAGTATTACTAGGCTGTTACGAAATATAATTTGAGTCTATTCTTATTTTACTTAATTTTAAGTAATAAGAACAATTTTATTATAATTCTAATATTATTAGATGTTTGAAAGAAACGTTTATCCAATTCCCTAAGGTGCAAATCTCCAAGGGCTTAATAAATTAGTAATGGATAATTACAAACAAAAAAAGATGAATATTTAATTTAATTACCAAGGAATGTCTTGTTAGTAAATCCTTTAGAAATCTGATAGTAAATCTCTATTGCTTTTACTAAAAGAATTGGACATTCATTTTCTACAAAACGTTACCGAGTTCAAAATAGCTTAATTCCCTTACATTAAATATTAGTAAAACTAAAAAAAACAATTAACTAATAGAGCTATCATATCTCCTTTGCCTTAATATCACCAGGGAATTTTAAATCATACATCATTTCTAAAACGTTTTCCCAGACAAATAATGAGACAACTCGTTAGTATAGAGTCACCAGGGAAGCCACCATATCTCATTCGTCTTAATATCACCAGCGAATGTTACATCATACATCATTTCTACAACGTTTTTCCAGACAAATTATGAGACAACTCGGTAGTATAGAGTCACCAGGGAAGCCAACATACCACAATCGTCTTACTATCACCAGGGAACTTTAAATCGTATATCATTATCTGCAATGGGTTTCCCCAAACAAATAACGAGACAACTAGTTAATATAGTAACGAAGGGAGCAAAAATATCTCATTCCGCTCAGTATCACCAGCGATTGTTAAATCATATATGATTTTCTGCAATGTGTATCACAAGCCAAATAACTAGACAACTAGTTAGTATAATCACCAGAGGATTCACCATATCACATTCGGCTTAATACCACCAGGGAATGTTACATCTTATATCATTATCTTCAATGTGTTTCTCCAGTCAAATAGCGAGACAACTATTTTGTATAGAGTCTCTAGTGGGGCCACTATATTTCATTCGGCTCAATGTCACCTGGGAATGTTACATCATATATAATTTGTTGATCTCTTCATTAAATCGTCGAGGTACCACATTCTCAGCAATCTTTGATTTAAGTAAAATGTTATCATTTATTTTATTTCACTTAAATAGGTTGCAAAATCTATAAATCAATTAACTTTTCGCGATAGAAATAAACCTTGTATAACTGGTCAATAATATTATTTTATTAATTTCTATGGTATACCTAAGTCGTAACTAAGGTTAGGGCTCGTTTTATTTACGTATAAATTAACAAAATCTAATAGTGTATATCTTATACGTTACAATATTTTACACTCTTTTTATTAAAACTATGATGATAAGCTAATGTTTATTTTATAATTTAAACTGATATTATGGTTGCAATTAGAAATATAACATTGTTGGTATAAAATGGTTTATTTCAGATAAGACTTTATTAGATCAAAGTAAATAGTTATGGTAGCTTTATTCTAACATATATAACTGCTAAAACTTCCTTTCTCATAAAAAATTTAGTACTAAAAACAAAAATGTATAGGACAACATTCGCCCAACTTTGTAAGTGGGAAACGTTGTTTAATGAGTCTCTCGAATCCACCAGTAATACAGTAACAGTTTGTCTACTACACATTATTGCTACCAATACTTTTCTTTTAACATTCTGTTTGATTCCTAAATCAGTGCAATCTTTAGGCTATTTTTACGTGTCTATGTTTGTTTATACAGCAACTTACTTTAATTATTTTAAATGTGTAAGAAAGTTCAAGGATAATAATTGCAACTCTATTTGTGTTTATTTGAACATTGGGCCTTGTAAAACTAGTGACACGTAATCCATGTGTAATTCTACATAAAATTAAACTAATTATCAAAACTCAAGGTAATTTTCTTTAATTGTATACAAATTAAAAAAATATAAACACATTCTCAGTATCCATTTACTTAATAGTAAATCTCACATTCATAGTGGAATTTATCTAAGAGAAAGAACTGATTTGGCTCTCTTACCTTTTTTATGCATGAAAAAACCTATTGATTTGTTCTTTATATTTCAAAGATCTCCTTTATTTTACAAGGGGTTGAAATATACAGTTCTGCAGCCATCAAGGTTTTTGAAACTAAAGACACAGCAGTGATTGTAATACTATATCATTAATACGTAATTACTATCTACTTGGGTTTTATAATCATCAATAAAACAAAGTTCCTTTATTATTATGTGTCTGAATGTTTCCAGTGCCAATGAACAAAGGTGCTGTATAATTTAAATTGAAATAAATACAAGTCAAAATAACATTTTTAAAACCCATGATGTTTATAATCTAGTACCGTCATATTGCTCACTTCCAGATCATATTATAAAATAGGCCTAATAATATATGAAATGGATAATTATTACAATTTGTGTCACTGTATTTTATGTAGAAAGGAACACTTTGCAATGAACAGGAAGAGGTGACAGAAAGCTGAGTAGCAGGAAATGGCACCTGTCAGTTGATATAAACGGTTTAACTTGCTACATAATCGTCACCAGTAACTAGTGCAAGGTACAATGCATGAGTTGTAAGCGGCTGCGCTGGTGACGTCACAACCAATGATTCTTCATTCAGTGGAGTAAATTTAACCTTACTCTTGTCTGGCCTTATGGATGAAGACATTCAATATTAAATCCAAAGACAAATAATTCTTTAAAATTTGAAAAATCAAATTGGTAGGTTATTCCATCACCTAAGAAACGAACTTTTACAAAATGAAATCTCAATATATCCTGGTAATCACAATGTATGCCACACGATATGCTATATAAAAATTATAGCTAAAATGATACTACTAAAAGTAACTTTGGTATAATATGCGAAAAAATTAGAACTGGTGCAGATGATCGAGCATACAGGTACAAAGAATTGTATACCTGTATCAATACATTCGTTCTTGGTAAACTTTAATGGTGTACAATTCATGAGTAATTTTTTGTTGCTCCACACCAAATGCTCTCAATTTAGCATTTCAAAGGATATTTCTTTAAAAATATATATTTAAATGCTTTTCAAGTTGTAACGAACCATAATATTTTTCAAGTGTACACGCTATTGGACGCTAATTTCCTTTTATAAACTGGAGTATCTAAACAAACTAGTTAAATTAATTCAATATACGCGTAGTTAAATTAGTTTATAGCATCTTTTCCCGGATCACGTTATGATGAAATAAACGTGTCATGTTCAGCTTATATAGTTTTTCTTCCAACACGGCCTATATACCAGTCGTAATAATTTTATATTTTTTATAACCATGTTTCAGCTTGATATAAATAAAAATGTTAGATCTTGTTTATGAAACCACTGTTGTGAGGAATTTTAGGAAATTTCAATATAATTTAACTGTTGAGACATTGAAATTGTGTTAAATTACAGTTTAATATTCAAATCATAAAGGATACTAGTGAAGTGAGCAAATTGTACCTGTAAAAAATAATAAACTTTTTTAAATTAAGTCCTAGTGTAAACTCGTCATTCTAATCAATAAAGGCAGATCAGTAAGTAGAATAATACATGGATAGGTTAACAAATCTTTACAGCAGGATGGTAATTATTATGATATATCTCAAAATATTATGGTGCAAAAGAATAAATATATAATTGCTAAATATTAAAACTTAAAAAATGCTACATCTGAAATGAAAATTAGTTGATGTGTTTGACTTGATATGAAGATATAATTACTATTTTACATTACATCAAAAATGTATTTATTAATTAAATTTTTAAAGCTCTAGAATATTTATACTTTATACAGTAAACCTCCAAAAGAAACTCAATAAATTTTATACTATTAACATATTAGATAATTCTCTAGTAAGAGGAAAACACGGGCGAAAATATTTTAGGTCCTTACATTCTGATTAAACCTAGTACTATTGACTCTTTTGGCTGTAATTGATTATAAAGCAATACTAAAATTAAAGACTAAAGATATGAGACTCTTTAAGGGAGCTCTTAATTGAAAATGTAAAAAACTTATCCGTCAGGAGTAATTTAAATTTGTTAAAGTATTTGTTAGTTTGGTTTCAAATCCCGATTGTTTATCATCTCCTACCATAACACTATCTGAAACTTCTGTACCTCTCACAATACAGTAAAATAAATTCTACTGCAAACGAGATATTTTGTCACAGTGATAGAGAGATTGGATTTAATAAATTGTAAAATTTTATAACATAAAAAATTAAATACCCTATTAAATACGAAATTTAAAATTAATTGCGGCAGGAAAGGCGCTTTAATAGATCCACAAAAATCTTTCCCAGACCATGACTGAGCTTTTTACATACTAGTTCATACGTAATACAAATTTTACTCAATATGTAAAAATCAGTATAACAGAAGTTATCAGGCTATAACGCATTTTATTTTCACACGTGAGGATATTATATAAACCCTTTGAGATACCGACTGAAAGGCACTGAACGACAAAGCTGTTTGAACACTGATAGCTTTGAACCATTCCTGTCAATTTTACCTCACAACCTTGGATTTTATACTTAATGCTTCAATGGATTCACAAGTACAGGATACGTAAGAGTAATGTAATATGAGGTTTATATGATCAAGTATTTGTATTCAAACTGTTAATACTGTTCATTATTAACAAGATGATTAGGATGTAAAGAAATTATAACATAATTACTTAGTGCACTCACTTTTGCAACGTAATAAGTGTAATACTGTTAATATATTACAGTATACAATATCGGCCATAGGGACTCAATAAAATTTAAATAAATGTGCAAAAGATTTGTTGCATTATATAATTTATAGAGCTAACTGGAAAGTGCAAATAAAACTTGCGTTTTCGTGAAATCGTGACAGATATTTCCAATATGAAATGAGAATTCTCTTTATTTTCCAGGCGAAGTTAGGACTACATAGTCCTTTCTTACACTTAACCTGATTATATGGAGGTACTCAAGCATCAGTCTTGCCAGTTTCTTAAGGAGTGATGTTTTAGTGTATAAAACCTGTTCAAATACCAAATAATAAACTTTTTCATATAATTTTAGCGTAAAACACATTGAAAGAAATAGTATGAATCTTAACTGATATTTGCGTCATGGTTGAGCCAACGTAAATGAAGCCGAGGTTTTATGCGTACCGGTAATAACAAATTTCTTCTCTTAGGCTGTTAGTATATATACGTAAGTTATTAAATGGTACATGTATATAAGAAATACTTTATGTAATACTGGAGAGCTGTAATAAAGTAATTTTGTGACTATTACATTTAGAATCTTGCAAATACTGTTCGAAATCATTTAAATATAAAGATATTAAACATGATATCACACGAAAATTATTATATTTTAATTGTTTCCATTCACTAGTGTCAAAGAATGCTGTTTACTCTCAAATTATAAATGTTAGTTCAAAGTAAAACTACTTCTTAAAAATTTTAGTGTCAGTGATTGGTTGAGTTTCCGTAACTATCTATGATTTGTCCCCAAAAATATTAACTAGATCTGTAATTAAATCTACTTGGAAATTGACATCTTACTTAGACTCTGTCTTACAAAATGTTTCAAACATATTGTAAATACTTAGATTTGTGAATTGTAAATGAAATGATAGCAAATTTCAAATCTCCTGCTCCACGGCTAATGGATGTACTAATTCGGAAAACATTGATCACACTTTGCCGGTAATGTCAGTAGATCAGTCACTGTCAGTAGACTTCGTTATTTTGCCGTTACGTTGACAGACGACTTTATTAAACACTACTCACATTTATGAATGTAATATTTTCTGGAACTGCTCGGTCTCAGTATGATCAAAATCGATGAAAAATATTTTTACAATAGTAAATTGTCATGAATACGATTAAAATAAGTCTGCTATTATTAAACAGAGCAATTCATGCTTAGCTTTGTGTTTTTTTAGTATTAAGTTATTGTTTACTGTTACTAATTTTCAGTTAGAACATGAGTAAATTCCACATTATGACATTGAAATAAAAAGAGGGATATAGTCAAACTGGAAATTTTTACCTTAACTGCACGAAGTACATTTTCGGGTAGAGTGAGATGCGTGGACACGGGCATTTTATATATCGAAATTAATGAATGGTTTTTCTTAGTTACGCACTACGACGAAATCAGCTTACACTTATTTTATAAAGTGCCTGTTTTAGCTGGAAGCATATTTTCTTGTTATAATCATAATACTATGTTTAAAAGCGGATTAATATAAATGACAAAAACATATATATGAAGAAATAAACTTTGAACAATATAACATTTTATTATAGAATTGAAAAATTAATTATTTTTCGTTCAAAATCGTTATACTAGAAGGAATAAAAGGAACAATAACAGTAGATAAGTACGTTTTGGTTCCCACATCCCATTATAGTAACTAGGTCGGGAATGTAGTGCCTCTGATGGGATGTTGATGTTCACTAGCTAGTGTTGGTCTGAACGTGTTATTGATGTTCCAGTTATAGCTTACCTCAACATTAGCGGACTTTATGCTTGAAAATTATTTAACTATCACTTTCCAGATATTGTTTGAACCGAGTGAATTGTATACTTAGACATTGATTGGTATATACTGCTCAATTTTACATGTCTTATATTAAGTACCACGGACTGGAATTAAAAATGATCACTTTTCAAAACAATTTTATTTTAAATTATGAACCTAGTATTTTTAATTTTCTTCCATTTTTACTTTTTTAATAAAATAACAACTTATTTTTTGTTCTTATTAAATAATTACTACTAAGAAATTACATGGTAAATACACTTATATTAAGCGAAATTAAGCGATATAACGGAAAACATCAAGCGACCCTAGAACGTAGCGATTGGATTTGCCTCACGAAACGCTGAGCGATACTAGTCTTTCAAGCAACCAGCCTGCCCAACCAATAGTTAATAGCGGTGGCTCCGACGTCATCTTAAAGCCGTTTTTAAAGAGGGCTCACTTGCTCTAACCTTGCCTTGTAAAATAGGACATGCTTTAATATTTCTCTAAAATCAAAATATTTTTGAAACTTTTCCTTATTTAAAAAGTGCAGGCATGTGCCATCTCTTACCGTATGATATAAAGGTTATTCCAAATACTGTCAGTGCAGTGAAGCTGTGGTTCACCGCTCACTATAAATGGGTACCATCGCGTATTCCGGAACTTTAAACGGATCAAAGGCTTTATTTCACAAGTGTCTCAGTTGAACTGAAGCTTGCTCTGAGACTTTTTAAATTACCTCTTTGAGGTTAAATGTAAATAGAACCATCTCTTACAGCCAAAATTTCAGCTGAGTAAATTAGTCCGCCTCAAATAAATATACTTTATTTCGTTAGTTTATTGCTCAGTGGAATCCATATTAAACCAAATTGCTTTGTTTCAAAATAATATTTTTTTTATCAGAGTAAAAATAATCAAGAATCTCAACTAATATGATAGGTTTTTGACTTAGTGTAACCATTTTCTTGTTCGGAATGAACTGTTTGCATTAAATTCATACAAATACATAAACAATTTACACCCCAGATGATGAGATTTAAATAATTTTCTGAATAATATATACTTAATCTACAGTAACCATCAGCCACAAAATGTACATTGGGAGTCCAGAACGACATATAAATTTTATTTGCATCCCTAGGCCAAAAAGCATATAATTTGCAACGCAAATAAGTAGCATCTGAATACAAAAAATCGATATTAAACATTAAAATATTGGTATTATGTATACTATTATTGTTTCATGAATCTTTAAATAAAAAATAGTACATTTTTGGTACTGAACACGTGAGTATATACTGTGTGACACTTTGAACTAGAGTTTAAATCTGTGTACAATGGGATTTATTCAGATACTTCTTAGAATAACACAAGCATGATAACCGGAACAAAAAAGGCGTATAAGCAGAAAAAAGCTGTATAGTTATTAGTTTTAAAGGATATCCATCTTTTATTATGTAAATACTATTTCAAAGCAATTCTATTTGTAATAAAAAAAAGAAAAAATAATAAGAACGGCAATGAGCCCTTGTCCAAATTGATGTTTTTGCCAAGGAAACTAAGTATATTTTTTTCTGGAGCAGAGAAAGTTACTAAACTAAAAGTGAGGCTGTAAAATATGTCTCTCTTTACATTTGAAACTCAAAGTAGTAATTCTCAACGTCTCCAAGCAAGCTTAATTTGAACCGAAAGAAAGCGCCATAAAAACCTTCCGATCCGTTTGAAGTTGCTTGTGCTTCCGGAATAAACGGCGGTTACAGTTTCCAGCAAAGAAATGTGAGCAGTGAACTACAAATTCACCAGCCTTTCTGGTTTTAGGATGGTTTTTGGAATTCAGGGCACATTCCGTCACGCTGAGTAATCTAATTCTTATTAGTTTAATTGATAAATAACAATATTGCCTAATAGACAAAATTTATTTCGATAGAACATAGATTTACAAAATATTTAAAATGGTAAAGAATTTTCATTATTGCACAATATTTCTAATATAAATCGTTTATAAGCACAAAAACCACTGATTCAGCACTGACAGTATATCCTATACTACTCTTTACCTTAGACTCAGGGCATTTTACCAATAACTGCAATATATATATATATATATATAATGACTGTTTCGTAGTTACACATAGTTATACATCACTATCAATATATAGTGAAAAGTATTATCAATGATAATGTTAAAATGTTGACTAAAACTTAAGGTACCATAATCAAAATAAAGTTTTTCTACATAGAGATGAGCTCCAAGACTAGAGATTAGTCAATTGTCGAAATATTTTGCGGTCGGTTGTAGCCTTTAAAATAGTAGTTTCAGCAAAATCCTGAAACAGTTATTTATAAACCACAGTTCTATATATTAAATTGCTGACTACTTTTGTTGCAAAGGTAATTATTATTTTTAGTGTCTTTTGACGTAGATTTAAATAGACTTGTATAAGGCGTCCGATTGTGTCAACCTTGATATTCTGGTCGGGAAGCTTAAGTGCTACGGGGATATGGCCTTGGGATAGTGTATATCCTATCTTTATTATCGGAGGCAGTGCGTGGTATTGAATTCTGAGACGACAAGTGGGTTCCGGGAAGTAACTGCTGGTGTGCCACAAGACTCGATACTTGGTCCCCTCCTCTTTTTAATCTATTGCAATGATCTGCCTGATGTTTTCAATAACACAATAATGGTTCTCTTCACTGATGACACATAAGTAATTTCCTAAGATAAACAAAATCAATTATTTGAGACGTTGGTAGAGAACTTGAATGTAATGAAGGAGTGATTTTTAGCGAATCGGTCGAAACTTAATACATAAAAATTAAATTTATCCAATTCCATATAAACTACCAAAATTCTTGCCACAATTATTTCTGTTTTTCCAAAAAAATTTCAGTTTAGTAATAATGTATACAAGGTTACGATTCTTTCCCAAAGCATTGTGCTTGTAAGGCATAGTATAAATAAAAGATAGTACTGATCTGTGACAATAGTATAAATAAAAAATAATGACATAAGTTAACATATATCACATTTTTGCATTAAAAACAAAAACTATATTTCAGGTTATTTGACCAACAACACATAGTACAGCAATTACCATCAAACGCTACATAGATCGGTGGTCCAAGTTATAACAAAGCAGGAAGTAAAATAAACTAGAGGACAAAGTGAAAGTTTCTGGCAAAGGAACAATGAATTCTGAGACCGTTATCGCAGTTCTTTCCATTACATTTTATTTACTCTCAAAACTTATTTGTACTGTGTATTACAAAGATGTTTACTCTGAGAAACGAAAGTTGAAGCTATATTCCAGTGAAAGAATATACGACGTACAAGGTAGGATTATGCCACACTACATTTCATATAAAGGGGTTTAATTCTTGAGAGAACTCTTGAAGACAGATAGAAAATATTTGTATATCCTCCTGGAGACATAAACAAATATTCCAGCCTCCTGATTGATATCAATGAATATTAAATAGTTGGAATTACATAGGTTTATATGGACTATTGGTTGATAGCTATGAGTACTAAATGGGAGGAATTCCATGGAGTGATATTGACTACTGATCAATAGCAATAAATACTATATAGAGGATATTCCATGGAGTGATATGGACTACTGATTGATAGCAATAATACTATATAGAGGATATTCCATGGAGTGATATGGACTACTGATTGATAGCAATAAATACTATCTCGTAGAGGATATTCCATAAGTAGAGAGAAATTGTATGTTCTAGGACAACCGTTACACGGCCAAGGTCACACAACATCAACACAAAGGTCAATGACCCCTCGCCCCCCTCCACCCCCTCGCCCACAGAGGTCAATGACCCCTCGCCCCCCTCCACCCCCTCGCCCACAGAGGTCAATGACCCCTCGCCCCCCTCCACCCCCTCGCCCACAGAGGTCAATGACCCCTCGCCCCCCTCCACCCCCTCGCCCACAGAGGTCAATGACCCCTCGCCCCCCTCCACCCCCTCGCCCACAGAGGTCAATGACCCCTCGCCCCCCTCCACCCCCTCGCCCACAGAGGTCAATGACCCCTCGCCCCCCTCCACCCCCTCGCCCACAGAGGTCAATGACCCCTCGCCCCCCTCCACCCCCTCGCCCACAGAGGTCAATGACCCCTCGCCCCCCTCCACCTCCAGAGGTCAATGACCTTCAAGGTCATTCGATGACCTTGACTTTGGATTTCAAGGTCACACTATGACCTTGACCTTGGACTTCAAGGTCACCCGATGACCTTGACCTTGGACTTCAAGGTCACCCGATGACCTTGACCTTGGACTTCAAGGTCACTTAATAGCCTTGACCTTCAGTTGTAAGAACGTTTCGTCATAACACTTGAGTCGTCATACAACTGTGACAACACCTGGCTATACGTAGTTTACTTATGATGTAATATTTATGACGTAAATATGAGATCATTGTAATAGTTTGTGGTATTACTGATATTGTATGTTGGCACAAGACATGCGCAGGAAGTAGTTTTCCTTCTGGAGTTTTTGATTCATTAATATTAATAAAGCGGATGACCAGAGTGATTAAGCCACGCGCAGTGCAATTTTGTTGCAACAGTATAATAATAAGTATTTATTCACTATGGTAATGGATTCAACGAAGTGCGTGTAAAGTAAACAAGTGTAGTTATGCAACGTGTGATACAGCCTTGAGGTTTCTTTATAAGCTGAGGAGGAAGTTTTACCCAACAGTGTTCTGTTCATGCTTTCCAAGACACTTCTAATATACAGGTATGTATTTCATACAATTACGTTCCATTATTTTCTACGTTTTTTTGAAAAATATGTTGTTTTTTTCCAAAACTAACTATTGGTAAATTATTTACAAATTGTGTTAAACTAGTATTAATTTGGTTTTATTAAATAGATGAAAACAGTGCATTTTAAATTTTGTAATTTAAAAAATATTAAATTTCTTTTGTATTGATTATTAACGATTTTAATTTTGTGTTTTAGAAATGGATTCTGAAACAGTCGTTGACTTGACACAATCCGAAGAGCATTCTTCAATACTACGTAAGCTTCTAAGTACTCCTCCACCTCCACCACTTAAACAGCAACAGCAACAGCAACAGCAACAGCAACAGAAACAGCAACAGAAACAGCAACAGCAACAGCAACAGCAACAGCAACAGCAGCTGACACAACAACCGTCTACTTCTTCATCTTTCGGTACGTCAGCAATGATGAGTTTCTTAACATTGACACAGATTATAGAAAATTTATGGATGATTGGGTTTCGAAGTTTGGATAGTTGGGAACAATTGGTTAGTCAACTGAAAAAATCAAAAGACATTTGCATGAACCCTATAGCAGTACAACTGCTATTTATTTTTCAAAACTTATGTGATTCTTTGACTAAATATTACCTAGTAGAAAATAATGACTTATCTGCAGATAAACAGGTTTATTATTTATTAGAAGAGCACACGTATGACATGTTATTAAGTATTTTTGATGATGTATTAAAAAATGTTACTAATGTTTCGTTTCCACTAAATATTGTACAAAAGATTCAGGATATCGGAAGAAGTAGATTAATAGAATTAGAAGGTAATACTGAACAAAAAGAGAGTAAAAAATTGAGAAAAGGAGTTAAAAGACCAAAAAGTGATTATTCGTCTGATTCAGATCAACTAAACTTTGATGATGACGATGATGAGGTTGACAAATTTGCTAAATTATTTAACCATAAAAATAATAAATCCTTATTCATATCACAACATTTACAGTACCAGTCTGGCGATCAAAAAAGAAAAATATCAACACCTGGCGAGACTGGTACTCATTTAATTAAAATTGAAATCACCGATGTTAAAGATTTGAAAAAATGTAAAAGTGAAAAACAATACTGGCAAAAAGTATCGAAAAAAGGCTATTTTTTATTAGACGTTAAAAAAAATCCAGAAGACAAAAGAAAGTTTGAAGTAATTAACAATGTGTTAACGTCTGTTGGTCAAAACATGTTAAAAATGGACAGTGTAAAACAAGAAACAGTTACATTTGATAAAAAAGACAAATCGTACTAAATGTTAAGTAGAGTTTGTTAAATATTTTTAGGCTTACTATGTCTTATTGATTTTACAATAATTTTCTATATTAATTAATTAGTTATTATTTTTTCAGCTAGTAACACTCTAAAATTTATTCGACTGTCGGAAAATGGATTTCCACCCGAACGTTGTTCACCATTAGCTGCGGGCTTTGATTTAAGAAGTGGAGAAAATGTAGTTATAAAAAAATGGGATCGTAAATTAGTAAAAACAAATATTGCGATAGTATTACCAGACGAGTGTTATGGTCGAATAGCGCCGAGATCAGGTCTATCTTTAAAAAACGGTATACATGTAGGTGCTGGAGTTATTGATCCAGATTATAGAGGAAACGTAGGAATAGTGCTGTTCAATTTATCAAACGATAATTTCAGTGTAGAAATTGGTGATAGAATAGCTCAATTAATTTGCGAGCGAATAGTTTGGCCTGATATTGAGGAGGTTACTAAAAACAGTGTGTTAGAAAAAACTAGTAGAGATGAAAATGGTTTTGGATCAACAGGATTAAAATAATTATTTTTATTTTTTTTTCAGATCATAAATAATGGAATCTTTTCTACCATTTAAAAAAAGAAAACATACTTTTGTTTCTGAACCAATGAACATTGATAATAATGAAGAAGAAGAGCTCATGGAATTAGAACAGGAAAATAATTATTCTCTATCACCATCTACATCATCATCATCATTATCTTCTGATGAAAATAAATTATTAGAAGTTCCCAATTTAAAACGAAAAAAACACAGATTAAAATTAGTATGTCCAAATTATAAATTTATAGAAATTGAAAATGCGTTTAAAGGTATTTTAAAAACGTACTATTTGAAAAACCAAGACAAAAATTTAAAAGATATTTGTTTAATTTTACAAGTTTCTAAAGAAGAAATAAAACAGTTGATATTAAATTTACTAAATGAATATGAAGCATTAAAATTTAACATTGTTGTTGAATGTACTTATATGAAACCTTTTACAAAGGAGACTCAAGAAGTGGCTTTTAAAACCTCTAATTTTACAGTGTTTCGTGAAAATTCTTTAAATAATATCTTGAGAAATATGTTTACAAAAATTTGTGGTGAAGAAAATGATTATTTAGGAAAAGGTAGCGGTTGGACATTACATTCTGTAGATGGAATTCTTGTACGATGTAGTAAGTATAGACCATTAGCCGGCTCTTCATACATTACTCTTCCAAAGTGTATTCAAAATAAAAAAGCTATTATTAATCCGCAAAATCTAGATGATGATAAATGTTTTCAATGGTCAATTCTAGCTCGTTATGTAGAAGGCGAGCATAGAGAACGTGTAGATGAAAGATATACATCTATAATTAATAACTTCAATTTTAATGATTTAGTTTATCCATGCACTTTAAAACAAATTAAAAAAATTCGAAAAAAATAATTTTGGAATAAGTGTAAATGTTTATGGTATAAATAAAACATTCGAAATTTATCCACTCAGAGTATGTGAAGAAGAAGCTGAAAATCATTTTGATTTATTGTTATTGTCCAACGATCAAGGTATTAACCACTATTGTTATATTAATGATTTTTCAAGATTAATTAGAACACAAATTTCACTCAATACGAAAAAAATGATATTTTGTAAAAGATGTTTTGCTCATTATTCAGGAATTGATAAACAAGTAAAATTAAATGCTCACAAATTAAACTGTAAAATCAATAAGCCGTTAAAAGCACAAATGCCGGATAATCCATCAATTTTAAAATTTACAAATTTTCATTTTAAGTTTAAGGTTCCAGTTGTTGCTTACTGCGATTTTGAATGTATTTTGAAAAAAGTTGATGAACAACAATCAAAGTACACAACCATTAATGAAATACATGAACCAATGAGTTTTTGTGTGTATTTAGTTATTGATAAAGACTTTCCGGAACATATGACATCTCAATTGCCAAATGAACCGTATCTTTATAGAGGTCCTGATGCAGCTTCAAAATTTATGGATTATCTAATTTCAATTGCAAATTTGTTAGCAGAATTAATTGATATTAATAGACCTATGATACCATTGAGTGATTATGAAAGAAATAGAATTAAATCTATTAATAATTGTGAATTGTGTAATTTAGAATTTACCATGATTGAACAACCTGTAAAAGATCATTGTCACTTTACTGGACGTTTTAGAAATTTACTCTGTAACAAATGTAATTTGAAAAGAAAAAATCAAACATGTTTACCAATATTTTTGCATGGAAGTTCTAACTATGACACACATTTTATTGTTAAACAGTTAGGTTGTGACCAACAAAAAATTAATGTTATTCCGAATTCTTCAGAAAAATATGTTAGTTTTTCTAAAAACACGACTGGTAAAATTAAATTACGTTTTCTTGATAGTTTTAGATTTTTAAATACCAGTCTAGCTCAGTTAGCAAATAATTTACCAAAAGAAAGATTTTATCATACTAAATTATTTTTTAATAATGAAAATGATTTACCCTTTGTTACTAGAAAAGGTGTGTATCCTTATGAATATACAGATTCGTGGGAAAAATTGGAAGAAACTCAATTACCTGCAAAAGAATGTTTTTTTAACAAAATGTCAGAAGAACATATTTCAAATGAAGAATTTGATCATGCCAAAAAAGTTTGGTCACGATTTAACTGTCAAACATTAGGTGATTATTCTGATTTTTATCTAAAAACTGATGTATTATTATTAGCAGATATATTTGAAAATTTCCGCATTATATGTCTTAATAATTATGAATTAGATCCAGCTAATTACCTAACTCTTCCTAGTTTAACATTTGATGCGATGTTAAAATTTACAGAAGTAGAATTGGAATTATTAAACAATTATGACATGTATATGTTTATTGAAAAAGGAATACGTGGCGGTATTACTAGTTGTATAAAAAGACACGCTATAGCAAACAATAAAGATTTAAATGATACATTATTTGATTGTAATAAACCCTCTAATTATTTGACATATATAGATGCAAATAATTTATATGGCTGGGCCATGATCAAACCTATGCCAAAAGATGGATTTAGATGGTTAACAAATAAAGAAATAAAAAGATTCAATGTACAATCAATAACAAATGATAGTCCTATTGGATATATTATTGAATGTAATATTGGTTATCCATCATATTTACACGATTATCATAATGATTTACCATTTCTACCTGAAAAACAATGTCCGCCAAATTCAAAACAAGTTAAATTACTCACTACTCTTAATGATAAAGAATATTATGTGTGTCATTATGTCAACTTAAAACAGGCACTAGATAATGGATTAGTTTTAAAAAGAATACATCGAATCTTACAATTCAATCAGAGTCCTTGGCTTAAATCATATATTTTATTTAACACTGAAAAGAGGAAACAGTCGAATAATGAATTTGAAAAAGACTTTTATAAATTACTTAATAATGCAATGTTTGGCAAATCAATAGAAAATGTTCGAGACAGACTTAATTTAGAATTAGTAAATACTGAGAAAAGATTGTCCAAATTGATTTCCAGACCTAATTTTAAAAACCGAATAGTTTATTCAGAAAATTTAAGCGCAGTAGAATGTAGTAAAGATGTTGTATTGTTTAATAAACCTATTTATATTGGATTTACAGTCTTAGAATTAAGCAAATTTCACATGTACGATTTTCATTATAACATAATGAAACCATTTTATCCAAATAAAATAAACTTACTTTATATTGATACTGATTCATTTTTTTATGAGATATTCACTAAAGATTTATATGAAGATTTCAATAATTTAAGTATAAAAAAATATTTTGATATGTCAGATTATCCAAAAAATCATAAATGTTATTTTGTAGAAAATAAAAAAAAATTAGGCTGTTTTAAAGACGAATGTATGGGTATTCCTATAGTAGAATTTATCGGATTAAGGAGCAAACTTTATACCTACAGAACTATGAACGATTTGTATTTAGAAGAAAAAAAGATGAAATTAAAAAAAGCTAAAGGTGTAACAAAATCTGTAATAAAAAATCATATTAATTTTTATGATTATAAAAATTGTTTATTTTCATCATGTAACATTAGAAAAGAAATGAGAATGTTTCAATCAAAAAAACATACTCTAAGAACAGTAACAATAAACAAGTTGGCTCTAAATGGAAATGATGATAAAAGATGTATTCAAACAGACGGAGTACACACATTAGCGTATGGTCACACAAAATTGAAAATTTAATTTTTACATATCCATTTCTGTATATTATATTATATTTGTTATTATTTTTATTAATATTATACTAATGTTTTGTAAATATTGTACTAATATTATGTATTATTATCAAATATATTTACATACAATTGAATTACCATATACTATTGTACTTATTTTACCTCCTATTTCCTAATTTAAATATAAGGATAAAATAATAACACATCAATATTTACAAAAAAAAATCATATTTATTTTTTTATATAATCTTTTTTTACAATTCCTGATAATGGTGTGTACTGTACAATTGCATCATTTATAATTAAACAATAAACTGCAGTTCCAGCTGGAAAGTCTTTGTTTGCCTGCAATTCAACTCTTATATCCAATGCTCCGGTTTTTATTGTATCAACTTGTTTTGAACAATCAATAACGAAAAGTGGAAATTTTTGTAGAAACTCATTTTTACTCAGACAAGGTTGGTTATCACTTCCTGCATAATATGAAGACTGGAATCTTGAATACAATTCATACATCAGTGCTGTGCATCCATTGAAATTATCATAAGGATAATATTTGCTATTTAAATAAAGTTTTACATTTTCCAAATCACAAAAATCAAAATGTGATGAATTTTTATCATTTTTATCTTTTCTATTTGTTTGAAAGCCTATTATTACATATCGAGGCTTTTCCACCAAAGATGTAGTTTTAACAGTCCAAGTCTGAGCTTTAGAAACAGGAAGTGAGGGATATTCATGAATTTGCCACCTTCTAAACGCCATTGTTATGGGCTGATCAGAGTCAGTAATCTTTAGTAATGATAATCTTATATTATCATCAACACGAACATAAGGAACTTTCCAAACAATCTTATTTATTTGAAATGAACAATCGTGAAGACTTGGTGTAGCTTGAAAAATTGCATTTTTATCAGTTGATGCGCGTATCAGCACTAATTCTTGTTTTACATTCAAAAGTATTTTTTTATAATCTTCTGCAAACCCCAATAACAATTGGAGCGGTACACAAAATGAAAAATTAGTTTTATCTGCAAGAACGTCCATCGATGGTGGATTCCAGCCTGCATTCTTAATCCAGTTTTCATCTCCCGGTTTCAGTGTAAGTATATTCTTCATAGTACTAGTTATACCAACATTTTTTACACGATCAATTTCCGTTCCACAAATTTCATATCTAATTTCATCAAATAAGAAAGCCATACAGTTATTAATTAGACTTGAAGTAGTATCATCTTTTGAATCAGCAGATTTAATAATTTTCCCTTCAATTAGTAAAAAACTTTTATTAGGACACGTATATGCGTCTTGTTGATGAACAGGAATACGAATTTCATCACTATTTTTAAAAGAATTAGATGTGTATGGATTGTGAGAATGCCATTCCCATTCTATAAGCGATTCATCAATTTCTATATTTTCATTAACATTTAATATATTACTCATTTTTAATTCGTTTAAATTCCGGAAGATTTTGTAGAAAAATTAAATTTTTCAATGTTAACGGTTTCAAAGTTCGACCATGACTAATATCTTTTTTAAATTTATTATTTCTTATACTAGAAACGCTAGTTGTAATACTGTTATTGTTATTTTCTCTAATCGGAAATACAATACCCATTATTATTTATTTCTGTTTTTTTCTTATATCAACTCTTAAATTGATTTCTTCGTTTCTAAAGTTCACTAAGTTCCCTTCTTGATCCTCTAATGTTATATAAAATTCACCTAATGTTGATTGTTTTGTAATTGGTAAGTATTTAACAATGTTTGGTTTTTCAACAATTTTATAACCAGGTGCTACAGCAGGATAAAACTCATGAAGCACATGGCCTTCTATCCCGTTTCTATAAGATCCTTTAACAATATTACAAGTGATTCGAATGATATCCACTTTATTAATGGCGACCTGATTAGTTGATATATGCCATTTATTTGCTTCTAATTTTTGACTATTTGTAAATCCTAATAGATTCGCTATAGAATTTGGAACTGTAAAGTCTACAATTTGATTACATAATATTTCACAATGAAGTGTGTTATTATTTGCAACAAGATTAAAAGTGGTAGAAGATTTTTTTTCTTCTAAATCTTTTATAATATAATTCTTAATATCTTCTATCTCGTATGCACCAGTTGGTAAACTCAGCACGTCTGTACCAATTTTGATTTTATTATTTATATCTTCTTCAACATTTGGAATTGAATTATATGTCATTAAATCTAAAAATCCCATTTCCCACTCATCAGACGAACTCAAATCCAGTGGTGGAAAAAGAGAACATTTTAAATTTGAATGTTTTCCAGTAACACAAATCATCTTCGCACGGCTAGAAAGTCTAAACACAAATGACCACAATTCACTGTGCCGGCTCGTTGTCTAGGAAAATAATTATATTTTATATTCACTTTGTTACCATCAACACTTTTTAAATATTTTTGAATTTCAATTGGTGGACGTAAATTCCCGAAACTGTCGAAATATTCAACATTTAAACCTATTTTGTAAAAACATACCCAGTGTGTACCTTGTCCTGCATAACTGTCTAAATTTATAATTGCAGATTCTTTATTACGTATTCTAATTGGTAGTAAATCACGCATAAAAACCCCTCTGAAATGTGGTAATTTAAGTTTTTTTGCACATTTTATTATATCTTTATTCGTTAATGGTCTATTAGCTAAACGATCGATTATTTTTGACGAGTACATTGTGATTTTTTTTTTGAATGACCAGAACCTTTATACGGTCTTAAATATAGACCTTTACCTTTTTTAACCGTTTTCTTTTTACTAACTTTCCTTTTTATTTTTTTCTTACATTTAAAGCAATTGTTTGACTTTTTCTTTTTTCCACCTCCTCCTCCTCCTCCTCCAAGTTTGGTTTTTGCTTTCATGATATTAGTAACTGCCCATGCGGCTGCTTTTTCACCTAAACTTGAATCAGATGCTTTAACTCTTTCCCAAGCGCCTTCAGCTAATATACGATCCGCAATAGATCTCTGTTTATTATCACTATACTTTGCATACGCTATATCGTGTTGACGGCACAAAGAGTCAAGTTTATTAATTCCTTTTTGACCTAATGCAAGTCTCTTATTCAAATTAGTTCCTGGACCACAAAACTGGTAATTTGGTAAGTGTATTTCCGTTGGTAAAATATCGATTGCTTTATTTAAAACTGAACCTGCTGCATTGGCAAGTGATGTTATCAGTCCCGAGCCTTGATAACTACTAGCACAACTGTTTTTTCTCCTAGCCATAATATATATAATTGTACTAAACCTCTTCTTTATCGTCTTCCAATTCTTCTAATATTTCTTGAATCGTATCACGAACATGTGATTTAAAATTTAAATAATCATTTTTTAAAGTTGTAAAATCGTTTTTAGTAAAATTTTCGAATTCGTTTTTTAAATCTAAAGTGTTTATTTTTATTTCTCTATCGGTTTGCTCTAATTTTTCTCTAGTTGCGTTTAGTTCTTGTCTTATCACAACATCGTTATCATTAATACTGGCACTAACATTGACGATCCTTCTTTTTTTAACCAGCGCGATGTAATAATTTTGTATATTGAAAATCGATTGCTCTCTATTTTTTATTTCATTTTTCAATTTAGTTTCAAGATGATTAATTAAACCGCTAACTTTTCCCTGAAAATCAGTTTTTAATTCTTCAACTTTATCATTTATTACTGTAAGACAATTTTGAATAGCATCGCTGAAAATACTAAAATTTATTGCATCATTAGGTTTTGCCGCGTCACCTAGATTACAAATTCTCTTATTTAATACATCATAGTTTCCATCACCGTCGATATGGAATCCATCACCCTTAGGTCCTCTCAGATTACTACTAGAACTAATACCACTACCATTCGAAAAGTGACCAAACTTATCAACACTCATAGCTACTATCAGATACAAAGGTTGAAATAAAAATGAAAAATACAAGTATTGTAATCATTATTTATTAAAATAATTTATCCCTTAATTCATATAACTCTTCTAATATTGAATTTATTTCATTTGAATGTGCTGTATTGCCCGCCTTTTGAGAAGCCAATAGTATTCTCAACCTATCGACCAGTTCGTTAGGATCATCATAGTAAATTACATCTGGTTTTAAATTAGATAATATTATTCCACTGTCTGCCGTCGTTTCCTGGTGATTAATTTCATCTGTATAAGTGTTCATCATCATCATAGAATTTGCTTTTCTTTTCTTAAATATTGGAAAATTATTATTATTATCTTTGTTTGACTGTGATTTTGTTTTTTCTAAAGAAGAAAAATTAGACAATACTATTCCACTACCTGAGGTCGCTTGTTGTTGTTGATTACCACTTTCATCGGTATTAGTGGTCTTCGTAGATTTCGGTTTTCTTCTCTTTAATAATCGAGAAATAATATTTTTATACTTGATGCCTCTATTTGATCTTATTTTTCCTGAAGACGAATAATTAGATTTATGTACATTGGTTTGCATTATAATTAAATAATAGTTTTCTAAATCATCTTCAGAATAAATATATGCATTAGGATTATTCATAAATATTAATTCATAAAGTCCTCGTGTTCCTTCATATCGTATTCCATCAATAATTAAATCATCACCGTCAATATCTACAAGTTTATCACCGATTTTCCAAGAATCACCCTCAACATGTAACCCGTAATTATGATCTATATGTTTAGTGCCTGTTATTAATTTAGAAAAATATTCTTTGGCTATTTTACCTGTAAAATTTTTATCAATATAATATTTAGCAAGTTGTTTTCCTTCGGGTGTTTTTAATAATTCCTCACCCGTAGGCCGGGTTTGATATATTTTTTCAAAAACGTCTGATCTTGCTGGAGTAACAGCAGCAGTTGTTGTTGTTTCCATTTCTTCTTCCTCTTCATCCGTTCCAACTGTTTCCATATCACTGTTATCATCATTCGGAATTTGAGTTGCTCCTCTTTTAGATTTTGGAATGTCTAAAGTACCATCATCGTATTCATAATCACTTTCAAAATCATGTTTTGTTGGTAGATTAATTTTCTGTTTTCTTTTTAAACCCTGAGGAGGATTTACAACTCGTAATTTTACAGGAACCGAATCAGATTCAATTTCGTTTTTAAATAATTTTCGTTTCCGTTCAATTCTTTTAGTATTATCTTGTTCTTGTTCTTGTTGTTCTTCTTTTATTAGTTGTTTTAACGGTTCTGATACAGGTTTCAATTGTTTTTCCCACAATTCTTCCGTGTCAAATTGTTCTCGTTCAATCGATCTATGTTTATTTTTTATATTTTTTCTTAATTTATGTATTTCTTTAACCACATCGTCTTTTGTTTTGTTTTGAAACCAAGAATCATCAAATTTCTCCATGATGTTAACTCAACAAAACGTGTGACTACAATAATGAAATTCTTGCTAGTTTGTAGCTTTTATTAAAATCCTGTTATAAAAATATCAAAACCCGAACGATAACGTCCATTATTTAAACTTCTATCTTTGTCAATCACTAAAAATTTATTTTTCCCTCGATTCCATACTTTGATACACATTTCTTTGAACTGTTCAAATGACATGTCTATATTTACATGATCATTATATACATGGTGTAAATTTTTATCATCTTGTTTAAACAGTATTATCAAGTTTGCATTATCTCGTACTAATTGTTTTGGTATAAAACTATATGTTTGACAAATATAAAAAGTGTCAATCTTACAATGACGTCCCATTGCAAAATAATTTTTTATGTTTTTCTGTCCATCGCAAATAACATCGTCAAAAATCATAATTGAATAAGGTTTAATTTCACTAGGAAATGGAACCTCATCTTTATCAGAGAAAGAAAAATATCCTACTCCACTTATATTGTCCAATACACATTGTAAAAATTTATACTTTTGTTGAAATAAAGATTTTGAAAAAATATAAACATTAGAGAAAAATAATCCTTTTGACGAAAATAATAAGTTTAAAACTAAATTGGTTTTACCGCAGTTAGAAGGACCGCATATTATACATCTTATTGTATCAGGTAGTAAATCACCGTGTCGTTTACTTTTTTGCATTTCACCAGAATTTCCTTCTACTAACTTATCCAAATTTAATATCGGTAACTGAACAGTTTGTTTAATAAATTTCATTTTACCAGCTCTTCTTTACTAATCCAACTGTCGTGTGATTCATCGAATCCTAGCCAGCGTACTAAAACTTTATCACCTTTACGTCTTATTATCTTTTCTATCAAATAAATATCGTTAAATTTAGTTTTACTTAATTCTTGTTGATAAAATCCACCTTGTACTATTTCTCCTCTATCGTCTTTCAAAATGTAAGTAACAGGAAATGTAGATTGTACTTTCCATATTGTATAAATTTCATTGCTCCATTTTGGTAAATAACCTTTTGCAAAAATATTACGAACTCTGCTTATTCTGACTCGATCACCAACCTTAAATGATTGTTTCAGGTAAAATGTTTTTCTTGCATTAATAATTCTAGTTAATACTTTTCTTTCATTTTTACTATTAACTTCAATTGGTCTCATTCCTATTGTACGGTGTACGGTATTATTATATTGTTTTACCAAATTAGGTAAAATATTTAGCCAACAATAGTTACCTTGTACACTAAACGAAATCCACATTTTATTTTTCAATGTGCGATTCCAACGTTCTACGATGCTTGCTTTTAAATCAGAGAAAGATTTATAATGATTGATATTATATTTATTGAATAAAGATTGAACTTTCACATTAAACCATTCTTTTCCCGCATCAGTTTGAATATGTTTCATTGGAAATTTGGATAAAATCGGGTCTAATGCTAGCGCAACATCAGTAGCGCTTTTTGATTTTAACGGAACAGCTATTGCAAATTTGGAAAAACAATTAATCATTGTCATTATATATTTATAACCTTTATTACATTTAGAATAAGGTATCATTTCAACTAAATCCGCTTGATATAAGTCTTTTAATCCCTTCAATTCTACATATCGTCGAGGAAAATTTTTACGCGCTTGTCTGTGCAGTTCTTTTGCTATTTCCTCTTTTACACTCATAGCTGATATGAAAAAGTAAATAACACTATTTTATATTTATAAAGAATAAGTGCAAGGTAAATAAAAAGAAAACATTTTTTTTTCAAAAGCACACACACATTTATTTATTTACTATACACAATTTTCACCATAATTACAAAAGTAACAGTCCTTTATTTTCGGTTGTGGACCATCATTTTCACAAAGTCTGGGGAAAAAATGCTCTTGACAACGTAGTGATTATATGTCCTTGTCGTTTTTCAAATAAACTGGTAACTTATCATAAATACAATCAATGTTAACAATGTGATTTAATATATATTCTTTTGGTAGATATTCTAATTGATCTTTTGACAAATTTGTGTAACCAATTGTGGAACAAAGTTTGATTGCTGTATTAATTTTTTCCAAATATTCCTTAACATATTTTGTATTCTTCCACCAATTTAAAATTGCATGTACATTTATATATGCGCAATTTGATGAATTATGACTAAACACACATGGTTTCAATATATCTACATTCATTTGTTTTCTTAAATTACATAAACTAGGACAATTGAGATTTTCAAGATTAATTACTTCAACATTGAATTCGGATAGCAATTTTTTTGTAAACGTTTCTTTTTCAGTGCCTTTTACATAAATTTTACCTTGTATTTTTATATTTTTAAAAACGTCTTTCAATTCAGAATAGTGTTTAACACCAGAACTCCATTGTAAACCGTGATGTTGTTTCTCTAACCAGTTGACTTGTTTTTGTAAATGTGTAGGGAGATTGTTAAAATTACACGGTGGTTGAAACAACTGCAGTTGGTACACTTGCTCGTCCGTTGATATTAGAGCAAGCTCTTTTATGACAAAATCGTTGATAATGTTTTTGAATCCTTGAAAGTCCAGTATAAACTCCATCCTATAAAACAAAAAATTAAAATAATATATTTTAAGTACTATATTGGTAATTTAATCTCTTCCAAAATTCACCATCAATAGTATTAATTTGTTTTTTAAATTCAGTCCATTTATCAAGATCCATATAAGCGAAATTATGTTTATTATCTTTATTTACAATACAAATTTGAACTTGGTTTTGCCAGCCGCTAACAACTACTTTCATATCTCCTGTAACAATAAAAGTTTTACTGTAAGAATACTCCATATTACCTGTTCAGTTCAACAAGTAGAATGAATATGAACTGAATATTATCACTCAAGCATATTTAACCAATAACAGTAGCAGTTCATTGAAACTAAAAAAAACCAACTACATTTTGATTTTCTTTAAGTAACCATATTAAATCGTTAAATTTTTGAAAAGTGATGTTATTTATTGGAAGATTTTTATATATTGATACATAACAATAATCATTGTGTTCTGAAAAATCTATAATTCTAAGATTATCATAAAAATTGACTCTCAAAAAATCTATTGTAACACTTCGTAATATATTAATATCTAATAATCTAGAAAGACTAAATTCAGTATCACCTACAAATATTGCATAATTTGTAATACACCCATCCTCAACATAACAATTTCCCTTTTTATAAAATATATGTAACCATTTATGTAAATGATTACCTACGTAAGCTACAAAATCTGAAGAAATTTGATGTGAATAAATTTGACCCAAATACAATCTAGATGCATAAAAAGAAACTACATGCACACAATCTTTATTTAAAGTTTTATTAAGAATAACATTACTTTTCCAAGAAAATATTGCATGTTTTTTTTCAATACAGTGTTCTTTACAAAATAGATACCAAAAATAATCGTTTTCTATAAAATAAACATCTTCATATGAAAGGTTAAGCAATATTTTAAATTTTAACTCAAGTGGAAGTGAAGAAATATAATGGTTTATTAAATCACTCATTACTGTTCACAAAGTTGGCGACCTTGAGACGGTATAAGTTTCACAACTCGTCTTTCATTAACACACACATGAAAGTTTTCCACTCACGTTGCACTTGGTTTTTTTTTCAAAATTGATTTAAACACTTCTTCAAATTCAGCTATTCTTTTTCTAAAACGATCTCTGTCTCTTGCAATTTGTTCCCATTCGGATTTTCTATCTTCATACTCATCTAACATATAACATTTGCTGACTACAGGATTGGAAAATGATACTGTTCTATAATCAAGTCAATCAGTTATATCTTCATCATCATCATTGAAATTATTATGTCTCAATCTAAATTCAGTATCAATAACAGAAAAATATTTTTTAAACTTTTTCCAATTATCAATATCTAATATAAAAGTTTGATTGTTTAATTCTAAAACAACTTTTGTTTTATTTAAATGTTCTCGCACAAAAACTTTAAAAACATTGGTAAGTTGAAATAGCCTTTCTTTAGGAAGTTCCATATTTAATTACCTGTATTAACAAACACACACACACAAACTAAATAATCACTTTATGAAATGTTGTTCGTTACTAATGATTTCGTTCACAAATAACTCGGTTTTATAGTAAAATTATGACGTCAATAAAAAAAATATTCTTATGAATCATGATTTATATTAATTTTAACCAATCAAATTAATCCTATACTTATATAATAACATATTTTTAATCACCTGATATCTCTGGCGGATGTAAAGTACACATGTATTTCATATGGTGATGCAACAAACAAGTTTGCACTGCGCGTGGCTTAATCACACTGGTATTTCCTATGCTGATGCAACAAACAACCTGGCACTGCACGTGGCTGGTATTTCCTAGTCATGCGCGTTTACACTGCGCAATCACCTAAGTATTACATCATTACGCTAACACGTCACAGTTGTATGACGTACATAATAAGTAAACTACGTATAGCCAGGTGTTGTCACAGTTGTATGACGACTCAAGTGTTATGACGAAACGTTCTTACAACTGAAGGTCAAGGCTATTAAGTGACCTTGAAGTCCAAGGTCAAGGTCATCGGGTGACCTTGAAGTTCAAGTTCAAGGTCATCGGGTGACCTTGAAATCCAAAGTCAAGGTCATTGAATGACCTTGAAGGTCATTGACCTCTGGAGGTGGAGGGGGGCGAGGGGTCATTGACCTCTGTGGGCGAGGGGGTGGAGGGGGGCGAGGGGTCATTGACCTCTGTGGGCGAGGGGGTGGAGGGGGCGAGGGGTCATTGACCTCTGTGGGCGAGGGGGGTGGAGGGGGACGAGGGGTCATTGACCTTTGTGTTGATGTTGTGTGACCTTGGCCGTGTAACGGTTGTCCTAGAACATACAATTTCTCTCTACTTCCATAGAATGATATGGACTACTGATTGATAGCAATGAATACTATCTCGTAGAGGATATTACATGGAATGATATGGACTACTGATTGATAGCAATAAATACTATATATAGGATATTCCATGGAGTGATATGGACTACTGATTGATAGCAATGATTACTAAACATAAAATAATCCAAGGAGTATTATGGACGATCATTAAACTCGATTTTGCCCATAAGGAGATGAAGCTTTGTGCAAAATTTGAAGTCTATAGATCAGCTCATTATAGAAATATCGTGTGGCCAGGAACTGAATGAATCAATCACTCTGAATAATAGCCTACTATAATGCTCAACCAATAGTAACCCAAGCCAGTTATGTATACAAAATTAGTCCGCATATCCAAGTGGACTAATTTTGCTACAACGTATTATTTTAATCTATATAGACGTAATTACAGACCATGGATCTTATGAAAAAAGATTAGAGGCGATGCTATGGTATCTGTTTCAATTGAAACAATCGAAATATCTGCATTTAATTCCCGTTTAAATACTTCGTCTGTAGGAAGCATATGTTTTGTATATTTTCAAGATACGGAATAAAACTTGGAAAACATTATGTAAGTCTCTTTTGTGGGTTTCCATTGCCCCTATACTTGAGGGCATTATAAAATATTTAGTATGTAGATCAAACTGTTTTCTTGTTATTGGTCTAAATTAACAACAATGAACAAGGATTAGATGTATACTGAAATAATACCTACCTTATTGGCATTTAAAAAAAAACATTAATATTATATATGAAGATGGAGAGACTAGATTTCGAAATGAAATAGTTGGTGAACTAAATATAAATGCTTAAATTAAACTGAACTGCTTGCCTCCGAGCAGAATATACCTACTGGAACTTTTGATATCAGTTTCAAGTACCTTATTGGATTTCTCTTTATTGGAAATCAAAGCTCTGAAACTTTGGAATAGGTATTTCTATTAAAGTTGTAGTTATATGAAGTTTAGTTGTTGGAATTCCTTAAGTGGATACTGCGTCTAATATTCAATAACAAGTCCTATCAATGCTTTTACCTTATACATTGTGTGATTGATTGAAACAGATTTTAAATAAGCTGCTACAAATTTGCTCCAAGATTTTTCCTATGAGTGACCTACAATATTGTTATATAACTATATTAACAACAAAAAGTATACTACAACTAAAAACGGCACACGTTATAAATATTATAAGAACCAAACATTGCGTTTTAAATAGAAAATTTTTTTTGGTGTGTCCTAATTTGGTTTAGTTTGTATCTATACATTAAATACGTTTAGTGGACATTTTCGGTTTTGTTAGTTTTTCATGGCTTGTGTACCAAGAGTACTCCAAAATTATTCATAGAGTACTCATCGTTCTCATTACCCATTATATTAGGTAATCGGTTTGCATTAAACAGCACATACTTGGTACAGTGTGCATAGACGATATATTGTACTTAACCGAATACACATTATTTTAATCATCTATAGACCGTAAAGAATACATTATTATGGAATAATTACTAGCTAATTACGATTACAAGCTTAATTGCAATTTTTAATTATTGACCTGATAAGAATTACAGCAAAATATTAAGGAGTTTACTATTGTGTTAACAACTTTTTTAAGTCTGTCGTGATAAAACTGAACACGAGTAACGTCATGGGAATGCGACAAGGTGTTAAAACACATTTCTTTTTTAATTATATAGTTTTTTTTAATGAAATACGTATTTAATGTTACTTTTCTACATTTTCCAAATGTTTTATATAAATTATATTTTATATTGTTTATTTTCACACATTGTTACATCAAGTATACTTTATAGTTATTACCTAAATATACTCAAGAGGGAAAATGGGTTCTTTAAATAAAGTTTTCTATATTTCTCGAGGCGAAGGCACAATTATTCACCAAACTTTAGGCCTAAAACAAGGCTGTATTTACATTCTAATCCCTTAATGTATAATTTAATAATTTCAGGCACCTTCATGAAACTAATAATGACAAGTTACTTTATAGCTTTAAAATTGTCTAACACCTAAAATTACTACTTGGCATGGTACATTGTAATTGTAATACTGATGTGAAAGTATTTGTATTTAGGTTAGGATACTGTAGGTTTCTTCAGCGTAATAAGCACATAGTTCTGTTTCTTTATTTGTGGGCCTAAAATCCGTAGTTTAATATACGAGGCTTACGTTATATGAATACTATAATCATCTGTCTTGCCAATTTAAATTAGACTGGAATTTATTGCATGCTTATGTGTCGTTCTTAAATACATAAAGATTTGTTAAGAAAAAATTATAATATATTAAGAATAAACATTTAAAAGTATCTCAATATAGGAGACTCTAGGAGCTATTGGAAAAAATTAAATATTAGTAACTGTTAAGGAAGCAATAATTTAAAATATGGTGATTGATGATTTTTATTTTTGGAATTGCCAGATAATGATGAAACATTCTGGTTTCTAATGGACTTGTCTAAAAAAACCTGTAATGGAAAGTATTGTTTCATTAAAAGTTAGTAATATCTTTTTAAAACAGTTAATATATGTCTCACTTACAAGAATGTAAATCACTTTATAGTACAATTAGCTAACTTTTACTGCTTTTACAGTATTTTTTTATAACTTAATATAGTATTTATACAAAATTACTTTTATATTAGTCAAATAATAATATTATTTCAGTAATTTGTAGTATTTATCACTATATAAAGACGTTTGTATTTGAAACATAAACGTCTGAATGCTTTAAACCAAATAAAATAGTAACAGCTCACATAATATTGAACTTAAGAACACAAAAGTGGATATTGTCACAGTGAAAGTAAACGGCGATATTACGAAAGATCTTGTTGAAGAGGCACTTGTTAACTGAAGAAGCTGCTTTGGAACAATTTATTTGAGAGAAAAATCTCCCAATTTCTTATTTCCAAAGAAATAGTACTCCTAATTAAATTTGTTAGTTACTTTTTAATGCATGTTACAGCAACTATAAGGTTTATACGTTGCATATTTGTAGAAGATAATTTTTTAGAAGAAGTTTTTATACATTTTCGTTTGGCATATATAACTGTTTGTAAACCAATATAATCGATGGAGGTGTCATCTCTGACTGGTTTATACCTTCCAGGTGGGTACAAAAATACCCATGGGTAACCTAAATCTGGGATTTCCAGGAGCGTCCCACCACTAACTGCAAATTTCGAGGTTCTGGGGTGCAAGAGTAGTTTGATAGGTCTAGTATACTGCGGGAGATGACTATTGGAGTTGGTGGGGTTTCCTAAAAGTCAAAGGTTATACGTAGCCTAAACATAAAGGGCGTGTCATCCCCTGCCTGCTTTGACTGCAGAGACTGATCAGAGCAGGCTTCTCTTTCTTCCGAAGAGATATGACATGGGAATAACACCCTAAATTTTCCCTCATGGCTCTTGACAAGAGACAGCGGCTGGAAACTTAACCTTCCAGAATATCCTGTTATTCCGGAAGCAGCGGAAAGGTTGTTTCAGCGCAACTAAGTGCGTTTCCTCAGCGTCTTGTCCTAAGCGACGAAAACCAACACGTCATACTTACAGATAAAGTGCTTTCTTTTATTTTTATTTGAAAATTAACTTTTTTTATTATTGATCCGAGAAAATTTCACAATATTATATTCAACTATCAATCGAAACATTGTTAAATATCACATTTAGCACCATGTGTATAAAAATAGACCTTGAAAACTATTATTTATGGACTATACGTATAACCTTTAACGCTGGGAAAAGGCAACACAAATTGTTACCGTCGGAAGTCAAGTGCGTTTTGAGATGAAGATTTTTTATTAATACATCACTATGGCTTTTTTGTATTCCAGCTATCAGAATTGGTAATGAATACTTCATAATCAAGTAAATAGATACGGGCGGTCCATTCTGCTTCAAGTAAGTACAATTTTACTAAATGAGCCATATGTATCATTTTAGGATTGAACCTTTATTATGTATCATTAGTGTATTGCATTCTGTAGGGTTTTAGAGTTTTTTTCAGTATATATTTAAAACATTTGGAAATATTAATGAAATGAAATGAAATACAAATAATGAACTATATAATTTAAATACTAATACATCTTTTCTGCTAGTCACATTCTCATGAAGTTACTCATATACAAACTTACCGAAACATTAAAAAAAAACTATAAACACAACAATAAACTACCCCATATTTTACTTACAATTCTTATTCATTTCTATCAGGTTAATAATTCAAACGTTGAACTGTTTTAAGTAGTAAACAACATTCTTGGTATAACTGTAAATATAATAACTGCAGTAGTTTTCAATAGACTTATACCGTACAGAGACTACACTTTGGCTAACCTTCGCTTATATGCAGTAGTTAAATATTTGTATATTATAAAAACGAATAAAATTTCTCTATGACTGAGCTATGCTAAAACTTTTAACTACTGTGATCATTAAAAGTTATATTGCACACAGTTTGGTATTATACAGCCACGACTCTGATATCGATATAGAACCTGTCGAGTGGACAGTATATTATACTACCACATCCTCCTTTTCCTGTACTATTTGCCTCAATAAATACACAGTAATATATAGTGTATACTTTGTACTTTATATGGTTTGTTTTAAATTTATTTTTGACGATGGAACGATTTTGAAGGAAACAGGATTTTTCCTGACATTTGCCATCGTTCAGTGAAAAAAATCACTGATCGCTGATTGTTTCTTGTTGTTTCACTGATCGATGGCAAATGTCCATAAAAATCCTATTCTCTTCACTTTATATTGCTTATTATAATGAATTAAGGAAAATAATCATTAACATATTTGATAAAATAAGTATTTGACCGGTCACTGATGTACACCACTAATGTTCACAAAATACTTCGTTATACACGTTATAGGTATAGCTATGATGCCGTATAAACCAAATATTTGAATACTCCAAGTACAGTTCCAATTTCTTTGTTTAAAAGTAATTTTTTATGCTTTTATAGAGTTAGTGAAGTTGACAAACAACATTGTGGTTGTGATTCCTGACCTAGGCGTGCCACAACGCTTTGGTAAGATTTGTTTATTTTAACCTGGTTTGTAATTATGTATTAGGTTAGTTCTTTACCTGAAGAAGAGATCAGATTGCAGATCTAGAAACTTAGTGTTACTGATTTCTTGTTTCACTGAACAATGGCAAATGTCCGGAAAAATCCCGTTTCCTTCCAATTTAAAACACATGTATTATTGGATTAAAACATCAAAAGTTATTTGCAGGTACCGCCTTACAAAAATGCTCCTCTTAAGTTTTACTATGACGTATAGACTGACTGATACACAGTTCTGACCTCTTAAGGCCAAATATTACAAAGTTCTTCCTTTGACCAATAAAGCCAATGCAGAAATTTTCAAATCGCTAGTTTCTAGTTAACAATACTATTGAACAGATTCATAGAAAAAACCCAATTGCACGGTTTTAAAAAGGTCCAGTGTATTTTGAACAAATCATTACTATTTATTAGGTAAACCACTAAGGTTGTCATTATTCCATAAACAAGAATTGTTACCAATCCTCTAGATTTCGTAATAATATATGTATATTTGAATCTAAATCAGGTAAAATTTTATTTGTGAGGTTTAAGGGAAATCAGAGTCCAGGTGTTAACGTATGAAAAAAAATGTAACCCACATAGTGTACAAAAAGATATTTAAATAAAAGTTACTCTAGAAGTGTAAACGTAATTTTTTAGAAAGAAGATGCATTTCCAATAATAAATACTAATGTAAACATAATTGTGGTTTTGCACCTACCTTGTGTAAGCACTGTTTCACAGAAATTACAGTTACCAGTAGATAGTAAAACTAATTCCTTAATTGAATTTGTGACCTGAAACTCTGCTCATTAATGATTAATTAAAAGTTCAGAAGACACATTTTACGTCTAAGACCGAAATCATATTTGGAGTTAGGAAATTTCAAAATTTTAATCATTATCATTTTAACATGCTAAATATAAACAAGGAGAACTTTAAAAATTAAAGCTGTTCGCCAAAGTTTCTAAACAACCAATTTGCATATTGTCTCTTCTTTGATTTAGATAAAACAAGTATTGTCAGAGGGAGACAAATGTTACTCTTTCCTCTTTCATATCTCACAATAACGAGACCTGACATGTTGTTTGGGGAAATTATGTTATATCACGTTAATGTATTTTATTTCAAATTTCTTTAGCTTATGCTTTAAATATTATGAAACCAATCTAATTTTCTGTCTGTAATTTTTAATATGTTTAGTGCATTATTCGTGACAAATATAAAGCAAAAATGTTACTATTACTATAAGCCTATGAGGTCTCTAAATACTAGGTCTCTGAATCGGTCATAAAATACAGTATACTGAAAAAAATAATATTAACTGTACATGTTTGGTTAGAAGTAGCGATATTACTTTAAAACGTAATCAGATAATACACCTTTGTTAGTGCTGGTATTTATCATTTTATAATACATCTAAATTAATATTCATATACTCGTATTACATAGATAGACGACTTTCAATGAAATACGGAACTGCCATAAGAGTGTCCATTTTAGCCCTGCCATTAGTACTATCTCATATACAACTGTAATTAAAGGAGAAATTTAGTTTTTTATATTAATATTTTAATGATTGAATTAAAAAATTTTCTAAGGATTCATCGAGACGGTAACGTTAAAATGTCTTATGGAGCACTCTGTATTTTCTTGTAAAGTTGGGATAAATCGTAATACAATAAGATCTTCTACTAAATAAACGCATACAAGATAAATTTGTATTCCACATGCAATATTGTAATGTTGCCAATACTTAAATTAACAAACGACAAGTGTAGTAAACTCCAAGAAAATGTCATAACAATTAAGAAATCTATATTCTATATTTCTGTGTTTCATTTTTAGCAATTATTTATATAACTGTATAAACCAAACTATTTGGCTGCTTTTTTTACCCTCAGTCTATTATTCAAAGACATGTAAATATCATAAAGGTAAATAATAATGGTATAATAAAAATAAAGAAAAGTAACAAAGCAGCCGTATCCTAAGTTGTTAGATACACCATCATAATCTTCAAAACAAAATCTATCATTTTTGTTCAAAGTCTCTGTATTGCTTAGTATTAACAGTATTATTGCAGTAAAAACATGTAATCATAAATAATATCCTTTTAAACTTCACTTATAGTAATGCTCCACTGTGTAAATTTTCTCAATACTAATATTTTAAGAATATTTTGCAATTTTTTTATCAGAACGAGAAGTTAAGGATGTTTGAACTGCTTCCGAAATGGAAGCATATTGAGGAGAAGTAAGGTTCGGAAATGTAAAGACCACCTCCTTTCGAGATTTTATATCATTCATACACTATATTACACCTATGATAATAAAGTTTGCGGAAACATTAGCTCTGACTTGCCACCTTGAAAGAAGAAGGGTTTACCTTTGTACCAGCCACTTCAAGTAAAATCGTTTCATTCCAAGAATCACTCTCCACATTAAATTAGCCTATAAAACAACACAAAATCGTAAAGTTTTGGCAGTTTTCTACAAATAACACAACTATTGTAGGAAAGATTGATTCAATGTGAATGTTGAATTTAGCCCATTTCATCTTGTGCTTAATCCAGAGTCTGTAATCTACCAATTGGAAACTGAAGTTTATTCAAATCTGAAGAGATCCATCAAGATAGGCTCTATGTAAATTAGTACATATAGGGCAAACCAAAGAGATCTCATTTGTAATCAGGTGTCAATGATGTAAAAATTACGTAACACGAAAACAAATTTGAACCTACTATGTTGCTAAGAGAATTTTTTTAACTCATCTTAAACTGGTTAGGTTGGTTGTCAACATGTGGTTAGTCTCATATCTCAGTACTTTGGTGATGCTTAAGCGTTTAGCAATACCGAAGCAATACGGCAACAACTAGCTTCTATTGGCAACCAGAAGCTAGTTGGCAACCAGAGTACTATTGCCAAGGTACTCTGGTTCTTAGGACTTGCTCCTCAGACGAACTTGGTCTCTAGATTCTAGGAGTCGAATCTATTACATTGTTAGATTTCAGACCCTTCACTATGCAGAAGACGAAATGGATTTGAACTCTATATTCATATTTGCAGTTCTTTTCCAAAGCAAAATTTATAATTTGATTTTTGCTTCTCTTCCCTGGTCATGGATGGAAGTTACCGTACTTATTGTCACAACAATAACATCCTCAGTTATTTCTGAAATAAATAAATAAAAATGAATTTATTTAAAATCGTTTCTCAGTACAGTTACTGTTTTTCAGAACTATTCAAGTCACTGAATGCCTTCAAACTAGATAACAATAACTAAAATAAATTTCCATGTATTAGACAGGGAATGAGTTAAAATCACAGTACTTTTTATACTAGTAGGTTGTACGCTCTATTAATTAATTCCTCAATATCTACAACCAAAAATAATCCAATAATCGTCCGTACATGGTAGTTTATTGTATTCTGACTTTTTATCTGTTTCGCTTTGTTAAGTTTTAATCCAAACATCTGCAAATATAATAGATAAGTTAATGTATAAATGCATAACCAATAAGATATTTAATATTAATTTTTAAAGATTTAGGTATACATATATAAATTTTGAATTTCAACAAATATTTTAAGCTAATTGAAAATGTTCGAGCGTAATAAAATATTTCGAGGTGGAAGAAGGAACTTGTTCAGTGAAACCAATATGTAAGATCATATTTGGCTGTGGAATAAAGGAACTTTCTTTAGGCTTATCCTTTGTCGTGCAAGTTTACTTTTCAAACAAGAAACATAACAACCAAGGTGATATCCATAGAAGCGATTCTTTTAATCCTTTATGCATATTGAAACCAACATTGTACAGTTACGAACGGTGAAAATAAAATATTTGAGTAAGTGACCCAGTTCAACAATTAATTATAGTATTTGCAGAATAAACTGTTTTATAGTAAATAAAATCTACAAATTATTTCTTACGTAATTCAAAGAAGTATAGTATGGTCGCCTTTTGATCTGAAATATCGTTCCAATACCCTTGATATAAGTGAGGATTATATTTCTATCTAGGGCTCAGGTTTCTGTTTCAACTCTTAGAAACTTAAGCATTAAGAGTAAACTGGCAGAGTTCGGAAATTGCAAAGTGAAATTGATTTTATAGGCTCAAATGAACTAAATTGATTGTTTGGATTAGGATTAAATTTGGGATTTTCCTAATAAATTATTTCATACTAATTGATAAAAACTGTAGTATTTTCTAAGGGTCCATACGTAATTAATACCTGGAATACTATAAAAAATAAACTATAGAACATACTTTATTATTTTTCAATCTCATTTAAGCAGCTGGAAGTTTACAAATTTTAAAGTTTAACGTTGAAAATAAATGTTTTTGACTTAAGTACGTTCCATAAAGTATAAAATTGCGTATAGAATATATGTGTTATCTAGTATCATAATGTCTTTCCACGTCTACTGAAACGGATATTTACCTGCATCATGTTTTGTTTTGTTACTATAAGAACAGTGCTTACACTGAAATAGCAACAGATCCTTATACATGTAGCTTAAGGCCATATTGGAATAACGTTTAGAATATACATTGAGTTCCAGACCATACCGTAACAGGATTTAAAAATCAATTGATCCATCAAAAAAAAAAACATAACAACTAAATATATAATAAAAAATGAAATATCTGTGAAGAAGAAACAAATTCATGTTTAGCATTAGTGATAGTCAAAGTTAATAGTAATGAAATTTTTCTAGTTCCGACAGAAATAATAAAAAATAATTCTAAATAACTAAAAGTGTATTATGAAACCTGGTGTGCATTTCTACATTTTAATATGTATGATATTTTCTTTATAATAAATCGTTTCATTTATAGTTATAAAAAGTGTTTACAAGACTAAACAAATTATATCATTTAATGATATTAGTGTAAGAGAGAAGCAATACTTTTTGTACCTCAACTCAGTTTTAACAGGAAATTAAAGTAAATACCGGTTAATCCCTACGGTTGGTTCCCCTCCCGAGTGGAGTACAGTCATTATATAAAACACACATAAAGGATATGTATATATACCACTATATCACGACCCATACAACGATGTTATTACTAATTATATGCTACTATAAAAATAATTACATTTCTGTACGGAACTGTTTACTATATTAAGACACATCATAATAGCGTATTGGGTTATATTTTAATATTATGTATTAAGCACTAAGGTTGATAAAATATTGTTCCTTAGTAATAAGATGCCTTGTAACTATTATGATCCAATGATAAGTATTACTTAAAATAGCTGCACCTTTAAAATCATAAACTTTTTATCACTTCTCTGACCTATAATTATAAAATTTATTTGCAAACTTTTAAATTACTAGAGTTGTAGTTTTAAACACAAATTATAAATCTTCGGCTATTTTTACGATTCAGGGTTAGTATAAAGTGTATACATAGTTAAAATATTTGATTGAAACACAACGATTTTATTCAAGTGAAATTTGAAGTTTTTATGTGAGGGTCAGATTTTTTTAGGTTGTAGTAAAATAAGTTAATATTTATCGTATTACAGCTTTCATTTTTACATTAAACTAGCAGTTACCCGCGGTGTCGCACAATAGTTCGTAAGTTTCGCATCTGTATGAGCATTTCTGGTTCGAGTGATCTATATTGTAGACGCCAATGTCGAGTTAGTTTTTTTTTTGCTACGATCATTAAAATACGTTAAAAAGTATATATGTATGTCCAAATTAATTTACTACGGTATTAATATTTTTTATTCCATAGTTTATTTTGCCTTTTTCCGATCAAGAAAACATATATAAATTTTCAGGTATGAGAAGCCTATAGGTCTGTCAAAAGACAATTAAGATAGGTTTCAAACAGCCTATCAAGAGTATAGTAAAAGTTAGTCTACTTTTTCTATCTTTTATATCTGCACTGCAAGCAGTTTCTCACTGCTTTGTACGCAATATAGTAGGTTTTGCACCTGTATAAGGGTAATTTCTGTTCAAGTGATGTTTTCCAAGGAAAATGTTGGATTTTCCTTGTTGCCACGATAAAGACAAATTGCCAAAAAATTTGTATTTATGGCCATCGCAATTTTTTCTGTTTTTTTTTCAATCACTTTCCTTTTTCCCGATTATGAAAATATGTAATACAGATCAAAGAAGATAACCATGAAAAGTGAACTAAGATGGGTTTTATATTAATCCTTAAATTTATAGTAAAATTTAGATAGTAAAATTGTCTTTTCAGATCTAATACCTAATATTTTATAAACACTTACAGTTCAAAGCACATGACAAAATGTTTTTTATTATAAATTTAAAAGTACTATTAGTATTTTAAAACACTTTTAGTTGGAAATGGTTTATTAGTTCAAATCATTGTTCAGCGAACATTCATGTAGCATAATACATAAATCTTGTGTACTGCTTCATAAGAATTCTGCGAAGTCAAAGTTCAGACCATCTTATTTTTTTGGACATTTTCTATGGTCAATGAGTACTTATCAAATTGCTAAAATCTAAAGCGGTATAGAAATAATAATTTGCTTTTGACAATTTACGCACTATAAATGTAAACAGATTTAAATTAAAAAGAAGTGTTTTACAAATAACAGTCGATTAGACTGACTCTTTTAACGAATGTTTCACTAATTTAAAGACCGAGATAGAATGTTTCGTTACTGTGAAGACCAGTAAGGCTTAGCACGGAGGAAGTTTGGAAATATGAATAGAGCTATATTCATCCCATGGACCATTTGAATTTCAATTAACAATTTCAGTACAGTCGGTTGAATTAAATTAAAACAAACAAACAACGGTACTTTCATGTTTATAATAGTAATGGGATGTTACGAAATAAAATTTGAGCCTATATTCTTATCTTACTTTATTTTAAGCATAGTTTAATATTATTAGATGTTTGAAAGAAACGTTGTTTATCCAATTCCCTAAGTTGCAAAGCTCCAAGGACTTGCAATAGTAATGGATGATTGCAATTTAATTACCAAGGAATGTCTTAGTAAGTCCTCATCTCTGTTGCTTTTACTTAAAGAAGTGGACAGTCATTTTCTACAAAACATGACCGAGTTCAAAACAGCTTACATCACTCACATTACATGTTAGCAAAACTAAAAATAAATTTAACCAATGGAGCCATCATATCTCCTTTTCCTTAATATCACCAGGGAATGTTAAATCACACATGATTTCTACAACGTTTTTCCAGACAAATTATGAGACAACTCGTTAGTACAGAGTTACCAGGGAAGCCACCACACCTCATTCGTCTTAATATCACCAGGGAATGTTAAATCATACATCATTTCTACAACGTTTTTTCCAGACAACTTATGAAACAACTCGTTAGTATAGAGTCACCAGGGAAGCAAACATAACTCAATCGTCTTAATATCACCAGGGAACTTTAAATCGTATATCATTATCTGCAACGTGTTTCCCCAAACAAATAACGAGACAACTAGTTAATATAGTAACGAAGGGAGCAAAAATATCTCATTCCGTTCAGTATCACCAGCGATTGTTAAATCATATATGATTTTCTGCAATGTGTATCACAAGCCAAATAACTAGACAACTAGTTAGTATAATCACCAGGGGATTCACCATATCTCATTCGGCTTAATATCACCAAAGACTTTTACATCTTATATCATTATCTGCAATGTGTATCACCAGCCAAATAACTAGACAACTAGTTAGTATAGAGTCACCAGGGGATTCACCATATCTCATTCGGCTTAATACCACCAAAGACTATTACATCTTATATCATTATCTGCACTGTGTTTCCCCAGTCAAATAGCGAGACTACTAGTTAGTATAGAGTCACCAGGGGATTCACCATATCTCATTCGGCTTAATACCACCAGGGACTGTTACATCTTATATCATTATCTGCATTGTGTTTCCCCAGTTAAATAGCGAGACAACTATTTTGTATAGAGTCTCTAGTGGGGCCACTATATTTCATTCGGCTCAATGTCACCAGGGAATGTTTCATCATATATAATTTGTTGATCGCTTCATTAAATCGTCGAAGTAACACATTCTCAGCAATCTTTGATTTAAGTAAAATGTTATAATTTATTTTATTTCACTTAACTACACTGCAAAATCTATAAAGCAATTAACTTTTCGCGATAGAAATAAACCTGCATAACTGGTCAATAATATGATATTATTAATTTGTGGGGTATAACTAAGTCGTAACTAAAGTTAGGGCTTGTTTTATTCACGTATCAATTTACAAAATGTAATAGTGTATATCTTATGTGTTACACTATTTTACATTCTTTTTATTAATACTACTTAGAACATATTATTATTTACTTCAAGAAACCACGTAATGTTTACGAAAAACTGATGTGAGAAGCTAATGCTTATTATATAATTTAAACTGATATTATAGTTTCAATTATAAATATAACTATGTTGGTATAAAATGGTTTATTTCAGATAAGACTTTTATAGATCAAAGTAAATAAATATGGTAGCTTTATTCTAACATATATCCCAGCTAAAAATCCTTTTCTCATAAAAAATGTTGTACTGAAAACAAAAATGTATAGAACAACATTCGCCCAACTTTGTAAGTAGGAAACGTTGTTTGCTTAGATTCTCGAATCCACCAGTAATACAGTAAAAGTTTGTCTGCTACACATTGCTACCAATACGTTTCATTTACATAGTAATTACATTTTGTGTCACTGTATTTCATGTAGAATGGAACACTGTGCTATGAACAGGGTGAGGTGACAGAAAGCTGAGTAGCAGGAAATGGCACCTGTCAGTTGATATAAACGGTTTAAATTGTTACATAATCGTCACCAGTAACTCGAGCAAGGTACAATGCATGAGTTGTAAGCGGCTGCGCTGGTGACGTCACAACCAATGATTCTTCATTCAGTGGAGTAAATTTAACCTTACTCTTGTCTGGCCTTATGGATGAAGACATTTAATATTAAATCCAAAGACAATTAACTCTCGAAAATTTAAAAATCTAATTGGTAGGTTATCCATCACTTAAGAAACGAACTTTTACAAATTGAAATCTCAATATAACCTGGTATTCACAATTGATGCAACACGATATGCTATGTAACAATTATTTCTAAAATGATAATACTAAAAGTTACTGTGGTATAATATGCGACAAAATGTATAACTGGTGCAGATCATCGAGCATACAGGTACAAAGTAATGTATATATGTATCAGTACATCCGTTCCTGGTAAACTTTAATGTTGTGCAATTCCTGAGTTATTTTTAGTTACTCAATACGCTTTTTCAATTTACCATTTCAAAGGATGTCCCGTTAAAAATATATATTTTAATATCTTGAGTTCTTCAAAATTACAGGTAACATTTATAACTGCTTTCCAAGTTGTAAAGAACCATAATTACTTCAAGTGTACAACCACAAGGTGGTATTGCACACTAATTTCCTTTTATTACCTGGAGTATACAAATGAACGAGTTAAATTAATTAACGCGTAAGTAAAGTAGTGTCTATAATATATGTTTTGGATCACAAGTCATGTTGAACAATTTCGCTATCGCTGCGTATATCTAGCCAACAGACGATAAACAAACGTACACAGTGTATTAATACATAATCAGTGATTAATAGACTAACAGTACCATGAATGTGGAGTCTCGTTTGTCATATGATCTAGTATTTAGACCATTTGTGGTCCTTTCTTTAATGAAAGTTTTATCTTGACTATTTCTGATTGGCTCTATAGTAGTAAAGGTAGTAGATAGTAAAGTTGCCAGTTACTTTCTTTTATGAAGTAAGTATTTAGATGTGATATGCTGTGACAGATTTATCCCTTATCCTGGCGTTTTGTGTTCCCAACATGCAAACCAACACGTGCCGTTATCGTGAGATCCGTCTTCAGGCCATGTTTCACGATTTAAATGTGTAGTCTCTATTTTCCTCTTTTTGCTAAGGAGAAGCTTATCTCCTTTACTTCTTATTTTCCCGTCCTCATGGCCCACTGGCCTGTACGAGGATTTTAATAAACAGAAAAAGAGGGAGAATCAATAGCCTATATTAAAATGTCGATGGTGATGATAAAAAGTGCAACGGTCACAGACAGGATTCGAATCTGCGCTTTCTTTAACCCAGACTCAAAGTCCAACGTTTTAGACTGCTCGGCAACCGGCACTCCCAACCCGTTGTGAACAAGAACAATAAATGTTTTCCTAAGTTAACTGATAATGTAAGGAATTTTGTACAAACAGGCTTGTAAAGTAAAATCGTGTCCTTCATTACTATCAAAAACGTCTTTAGTTTCCCAGCTCACAGAAATATAGTTTCCCTTTGAACCTTAATATTTATCAATCGTCAGTATTTTTTTGCTTTTAATCATGGTTCGGCTTGGTATGAATATCATAATGAGAACTTATTTATGATACCAGCCACGTGAGCTTAACTAAAATTAACTTCAGTAACTGTTTACTGTAAAAATTTACATTGAAAGTGTGCAAAATTACAGTTTAATATTGAAATTATAATGGATACTACTAAAGCGTGTGCAAATTATAGCTACGTAAAACCATAATTACCATGGTTTAATTAATTAAGACCTAGCGTGAACACACATCGTAATCAATAAATCCAGATCAGTAAATTTTATGACTCAGGGAAAATTAATGAATGTATATTTGTAGCTCATCAATGTAACTTTTCAATGAGAATATAACAGCATATGCGTCAGAGAGAATGTAATGTTGTTAATGTATTTTTTTAGTGAGGAGCCGATTCGAAGTCCCGGTTGGTTATCATCTCCTATCAGAAATTCATTTAAAACTTGTGTACCACACAAAATCAAATAAAACAAATTATACTGAAAACCATATACTTTGTCGCGGAGATAGAGAGATTGTATTAAAGAAATTATAAAATATTAAAATAAAAAATTAAGTACCCTATTTAAATACCAAACTTATAATACATTGTGGAAGAACATGGACCTTAATAGATTCATAAAACACTTTCCCAGATTATGACGAAGCTCTTTATAAACTATTTTATAGACAATACAAATTGTAATCAATATGCAAAAATCAGTATAACGGAAGTTATCAGGCTATAACGCATATTATTTTCACACGTGCGGATATTATATAAGTCCTTTGAGATACCGACTAAAAGGCACTGAACGAAAAAGCTGTTTGAACAATGATAGCTTTGAAACCCATCTTGTCTATTTTACCTCAAAACCTTGGATTTTACACTTAATGCTTCAATGGATTCACAAGTGTAGGCTACGTAAGATTAATGTCATATGAGGTTTATATGATCAAGTATATGAATTCAAACTGTTATTTCTGATAATTATTAACAAGATGATTAGGATATAAAGAAATTATAACATAATTACGTAGTGCACTCACTTTTGTGCAACGTAATAAGTGTAACACTCTTAATATATTACAGTATACAATATCGGGCATAGGGACTCCATACAATTTAGAGAAATGTCCAAAAGATTTGTTGCATTATATAATTTATAGACATAAATGGAAAATGGAAAAGAATAATTATATAAAACTTGCGTTTTCGTGAAATCGTGTCAGATATATCCAATATGGAGGTACTCATTCATCAGTTTTGCCAGGCTCTTAAGGAGTGATATTTTAGTGTATAAAACCTGTTCAAATACCAATTAATAATCTTTTCCATATAATTTTAGCGTAACACACATTGAAATCAATGATATGAATCTTAATTGATATTTGTGTCATGGTATATCACCTTGAGCCAACTGGTAATGGAATCCGTGGTTTTATGCGTGATATGAAGTTTTCATCTCTTTTGTTATATATATACGTTAAATTATTACATGTAAATGTACAAAACAAATACTTTATTTAATACTGGAGTGCTGTAATAAAGTAATTTCGTGACTATTACATTAAGAATCTTGCAAATACTGTTCGAAATCATTTAAATATAAAGATTATAAAACATTCTATAACACAAAAATGATTATATTTTAATTTGTTCCATTTACTAGTGTCAAAGAATGCATTTTACTCTCAAATAATAAATGTTAGTTCAAGGTAAAACTACGTCTTAAGAATTTTAGTATCAGTAATTGGTTGAGTTCCGTAACTAACTATGATTTGTCCCCCAAAATATTGATTACAACTAAATAGAACTGTAATTAAATCTATTTAGAAATTGACGTCCTAAATATACTCTGTCTTACAAAATGTTTCAGAAATATTGTAAATACTTAGATTTGTGAATTGTAAATGAAATGATAGCAAATTTCAAATCTCCTACTTAATGACTAATGGATGTACTAATTCGGAAAACATTGATCACACTTTGCCGGTAATGTCAGCAGATCAGTCTCTGTCAGTAGACTTCGTTATTCTTGCCGTTACGTTGACAGACGACTTTATTAAACACTACTCACAATTATGAATGTAATATTTTCTGGATCTGCTCGGTGAATGGTTTCCGTATGAAGAAAATCTATGAAAAATATTTTTACATTAGTAAATTTCCATGAATAGTATTAAAATACGTCAGCTATTAATAAAAAGCAATGCATACTTAGCTATGTGTTTTTTTTAGTATTAATTTATTGTTTACTGTTACTAATTTTCAGTTATAGCATTCTTTAAATTCCACATTATGACTTTGGAATAAAAAGAGGGATTACGTCAAACTTGAAATTTGAACCTTAACCACACAACGTATATTTCCGGTTAGAGTGAGAGAGGTGGACACAGGGGTTTATATATCGAGATTAACAAATGGTTTAGGTTAATTACGTCCTCAAACTAAATTTATAATGTAACTGTACTATCCGAATGCATGTTTTCTTCCTGAAAACATTATACTTTGTTTAAAATCGGATGAACATAAATAAATAAACATTTATTATCAGAAATAAAATTTTGCCAAATTACTTACTTTTTAAGTAGCATTGAAAAATTATTAATCTTATTCCAATAGGTTTTTACACATCACGGCCATTGTGGAAATGGTTAATTCAATTAAATTTTTAATTTTAGCTTAGGTTCACCTTCCTCTTAGTGCAGCGTCTGGAAAATGACTGTCACAGACTTGACTCTGGAATCTGTTTTGAATGTTCATCGGCAGAGATCCAAAACAATTCAGTTACGAGGAGGGATAAAATGCACTATTCATATGGTTTAGACAACAGAAATATTACATAACACCTAACATAGTGTAATTTTGTAGCTTCAAACATATTTTTCAAAGTTATGTTATTCGATATAATATTAAGTATCGCTCTTAACCATTATTAACAGTATTAAACCGTATAAAAACCAGGTCTGCAGTCAATGACAGCATCATTTACGAGCAGGAAGAGTTACAGCTCGTAACTGTCACTGTTACAATGATGGACGGTTACTATCTGACAACTCTTCTCAACTTAATAACGTTTTGTTATAATTGGGTTCTCTGTGTATCACTTCGATAACAATGTTTTGTCCCTTCAACAATATTTGAAATCATCACGTGGATTGAACATCTTTTTATACAGAAAAAATGTGCTGAGGTAAAGGATGAGTAAGTAATGAACTCTGTGAATAGTTGTACAGAGTGTTCCAGAACACCTGTCTTAGATGTCTAACGTTCTAGCGGCTGACTAGGAAAAATCCAACATTTTATCACTGGATCTCATGCCGCACTACTTGTAAAAACATTGTATACAATTTCGCGTTTTAATAAACAGTTTATTTCCTACAGTTTTGTAGAGGTTAGATAAGGAAAATATATTTAAAAAGTGAAAGTTACTAAAGGTTTGACTGCTTTTCTATGTATTATAAACGCCCCCTTAACGTTTAAATGTTTCGATTATGGGTATTTTTCTATTCTCAAAGAATTAGTTCTTGGAAGGGTAGAATTGTTTTGAAAAAGTCATGCATGCCAATTTTTTTAGGTGTGGCATTAGGTATTGGAAAAAACATATTCTGATGTGTCATAATACTTAATTAGTTGTGACAAATAACAATATTTTCTATACAGTTTTGTTTTTACAATATAGACCACAGTGTTTTTAAAGCAATAAAAATAATACAGGCTTTTCATTACCAAAATGTTTATGATGCAGTCACCTTTAAATTATGTACAGCATGACGTATGTTTGGATTTGAAAGTTTTGGGATTAGAACGCAGAGCTTTCTGGTTTGGGCATACCCTGTATTTTTATAGTGTTTAAATAATTTTAAACTATTATTTTACTTATCATATAACTAATACTGATATAAAATACTTATTTACATATATATCGTAAATATAAACAGATTTTAGTAATTTTGTAAATATATATATATATATATAGCCTATTTTTACTGTAAAATTGGGATAGTTAGATATAAGTTTTCGTGCATTATAGATAAGAAAAGTGTTATATTCTCAAGTAATATAAACTGATTTTGTTTCGTTAGTGTTTGCTTACAGTGGGAGTACAATTTTTTAACTAGTATACAATTTTTCAGGACCATTAATTTGCGAACACGATCATTACCTTAGTTGTAAATAGATCCAAACCAAATCTGGTATATAGGCAGAATTTTTTACATAGATTTTTTACGTTTTTTAGCCAGTTTTAACCAACTAATAGTTTCAAGACAGTGGTAAATCTCATTTTGGTAAAACCATATTTTCATGCGGACTATTTTAAAAGATAAATAAAATCTGATAAAGTTTCAATTAACTTCAAATTACTTATATTCCTACTTATATTTCTATTGTGTTTTATGTTTTAAGGTTGAGGCAGTTTAAAATTATGGAAGTACAAAATTTAGCTGTTTTAAATCAATATGATTTTCAAAAATGATTTCGGAATTATTTTATTTTATTGTTATCCACGTTTTAAGAACTAGCAAAATAATGGAGATAAATATATATATATATATATATATATATATATATATATATATATATATATATATGGTTTTATATTTAGAGCTGGGCAGGTGAACAAGTAGTGTGATGACTAGGAATTAAGACTCATTCTATCTCAAAACTAAAACGATTGCACTTTTGCAGTTTTCTGTCGTACATGATTACAGAGCGTAAGTTTTCATTATATCAAAAGTTGAAATTTAATTTAAAATTAACCGTGGTTTTATTATATTTTACTGAAATCATGGTTTGAGTTTCTTCTTGTACCATAAATCTTATTAAGTTTACAATAACCATAGCCGAAGCCATTGAAGGGGTTAGGGTGTTACATACTTACATGGCACATGGGAGTCATATGAACTAAACAGAGCTCTGTATTAGTAACATTGCTACTATCGATGTGAATGCCTATTTCATTTCCCTCGTTTCATTATATTTTTTTCTTCTTCTATCAACACAACAATTAAAATAAACAGTCATCAGGCAGGTAATTACATTTAGTTGTTGTTAGTCTGGGTTTTTTTACTACAGAAAGCTGTTTCCTAATTAAACGTACAGAATAAATTATCTTTTTACATTTATATGAGCTGTGAAAAAAGCATTGAAGTGTTTTAAATACGAATTAAAAATTTTTATTCCAAACAAACATTTTTGGAAATTATAATATTATTCTCCTATTATTCGTAGCGGAAATGCAGTCAAAAGAGGACTTTTCAAATACAAATTCACTTTTCAGTTCTCGGATTCCAAAATATTACCTATTTTCAGTGTTTAGAGTTTGTTGTTTACAAATAACTAAATTTTTTTAGCATATTGTCACAAATATATACACAATAAAAACTATACCCCTTTTATAGATACACCATGCAGGAAAAGTATAGCAATGATCTAAATATAATAAATTTGATAGAATTCTCCAAAACAGAAAATGGGTGTACGGGGTGATATTTTTTAAATATACCCTGTAATAAGTTTCATACAGATAGTACCGAGTACACAGTTTTCAATTATTAAATATTTTGTAAAAAATATGTTATTTGGAAAATGTGGGATCATTACTAGTTATATAAAATTAAAATTAAAATATATCAGATTTCTCTAGGTATCTCAATTTAACCATAATATGATATCCTATTTATACACATTCAATTGCTGGTGATTGCACAGAAAATATTTAAAATAAGGAAGTTCTAAAACTCATCAACACTTTTCACAAAAGGCGTAAAATATTCAGATTTAACCTCACCGGACGGATTGTGTAAATGAACCCTTTGGGATCAAGGGTGAAAAATAGCCATCGTTAAAGCCGCTTGAACTTTGAGTCCCCGATCATTTGATCATTTAAGGTAATATCATCTTTATAGCTTTACAGTGATATATCAGTGCGCTATTTCATAGTATATACTGTATGTATTTACATATGTAAGAAGCACTTTAAAGCCCAAATAAATATTCTTATTCTGAGGAAAACCTGTTGTTTACGAGTTATTTATAAGATTAAAGAAGAAGTAAAAGTTTCTCTAAAACTTATTAAGCTGAAGAAACCAAATTTAACACTTTCAGTTGAATAATAAAAGGAAACTTTAAAAATAAACATTATAGTGTTATTTTCCTTAATATTAACAAAATAGCAAGTGTTAAAAACATTTAAGTTCAAAAACAAAACATCCATTATATCTATAACATGTACTTGACAAAAGCTATTTCAACTATTCCATTATAATTGTACAAGCCAGGTGCAACAAATACTTAGTCTATTGTTTGGCTTCAGCTGTTTTACATAAGTTATAAAACTTGTTTATGATCCCAACTATTTGGAAATGTTTACAACAACTTTAACTGTACTTTGTTCAATAAAATCCGTCAACGAATACACTATCATGACTACCTGAAAGATACGCCGGTAGCGCCAAACATGACGCGGTTGACAGACATCAGTTGCTCCTGGTTGGTGCAAGCAGGAAGTAGCTGCTTTTGAAAAATTAGATATACAGAACAAATTGTAGATATGTAAGATCGATACAATAACGCAAACTGAAATACGTCTCTTAAATATATTAATCTGGAAGTAGATTGCAATGGTCGCAATTAGACTTTTTTACAAAAGATGGCTTTCTAGACCTATCTATGAGTATATTTTCAGGGCAACAATGTAGACGCTACTGTAGCACCGAAATTATCTTACTCTTGTAGCAGATTAAAATGGAAGTAGACACTTTTAGACAGAAGTAGACTGTTTGAACCTAGTTTTTGTTACCGTGTGTGTAACTTCTAAACGGTGAGTTTTATAATAATAAAGCATAAAGATGTATTTTTGCAGTTCAAATATTATTTTTAGGGTCCATCATGATACATCATTATTGCTTTCAAAAATATTACTACCCATGAATTAGTATTCACCCACCCTGCAGCCCATATCACCGCCAACCGCACATAGATGGGCCTTGAACTTATGGTGTGGGAATGGTCAATTACTATTAACAACTTACAAATTTTCAGTTCAGTAATTCACACTTTCAGATCATTGCGAAATTTAATCCTTTAAAATTAACATGTAGCCGTACGAAACCAAACTTTTCGTTGAAAATCTTACCCTTTTCTAAAGCATTTTTCGATATTTTATCATCCAGTCTAACATTTAACCTTACATGCCTTGACAAGTTTATTTGGTAGTCAAATCTTGTTTCCTTATAATTTGGATTATTTTTACAGTGAGGGATAGGTAATAAAATATCACGGTGTGAAAATTTGTTACTGTTTACAATAAAAAGTTCTTTTTCTACAAGTTCACTACTTATCCGTTTTTGTATTAAAGGATGTTAAAGTTCTTTTCAATAATCACACTATTATTTTTACCTTAATAAAACTGCAACGTTAAACTCCATTCACTATTCCCTCTCAATGAAAGAAATTTTTATATATCTATAATAATGAGCTTTGTAGCGTTTCATATTGATATGTTTTTGTATTTTATAGCAATGCTAAAGTTAAATTATAATTATTTTAATAAAATCCATAATTAAATGGTTTCTGCAGTAATTACAATTGAATGTTTAAAAACATAATTATTATAATATACATTTATCTTATTTTTCTATATTCTTATATATTTATTTTTATATAATCAAAAAGCCTTTTTATGTTAAAGAACATTCTATAATTATTGAAATGGTTTATTTCTCATAAACTGTAATTAAAATACAATACTTAAAATAAAACAATAAAGGACCAAACAGGAAGTAATCGTATTAATGTAATCTGATATTATTCTCGTTATAATTATAAATGTACTCTAAATTATCCGATTAAAAGATTACATCGTAGACATAAATTGTATGATTAAATTCCCAATACACATCCTAAAGATTTATTTATACTACATTTTATTTTATATTAATGGTCGAGAACTAGGATATGTTGAATAATTTATGGACCCTGATTATTAATTAGTCAGGATGAGCAATATAAAATGAGACCTTTTTATGTGTAATCAGATTAAAGTAAATTAAATTCTAGAATCTTTGTAGTGGTTTACTCTATTACTTTACTCTTTGTTCTTTTAAAATCACAATTTTCCTAAGCTTTATAATGCTATAAATAAGAATTATTGGTAATACTATATTTCAGCCACGTTCAAATCCGGGGGAAATCTAAATAATCGTAGTAAAGTCATCTACAAATTTGGGGAGGGTACGTATTATTTTATTTAGCATAAATATAAATAATGGTTTAAAATCTTTAAATAATGTTTGTAGACATGCCATAGATATGTTAGGAAGGGGTTCGCTTAATGTCAATGTTGAGTAGAGACAGATCAGATTATGTCAGTTGGGCTCGTTACTCACGTCGTTATTTTGATGAACGACTCTTTATCTGCCATAATGACTCAACTTAAAAGCTTCAAAGTTAGCTTGAATTGCTCATTTGTTTGAAATGACAATAAAAGTGTGATTTAAACGAACCGTTATTAGATTTGAAAATTTAGTAAATGTTCGTACAAAGCAGAGTAAATCTTTGTAACCAAATATAAATCGTGCTGTGATTATCATAGTTAATCTCTATAGTGAACTCCATAATGTTATATATTATGTATATAATAACATTTGATATATTTGTATATTATTATACTATTAATAAGTTTTAGCCATGCTTCTTAAGTATAAGTCTTTATCAGTGAGTAGTGTATAATAATTATTATTCTTAATAATATAACTATTGCTATTGCTATTCATAAATTTGTAATCACCGTTATCTCCTTAGACCACAATCTTCATCACTCATTAATATTTTTTGGGCTAAAATATATATATATATATATATGTATTTTATATATACATATATATTTTATATCTATTATACATATATATATATAGAATGTATAGTGGTAGCACATTCACCCGGCAAGTGAGAGATCCGGGTTCGACTGCCGGCGGGGCAAGTACTTTTTGTGATTCAATGTTTATTGAAATTATATACACACGGTGTTTGAGAAGTCTAACATCGTACAGACAAATAGACAGAAATTGAAGTTTCCGTGGCTGGATATTTGCTTCACTCATGTTCATTTATTATCTCTTTTTTATTAATTACAAACAAACAAATTTCCAGTCCTATGTATTAAGTGCTTTAAATGAGGTACTCCTCCTTGGAGTTATATTTAACGAAATGATGATTCACAGCTTGGACTTTTTCTTCATAATTTACGTTGGCAACTCTGCTCAGGAATAAACTAATCTTGATCGAGGACTGGTCGATGGGATTAGCATGTTGCTTCCACTACAGCATGTACTGCTAAGCTGATTATCTCTATTGTCTATATACTGACCTCATTTATAAGAGCATAGTATGGACATTTCCATATTTTCAATCAATTTCATGTAACAATTCAAAATTATAAAGAGGCAAGGGTCTATAGAATATTATTAAATCGTGTCCCTGCCCGTGTGTTTTTGTAATAGATCTTAACTGATAATTGGTAAATATGTTCTTATACCTCCAATGAAGAGTATAGTCTACATTGCTTTTGGAGTAAAAAGATAAGGACAGTCCATTTGTTTGTTTCCATTTAACTTTATCAATCCTTCGATACTTCGTTGTATCGTTGTATTGAAGTATAAGTACCACTGGTACTTCTCTCAAGCAGATAGTGTCTAGTGAACATTTATTCAATACTCTGGAGTCAAGAACATAGTTTTCAATTGAAAGCTTGGATAACATATTACTTTACAAATAAGAATACATCACAGATAGGCAGAAAGAACTGATGGTCCACTTGCTGGTCTATTATAGTAAACCACAAAAATCAAATTGTAACCTCAAGAGAATTTTAATATCAGACTAAATTAAATCGCTCCTTTTACTAACATATCATTTATAAAATGAGGATAAGGTTTATAAAGTAGTAGAGGAGTACGCCGAATTAAATCTCAACCTGATTTACTATGTGAGATTATAGCACGTGGCACATTAACATGTTCCTTATTTAAAGGGTAAAAGCACAATTATAAAATGGTATATAAGTGTTAAAATTCAGTGACCAGATTGGGTTTCAATGCACTCTTGCGATGTAGTTTCCTTCTTACCCCCCAAAAACTTCATCAATATTTAAAGTTTTAAAATAAATGTGCATGATATCCCGAGAGAATTCATCTAAATAAAATACATTGTGCATGATGCTACCTACTCTCGATGACATGAATATATCCTAAGATGGCACATATCTAACCATGGAATTCGGATGTACATAATTAAGCCACACACAGCCACACAACTGGGTGAGCTACGTTGTTCGTCTTCTTTTTGCATGTAAAAATTTCTTTTCTTAAGATTTGCCTATTTCCTTGTTAACAGGATATCTAAAGAATGAAATAAAAAAGAGCTGTGAAAACTAGAAATTACTGTATACTAAACCATAAGGTAAAGGGCAATGTACCTGAGATTCCACACAACAGAATATTAGACAAGACAGGGACAAACTGTGACAGCTCATTCACTGAGGCACTGCACTAACACTGATATTTGTCACTGTTACCTGACTTGGTAACGGCCTAATAACATTCTGTCGGCCTGAGTGCTTGTGTAATCATGTTCTGTTGTACCCACTCAGCTCCAGTTTGCAGAATGAGATTAATAGTTTTTATATAAGTCACGACTGCCAGAACCAAGGACCTCCCTCTGTATTCCGAGCACCCATTACGTAAACAACTATTGCTTTGTTGTTCTTAGTCACCTTAAGTTTTTAGTGCGAGATTGACAGTTTGTAACTAAGTCACGACTGCCAGAACCAAGGACCTCACTCTGTATTCCGAGCACCCATTACGTAAACAACTATTGCTTTGTTGTTCTTAGTCACCTTAAGTTTTTAGTGCGAGATTGACAGTTTGTAACTAAGTCACGACTGCCAGAACCAAGGACCTTTCTCTGTATTCCGAGCACTCATTATGTAAACAACTATTGCTTTGTTGTTCTTAGTCAGCTTAAGTTTTTAGTGAGAGATTGACAGTTTTTATCTAAGTCATGACTGAGAGAGACAAAACTAAGGACCTAACTCTGTATTCCGAGCTTTTCTTACCAAAAAATATTTTAGTTAGTTCTACAGTGCAAATATTGATTGCATTAATCATTACACAGATACGTGAGTAGTGGAACTAATTATTTAAAAGCTGTATAGTACCGCGATGTATACAGTCTACAGGACGAGAACGATCAAACGTTGTTCCAGTCGCAGACTGCCTCAAGCCTAACGTAAAAGGAGTCTTTGTTGTTTCAGTGTAACCAACGTTAAAGTAATAACAAAACAAAACAATGTTTCAGGTAATATAACCTTCCTGCACAGTTGGATAAAAGCTTCCATGTACTGCTATCATCTCAAAAACCTAGTTAATATATAATTTATTTTTATTTCAAATAATTATTGTATTTTAGTATTGTAATTAGACATATAACACCTTTTTTTTTAAATTTTATTGCCATACACATGTTTCGGTACTCAAGCATCATCGATGTACATTAATCCCCACAGTAAAAAATACACAACTAATACAAATGTGAACCATTAAACAGATGTTAAATTTATATGACACTGTAGTAATTATGATTAGTATTCTGTATTTAATACGAATATATTTTAAAAATTGGGATTGAATTATTATTAATGTGAATGCATATTTGAATGTAAAATTAAAATACAGTGCTAAGACTTTAGGATTTTTAAATCTTGAAATGAGAAATAACACAATCTATGTTTACATTTCCTCACCGAGTACTTCAATATGCAATGTATTGAGAGCTTATTTAATTTCATATACTATTTAGTACTTAGAAATAAAAATCATATTTTAAAGATTTAATAAAAATAATACAAATTATAAATGGGTATTTTTAAACATTCTGACTATCGCAGGTACGACTAAAGTATTTTAGCCTTTGCTGTAAAGTAATATTACAATGCAGAGTTTTAGTCAAGTTCACCAACATTGCCACATATAGGTCTGGAGAGGAAAAAGCCACAGAACCACAACCTCGGTTTTAGAGTTAAACCGGAGAATGCCTACAGATATTTAGCAGACATTAAAGGGATATATACTGCTTGGTGACATTTACCCAAACCAATTTACAGTTTTAAGTTAAATCTGATGTGATGTGTTTTAAAATACTCATTTCACGTTACTTAACAATAATAATGTTTTTTTTTATAAAATTAATTAAGAAGGCATAAATACGACTTGTACTTATTAGAATAGCTTTTATGCAAGAGAATATGATCTAATGTTTTTAAATGTATCAATGTAGTGAAAATATATGTCCTCACCAATGAATTAAAATTTTGTATTTAGCATCATAATTTTATAAATACGAGATTATTATAATGGCGATTAGAATATCGCAAATTATTTAATCTATAAACGAACTAATTAAAATCACATGCCATTTTAACATGTAACATATGTAGCCCATTTACATGAGCTATACATCTGAAACTGTAGATAGAGGCTGCGAAATGTGGTTTGGTTTGAGATGATATAAAGTGGTTGTCACCATCAGTCAGCAAGTCCACCAATAGCAGTATATACTACGTCATCGTGAAGATAAGTATAATAAACAAATTCATAATGATCAGCACTATGCCCCTACATTACTGAAGGTTAAACGTACACCATAATTCGAGTTTGCTTGAAAGGCATCGCTTTTGTCTTAAAGCGGACGACGGTCCGGTCCGGACAGCAATCAATAGTTAGACCATTATTTACTGTTTAAAATGTTATACACAGATATATATATAAATATATATATATTTATATATATACTTTGTGTTTATAACGGTAAGAAGTTCAGACTTTGATTACGAAGATTCCCTTCATTGAAGTAGTCAGCAAGAACTATGCTAGATGAAATTAGGCTGGAATCTGATTTTGAAATTCTGCACCAATTCCAGCTATAAATTGTCTAAAATATGAAAAGCCTTTCACTATCAATTTCAAGACTGAAACAAAATCCATCCTAGTTCTACTTAGGAAACATAGACTTGTCTGATTTGTGATATATACTTTCTTGATTCGGAAAAAAATCAACAATTGACTATATCATGCTAAGAAAGAAGTAAACTGCAAAAGCAATAAATACAACTATTTGATTATTTTCTTAATTATGGAAACAACGTAGTAAGATCGAAATTGGCGTTAGAAATATAATTATCTTGAACCTGACTTGACTCCTAGAAACTGGAGTCATATTTTTCTGAAGGTATTCAATAGATAAAATTCTTGGAATTTAGAATAATACGAAATATTATACGGACAAACGAATCTATAACGTTACTATATCTTTAATAAAATTAAGAGTTTTAATAAATATTACAATGACGCGCTAAAGATAATATTATAAAATTCCATTATACTACGAACTGCTGATAAACTGAGTTTGAACTACGGCTTCAGTTTCATAAATAAAGTTTTGTGATTTATTTTTGTGAATAGCAAAGTTTCAATATTTCCTGGATAAACATATCAACTAGGAATAAACCTATTTCAGCACCGCTCATCTATAACTGACTTCAACTCGTAGAATCCCTTAAACTTGTAGTAAAACTATTATACCACCAATCAGGAACCAAACACTGTTTTTTTTCTACTAAAGCTACTTTAGTATTGTTTACTTTTTGCTTCCATACTCCCAGCGCATTATTCCCAGACATTCAACTAAAATAAGTTACTACAGGGTGATTACCGGGAAACGCATTGCGAAGTATACAAGGAATATCAGTTGGCGACGGCCGGAAGTTGTTGCGCTGTGGAGGGGGGAGTGTGAAATTTCAATTGTAGCCGAGATGTGGAAACTTGAGCATCGTACGTTTGTCATGCGACAGTTTTACGCAAATGGTGAATCAGTCACTCAGACTCAGCGAGACTTTCGTGCACATTTTAACATTGCGCGGCATGGAGCTATCCCTGATCGTAACACGATATTGCGTTGGATACATAATTTTAACACAACAATCTTTGCTTAAGAAGAAACCTCTTGGACCGGCAACGACAATTAGTACCCCTGAGACAGTTGAAAGAGTGCGCCTTGCAACAGTTCAGAGTCCTAGCCGCTCAATTCGGAAGCGGGCATCTTCTCTCGGACTTCGCCCATTTACAGTGAGGAAGCTTTTGGTCAAACTTCTTAAATTTCACCATTTCAAGCTGGAAGTATGTCATCAATTGAGTCAAGCAGATAAGAGACAACTTGTAAATTTTTGTAACACAATGAGTAAAATTTTGGAATAAAATGACGAAGCAGTTATCCTTATGAGTAATGAAGCGCATTTCCACTTGGACGGAGCAGTTAATAAACAGAATTTATAATTTTGGTATGCAGAAAATCCTCAAAACGTAGCTGAGAGACCTATTCATCATAGCTTACGTGTGACTGTGTGGTGTGCGGTTAGTGAAAAAGGGATCATTGGTCCTTATTTTTTTGAAGACAACGATGGCAGGGCAGTGACAGTGAATGCACAACGGTACCTTGAAATGTTAGAATATATCTCTTGTCAGAACGGCGCCGTCAACGTATAGAGATAGGTAATGTTTGGTTCCAACAAGATGGGGCAACAGCCCATACAGCTCGCATTAGTATGGAATTCCTTCGGCGAACATTCCCTACAAGAGTGATCTCACGTTTTGGTGATGTCACTTCGCCATCTCGCTCACCGGATCTTATAATTCCAGATTTCTTTCTGTGGGGATTTTTGAAATCTAAAGTTTAAATAAACAAGCCACGAACAATAGAGGAACTTAAAGAAGCTATTAGCCAGGAAATCAACGCCATTCCTAGAGATATGTTGGCAAAATCCGTAGCAAGTTTTAAAGAACGCCTTCAACACTGTATCTAAGCAGAAGGCGGCCACCTTAGAGATGTAATTTTTAAACGCTAAATTGTGAGTAATTTTATTCTGAAATTTTATATTGTTTACACTGTTTTTCCACTCATAAATACATTTTTTGCTTTGAATTGCCTGAGTACTCATTATTTGTAAAACATGCGTTTCTCGGTAATAACCCTGTATATTACAGTAAAACAGAAACTTAATCACAAATAACAAATTAAATGGCGCTAGAATTTAAATGAAATTACTTAAATGTAGTTTCGTACCCGAACTTTAAGTCAATAATTTATATAAATTGAATTTCCAAAACCTATAAATTCTAATGAAACAGAGGACTATACTTTAATACTTTTGTTGCGTTTATTGGTACAATGATATTGAATGTATTTTACGATCTTTGTTTATAAATGAGGAATAGATAGAACTAAACAGTTCTCTGTCATTTAAGCTGAACTTAAAAGAAAACTTTACGAAAGCATAAAACTCACACTAAAACTAATCTTTATTGAAACATTTCGGGACGAACAGTTGGTAATCTTAATTGTTACCGCGTATTGATAATTTTAATTACTTGAGCATTTAGAGATAAGTATGAACAGCATTTAATGGTTCTAATACGCTTCGCAATATATGCATTTATTAAAGCTATGCAATTTACCCATAGAGTGTAGGATAGTACTTATTGATTGCAACCATTCTGGATATCAATTTTACTGTTTGTGATCTTTAATACTTGTAAGGAATCAAGAAACATCTGTTCTTGGATGCATAAATGTTTTTAAAATAATTTTTTTTAATTTGTAAGCTTTATAGTTTACAGTATGTACTTGTGCATATGTTATTGGATGATCTGTTTTGTTATTAAACACATAGGTCTTCATACTCCTTTGATATAAAAGTAGTAAAGCTGTTTTACACATATACATTGGTTTAAACTGTGTTTGACTCGTATTAAATATAAAAGGTGGACTACTTTATGCACATTAGCACAGTAAATATAGTAAATATATCTTGGTTTTAAAAAAGACATTGATTGGGAGATTATTTGGTAAGAGAACATTGTCAGTCCATTTGGGGTTGCTGAATGTACGATAACTGTAATTTAAACGTGCCCTAATCCAATAAACAACTCCGAGCATAGTTCCACTGTTTAGGACATGGTCTCTTTTCAAAGTATTAAACTTTTCTTCGTTTTCTCGTAACTTTGTTAATTATTAAACAATTTCAATACAACACAGAGTTTTAATTGAATCAGATATTTTAATAAAATGAACTAAGAAACATGTGTATATTGTCTTATTTAAAGTTTGTCTGTTTTAATAAGGCTTATAGAAAATACTTTATCATGGATCACAGAGCATTAGTTATAACATAATCACTTACTATATATACTAGGGTACGAGTATGGAAAATGAAAGAGAATAGATGTTTTAGACTTTTCTAAACTAAATTTTAAATGACTATCCATAATAATACATTTTGCTTGGAAGGAATAAAAATGCCTGTAGTAAAATTTTTCAGTAAACAATTATTTTAATAACAAAAAAGTATAAGGTGATTAACCCCTATAGGCAATTATTTTTAAAGATAAATTATTAATAATTACGTAAATGATCATAGTATGCACAGAATAAACTTAGAAGAGTGAGCTGGAGGTTAAGTCGCCTGAGAATTGGAATAGATATAAAAATTTAAATGAACCGGAAATGATTTAGTATCTTGGATGCAAAGGTAGCATAGTTCCAATCTTTAAGGAGGACACTAAAAACATTTATCTCAACATTATGAAGCTAGGCTTAGATGATGATGTGATTATCAAAGCATATGAGCCGTTGATGATCAAAACATCATCTTGAAATTTGTGAAAATTTTAATAAGAACTGGAGGTTACAGTTCGTCTTCTTCTATTATTCTCGTCCTAATAGAAAATAAAAATGTTTTTATTATTTAAGGTGAATAAAATGAAATATTGTTATCTTACTGCCTTTAATATAACTCACGTGACATTTCATTGGTAAAGAAATGACATTATAGGGGGAGTAATGGTAATGTTCCTGCCTAAAGTTCACATTTAAAAACAATTTTTTCAACGTACCTTTTAGTGTTGATAACGATTATAATGTAAATTATAATATTTTTACGATTATCAGAAATGTATTGCCAAGATAATGTTTGTAGCCTATAGGAGTAAACTGTATAGTTATATTTAATTACTATATAAGTTTCGTTGCCATATTTAAAACTAATAAATATTACTCGAGCCTTATATAAGACTAAAATCATACCCATTTTAACAGAATATGCATTTAAGGATTTATTACCGCTTAAGCGTGAGAAAAGCCACACAGGTGGCTGAAAACATTTTTTTTAGATCTTTCTGTCAGTTACTAACTTTAATGTGGTGGGAAATTTATTACAGCAACGAGGAAATCGTAGAATAAATAAAGTATTTCACACGTTATATGATACGAATGAAATTAACTAACGACATAAAACATTTTCATGTTACCTCAATGAAGGCGATTACGTGATAATTAGAGTGGTGTTCTTTTACCATGTCTAAATAGTATCTTTGAGTTTGAACACGGTTAGGGTGTTAAGGCTAATTATAATATTATTTCTCGCCGTGCAATTTCATTACATCTAAATGAGTCCTGTTAAAAAGTGACATTACTGATTTAATAGATTTCATGCATTTCATTTATCACGATAGTTCCTTACTCAATATACTCAATATTAGCATAGAATTCTTGCCATAATGATTATAGTAAAAAAGCGGTGAGAATGTCTCACTTCATTTCTAGTATTTGACTATTCCAGTTTGTAAATTTCCAAGCCTGTACGTATTTTCAATAATCATACGTAATAAATATGATACTTCAAATAATAGGGTAATAAGTAACATTATAAAATATACCGTATTATTTTTTTTTATGACACATGGTTTGGAAGGTTAAAAACAAAAGAGAAGTAGTAATTTACAAAAAGGCCGACAATTAAACCTTTGTGTTATAATCCCTTGAGGCTGCCACTCGTACACTGCTCCTTTTCGAGCTATATTCCACAAACATTCAGTGTCATATTCACGAAAAGAAAAAACAATTTAAACCGATAATATTAAAAAATGAGCCTATAAATGATTTATGTGTACTTTGAAATGTTTTCAAGGACCTCTCAATTTTAAGAAATCAAATTTAGTTTATTTGTATTAAAACTATGTAATGTTTTATTATTATGAAACTTACAGTGTATTAAGACTAGTTTCATTGAAAGCAAAACAGTCACAATGCTGAGGCATATAAAATACTTTTAACCTAAAACTTACGTGTTTTTATGTACTCTATACGTAAAGAATACATCAGTTTTGAAAGTGGTAAATTTCTAATATATTATTATATTTTACTATTGAATTTAAATGTCATAATCATTGCAGCGCCAATCAAAATATATCTAAACTGATTTTAGTCATGGAACAAGATGTAAAATAACATCAAATATTTAGATGCATTATTTTATAGAATTTAACTGCTGGTTACGTAAAAAGTATTACCTAAAACAATACTAAAAATTTCGGAGATCTGCACTAAATAAATATAATTAGTTTCAGACTTTTAAGAATTAATCTGCTTGGTGGCGTTTATACAAACCAATATAATTTTGTTAGGTTAAATCATGCCTGATGTTTTTTTAAATTACTTATTTCACATTACCTTCTAATTAAAATATAGTGTTTTTTTTAACTAAACCTATTATGTTTAGATTTCGAAATAAAAAATTTAAGAGTTAATCATATTTTTTATTAACATACAGCCATATCCTAAACTACTCATTAATTTTCTCATGAAATACGTCACTATGGAATGATATCAGAGGTTCTATAAGATCATATACTATTTAAAATTATAAATCGAAAATATATTTAGAGAAATAATAATAAGAAATTGATGTATATTGTAAAAGGGTCTTTATAAAAGTTTTTATAGTCAGAGGTGCAATAAAAATCTTTTTGCCTTTTCATAAAAGTAATATTACAATACAGAGTTTTACTCAAGTTTACCAACATTGCCACAAACAGGTCTGGAGAGGTAAAAGCCACAGAACCGCAAACCTCGGTTTTAGGGTTAAACCACTGAATGCTTACAGATATTTAGCAGACATTAAAGGGATATATACTGCTTGGTGACATTTACCCATACTAATTTATGTAATGTTGTTAAGTTAAATCTGATTTGATGTGTTTTAAACTACTCACTTCACGTTACTTAATAATAATAATGTTTTGTTATAAAATAAAATTGATTAAGAAGACATAAACAAGACTTGTACTTATTAGAATAGCCCTTATGCAGGATAAATATGATCTAAAATTCAAAATATATCAATTGAGTGAAAAATTGTCGAAAAGGAAAAAGAATTCTTAATAATGTCCTGACCAATGAATTCAAATGTGGCATCCTAATTTTGTAAATTAATTAATCATTATGGTGATTAGAATATCGCAAATTCATAAATCTATAAACAAACTAATTGAAATCACATGCCATTTTAACATGTAACGTATGTAGCCCATTTACATGAGCTATATAATATAGATCTGAAATTGTAGATACAGGCTGCGACATGTGGTTTGGTTTGAGATGATATAAAGTGGTTGTCACCATCAGTCAGCAAGTCTACCAATAGAAGTATATACTACGTCAGCGTGAAGATAAGTATAATAAACAAATTCATAATGATCAGTATTATGCCCCTACATTACCGAAGGCTACACGTACACCGTATTGCGAGTCTGCTTGAAAGGCTTCGCTTCTGTCCTAAAGCGGACAACGGTCCAGTCCTGACAGAAATCAATAGTTAGACCATTATTTACTGTTTAAAATTTTATACACAAAGTATATATATATGTATATATATATATATATATATATATATACTTTGTGTTTATAATGGTAAGAAGGTCAGATGTTGACTACGAAAACTCCCTTCATTGAAGCAGTGGGTAAGAACTAAGCTAGATGAAATTAGTCTGGAATGTGGTTTTGAAATTCTGCAGCAAATCCAGCTTTAAATTTTCTAAAATATCCAAAGCCTTTTACTATAAATTTAAAGAGTGAAACAAAATACACCTTAGTTCTACTTAGGGAAAAATAGACTAGTCTGATTTGTGATATATATTTTCTTGATTCCGAATTAAAATTAACAATGGAATATAACCTACTAAGAAGAAAGTAAATTTCAAAGGCCATAAATATAACTATTTGATTATTTTTTTATTATGACGACAACATGGTTAAGATAAAAATTGGGTAGAAATATAATTCTCTTGAACCTGACTTGACTCCTAGAAACTGGAGTCATATTCTTCCGAAGGGATCCAATAATTCGGTGTCAAAGAATCTCAAAATTAACTTTTTGCTTCGGTTCAACTATATTACAAAACATAGTGAAATCTATGTGAATCGATATCCCGTTGTCTTATTAAATGGACAGTTTACTGCAATTCGATGTTTTAGATACGATCCCTAAGAATGGCGGGTTTAAGTCAACGTGAATGTCGAGTTTACAAATGACGCGTAAAAAAGTGCTAATACAGCGTCCAGAAATGGACTGTCACATAAACTAAAATATCTTTACTAAGATGTGGTTTTTTTATTTTCTAAGAGCAATAGATTGCAGCACGTTGAAAGTTTGAAATCCTTCTTTTTGTATTAAACTTCTTACACCTAACAATAATTATAGAGTTTTCAATCCCCGAAACACAGAGTGTTTTAACATATAATTATGGTAATATCCTAAATTATATTATCATTTTAAATATTATACTTTTACTGCAGAGAGAGCTGATATTTTCTGTTCTAGGTCAAAGATACGATTCTTGGAATTTAGAAGTATTTTTCAGACAATCGAACCTATAACGTTAAAATATCTTGAATGAGATTAAGTGATTTAATAAATATTACAATGACGCCCGAAAGATACTATTATTTTTGTCCAAAACAGAACTGATAATATTGAACACAAACTATAAACATTTAATTACGATATCATGCGAGGTAATTACAACATGAATGTTATGGAAACAAGTCTTATGTTTTAAGAAATTGTTCCAAAAACTTACTATATATATATATATATATATATATATATATATATATATATATATATATATATATATATATAATTTATTTCAATAAACATTGAATCGCAAAAAGTACTTGCTCCGCCGGGACTCGAACCCGGATCCCTCACTTGCCGGGTGAATGTGCTACCATTACACCACAGAGCGCTTACTTTTTACGATTCAATTATTTTGTATTTGGCCGTTTCTTTCACATATGTGTTTAAATAACTAAACTAACATATGATCGGAAGACCAAATACGTGTCAAATGACTTCTATTTACATTCATTAAATTTGTATAAATGGCAATAGCCGAATTTAATTTATTTCAATAAACATTGAATCGCAAAAAGTACTTGCTCCGCCGGGACTCGAACCCGGATCTAGCGGTCCCAGTTTGCTCAGTCTAGGGGGTGGGAAGGGTAGGTGTGGTTTTCACAAGTTAACGGCGTAGTAGAGTTAACTGTTAACGGTACTATCCGAGGGCGCCACCTTGTTTCCAGTAGTAGTGTGGTAGGAGAACGGAGTCAGAACAAGGAAAAGACCCGTTACTGAATGATGTTGTAAAATTAATGACCTTATAACCAACCAAAGTAAGAGTGAGTTAAATACAAGGTAAATTTAAGAAAAGGAAATACATGTAAGAAAGCTAAACTCATTCAATGTAATCATTAAGTTTAGAAAAATTCTAAGAGCCTGTTTTTTTTATTGCACAAGAAACATTTATCAAATGAAATATTTATTAAAATTATGTAATTTTACATTTCATATCATGGAAAAAGGTTTGATTACCATTTCTGTATTTGGATCTCAACAGTCTGAGGGTACAGGTAACCCTTAGATTTATCAATACAATATACCCTAAACACCAGTAATTATACACTAAACAACATTACCTTGGCCGGCCACTAGTACTCTGGTATTTTACCCATAGATATCAATCAAACAATACTTACATAATACTTACATAAACTAGACAAATATTTACACAAAGCACATTAAACATCAATATGTATCCAATAAAGAAAGATATTTATAAGTAATTATTCAACTACGTAGATCACAACCATACGCCTCCGTAAGGGCTCACGGTCAGGGAGGAACGCACAGTAGCAGGTATGGCACGGGCACTGGGTAGGTATATATATATATATATATATATATATATATATATATGTTTTCTAACATTATTATTATCTCGTTATCTAAAACTCATATATTTTTATTTATATCTGGCTGTATGACGTACGCCTGTGAAAGTAAAAGAAAGATTTAATTAAATAAATTTCTAATGAAGTCCTAATTAGACTTATACAGTCCCAGATTTATATTGACTTTAACGTTAATACTTAACAGAAGAAATAGTATTTATCTGAAAATGGTAATGCTAATTTTAATTCTTATGTAGCAAAATGACGGTTGTAATTGTGTAAAGCTAACATAATTATGCAAATGACTGTTGCAACAAAACATTTTCAAATATTTAGTCTTTCTGGCTTCGATTTGGTAATTTAAAATATATATTTAATATACCATTAACTTTGTATTTTTTTTTTTTTACAAAATAGTACTAAAATATGTTCCTTGGAGTCAAACAATTAGAAGGAATTATAATTTTTATTCCTCTAATCATGTTACCACGGTAATCTGTATTGCTGGAGGAAAAGTTTGTCTAGTCTATAATATACATATTAACACTTGAAGTTATTAGTTTTGAATAAATAGAATGAAATATCTAAAGTGTGTATTTGAGAAAGAATAGTAAAGAATATTCTGTTGGGATAACGCCACAATTTAGATGATAAAATAGTTTTTAATATTTTCCAAGTCTCATTACTTTAACATGCAAAGTGAAGTAAATTAAAATTCTTCATGCCGTATGATTAAAATATATTCCAATAACTCAGGTAGTAGAGCTTCGCGATAAGAGTAACAGATATGGAACTTTATCTCACGTTGTGACCGGGTGATATTCCATTACGAACTGCTGATAATCCGAGTTTGAACTACCGATGCAGTTTAATAAATAAAGTTTTTTGATTTATTTCTGTAAATGGCAAAGTTTTAATATTTCCTGGATAAACATATCAACTAGGAATAAACCTATTTCAGCACCGCTCGTCTTTAACTAACTTTAACTCGTAAACTTCCTTAAACTTGTAGTAAAACTATTATATCACCATCAGGAACCAAACACTGGGTTTTTTTCTACTAAAGCTACTTTAGTATTGTTTACTTTTTGCTTTAATACTCCCAGCACCCGTTATTATTTACTGGGCTATCAGAGCTCTTTACGTAAATGGAACTTAGAATTATAAGTTTCCCTCAGATTTCTTTAATGCACAGTATAATTTTTATTTAATTTCTTAATTTCAGGAATCCTTGTTCGTGCATTTATTCCCATGGATTCAATGGAAAAAAGTTAATATTATAGTAAATCAGTGACGTAATCACAAAAAAACTGTTTAAATGGCGTTAGAAATGAAATGAAATAACTTAAATGTAGGTTCGTACATGAACTTTAAGTCAATAATTTATACAATTTGAATTGCCAAAAACCTATAAATTCTAATAAAAAAGGAGGATGAGGATATAGAAGTAAACAGTCATCTATCATTTAAGCTAAACATAAATGAAAACTATACAAATTCATAAAACTCACACTAAAACTAATCTTTATTAAAACAATTCGGAACAAAGGGTTGGTAATGTTAATTGTCACCACGTCTTGATAATTTTTATTACATGAGCATTTTAATTTAATTTTGAACACCATTTATTGGTTTTAATTCGCTTCGCAATGCTTGCATTTATTAAAGCTATGTAATTTACCCATAGAATTACTCAGAGTGTAGGGCAGAACTTATTGATTGTAACCATTCTGGATATCGATTTAACTGATTTTGATCTTTAATACTTGTAAGTAATCAAGAAACATCTGTTCTATGATGCATAACTATATTTTTAAAATGTGTAAGCTTTATAGTTTACAGTTTATACTTGCGCATATATTATTGGATGATCTGGTTTTTTATTAAATACATAGGTCTTCATACTCCTTTGATATAAAAGTAGTAAAGAAGTTCTACCACATATACCTGACTTACATTGGTTTAAATTGTGACTACTTTATCCACTTCAGGACAAGTTTATACACAAAATAGTAAATATAGCTTGGTTTTGAAAGGGAAATTGATTGGGAGATTATTTGGTAAGAGAACATCGTCAGTCCATTTGGGGTTGCTGAATGTACGATAACTGTAATTTAAACGTGCCCTAAACCAATAAACAACTCCAAACATTGTTCCACTGTTTGAGACATGGTCTCTTTTCAAAGTAACAAACTTTTCATCGTTTTCTCGTAACTTTGTTAATTATTAAACAATTTCAATACAACACAGAGTTTTAATTGAATCAGATATTTTATTAAAATGAACTAAGAAACATGTGTCTATTGTCTTATTTAAAGTCTGTCTGTTTTAATAAGGTTTATAGAAAATACTTTATCATGGATCACAGAGCATTAGTTATAACATAATCACTTACTATATATACTAGGGTAAGAGTATGGAAAATGAAAGAGCATAGATGTTTTAGACTTTTCTAAACTGAATTTTAAATTACTGTCCAAAATGATAAATTTTCCTTGGAAGGAATAAAAATGCCTGTAATACAATTTTCTAGTAAAAAATTTTGATAAGAAATAGTGTAAGATGATTAAGCCCTATAAGCAAATATTTTTAAAGGTAAATTATTAATAATTACGTAAATGATCATAATGTGAATAAAATAAACTTAGAAGAGTGAGCTGGAGGTTAAGTCGCGTGAGAATTGAAATAAATATAAAATTTGAAATGAACGGGATATGATTTAGTATATTGGGTACAAAGATAATACATTTCCAATCATTAAGGAGATCACCAAAACATTTATCTCAACATTAGGAGGCTAGGCTTATATGGTGATGTGCTTATCCAGCCACAGGAGCCAAACTTCACTTGAGATTTCTGATAAGAGCTGGAGGCTACAGTTTATCTTCATCTATTATTCTCGTCTTAAAAAAATATTAAAATGCTTTTATTATATAAGGTAAAATAAAATATTATTATCTTACCACCTTTAGTATAACTCACGTGACATTTCTTTGGTAAAGAAAGGACGTTATACTGGGGGTAATAATAATGTTTATGCCTAAAGTTCCGATTTAAAAACAATGTTATAAATGTACCTTATAGTGATGATAACGAATGAGAATAATAGACTAATGATAAATCCTTGTAAATTATAATATTTTTACGATTATCAGAAATGTATTGCTAAGATAATTTTTGTAGAGTATGGGAGTAAACTGTATAATTACATTTAATTACCATGTAAACTGTATAAGTTTCATTGCCATATTTAAAACTAATCAATATTAATTGTACCTTATATAAGACTAAAATCATACCCATTTTAATAGAAAAAGCATTTAATTATTTATAACCGCTTAAGCGTGAGAAAAGCCACACAGATGGCTGAAAATATTTTCCTTAGATATTTCTGTCAGTTACTAACTTTAGTAAGGTGGGAAAGAGTTGCTTCAATAAAATTTTCAAGTTCAACTCCATTTCACCTTCCATGAAGAGGTGTAATTGAGATGCAAAATTGAATGCACTATGATGTTTCATACACGATCCCAACAGAGATATTTATACATGACGTAGTTGTGTAGTTTGATTTAATACGAATAGTAAGATCATACGGAACGTTAAATGAAACTGAGCTCAACTTTGTAACGTGTATTATGTCGTTATTGCTGGACGTATTATCTTTGCTATTTTTCATTAAATCTCACCGAAATCTATTGGCCTAATTAATTTTTAACTTTAGGACGGTATTTTAAAAACCAATTGCGTACATTTTGCAACGAAATTTGGGTAAAGATATTGAACTAGTAGTTTACAACGTATAATTTAATAAATTATGTAAATGAACTTAAATGCTGGTATATGTTGTAACTATATAATGCAATAGCTATAAGATAATTCAAAATATTATACAATTACCTAACTGATATTTTGGCTAAAAAACTCATCAGCTACGAATGTTATCTATTTATTACAAATTATAAATAAAGAGGCTCCCTATTAGAATCATCCAAAGACATTGACATATATCTTAATTATCACTTCGGCTACAGTAAGCCACTGTGATCTATCGGAATCTCGGAAAGTTCTTTATTTACAACATATATAAATAAGGTGCCTTCCCGTTAGAGACATCCATTAATATTTAGGAATTTTCCAAATATCACATTACCTGAGACTGAATTTTATTGCTGCCTGTAGTAAAATGTACACTTTTATTTTTAATTACAATACAAAATATGTTTTATTACATGAATATATTATTCTTCCTTATATACTTTATGAATACCAGCTTCACTTTACTAGAAGGAATAAGGATTACAATAAAAGAAGATAAGTACGTTTTACTTCCCACATTCCATATAGTAACAGCCGAGTGGTCGGGAATGTAGTGCCTCTGATGGGATGTTGATGTTCACTAGCTAATGTTAGTCTGAATGTGTTATTGATGTTCCAGTTATAGCTTACATCAACATTACTGGACTTTACGCTTAATCCATTATTTAAGTACCACTTTGCGTTTCAGCCGAATGTATTGTATACTTAGACATTATAATTGGTAAATACTGCTCAATTATACATGTCTTACATTAGGTACCACGGACTGAAATTCAAAATGATAACTTTTCAAATAAATTTTATTTTTAGGGTAAATTATGAACCTAGTATTTTTAACTTTTCACTTATTTTCCCTTTTTTAATAAAATAATAAATTTTTCGTTCTTATTACAAAATTACTACGATGAAGTTGTATGGTAAATACACTTATACAGTATTATACTTTACTAATACTTCAACTGTATTCTAAAATGTATATAGTTCCTAAGAACCCCCTCCAAAAACACTTGTAGTTTGAAAGAAATATGAGTCAATCTCATATCTTACAACATATTTTATAAATTTACGCTCCAACACACAACTCCAATAATTTCAAAAGCCGATATCAATTAAGATTTATAATCGAAGTGGAAATACAAAAATAGAAATAAATCCATATTAAGGAACGTAAAGCGACCCTACAGATCATAACGAACAAATTAACCACAAGCAACGCTGAGCGCTCGTAGTCTTTCAAGTCGGCCCGACCATTAGCGTTGGCTCGGATATCATCTTAAAGTCGTTCTTAGTGAGGGCTCCTTTGCCCCAACTTTGCCTTGTAAAATAGAACATACTTTAACATTTCTCTTAAATCATAATGTTTTTGAACATTTTCCTTATTACAAAATTCATACATGTGCCATCTCTAGACCGTATGATATAAAAGTTATTCCATATACTCTGAGTACAGTGACGCTATCGTTCACTGCTTACCACACTTTGAGAAAACTGGAACCGCCGCGTATTCAGGAACTTCAAACGGAGCGGAAGGCTTTATTTCGCAAGAGTCTCAGTTGAACTGAAGCTTGCTCTTAGACTTTGTAAATTACCTCTTTGAGGTTAAAATGTAAATAGAACCATCTCTTACAGCCGTAATTTCAGCGGAGTAAATTAGTCCGCCTCAAATAAATATACTTTGTTTTGCTAGTTTACTGCTCAATGGAATCCTTATTAAACCGTCTTACTTTGTTTCAAAATAACATTTACATAATCAGAGTAAAAGTAATCTGGAATCTCAACTACTATGTTATTTTTTTGACTTATTGTAACCATTTTCTTGTTCGGAATGAACTGTTTGTATTAAAGTCATCCAAATACATAAACACTTTTACAACCCAGATAATGAGATTTAAATAATTTTATGAATAATATATACCTAACTACTTAACCTGCAGTAACCATCAGCCACATACATTAAGAGTCCGGAACGACTTAAATTTTGTTTGCATCCCTAGGCCAAAAAGCACATAATTTGCAACCGCACATAAATAGCAGCTGAACACATAAAATCGATATAAAAGATTGGTAGTATGTATACTATTATTGTTTTATCAATCATTAAATAAAAAATTGTACATATTTGGTACTGAACACGTGGGTGTATACTGTTTGACACTTCGAACTAGATTTAAAAACTGTTTTATAGTTTGTTTTGCAATTGCAGATTACTCTGTATACAATAGGGTTTATCCAGATACTTCTTAGAGTAACACAAGCAAGATAACAGGAACTTACAAAAAAGGAGTATAAACAGAAAAACAAACTTTATAGTTGTTAGCTTCAAAGAATAACCTACTTTTATTATGTAAATACTATTTCAAAGCAATTCTATTTGTAATAATAAGAACAGCAATGGGCCCTTGTCCAAATTGATGTTTTTGCCAAAGAAACTAAATATATTTTTTCGGGAGCAGAGAAATTTACTGAAATAAAATTTAGGCTGTAAAATATGTCTCTATTTACATTTGAAACTCAAAGTAGTAATTCTCAACGTATCCAAGCAAGTTTAAGTTCAACCAAGAGAGTGCGCCATAAAAACCTTCCGATCCGTTTGAAGTTGCTTGTTGTTCCGGAATATGTGGCAGTTACAGTTCCCAGCAAAGAAAAGTGAGCAGTGAACTACAAATTCACCAGCCTTTCTGGTTTTAGCATTGTTTTTGGAAATCAGGGTCACATTCAGTAGTACGTTGTAGTAGGTCAAGTTGAATAATCTAACTCTTATTAGTTTAATTGATAAATAACACCATTGCCTAATAGACGAAATTTAGTTCGATAGAACATAGATGTACTCAGAATTAAAAATTTTAAAGAACGATAATTATTGCATTATCTTTCTAATATAACTAGTTTATATGTTAAAAAACATTGATTCATTACTGCTAGTACTATCCTATACTACACTTTATCTTAGACACAGGGCATTTTGTCAACAACTACTATATAAACTATGACTGTTTCTTAGTTACACATAATTTTTAAATACATTATTATCATTTATTATCAATGATAATGTTAAAATGTTGACTAAAATTCAGTCGAATTCCATTAGGCATCATAATCATAAGTAAAATTTTCCTATATAGAGATGAGCTCCAAGACTCCAAGAGCTTAGTCCAATTGTCGAAATATTTTTTGGTCGGTTGTAGCCTTTAAAATAGTAGTTTCAGCAAAATCCTGAAACATTTAATTACAAACAATTGTTCTATATATTAAATTTCCGACTACTTTTGTTGAAAAGATGATTATCATTTTAGTGTCTTTAAAAATAGACCCAAATAGACTTGTATAAGACGTCCGATTGTGCTAACCTTGATAGTCTGGTCGAGAAGCTTAAGTGTTAAGGGGGTGTGGCTTTGAGGTGGTTTATATCGTATATTATTGATCGCAAGCAGTGTGTAGTTTTGAATTGTGATACGAAAAGTGGGTTCCGGGAAGTAACTGCTAGTGTGCCACAAGGCTCGATACTTGGTCCCCTCCTCTTTTTAATCTATTGCAATGATCTGCCTGATGTTTTCAATAACATAAAAATTGTTCTCTACGCTGATAAATAATTTTTTACAAGCCTACAAACCTTAGGTTACAACAAAAATCTATTAGTTGAGACGTAGGTAAAGAACTTGAATTTAATGAAGGGATGATTTTCAACGAATCGTTCAAAGCCTAATCCATAAAAATTCAATATTTCCAATTAATTCCAAAAATTCTTGCTACAATGATTCCTGTTATTCCCAACAAATTTCAGTTTAGTAATAATTTATATAAGGTTACGATTCTTTTCCAAAGCATTGTGCTAGTAAGGTGTATGTGACAATAGTATAAAAAAATCAGTTAACATATATTACATTTTTGCATTAAAAACAAAACTAAACTTCAGGTTATTCGGCAAAGAAAATATAGTACAACAAGTACAATCAAAACGCTACATAGATCGGTGGTCCAAGTTATAACAAAGCAGGAAGTAAAATAAAATAGAGAACAAAGTGAAACTTTCTGGCAAAGGAACAATGAATTCTGAGACCGTTATCGCAGTTCTTTCCATTACATTTTATTTACTCTCACAACTTATTTGTACTGTGTATTACAAAGATGTTTACCCTGAGAAACGAAAGTTGAAGCTATATTCCAGTGAAAGTATATACGACGTACAAGGTAGGATTATGCCACACCTCATTTCATATAAAGGGCTTCAATTCTTGAGACAGAGACAGACAGAAAATATTTTTATATCCTCCTGCAGACACAAACAAATATTCCAGCTTCCTGATTGATAGCAATGAATACTAAATAGTTGGAATTCCATGGGATTAATTGGAATATTGATTGATAGTATTGAATAGTAAATGTGCGGAATTCCATGGAGTGAAATGGACTACTGAACGATAGCAATGAATATTAAATAGTTGGAATTACATAGAACTGGAATTACATGGACTATTGATTGATAGCTATGAGTAATAAATGGGAGGAATTCCATGGATTGATAAGGACTACTGATTGATAGCAATGAATACTAAAAATATACAATAATCCAAGGGGTAATAAGGACGGTCATTAAACTCCATTTTGCCAATAAGGAGATGAAGCTTCGTGCAAAATTCTAAGTCTATAGATCAGCTCATTCTCGAGATATCTTTTGAAGAGAAATTAATTCATCAATCACCCTGAATAATAGGCTACTGCAACGCTCAGCCAACAATAACCACAGCCAGTTATTTATACAAAACTATTACGTATGTAGAAGTAGACTACTTTTGCTACAACGTATTATTTTAATCTCTTTAGGCGTTGTTACTGATCAGGGACCTTATTTAAGAATATTAGAGGTTGTGACATCGAATCTGTTTCGATAGAAACAATAAAAATGTGTGTGTTTGTTTCCCATTTACATACTTCGTCTATATGAAGCATCTGTTTTCTATATTTTCAAGAAACGGAATACAAATGGTAAAATCTTTTGTAAGTCCCCCTTTACTCGAGTGCAATATCAAAGATTTAGTCTATAGATCAAACTGTTTTCTTGTTGTTGGCCTAAATTAACAACAATGAACAAAGATGAGATGTGTACTGTAACAATTCCTACATTATCTGTATTTCAGACCGAAAAAACAATAATCTTAAATATCTATGAATATGTAGAGACTAGATTTCGTAATAAACTAGTTTGTGAACTAAATATAAATGCTGAAAGTAAACTGAACTGCTTGCCTCCGAGCAGAATATAACTACTGGAACTTTTGATATCAATTTCAAGTACCTTATTTGATTTCTCTTTATTTGGAAATCAATGCTCTGAAACTTTAGAATAGGTATTTCTATTAAAGTTGTAGTTATATAAAGTTTAGTTATTGGATTTCATTAAAGATTACGCAACGTACATTGATTCTACATTATCTCTTTGTAATTGATTGAGAAATATTTTAATTAAACTGCCACAAAGTCTTTCCAAGATCCTTTCTGTGAGTTTTATTGCTACCAATAATATTTTTACATAACTAAAATAGATGTATATTAACTAGAAACATTATATCAAAACGAAAAAAGAAACATAACTGTTATAAAGTATTAAACGCTGTATCTTTAATAGAAATTTTACAGGTGAGTTATAATTTGATTTAGTTTGAATCTGTACATTAATAACAGTTCTTGCATACTTCCAGTTTTGCTAGTTTTTCTTGGCTTGTGTACCGAGTACTCCAACCTTATTCATATATTATACGTTGCTCTCTATATTAGTTGAATGACTCGCATTAAATCAGCACATATTAGGTATACTGTTTATAGACGGTATATTCTACTCAACTGACTATACATTATTTAATCATGTAAAGAAAAAATTACTATTTTAATGTAATTACCTGCGATTTACGATTGCAAGCTTAATTACAACATTTCAATTATCAACCAGATAGAAATGAATAAGAATTATAAGTAAAATATCGGGTAGTTTATTGTTGTGTTCATAGTTTTTTTTTATGTTTCGGTAAGTTTGTATATGAGTAACTTCATTAGAATGTGACTAGCTGAAAAGATGTATTAGTATTTGCATTATATAGTTGCTTATTTGTATTTAATGTCATTTTATTAATATTTCAAAATGTTTTAAATATATACTGAAAAAAAACTCTAAGACCCTACAGAGTGCAATACACTAATGATACATAATAATGGTTAAATCCAAAAATGATACATATGGCGAATATAGTAAAATTTTACTTACTTTAAACAGACTGGACCACCGGTATCTATTTACACGATTATGAATTATTCATTACCAATTCTGTTAGCTGGAATACAAAAAAGCCATAGTGATGTATTAATAAAGAAATCTTCATCTTAAAACCCACTTGACTTCTGACGGTAACAATTTGTGTTGCCTTTTCCCAGCATTAAAGTTTATGTGTAATATAATACGTATGGTCCATAAATAATAGTTTTTAAGGTATAGTTTTTATAAACATGACGCAAAATGTGTTATTAAACAATGTTTTGAGTAATATTTAAATAAAATATTGAGAAATGTTCTGGGATCAATAATAAAAAAAATATTAATTTTAACATAAAAATAAAAGAACTTTATGTATAGGTACGACGTGGTGGTTTTCGTCCCTTAGGACAAGACGCTGAACAAACGTACTAAAAATCCTTTCCGCTGCTTCCGGAGTGACAGAATATTCTGGAAGGATAAGGTTGGAGTAGCCGCTGTCTCCTATCAAAAGCCATGAGGAAGAATTTAGGGTGTTATTCCCAAGTCATATCCCTTCGCAAGAAAGAGAAGCCTGCTCTGAACAGCCTCTGCAGTCAAAGCAGGGAGGGGATGACACGCCCTTTATGTTTAGGCTACGTATAACCTTTGACTTTTATGTAACCCCACCAACTCCAACAGTCATCTCCCGCAGTACACTAGACCAATCAAACTATCCTTGCACCCCAGAATTTCTAAATTTGCAGTTAGTGGTGTGAGGCTTCTGGATATCCCAGATTTAGGTTACCCATGGGTATTGTTGTACCCATCTGGAACGTATAAACCAGTCAGAAATGAAACCTCCTTTGATTATATTGGTTTACAAACAATTATATATTCCAAACGAAAATTTATAAAAACTTCTTCTTAAAATCTTCTACAAATATGCAATGCATAAACTTTATAGTTGCTGTTACATGCATTAAAAATTAACTAACAATTTTATTCAGGAGTAGTATTTCTTTGAAAATAAGAAATTGGGAGTTTTTCTCTCAAATAAATTGTTCCAAAGCAGCTTCTTCAGTTAACAAGTGCCTCTTCAACAAGATCTTTCGTAATATCGCCGTTTACTTTCACTGTGACAATATTCACTTTTGTGTTCTTAAGTTGAATATTATGTGAGCTGTTACTATTTTGTTTGGTTTGTAGCACTCAGACGTTTATGTATAAAATATAAATGTCTTTGTATAATGATAAATAGTAAAAATTACTAAAATAATATTACTATTTGACTTGCATAAAAATGATTTTGTATAAATACTATAATAAGTTATAACAAAATACTGTAAAAGCAGTAAAAGGTAACTAAATGTACTGTAAAGTGATTTAAAATCTTGTTAGTGAGACATATATTAATTCGTCGCTTGATAAAAATAAATCTTTTAATAAAATTATGCCTAATTAAACTAATTAGGCTAATAAGATTTTCTTGCATATACAACCTTTGCAATAATCAAATTACATGGAGCAGAAATTAAAATCTGCATAATAGTTACCACAGCAGCCGGCTTCTGAGAATGGTAAATCCGTATTTACATTTAACAGGATTTTAAACTATTTAATTTAATTTATGAAGATTTTATTACATGCTTAAATCGATTTACGAAATGACTAGGGGGTCTGCCGTCATTCTCAATTAATAAATAACATCGCCCGATCATAGCCGTCTACGATTTTGGTCCCAACGGCATGTTATAGACAACTAAAGACCGATTTATTTTTATAATATTCCAAGCAAAAAATATTCATTTTTAATGTTATTTAAGTATAGTTAAATTCTCCACGTAACGCATTACGCGATTTAAACTTATTGGAATACTTTACATTATGAGAATTTTGCTGCCCTTTTAAACAAATTATTGTAACATTGCTGTGAATATACCGTGTTGGAGACTGTAAGGGATATTGATCAGTGGAGAAATCAACTCCTTTTAAATGGTAAATTGTGAAAATTTTCTTTACTATAAATATTGTCCAAGTCTAAAGTGAGTTAGTTTAGAAAGTACAGCAGAACTTTAGATTTTCCCCAGCTGCAGTATGTGTAATAAAACCGAATCACTAAGTTTCGATAGTCGGTGTCTTTCGTCTTCATCAGGTGTCACAAATGTTTAAAAATAAAGCGTGCACAGATGAAAAAATAAGCTCACTAAACTATGCAAATCAATTTATTTATTTTTAACCTAAAAACTATTATTTTAAATTACGAGGCGATCGTCTTTAAACAATTGCACTGTCTAAAGGATGATAATAATCTGAAGTGATTGCCTTACATTCACATAATTATTAAATATGCATTACCAATCGAACAAAACGAATTGAACTATTTTAAAATAAATAGCCATTAAAATTTAATTAATAAATCATATGTATAATGTGTGTTTAACCAGTGGTTTCAAGGCTGATTGTACAATTTAACCCTTTAGTAGCTAGTCAGGTAGATCTCGACAGAGGCTGGACCTATCACCAATTATAATGTTTATTTAGAAAGCAAACACTAACTTCCATTTGATACTAAGGCCAATTAGGAGTTTTCTCTGTGTATTTTCCCAAATATTTAAAAGTATTTTTATTTTTATTGAATATTCTAATTAAGTTGGATTGAGTAAGGAAGGAAATTAAAGACATATACAGAGGTAACTCAGTCTGTGTACAGCTTTATGGTGGAAAGGAAATCTGGTTGTTGGTTGTATAATTTATCACCCAGAACAGCTCTTGGTGGAAGTTTGTTACTCAACCTTCGCTAATATGGGACTGACTATGCGTTACGTAGATCTATGCATAACAATACAAATAAATAGTTTGGCTGCATTTATGGCTAAAATCTATTGAGTTTACATCGAAGCTGATATAACGTCTGCGTAAAGCTGAAAGCTGACTTTATCCACTCTATCTATGCTTACTCAGTAAATTTTAGTTTGGTTTTTAACCATGCCAACAATTAAGAAAATTAACATAGTAATAAGCTGATGATAAATAGTTAAGAAATCACTTCCCGGTGCTTGAGGTAGCTAAAAAGTCAACACATAAAAATACCATATATTTAAAGATACATGTTCGATCAGATATTTTTTAAGAAAAGCAATAATGCTTAGTGATAAAGTTTCGTACAAGACTTTTAAAACTATGATACTAAATTAGGTCATTTCGAGAAACACTTGCACATATTGGTGATGACCACTAAAGAGCCTTCGTATAGGTCGTATATTATGCTAGCGGTCTGAGGATACTTAAAACACACGAATTCGATTTGAAATGGATTAATAATGTATAAGACTGAGGGTTGAATGTAAAGGGTGAATATATCTTTCTAAAAACATCTTGGAAATACTATATATCTGTGTTTACGCTATAAGAACTTAGGAACAGTTGTGAATGTTGAGTTAAGCTTTAATTCACCTTCCTTCTTATTGCAGCGTCTGGGATCTGATATTGTTACAGACAAACTCACAGTCACAGTCTAAACCCAATATTTCATAGAATCAACCCTTCCCATCATAGCTATATTAGGATTGCTTATGCTAATTTTAAATGTAATCCAGTCAAAGAAAATAGTAGTAAAGCAATAAACTGTATTACTATAATGATAACAACATTATTTGTTCGAACCATAATGTACATAATAAATAACTATTAAAATAAACATTTTCTGTGTGTGATAAAGAAAACTTACACCACGTACAGTGTTTTGTGTTGAAAAATTCATCAATAGTAGATAAATATTAGATTGGCTAAATAAATCTTTCAAAGAGGTTGGGTTACGTAAAACAGTGTTTATTTCTATTTAAAAAATAATACCAATAAAAAATACAAGTACGAGAGTATTTGCAGCAGAATTTAATATAGCTGATATTAAATAAACTTAGATTTTACAAAATAGAATAGATTGCATTAGAGTATATTGTATACTTCATAAGTACAGATAAAGGATGTTAAAATATACTAGAACTAAATCTTCACCAGCGTAAGACCACGTATTATATATAAACTGATTTAATTAGTTAGAATTATATACCTGTGTGCGTTGAGAGCAAAACTATTTCTTAGATTGTTCATATTGTACGAAAAAAGTAGTGCAACAATAACATTCAAACTTCATACATCAGTGGTTATGACAAAGCCGAACGTACAATAAACTTGAGAACAAAGTGAAAGTTTCTGGCAAAGGAACAATGACTTCTGAGTCCATCGTTGCTGTTTTTTCCCTTCTTTCGTATTTATATTCCTAACTTATTTGTACTGCTTATTAGACAAGGTTTTTATTTGAGAAATGAATGGGTAACGCAAATTCTCCGAAATAAGTTATTTTGTACAATACAAAGGTTTAAGAGGGTTCAATAGGTTTGCAATTTAAATTTTTAAGTAGAAAGTTTATTTAATTTTTGACATCTCCTGCGAACGGACAGACAATAAAAAAGAAAAATTTTTGTATACTCTCCTCACCACTTCAGGCAAAATTGAAATTTTGCCTTTCTATCGTGAGGTAGCAATGGATAACAAATAATATCAATTGGCAATCGCCTTTAATAACACTCTGTTAAATGGACGTATATCGTCATAGATCTCACTTTCGTCCACGTATAAATTTAGTTTTATGCCAAATTTAAAACTTAAAAATGAAATCTCTGAGTAACTTGAAAATAATTAGGCTACATCTGCTGCTATGTAATTTGAAAGAATTCCAAATATTTTAATTACTTAATTTACACGTTTATTTAATTTATAATTTTCTGGTAGCCATTATGGTTATTGGTAATATCAACTTAAATATGTTTAGTAATAGTAAAATTTCATGGGGTGGACCATTATGTTTTATGTTGTACACATATTTAAATGAAACTTCACGCAAAATTTTAAGTCTGCATATCAGTTCATTCTCAAGACACAACGGACAGACAAAAACAAAGATAAAGTCCTCCTAGTCCTTCGTTACTCAGGGTTGTAAACTGACATAAAGATAATTACTATCGGTAGAACGCATATGATAATATTTTTTTTAGACCTGTGTACTAAATATTTACTTTATGTCTAGCTACAAATAAAGTTTTTTCCAGTTCACTGAGTAAAAATATTCATTTTGGTATTAATGTAACAATTAGACCTTTAATGTTTGCTGAAGCATCACTATTTTGATCAGCTGTTTGTATCGCATCATAAACCTTTGTATAGTGAAGTAAATTTTAGAGAATACTATGTGTTCTATGGTAGATAAGTCAAATCATAATTTTCATTAACAAAATTATTTGCAGAGGAAAATAACCAAGTATATTGGATAAAATTATGTTTATTATTCTTTAAGTTGCACCAAATTGATTTCTTTATTATTGATACATTCGTTTAGTTATAAAACTGTATTGATACATTTTCAAACTAATTTATAAAGGTAATAATCAGCTGCAAGTTACCGTTGTTTGGTAGCTTAAAATTTTGGGATGGCTTTGAAACCCTAAACTACAAATTTCTATATTAATGTTTTCATTACAACTATTATCAACATTGCTTATCTTTACAAATAAAATTATGTACAATCAATTGACGATTAATACATTTTCTAGTGGTCTACACTTAAGTAAGCAGACGTCTCCCCTGATCTGTGGTATTAATAAACTAGTAAAGTAATAAAAAACTACATATTTTAGTAGATGTTCTTAGGGCTAGTTTAATCTGGCTTAAATTCATCTGGCTTAAAATATTCAAAATTTATTATGGGAACTAAATAATATATGAATCAAAACTATTGAATGAAGATTGTTCTGCAGTATTTTAGAAATTCCGAAAGGAAAACTGAAAATTGAATTATTTATATTGAATTTTAGTTCCCATTCCCTTGTAATTCTCCGCAAATACAGACAGAAGTTTTAGTGGGTTTGAAATAGTTTTATTATATAAACTGATACCAGTTTCGACAAACTGAAGAAACGTTTTAATTTAAAACAACTTTTACTTAGATGAACTCATTAAGGCCTTTAAACAGAACTTACCCTTTACATTTAAGGCCTAATTAAGAAATATTAATTTCATTTCACTATCTGACTAGAAGATTTAGTAGATTAATTAAAAAAGATAAATTTCATTTTCATATTTTACTTCGATAAGCTAAATTAATGAAATTTTTAAATTTACGGGTACAAGAATATCCGTCACTGCTACAATGTTGATTATTTGAAGTATATTTTGGAAAACACGTAAAATATATTGAAAATTCCGTTAACTATAATGAAATATACTAATGTTTAACAATTTTTTAATAAAGCTTTATTAGTTCCTTATATTAAAATTCTATCTTTTCTGTGTTCTTTAATTATTTATTCCTTATAGTTTGTTACACCTTCAATTTTTACTGGCCACGACCAAAATATTTTTGTGTATATTTTTATTTAATGTGATAATCAACATATAATAACAAATTTTGGGAGTAAAATAATAAATTGTAGATGATATATAAAAATTTAGTTAATACAATTAACTAGCCTTACAGTTAGCGGAGCCATTTATTTGAAGGGCTGGAAAATTTATATTTTTTTTTATTATTGGCTCGTCTCTACACCTACCCTGCCTGTGTTGTGTCTCAGTGTTTCATTGTGGCGCCTTTAAAGGGCCACAGAAAGTTTTTGAGTGCTCCTTCCTGTCGCGTCATTTGATGGATCCTAAATTTTACCTAGTTGCTTGTTTTTCTTGTTGTCATTTAACTAATCTTGCCATGTAATATTAGTGTAATTTATCTCACATTAGGATTTTGATATAATTAGTTTTTTATAGATTTTTAGTTATTTATTTTACCAACAGTTTTTCTTTTTTTATACATTGTTGTCTGTCTTGTTAAGCTGTATTCATTATTAGTTACTTTTTCACAGTTGCCCTTTATATTAGTTAATTTTATACTTCGTATTTTATCTCTTAATATGCATTGATCTTGGTGTCATTATTTCATGTTGAGTCTTTTATTTTATTACCACAGTTAACTTGTTTTTCAAAACTGTTACCTACGTCATAGTTGATTTCTTGTATTGCATCGTTCTTGTTAAGCATCTTTCTTTGTTATTGTTATATATTTATCTACTTATTGTTACACATTACTTGTTATCTATTTATAATTTCTTGTTATGCATCTTACAATTCATATCTATTTGTTTCATTGTGTATCTATTGTTTTGTTTACTGGTTGCATATTCTATTGTTTTTGTTTTAACTAATTAGTTTTTTTGGTCACTTGTTATCCATGTAGATAAAATTAAAACTTACTTGTTGAAATAGTGATGCCGTTGAAATAATAAAAAAATAAAAAAAGATTATATCCGTCTGCCTGGTGGGTAATATGCCAAATATGCTTATATTGACGTAATTATGTTTAAGTAATTAAAACGAAATATTGGTTTTTGCTATTGTTGACAATTTTGTAAAAGCATGTGTAGTTTATACTATATTTATAATATTGAAAAGTGATTTAAAGTGTCAATAAGTATTCTGCATGAAAGACCCTTCTAGTTTGAATAGTTATGTAGATCATAGAATTTGGACGATATCGCCTCCACCTTCTCTGAAAATTGATAACAGTGAAAGTGACACACGGGAAGATAGCAAAGTCATATCTTTATGAAGCACATTGGGACCTCACCGTACCCAACAACATTGTTCCTGATACAGCTTCCAACGCCACCCTATGTATGGCTAAAAAATGTATTCTAATATGAGTAAAATTGGCCATTTACATTCCCCTGTTACAATAATTAAAAATAAAAGTGTATAATTACATTTTATTACATTTACAGCAAATTAATTTTGAATTGAAACATATTAAATGATGGTAATGTTTACTGAGATGCATATGCGGTTTCTTCTGCGATATGTCCTGTCCTGCATGGCTGACATATACTCTAATCATATTAACGTATCATTGAAACAAGGTAATTTTAATAAATATAGTTTTGGTTCAGCTGAATACACAAAACGTGAAAGTAGAGTGAATATGTGGTACTATCTCAAAAATACACAGCTACTTCACCTCTAGTTTCCCTGTTCCACCATATTTCTGCAGAGAAACATTCAACAAAAGTTTGTTGTTTATTAAAAACTATGGAACATAATCCTAAAATATCAATAGAATTTAAACTATTTCTCTTAACTAATAAACACGTGTGGGATCTTTATTGGCTGTGATTTAGATATGACTATTACTCAAGAGGATAAGAAATTGTCTGTCTGACCACACGCATGTTTCTAAAGTAAACTGATCTACAGACTTTAAATTCTTCATGAAGCCTAATTAATACATAATAATGGTAAATGTTTCGATGATGGTGCATTTCACTTTATGTCACATAGATGAGCATTAGCAAATAATTTTACATTACTCCTATGGGTAAACATGAAGTCTACGAGAAAGTAAAAAATAAATAAATTTTCAAAGGAACAAAATTCACTTAACTAAACTTTAATATGTGACATAACACATGTAGCCTAACTACCACTACCCATAAAATTCATTATGTGGTGACTTGATGCGTACACTTTTATTATTGAAGCACTCATATGAAACCGAATTTATTGTAAACATGTGATGTATCCCGTGGCAAGATTTCTATAAAAGTTAATCTCAAGATTTTTATGTTACATTTCTACATAGATAAGAATAAGATCTATGATGGTCCATGTACATCCATGAGATCTGACTGAGAGTCAGTGAAGCCTAATGCTCATTAGAATGGTACTATGAGTAATTTTACCTACCCAGGGGATGTATAAATTTCTTTACTGCATGGTTGTCTGTCTGCATCTCTCCTGGTCAACTCAAGAATGAAACTAGCTATGCATTATTAATTTTGCAAGAAATATCAGTAGTACAAAATTTGTGACAATTGAATGCGCCTACCTTGTTTTATATGGACATCATTGTTGCATCATCGTCAGGTTACGATATAAAGATATAAACATAAGTTGTTTATATTAAATAATTTTAAAATTCTTTCAAAAAATAACTAAAATTTTAATGTTAAAATCACACATCACACTTGTAAAAATAATACAAATAGCGCTAAAATTATATTAAATGTGTACACATTTCTACTTTTGGCATCCGGGTGTTTTTGTATGGTGGGACTTGGAACTCAAAATATATGTAAGAAATCGAAAATAATTCGATTGAGATGAATTTCACATTTATTTTATTGTATCTCATACGTTATCAACATAAGAGTACACCATAGGACGTAACGCCTTACAATGCTCAAGTCTACTGTTAATATTGTGGAGATGTTTTGTAGAAAGACAAACAAACAGGAAACTTGGGAGAAAATACATTTTTAAAACCTTAGGCTAAGAGAAAATCTGCTTGCAACATTGTGAACTAAACGTTAATAAAAATATTAAAGTATAAGTATTATAGAACATTAAAAGTACACGTTTAAAATATTCGTAATCATCAATCAATAAAATAGTAAGAGCCTCTCTCATGCAAATAGTAAATGACTTGAGAGTTGAAGTACTTCCATGCTAACTACGGTGATCGAGCTTCGTATTAAGGTAACCTCCAATATTTTTCATATAAAAATTCCCCCTACCTAACCTTATATGATATAAAATTAGCAAACATAACCTAGCTTATCCCATGCTAACAAAAAACCAAAATCAAACTAACCTAGCACAATCTAACCTAACGAAACTTTAACTTACCTTAATTGACCTAATATAACATAACCTAACGTAACGTAACATAACCTAACATAAAGTAAACTAACCTATTCTAAAAAGACCTAACCTTACATAATGCAAAATAACCGAAAAACCCCAAATTATCGTATCCAAATATAACATAACCAAACCAATTTTTAGCTATCTTATCCTATAATAGACTAACCTAACCAAACCTAAATTTACCTTACCTGACCTAACATAAACAACATAACCTAATGTAATCTAACCTTACAAAACCTAACATAACAAACATTATCTAACATAACCAAACCTAAAATTACTAAATCTAACCTAACATCAAATATAACCTGGTTAGGTAAAGGCAAACATAACCTAACCTAACAAAACTTAACCTAAATCTCTCGTTTTTCTCTAATAGAGCTAATTCTGTTTCGTGACATTTGCACGCTTGCTTGTTAAAGGTGATGGTAGTTGTACTGTTTTTCATCATACGATTCGTTAGTTTTACGCAGATTTAAGATAAATTAAATTTTAATAATTTTAAAATTGTATTTGTGGGCTACAGCAACAATACGCAAGCATGCAATAACTGCCCTAACTATTTATAATACAGACTAAACTTTGTACTGAGTCCATATTTCGAATCAATGTTTTAACCGGTTTGAGAAAGTAAAATATTTAAAGTTGGTGGCCACTGCAATGTGCAAATATATTTTCACTCAGCAAATTCCAACGATATACCCAATCAATTTAATTTATAAATATTTAAAATCGATTTAAACTATGTACTTATATTATTTCACTTTTTTAAATATCTTAAGAATTCCAGATACACATAGCAAACTATTTTAAGTAATAAACCACATCCTTGGTATAACTGTAAACACAATAACTACAGTGGTTTTCAATAGATTTATACCGTACCGAGACTACACTTTGGCTAACCTTCGCTTATATGCAGTAGTTAAAGATTTGAAAATTATAAAAACGAATAAAATTTCTCTATGACTGAGCTATGCTAAAACTTTTAACTACCGTGATCATTAAAAGTTATATGCACACAGTTTGGTACTATCCAGCCACGACTCTGATATCGATATAGAACCTGTCCAATGGACAGTATATTATACTACCACATCCTCCTTTTCCTGTACTATTTGCTACAATAAAATACATACTAATATGTATTGTATATTTTATACGTTATATGCTTTGTTTTAACTTTATTTTTGACGATGGAAGGATTTTGAAGGAAACAGGATGTTTCCTGACATTTGCCATCGTTCAGTGAAAAAAATCACTGATCGCTGATTGGTTCTTGTTGTTTCACTGAACGATAACAAATGTCCATAAAAATCCTGTTTCCTTCAATTTATATTGCTTATTATTATGCAGTAAGAAATATATTTACGAAAAAATCTCGTGGTAGTGGAGTAATTTTTTAATTAATTTGGGTCGCCATCTTGTTAAAAAGTATAATACACATGGACAGACAACATATTGCATAGTAAAATAAGGACATACCTGTATCATTACTTATCATGTTACAAAAATTCTTTCCAACAACACGTAATAACAGTAAGAACAAAACCAGCGAGTCATGAATATTACAATAATTTTATGTACATGACATACGTATACTTCTGTTCCATTTCATTGAGCACTATCATATTACATTATAATTTCACAAAGTCCAAAATATATGGACTCTTTCAGTAACTTCAGTGTTACTAATATCTTTGAAGCTACTAAACCAAGTTTCAAGAAATTTGCACAGAAATTACAGTTACTGCTGATTATTAAATCGCATTCTCTCATTGAATTTGTGACCAAACCTCTGTTCATTAAACATTATATAAAAATTCTGAAGACACGTTTAACGTCTAAAACCAAAATCATATTTAGAGTTAGCAAATTTAAAAATCTCAATCTTTATCATTGTAATATGCTAAATATAAAGAAGGAGAACTAAAAAAATTAAAGCTGTTCAACAAAGTTTTTAAACAACCAATTTGCATTTTGTCTCTTCTTTGATTTACATAAAACAAGTATTGTCAGAGGGAGACAAATGTTACTCTTTCCTCTTTCATATCTCAAAAAAATTAGATCTAACATGTTATTTGGGGAAATTATGTTGTATTACGTTATTGTATTTTATTTCAAATCTATTTATGCTTATGCTTTAAATATTATGAATCCAAACAGATTAGCTGTCTGTAATTTTTGTAATATTTTTAATGCATTATTCTTGACATATATAAAGCAAAAATTTTATCCTACTATTAATATAAGCCAATGGGGTCTCTAATCTCTGAATCGCTCACAAAATACAGTATAATCAATACATTATACCAGCTGTACATGCTTGGTTAAAGGTAGCCATATTACTTTAAAACTTAATCACATAATACACTTTGGTTCGTGCTGATATGTATCATTTTATAATACAGCTAAATTAATATTCATGTATTCGTATTTCTATAGCTAGAGGACTTTCGATGAAGTATGGAACAGCCATAAGAGTGTCCATTTTAGCCCTGCCAGTAGTAGTATCTCATAAACAGCAGTAATTAAAGGAGAATTTTAGTTTTTTTTGTATTAATATTTTAATGATAGAATACAAATTTGTTCTAAGGTTTCATCGAGACGGAAACGTTAACATGTTTTATGGAACACTCTGTATTTTCTTGAAAAGTTGGCATAATTAATAATAGAACAAGATCGTCTACTAAATAAACTTCTACAAGAAACATATTTTTTCCACATTCACTATTCTGATGTTGCCAATACTCAAATTAACAAACGACAAGTCTAGTAAACTCCAAGAAAATGTCATAACAATATTAAGACATCTATATTCTATATTTATCTGTCCCATTTTTAGCAATTATTTATATAACTGTACAAATCAAACTATTTGGCTGATTTTTACCCTCAGTCTATTATTCAAAGACATGTAAATACCATAAAAGTAAATAATAACGATATAATAAGAAATAAACAAAAGTAACAAAGGAGCCATATCCTAAATTGTTAGATTAAATATCATAATCTTTCAAACAAAATTTATCGTTTTGGTACAAAGTCTCTGTATCGCTTAGTAGTTATAGTATTAATGCAGTAAAAACATTTAATCATAAAGAATATGCTTTTAAAACTTCACTTATCGTAATAATCTACTGTGTAATTTTTCTCGATACTAATATTTTAAGAATGTTTTATAAAATAATAGTTTAAAATATGCCGAGTGTGTGTTGCAAGTTTTTTTTAATCAGAACTAGAAGCTAAGGAAACTTCTCATTGCACTTGATCCCAAAAGTATGTTTGAACTGCTTCAGAAATGGCAGGATATTGGGGAGAAATAAGGTTCGGAAATGTAAAGACTAGCTTCTTTCGAAATCTTATATCATTCATACATCTAAGATAATAAAGTTTGCGGCCACTTTAGCTCTGACGTGCCACCTTGAAAGAAGAAAGAAGGGTTTACCTTTGTACCAGCCACTTCAAGTCAAATCGGAAGGTATCTCATTCCAAGAATCACTCTCCACATTAAATTAGCCTATAAAACAACACAATATCGTAAAGTTTTAGCAGTTTTCTACAAATAACACAGCTATATAGAAAGGAATGATTCAATGTGAATGTTGAGTTTAGCCCATTTCATCTTGCGCTTACTCCAGAGTCTGAAATCTACCATTTGGAATCTGAAGTCACTCAAATCAAAGAGATCCATCAAGATAGGCACTAGGTAAATTAGTATCGATAGGGCAAACCAAACAGATCTCTTCTGTAATCAGGTGTCAATGATGTCAAAACGATATAACACGAAAACAACTATGAACCTACTATGTTGCTAAGAGAATTGTTTGAACTCATCTTCAACTGGTTAGGTTGGTTGTAAACATTTGGTTAGTCTCATATCTCAGTACTTTTGTGATGCTTAAGCGTTTAGCAATACCGAAGTAACGGCAAGCACTAGCTGCTCAAGTACTTGCCAAGGTACTCTGGTTTTTAGGACTTGCTCCTCAGACGAACTTGGTCTCTAGATTCCAGAAGTCGAATCTATTACATTGTAAGATTTCAGACCCTTCACTAAACAAAGGCGTAATAGAGCTAAACTCTCTATTCACATTTGCAGTTCTTGCCGAACAAAAATTATTTGACAACTTTATTTTTGCTCTACTTATTGTGCTCTACTTCCCTGGTGATGGGTGGATGTTACCCTACTTATTGATAAAGCAGTAAACTCAGTAAGTTCTTTTCCATTTATTAGAAAATGTATGAGTTAGAATCACAGTAGGGTTTATAAAATTTACCACATATTATTATAAACATTTGAAACTATAAAAAATAATCAAAGTAATAGTTAGTTATACGATTTGATACGTGTGTCCACAATAATAATGACCAAGTAAAATCGATTAATTATAAATACTCAGTAGTGTATGGCATTCTTACTTTTATCTTGTTCGTTTTGATAAGTTTATTCCTAATATTTGCAATATTTATACAGATAAGTTAATAGATATGCATTAAGGTATTTAATAATTATTTTTAACGATTTATATATTTATTTTTAATTTGCTTGCACCATATGTTGAAATTTAAAAGTTTTGTGTATATATAAATAAATAAATATATATATATTATTATTATATTTTTTTATTGTTCATATATATATATATATATATATATATATATATATATATATATATATCAGTACTTTTAAATTTGAATATATGATGCAAGAAAATTGAAAATATTGAAGGGTGATAAAATGTTTTGAGGTGGAAGTAAGAAACTTCTGCAGTGAAACCAATATCTAAGATCATGTTTGGATGTGGAATAGAGGAAGTTTCTTTAGGCTTATCCTTTGTCGTGCAAGTTTACTTTTCAAACATAAACATTACAACCAAGCTGATATCCATAGAAGCGATTCTTTTAATCCTTTATGCATATTGAAACTAACGTTGTACAGTTACGAACGGCGAAAATAACATTTGTAAGTAACTGATCCAGTTCAACAATTAATGATATTATTTGTAGAATAAACTGTTTTATAGTAAATAACAATTAAACATGATTTCTTACGTAATTCAAAGAAGTATAGAATGGTCGTCTTTTGATCTCAAATATTGTTCCAATACCCTTGATATAAGTGAGGATTATATTTCTATCTAGGGCTAACCACGGTTTTGAACTCTTAGAGACTTAAGCACTAAGAGTAAACTGGCAGAGTTTGGAAATTGCAGAGTGAAATTGATTTTTAGGCTCAAATGGATTAAAATTTACTGTTTGGATTAGGATTAAATTTAGGATTTTCCTAATAAATTATTTCATACTAATTGATAAAAACCTGTAGTATTTTTAAGGATCCATACATAATTAAGACCTGGAATACTTTAAAAAATAAACTATAGAATATACTTTTATATTTTTTCAATCTCTTGTAAGCAACTGGAAGTTGACAAATTTAAAGTTTCACGTTGAAAAGAAATATTTTTGACTTAATACGTTCCATAAAGTATAAAATTGCGTATAGAATATAAGTGTAACGTAGTATGATAATGTCTTTCCACGTCAACTGAAACGGATATTTACCTGCATCATGTTTTGTTTTGTTACTATAACAACAGTGCTAACACTGAAATAACAGAAGATTCTTTTACGTGTGGCTTAAGGCCACATAGTTCTAGACCATATTTTAACATGATTTTCAAATCGACTGTTCCTTAATAAATAAAGCATAAAAATCAAATATATAATAATAAATGAACGTCTGTGAAGAAGAAACACCTTAATTTTTAACATTAGTGATAGTCAAAGTTGATAGAAATTTAATTTCTATAGTTCCGTCAGGAATAATAAAAAATTCCTAATAACTAAAAATGTATTAAGAAACCAGGTGTAAATTTCTACATATGAAATTGTATGATATTTTCTTTATATTAAATCGTTTCATTTCTAGCTATAAAAAGTGTTCACAAAACTAAAAAAGCAAATATATATGATTTAATGGTAATTAATGTAAGAGAGAAGCAATAATTTTTTATCTCAACTGAGTGTTAACAGGAAATTAAAGTAAATACCAGTTAATCCCTACGGTTGGTTCCCCTCTCGAGAGGAATACAGTCATTATATACACACATAAAGGATATGTATATATACCACTATATCACAACCCACTATACCACTATACCACTATATCACTATATACAACGATGTTATTACTAATTATATGCTACTATAAAATAATTACATTTCTGTATGGAACTGTTTAATATATTAAAACACATCATAATAGCGTATTGGGTTATTTTTTATTAGTATGTATTAAGCACTAAGGTGTATTGTAACCTATATTATAAACTATAAAATATTTGTATTTTATACTTATACTAAAATTGATAAATATTGTTCCTTAGTGATAAGGTGCCTTGCAATTATTAACATCCAACGATAAGTATTATTTAAAATAGCTGCACCTTTAAAATCATGATTATTAATACGTACACAGTATCACTTCTCTGACCTATAATTATAAAATATTTTTAAAACTTTTAAATTACTTTTTTAATGGTTTTAAACACAAATTATACGTTTTCGGCCATTTTGTAAATATTCAGGGTTAGCTAAAAGTGTATACAAAGTTAAAATGTTTGATTGTAACCCAAGGTTTTCATTCAAGTGACCATCGTCACAAAGTTTGGATTAAATGTTTCCATGTTGAACACAATAAACATGAATAGGTACTACTTTGTGAATAGAGCTAATTCAATAAATTTTATGTTAGGGTCAGATCTTTTTAGGTTGTAGTAAAATAAGTTAATATTTGTCGTATTACAGCTTTAAATTTTTATATTAGACTAGCAGTTACCCGCGGTGTCGCACAATAGTTCCTAAGTTTCGCATCTGTATGTCCATTTCTGGTTCGAGTGATCTATATTTTTAACGCCAATGTCGAGTTAGTTTTATTTGCCACGATCATTACAATATGTTAAAAAGTATATTTTTATGGCCAATTTAATTTGCTCCGGTATTAGCATTTTTTTCCATACTTCATTTTGCCTTTTTCCGATCAAGAAAACGTATACAAATTTTCAGCTATGAGAAGCCTACAGGTCTATCAAAAGACAATTAAGATAGGTTTAAAAACAGTCTATCAAGTTTATAGTAAAAGTTAGTCTATTTTGCCTTTTATATATGCACTGCTAGCAGTTACTCGCTGCCCTGCACGCAATTTAGTAGGTTTTGCACCTGTATGAGCGTAATTCCTGTTCAAGTGATTTTTTTTCAACGAAAATGTTGGGTTTTCCTTGTTGCCACGATAGAGAAAATTTGCCGAAAAAATTGTATTTATGGCCATTGTAATTTTTTTGGTTTTTTCAATAACTTACCTTTTTTCCCGATTATGAAAATATATGCCACAGATAAAAAAAGGTAACTGTAAAAAGTCAACTAAGATGGGTTTTATATTCATCCTTAAATTTATAGTAAAACTTAGATAGTAAAATTGTCTTTTAAGATGTAATACTTAATATTTTTTATATTTCAGTTTAAAGGACATGAACAATTTCTCTACACATTTTTTTGGTTATAAATAGAAAAGTAATAATAATAATTTAACACATTTCTAATTGGAAATGGTTTATTAGTTCAAAATCATTGTCCAGCGAACATTCATCTAGCATAACACATAATTCTTATGGACTGCTTCATATGGAGTCTGTGAAGTCAAAGTTCGGACCATCGGACATTTTATAAGATCTATGAGTACTTACCTAATTGCTGAAATCTAAAGCAGTATAGAAATAATAATTTGCTTTTGACAATTTACTCACTATACAGTAAATGTAAACAGATTTAAATAAAAAAGAACTGTTTTACAGATAACAGTGGTTTAGACCGACTCTTTTAACAAATGTTTCACAAATTTAAAGACCGAGGTAGAATTTTTTCGCTACTGTAAAGACCAGTAAGGCCTAGCATGGAGGAAGTTTGGAAATATGAATAAAGCTATTCATCCCGTGAACCATTAGAATTTCAATGTAAAATTTCAGTACAATCGGTTGAATAGTTGTGAATTGATTTAAAACAAACAACAACGGAAATTTCATGTTTATAGTATTACTAGGCTGTTACGAAATATAATTTGAGTCTATTCTTATTTTACTTAATTTTAAGTAAAATAAGAACATTTTTATTATAATTCTAATATTATTAGATGTTTGAAAGAAACGTTTATCTAATTCCCTAAGGTGCAAAGCTCCAAGGGCTTAATAAATTAGTAATGGATAATTACAAACAAAAAAAGAAGAATATTTAATTTAATTACCAAGGAATGTCTTGTTAGTAAATCCTTATCTCTATTGCTTTTACTAAAATAAGTGGACATTCATTTTCTACAAAACGTTACCGAGTTCAAAATAGCTTAATTCCCTTACATTAAATATTAATAAAACTAATAAAAATATTAACCAATAGAGCCATCATATCTCCTTTGCCTTGTAACATGTCATTTTTACAGGGGGTTTAAATAAGGCATTTTTATTTTTTTGAGAGGAGAATATGTTTTTAGTTAATGACATGTTATGATTTTTATTTCTTCCACCTACAATTATACTCCAGTAGCTCAACACCATCGTCAGCTGGCGGGGTCCGGCTCGACCGGGTAAGACGCGGAGTTTCAGGATACATCCGCCGGAGTTCGCTTCAAGGGCTGAAGCGCCTTACAGCGGACGACTCCAGTACTACAGTACGTAAGTACGCTGTGCCTGGCTTCCTCGCCCTCTCGGTCGCTGTCTCTCGGTCGCTGTCTTTCGGTCGGTGTCTAGCAGTCGAAGTCGTCGAGTCGGAGTCGCCGCCCCCACACACGCCACGATAAGGTGCAAGTAAGTAGGTACTTATTTACCTGCCAAAACACGCTTTTACCTGAACTTGCCTAGTCACTAACGATAGGATAAGTACATGACATTACGTACTTAAGCTGCTAACAGAATATAATTATAGATATAAAGTGTAGCAAGAAAATAGATCAGTGCGAATAGGATTAGATTCTATCACTAGTAAAGAAGAGTTTGAATTTAGTTTTACTTAATTATCGTTTCTTTTCGAGGCCGCTGGGTCGCTTGACGTACGTTGGCACCGGCGTTCCTTAGCTTCGAGCTCTAGGTGAGCTAGGCGCGATTCCGAGCAAGCTCGTGTTTACATTTAGTTTTTATTTAGTTTATCGTTTCTTTTCGAGGCCACTGGGTTGCTTGACGTACGTTGGCACCAGTGTTCCTGAGCTTCGGGCTAGGCGTAATTTAATTTAGTTTTACTTGTTTATCGTTTCTTTTCGAGGCCGCTGGGTCGCTTGACGTACGTTGGCACCAGCGTTCCTGAGCTTCGGGCTAGGTTAAATTTAGTTTAATTTTATTTAGTTTATCGTTTCTTTTCGAGGCCGCTGGGTCGCTTGACGTACGTTGGCACCAGCGTTCCTGAGCTTCGGGCTAGGCGTAATTTAATTTAATTTTATTTAGTTTATCGTTTCTTTTCGAGGTCGCTGGGTCGCTTGACGTACGTACGTTGGCACCAGCGTTCCTGAATTTTGGACTAGGATTGAACGTAGTAATTTAGTTTATCGTTTCTTTTCGAGGCCACTGGGTTGCTTGACGTACGTTGGCACCAGTGTTCCTGAACTTCGGGCTAGGCGTAATTTAATTTAGTTTTACTTAGTTTATCGTTTCTTTTCGAGGCCACTGGGTTGCTTGACGTACGTTGGCACCAGCGTTCCTGAGCTTCGGGCTAGGTTAAATTTAGTTTAATTTTATTTAGTTTATCGCTTCTTTTCGAGGCCGCTGGGTCGCTTGACGTACGTTGGCACCAGCGTTCCTGAGCTTCGGGCTAGGCGTAATTTAATTTAGTTTTACTTAGTTTATCGTTTCTTTTCGAGGCCGCTGGGTCGCTTGACGTACGTTGGCACCAGCGTTCCTTAGTTTCGAGCTCGAGTCGAGCTAGGCGCGAATTTGAGTGAACTAGTGTTCGCATTTAGTTTTTATTTAGTTCATCGTTTCTTTTCGAGGCCGCTGGGTCGCTTGACGTACGTTGGCACCAGCGTTCCTTAGTTTTGAGCTCTAGGCGAGCTAGGCGCGATTTTGAGTGAACTAGTGTTTACATTTAGTTTTTATTCAGTTCATCGATTCTTTTCGAGGCCGTTGGGTCGCTTGACGTACGTTGGCACCAGCGTTCCTTAGTTTCGAGCTCTAGGCGAGCTAGGCGCGATTTTGAGTGAACTAGTGTTTACATTTAGTTTTTTATTCAGTTCATCGATTCTTTTCGAGGCCGTTGGGTCGCTTGTCGTAAGTTGGCTCCAGCGTTCCTCGTTTTCGAGCTTCAGTTGAACTAACAACTGTCGTATTAGGGGACGTTTAGGTAGTGGAACAGTCATCCTAAAGCAAATGCTGACGCCTTCCCTTTATTCCCTTTCGTTTCCGAGTCTGCGATGATGAAAGCATGTTGATCCGTTGATCATCGGTGCTGTATTTGCTTCGGCTTTTGGTTTTACATTAATTCGGTTCTGAGCTGAACTTGGAAACTACCTCTCCCTTTCGAACCCTGGATTTTACCCCTCTCGACTGTTCTATCCGGTGTCTTAGGGTTATATAATTTTATAAACTATTCCTGACCCGATTAAACGTTATAAATTTGGCGCCCGAACAATTGGACGAAATTAAACGATTAAGTTTTCTGAAAATTTAATTTAGTTTTCTGATTATTTAAGGAAATTAGTTTAAAATGTTTGAAAACGTTATATTTTGCAAGTTCTTTGCAGTTTTACGCTGGCTGTTGGGAGTATTTTATATCTTGCCAACCTCAAACAAAAGGGTCGATTTAGATAAGGCTAACGATACTAAGGGTGATAAAGATACCCCTGTACCATTGTCAACAGAAACTCGACCTTCGGCCACACTTAATGTCCCCACTAGGCAACCGGAAACAATAAAAGATAAATCCCCAGCGGAAAACGACCCATATGTTGGATGGGTCTATCGCTTAGACAAAACCCAACTACGCAACGAATTATTAAAATACAATCTTGATAGTGAGGGAAAAGTTGACGAATTAAGAAAACGATACGTAACATATTTACGGTCGGATAAATTAACGACTTCAGAGCATGAGGTCGAGAACGAAAATAATAGGATGGACTATGCGGGCGTATTAGGAGGCAATTCCGTATCTCAAACCCGCAGGATACTGAGCAGCAACGAGCAAATCGAAAGCATGGCTCTTCGTGAAATTCTTGGACTCCCTCCTAACGCTGACAGCAGAACTCTAAGGGAAATGATTTTATCGTTAAAAACCACTAGAGAATCCCAGCCTACAGCTAATCGCACGATGGGAACTCAGCACACAAACGTAGTACATAGCCACCAATCGATGTTACCGGACTATTCACTTCCGACGTATACACAAACGAATCCGGTCGGACTACAAAAACGACCAGGTTGTTTCGATCGGCAGAAAGATTCGCCTAACTTATGCAACCTAGTAAGAAAATGGAATCTTCGTTTTGACGGAGTGAAAGGACCGATCTCGTTCTTAGAGAGATTGGATGAGCTACTCGACGCGTACGGCATTGAACGAAACGATATCCTTACAGCCTTGCCAGAGATTTTCCAAAACTCTGCACTTCTGTGGTATAGGAACAATAAGGACTTATGGAACAATTATGTGGATTTTCGGAGGGACTTTGAAACACAGTTTCTTCCTCCTGGATACAAACAAAATCTTGACGACGAGATCCGGAAGCGTACACAAGGTCAAGAGGAGCAATTTAAAGACTTTGTCGTGGCTTTAATGACATTAATGCGCAGAAGAGGTTCGTTAACATTAGATGAAAAACTCAATATTTTATATTCAAACATGCGTCCCGAGTATAAACTTACGATGAAACGACAAGAATGTAGGACCATATCTGATATGATTCACCAGGCTGAGCAGTATGAAGAATATTTGAGGGCCCGAAACACTTACCGGCCTCCTCCACTGCCATCACTCGCACTAGTGCCAGAGACGGCATACTATGCAAAGAAGAAGTTTGATAAATCCCACGAAGCGTCTGCGGTTAGCAAGAACGGCGTTACAAAGACAAAACCCGTTCAGGTAGAAAATGAAATGAGTTGCACCATTCATGGCGAGGCGAACCACACGCAAAGACGGACGACAGAAACCAAAATTGTCAAACCTAACGTTCAAAAAGATAAACGTGAGCTTAACGTGAGGTTCCAAACCCCAGTTAACGCGGTGAGGCGTATACGCGACGACACCATATGTTGGAACTGCGAAAAAAGGGGGCATTTTTTTCGAGAATGCCAGAGGCCCAAGACCTTGAGGTGTTTTTATTGTAAGCGACAAGGTATAGCAACTACCGCTTGCAATTGCCAGACGGGAAACGGTCGGTGGACTCAGTCGAGAAGGGGTCACCTGAGTCCCAACCGAAGAAATTAAGAACGACCCCAGAAGACTGGCAGAGCTGGCTTCGCACAATAGCGAATTTTTCTGGATCAGTACAGAGCAGTAGAAACATGGACAGCAGACCACACATCGAAATAGAAATCTACGGTAGCATATTTTCTGCTCTAATAGATACTGGGTCAACGATTTCGATGGTGGGAAAGAGACTAGCTGAGCATTTGCGAAGAAACGGAAATCTACCATTTACACGCCCGATGAAAATCCGGATGGCTGATGGCTCACAGACATCGTTAGAAGAATATTATACGTTCGAAGGCTTGATCTCCTATAGAGATACGACACATACGTTCGAAGCACTTTGCGTGCCGTCACTTACTTCGGACCTGATAGTTGGTGTCGATTCGATTGAATCGTTGGGGTTGCTCACATATGATTTCCCTTCCCAGACGCGACATGAACGTAATATCTTCTTAAAGAGGAGTGATGTAGGGGATGTTAGCGGATTGAATCAGCTATCAGAAGATGAACAAGAGGTCTTAGAAAAATTTCTAACAGAGGAGTTGCCTAAATTCGATGATGTTACGGGTAAAACAACACTAGTTGAACACAAGATTCGCCTGATCGATAATACACCTATTAAACAAAGGTACTATACGAGAAATCCGGCAATGCAGGCTGTACTAGAAAAAGAGTTAGAGCGTATGATCGAAGCTGAAGTGATCGAACCGTCTTCGAGCCCGTGAAGCTCACCGATTGTACTTACCAAAAAACCATCTGGTGCATACAGAGTATGTATCGATTTTCGGCGTCTAAATGCAGTCACGGTGAAGGATGCTTACCCCTTGCCACAAATCAACCCCATTCTAGAAAAACTCAAGGAAGCCCGCTATATTTCGACCATCGACCTCAAAGACGGATATTGGCAGGTCCCTTTATCAGAGGAAAGTCGGCCGCTGACAGCATTCACTGTACCTGGAAAAGGATTGTTCCAATTTCGCGTCATGCCATTTGGTTTGCATTCGGCTGGGGCTACCTTCCAGCGCCTCTTGGACACCGTTATAGGACCAGAATTGGAACCTAAAGTGTTTGCCTATCTGGATGACCTGGTTATCGTGAGCCCTAACTTTGAGGCTCATCTAGAGCTTCTTTAAGAGGTTTTTTCAACGACTAAGAAGAGCAGGTCTGAAACTTAACCCTGCCAAATGTCACTTCTGCAAAACTGAACTGAAGTATTTGGGTCACGTTGTGAACGACAGGGGCATTAAGACAGATCCAGAGAAAGTTCGAGCCATTGTAGAATTTCCTAGGCCGTCCAATTTGAAAACTCTAAGAGGCTTCCTTGGTATGGCCTCGTGGTATCGGAGGTTCGTCCCCAACTTCGCATCTCTGACCACCCCCCTCACGAGACTGTTGAAGAAAGATACTAGATGGCAATGGACGGAAGAACAGGAGAGTTCATTCAAGACTCTTAAGGAAAAATTAACGACTACGCCTATCCTAGCCTGTCCTGATTTTGAAAAAACGTTTGTTTTAAGAGTGGACGCCTCGGGCGACGGCCTTGGAGCATCGTTAACACAAACACAGAACGGAAAAGAAGTTGTGATTGCGTACGGTAGCAGATTGTTGACGGGAAATGAACGCAAATTATCAGTCACAGAAAAAGAATGTTTAGCGCTAGTCTGGGCCGTACAAAAATTTCGCCCATACCTAGAGGGATATCACTTTATCGCAGAATCGGACCATCAGGCTTTGAGATGGTTACAAAAGTTAGAGACTCCTTCTGGTCGGCTGGCCCGCTGGGTGTTGGAACTCCAGCAACACGATATGGAGATACGATACCGAAAAGGAGCCCTAAACAAAGTGGCTGACGCTCTGTCTCGGAACCCGGTCCATGAGCAACCAATTGAACATATAGGATCCTTTACGGCTGAAAATTGTTCAGCTCAGAAAAGAAGGCAGGTAAACAGAAGACCACGTCAGGAAGAAATTACAGATGAATCCAATGATGTAGGGATGGTTGATAGGAACCGTTGGTACAAGAGGCAATACAAGATGGCCGCAAAGGGTGACTCGAATCTGGTTATAAAAGATGGGAACCTCTTTCGTCGAGTGATCGTAAAAGGAAATAACGGATGCAGGCAAGCTCACTGGAAAATGTGTGTTCGCGAAGAGGACCGCCCGAAAGTACTGCAAGAAAATCACGATAAAGAAACTGCAGGTCATTTGGGTGTTAGAAAAACTGCCTTAAAGCTCTCCCAGTGTTATTACTGGCCAGGGTGGTTTCGTGACGTAAAGGCATACGTAAAAAAATGTCTGATATGTCAACGATATAAGGTTGAACAAACGAAGCCCGCCGGGAAAATGTACTTTCGTAAGCCACAAGGTCCGTGGTATACGGTTACCGCAGATATAGTGGGCCCCTTGCCACGATCGAAGAGTGGAAATCGGTTTATACTAGTATGTCAAGATTACTACAGCAAGTGGTTAGAACTTAGTCCACTTAGATCGGCCACGGCGAATAATGTGGTAAAGAATTTCAAAGAAATGATTTTGTTCAGATACGGTGCACCCAGCGTTTTAATAACCGATAATGGGTCACAATTTGTTTCGAAAATTTTTCGGGATCTTTGTAGGGACTGGAACGTCGACTGTCAACTGACGGCCCCTTATAGTCCTCAGAGCAATCCAGTAGAGCGTTCTAACCGCGTCATCAAAACCTTGATATCGCAATTCGTTGGTGAAGACCACCGATCGTGGGATGCTAAACTAAGTGAGTTTAGATATGCATTAAACACAGCGAACCACGAATCAACAAACTTCACGCCAGCCATGCTTAACTTTGGACGCGAGCTGAGATTACCTAGAGCAATATGTGGACCTGCGTTTGAGTACTCCGGCGACCAGGAAACGACTACACGAGGAGAACGACACGAACAACGAATGGAAGAATTTAAAAGGATTTATCAAAGCTGTCATCGCAATTTAGCACGTGCCTTCCAGAGGCAGTCACGATATTATGACCTCAGGCGACGAGATCATAATCTCCGTGTTGGACAGTTGGTCTGGAAAAGACATCACACCCTATATTCAGCTCCTGACGCGTATGCATCGAAGCTAGCTCCCCGTTTTGTAGGCCCTTTCGAAGTAATTAGGTTTAAAGGCCCAAATATCGTCGAGTTGAAAGACCGTTCAACAAACAAAACTCAAACGGCCCACGTAAAAGACGTGAAAACGTATACAGGATCCAACTGATAGAAATCGAAAGTTTAACTTTTTTCTCATTTTGTTTCCCCGAAGTGGGTGGGGGATGTAACATGTCATTTTTACAGGGGGTTTAAATAAGGCATTTTTATTTTTTTGAGAGGAGAATATGTTTTTAGTTAATGACATGTTATGATTTTTATTTCTTCCACCTACAATTATACTCCAGTAGCTCAACACCATCGTCAGCTGGCGGGGTCCGGCTCGACCGGGTAAGACGCGGAGTTTCAGGATACATCCGCCGGAGTTCGCTTCAAGGGCTGAAGCGCCTTACAGCGGACGACTCCAGTACTACAGTACGTAAGTACGCTGTGCCTGGCTTCCTCGCCCTCTCGGTCGCTGTCTCTCGGTCGCTGTCTTTCGGTCGGTGTCTAGCAGTCGAAGTCGTCGAGTCGGAGTCGCCGCCCCCACACACGCCACGATAAGGTGCAAGTAAGTAGGTACTTATTTACCTGCCAAAACACGCTTTTACCTGAACTTGCCTAGTCACTAACGATAGGATAAGTACATGACATTACGTACTTAAGCTGCTAACAGAATATAATTATAGATATAAAGTGTAGCAAGAAAATAGATCAGTGCGAATAGGATTAGATTCTATCACTAGTAAAGAAGAGTTTGAATTTAGTTTTACTTAATTATCGTTTCTTTTCGAGGCCGCTGGGTCGCTTGACGTACGTTGGCACCGGCGTTCCTTAGCTTCGAGCTCTAGGTGAGCTAGGCGCGATTCCGAGCAAGCTCGTGTTTACATTTAGTTTTTATTTAGTTTATCGTTTCTTTTCGAGGCCACTGGGTTGCTTGACGTACGTTGGCACCAGTGTTCCTGAGCTTCGGGCTAGGCGTAATTTAATTTAGTTTTACTTGTTTATCGTTTCTTTTCGAGGCCGCTGGGTCGCTTGACGTACGTTGGCACCAGCGTTCCTGAGCTTCGGGCTAGGTTAAATTTAGTTTAATTTTATTTAGTTTATCGTTTCTTTTCGAGGCCGCTGGGTCGCTTGACGTACGTTGGCACCAGCGTTCCTGAGCTTCGGGCTAGGCGTAATTTAATTTAATTTTATTTAGTTTATCGTTTCTTTTCGAGGTCGCTGGGTCGCTTGACGTACGTACGTTGGCACCAGCGTTCCTGAATTTTGGACTAGGATTGAACGTAGTAATTTAGTTTATCGTTTCTTTTCGAGGCCACTGGGTTGCTTGACGTACGTTGGCACCAGTGTTCCTGAACTTCGGGCTAGGCGTAATTTAATTTAGTTTTACTTAGTTTATCGTTTCTTTTCGAGGCCACTGGGTTGCTTGACGTACGTTGGCACCAGCGTTCCTGAGCTTCGGGCTAGGTTAAATTTAGTTTAATTTTATTTAGTTTATCGCTTCTTTTCGAGGCCGCTGGGTCGCTTGACGTACGTTGGCACCAGCGTTCCTGAGCTTCGGGCTAGGCGTAATTTAATTTAGTTTTACTTAGTTTATCGTTTCTTTTCGAGGCCGCTGGGTCGCTTGACGTACGTTGGCACCAGCGTTCCTTAGTTTCGAGCTCGAGTCGAGCTAGGCGCGAATTTGAGTGAACTAGTGTTCGCATTTAGTTTTTATTTAGTTCATCGTTTCTTTTCGAGGCCGCTGGGTCGCTTGACGTACGTTGGCACCAGCGTTCCTTAGTTTTGAGCTCTAGGCGAGCTAGGCGCGATTTTGAGTGAACTAGTGTTTACATTTTAGTTTTTATTCAGTTCATCGATTCTTTTCGAGGCCGTTGGGTCGCTTGACGTACGTTGGCACCAGCGTTCCTTAGTTTCGAGCTCGAGTCGAGCTATGTGTGATTTCGAGCGAACTAGTGTTCGCATTTAGATTTATTTAGTTATAATTTCTCTTTTTTGGCCGCTGGGTCGCTTGTCGTAAGTTGGCTCCAGCGTTCCTCGTTTTCGAGCTTCAGTTGAACTAACAACTGTCGTATTAGGGGACGTTTAGGTAGTGGAACAGTCATCCTAAAGCAAATGCTGACGCCTTCCCTTTATTCCCTTTCGTTTCCGAGTCTGCGATGATGAAAGCATGTTGATCCGTTGATCATCGGTGCTGTATTTGCTTCGGCTTTTGGTTTTACATTAATTCGGTTCTGAGCTGAACTTGGAAACTACCTCTCCCTTTCGAACCCTGGATTTTACCCCTCTCGACTGTTCTATCCGGTGTCTTAGGGTTATATAATTTTATAAACTATTCCTGACCCGATTAAACGTTATAGCCTTAATATCACCAGGGAATTTTAAATCATACATCATTTCTAATACGTTTTTTCCAGACAAATTATGAGGCAATTCGTTAGTATAGAGTCACCAGGGAAGCCACCATACCTCATTCGTCTTAATATCACCAGGGAATTTTAAATCATACATCATTTCTTAAACGTTTTTCCAGACAAACTATGAGACAACTCGTTAGTATAGTCACCAGGGATGCCACCATACCTTATTCGTCTTAATATCACCAGCGATTGTTACATCATATTAATTTCTGCAATATGTATCACCAGCCAAATAACTAGACAACTAATTAGTATAGTCACCAGGGGATTCACCATATCTCATTCGGCATAATACCACCAGGGACTCTTACATCTTATATCATTATCTTCAATGTGTTTCTCCAGTCAAATAGCGAGACAACTATTTTGTATAGAGTCTCTAGTGGGGCCACTATATTTCATTCTGCTCAATGTCACCAGGGAATGTTACATCATATATAATTTGTTGATCGCTTCATTAAATCGTCGAAGTACCACACTCTCAGCAATCTTTGATTTAAGTAAAATGTTATCATTTATTTTATTTCACTTAACTAGATTGAAAAATCTATAAATCACTTAACTTTTCGCGATAGAAATAAATACAGGTCAAAAATAACATTTCTAAATCTCATGATGTTTATAATCTAGTACCGTCATATTCTTCACTTCCAGATCATAATATAAAATAATAATAATATATTAAATGGATAGTTATTACATTTTGTGTCACTGTATTTCATGTAGAATGGAACACTGTGCTATGAACAGGAGGAGGTGACAGAAAGCTGAGTAGCAGGAAATGGCACCTGTCAGTTGATATAAACGGTTTACCTTGCTACATAATCGTCACCAGTAACTCGTGCAAGGAGTAATGCATGAGGTGTAAGCGGCTGCGCTGGTGACGGCTCAATCAATGATTGTTCATTCAGTGGAGTAAATTTAACATTACTCTTGTCTGGCCTTATGGATGAAAACATTCAATATTAAATCCAAAGACAAATAATTCTTTAAAATTTGAAAATCAAATTGGTAGGCTATTCCATCACTTAAGAAACGAACTTTTACTAAATGAAATCTCAATATATCCTGGTAATCACAATTGATGCCACACGATATGCTATATAAAAATTATAGCTAAAATGATACTACTAAAAGTAACTTTGGTATAATATGAAAAAAAATTTGAACTGATGCAGATGATCGAGCATACAGGTACAAAGAAATGTTTACCTGTATCAGTGATTCCATTCTTGTTAAACCTTAATGGTGTGCAATTCATGAGTTATTTTTGGTTGCTCAACACACTTCTCAATTTAGCATATGAAAGGATGTTTCGTAAAAATATATATATATATATATATATATATATATATATATATATATATATATATATATATATATATATAAATGCTTTTTAAGTTGTAACGAACCATAATCTTTTTCAAGTGTACACGCTATTGGACTCTAATTTCCTTTTATAAACTGGAGTATCCAAACAAACTAGTTAAATTAATTCAATATACGCGTAGTTAAATTAGTTTATAGCATTATTTTTCCCGGATCTCGTTATGATGAAATAAACGTGTCATGTTCAGCTTATATAGTTACAGCTATACAAGAATATAGTTTTTCTTCCAACCCGCCTATATACCAGTCGTAATAATTTAATATTTTTTTAGCTTGTTTACCATGTTTAGCTTTTTTAGCATGTTTCAGCTTGATATACATAAAAATGTTAGATCTTGTATTAGACCATCGTCGTGAATAATTTCAGATAATTTTAATATAATTTGAGACATTGTAATTGTGTTAAATTACAGTTTAATATTCAAATTATAAAGGATACTACTGAAGTGAGCATATTATTCCTGTAGAAAATCATAAACTTGGTTTAATTAAGTCCAAGTGTAAACTCGTAATTCTAATCAATAAAGGCAGATCAGTAAAAAGAATAATACATGGGAAGGTTAACAAATCTTTACAGCAGGATCGTAATTATTGTGATACATCTCAAAATATTGTGGTGCAAATGAATAAATATATAACTGTGAAATATTAAAACTTAAAAAGTGCTAATTCTGAAATGAAAATTAGTTAAAATGTTTGACTACGTTTATCTATTTACTTTATTACTAATTTCTTTATGTAATTCAATAATGACTGTTTGAAAGTATGAAGATATAACTACTATTTTACATTACATCAAACATGTATTTATTAATTACATTTTTAAAACTCTAGAGTATGTATACTTCATACGGTAAACCTCCAAAAGAAACTAAATCAATTATATACTATTAACATATTAGATAATGCTTTAGTGAGAGGAAAACAAGGGCTAAATTATTTTAGTTCCATACATTATGGTTAAACCTAGTACTATTGACTCTTTTGGCAGTACTATTGACTCTTTTGGCTGTAATTGATTGTAAATAAATAACTTAAATTAAAGACTAAAGGTATGAGACTCTTTAATGGAGCTCTTAATTAAAAATGTAAAAAACTTATCCGTCAGGAAGAATTTAATTTTATTAAAGTATTTGTTAGTGACGTTTCAAATCCCGATTGTTTAAAATCTCCTATCATAAGACCATCTGAAACTTCTGTACATCTCACAAAACAGTAAAATAAAGTATACTGTAAAAGAGATATTTTGTCACAGTGATAGAGATATTGGTTTTCATAAATTATAAAAGTTTATAACATAAAACAATAATTACCCTATTATAATACTAAATTTATAATTAATTGCGGCAGGAAAGGGGCTTTGATAGATCCATAAATATCTTTCCCAGACCATGACTGAGCTTTTTATAAACTAGTTCATACGTAATACAAATTTTAATCAATATGTAAAAATCAGTATAACAGAATTTATCAGGCTATAACGCATTTTATTTTCACACGTGAGGATAGTATATAAGCCCTTTGAGGAACCGACTGAAAGGCACTCAACACCAAAGCTGTTTGAACACTGATAGCTTTGAAACCAATCTTGTCAATTTTACCTCACAACCTCGGATTTTACACTTAATGCTTCAATGGATCCACAAGTATAGGCTACGTAAGATTAATGTAATATGAGGTTTATATGATCAAGTATATGTATTCAAACTGTTATTACTGGTCATTATTAACAGGATGATTAGGATATAAAGAACTTATAACATAATTACTTAGTGCACTCACTTTTGCAACGTAATAAGTGTAACACATTTAATATATTACAGTATACAATATCGGCCATAGGGACTCCATACAATTTTAATAAATGTCCAAAAGATTTGTTGCATTACACAATTTATAGAGCTAACTGAAAAGGGCAAATGAATAAGTATGTAAAACTTGCGTTTTCGTGAAATCGAGACAGATATTTCCAATATGGAGGTTTTTTTAAGGAGTGATCTTTTAGTGTATAAAACCTGTTCAAATACCAAATAATAAACTTTTTCATATAATTTTGGGGTAACACACAGTGAAATCAATCTTAAGAATCTTAATTGATATTTGTGTCCTGGTATATCACCTTGAGCCAACTTGTAATGGATATATATATATAATGTATTAAATGGTAAATGTATGAAACAAATAAATAATTCTATACTAGAGTGGTGTAATAAAGTAATTTCGTAATTATTATCTTAAGAATATTTCAAACAGAATCAAAATAAAGAACAGTAGTTCGAAATCGTTTCAATAAAACGATATTATAAAATTATATAACACTAAAATGATTATATTTTCATTGTTTCCATTCAATAGTGTCAAAGAACGCTGTTTACTCAAAAATAACAAATTTTAGTTCAAAGTAAACCTACGTCTTAACAATATTAGTGTGAGTAATTGATTGAATTACCGTAACGAACTATGATTTGTCCCCCAAAATATTGATTACAAATAGCTAGAACTCTAATTAAATCTACTTGGAAATTCACGTCTTACGTAGACTCTGACTTACAAAATGTTTCAAAAATATTGTAAATACTTAGATATGTGAATTTTAAATGAAATGATAGCAAATTTCAAATCTCCTGCTCAACGACTAATGGATGTACTAATTCGGAAAACTTAGATCATACTTTGCCGGTAATGTTAGTAGATCGGTCTCTGTCATTACACTTCGTTATTTTGCCGTTACGTTGACAGACGACTTTATTAAACACTACTCACATTTATGAATGTAATATTTTTTGGATCTGCTCGGTCTCAGTATGATCAAAACCGATGAAAAATATTTTTACAAGAGTAAATTGTCATGATTACGATTAAGATAAGTCTGCTATTAATAAACAGAGCAATTCATGCTTAGCTTTGTGTTTTTTTAGTATTAAGTTATTGTTTCCGGTTACTAATTTTCAGTTAGAACATGAGTAAATTCCACATTATGACATTGAAATAAAAAGAGGGATCGTCAAACTGGAAATTTTTACCTTAACTGCTCGGCGTATATTTTTGGGTAGAGTGAGATGCGTGGACACAAGCATTTTATATATCGAAATTAATGAATTGTTTTTCTTAGTTACGCACTACGACGAAATCAGCTTACACTTATTTTATAATGTGCCTGTACTAACTGTAAGCATATTTTCTTGCTATAATCATAATACTATGTTTAAAGCGGATTAATATAAATGACAAAAACATATACATTAAGAAATAAACTTTGAACAATAAACATTTTATTATAGAATTGAAAAATTAATCATTTTAGTTCAAGTTCACCTTCCTCTTAGTGCAGGGTCTGGAAAATGAGTCAGTGACAGACTTCACTCTGGAATCTGTTTTGATTGTTCGTCTGCAGAAATCCAATGCAATTCGATTACGAAGAAGCTTAAAATAAACTTTTCGTTTAGACAACAAAGACACCTGGTCTACATAATATAGTGTAATGAAGTAGCATCAAACAAATAGTTCACAGTTCTGTTATACCATATTATATTAAGTACCGCTCTTTATATTAAACCATATAGAACCGGGTCCGCAGTCAATGACAGTATCATTTACGAGCAGAAAGAGTTACAGCTCGTAACTGTCAGTGTTACAATAATGGACGGTTACTATCTGACAACTCTTCTCAACTTAATAACGTTTTGATGTAATTGGGTTCTCTGTGTGTCACTTCGATAACAAATTTGAAATCGTCACGTGGATTAACCATTTTTTTATACAGAAAACATGTGCTGAGGTAAAGGATGAGTAAGTGATGAACTCTGTGAATAGTTTTACAGAGTGTTCCAGAACACCTGTCTTAGATGTCTAACGGTCTAGCGGCTGACTATGAAAGATCCAACATTCTATCACTGGAGCTCATGCCGCACTACTTGTAAAAACATTGTATACACTTTCGCATTATAAAAAACATTTTATTTCCTACAGTTTTGTAGAGGTTAGATATGGAAAAGATATTTAAAAAGTGAAAGTTACTAAAGGTTTGACTGTTTTTATTATGTAGTAAAAACGCAACCTTACCATTGAAATATTTCGACTATGGGTATTTTTATATTCTCAAAGAAGTAGTTTTTTTAACGGTAGAATTGTTTTGAAAATACAGTCATGCATGACACTGTTTGTAAGATTGTAGCATTAGGTATTGGAGAAAACGTATTTTTATGTGACATATTTTTTAAATTAGTTATGACAAAAACAATATCTTCTATACAGTATTGTTTGTACAATATACACGACAGTTTTTAAATCAATAAAAATAATACAAGCTGTTCATCACCAAAATTGTTATGATGCAGTGACTTTTAAATTATGTACAGCATGGCTTGTGTTTGCATTTGAAAGTTTTGAAATTCGAAGACGGGGCTTTCTTGTTTGATGATACCCTGTATTTTTATAGAGTTTAAATTATGTTAAAGGTTATTTTACTATAATATAACTAATACTTATAAAAAATACTTATTTACATATATATAGTAAATATAAACAGATTTTAGTAATTTTGTATATATATAGCCTATTTTTACTGTAAAATTAGGATAGTTAGATATAAGTTTTCGTGCATTATAGATAAGAAAAGTTTTATATTCTCAAGTAATATAAACTGATTTTGTTTCGTTAGTGTTTGCATACAGTGGGAGTACAATGTTTTAACTAGTATAACATTTTTCAGGAGCATTACTTTGCGAACACGATCATTACCTTAGTTGTAAATAGATCCAAACCAAATCTGGTATATAGGCAGAATTTTTTACATAGATTTTTAGCCAGTTTAAACCAACTAATAGTTTCAAGATAGTGGTAAATCTCATTTTGGCCATATTTTCATGCGGACTATTTCAAAAGATAAATAAGAATTACATATATTCCTACTTATATTTCTACCTATATTTTAGGTTTAAAGGTTGAGGCAGTTTAAAATTATGGAAGTATACAATTGGGCTGTTTGAAATAAATATTTTCTAAAAATGATTTCGGAGTAATTTTATTTAACTGTTATCCACGTTTTAAGAAATAGAAAAATAATGGATATAAATATCTATGGTTTTATATTTATACCTGAGCAGGTGAACAAGTAGAGTGATGACTAGAGATTAAGACTCATTCTATCTCAAAACTAAAACGTTTATACTTTTGAAATTTTCCGTCGTACATGATTGCAGACCGTAAGTTTTTATTTTGTCAAAAGTTAAAACTTAGGCTAATAATTTCATATTTTAATGAAATCACGGTTTGGGTTTCTTCTTGGACCGTAAATCTTATTATGGTTACAATAACCATAGCCGAAGCCACTGAAGGGGTTAGGGTGTTTCATACTAACATGCCACATGGGAGTCATATGAACTAAGCAGTGGTCTGTGTTAGTAACATTGCTACTATCGATGTGTTATGCCTATTTCATTTCCCTCGTTTCATTACATTTTTTCTTCTTCTAGTAAAACAACAATTATAATAAACAGAGAGCAGGCAGGGAATTATATTTAGTTGTTGTTAGTGTGGCGTGTTTTACTACAGAAAGCTGTTTCCTAATTAAACGTACATAATAAATTATCTTTTTACATTTATAGCAGCTGTGAAAAAAGCATTGAAGTGTTTTACACACAAATAAAAAAAAATGTTATTCGAAACACATATTTTTGGAAATTATAATATAATTCTCCTATTATTCGTAGCGGAAATGTAGTCAAAAGAGGACTTTTCAAATACAAATTTACTTTTCAGTTCTCGGATTCCAAAATATCACCTATTTTCAGTGTTTAGCGTTTGTTGTTTACAAATAATTAAATTTTGTTTGCATATCGTCACAAATATATACACAATAAAAACTCTACCCCTTTTATAGATACACCATGCAGGAAAAGTATAGCAATGATCTAAATATTACAAATTTGATAGAATTCTCCAAAACAGAAAATGAGTGTAAGGGATGATTAAAAAAATATATACACTGTAATAAGTTTCATACAGATAGTACCGATTACACATTTTTCAGTTATTAAATATTTTGTAAAAACTATGTTATTTGGATCATTACTAGTTAATAAAATTAAAATATATCATATTTCTCTAGGTATGTTCATTTAACCATGATATTTTATCATACATTCAATTGCTGGTGATTGTACGAAAAATATTTAAAATAAGGAAGTTCTAAAACTTATCAACACTTTTCACAAAAAGCGTAAAATATTCAGATTTAACCTCACTGGACGGATTGTGTTACTGAACCCTTTGGGATCAAGGGTGAAAAATAGCCATCGTTAAAGCCGCATGAACTTTGAGTCCGCGATCATTTGAGCTGATATCATCTTCATAGCTTATAGTGATATATCAGTGCGCTAATGCATAGTATATACCGTATGTATTTGAATCACTTTAAAGTCCAAATAAAGATTCTTATTCTGAGGAAAACCTGTTGTTTACGAATTATTCATAAGAGTAAAAATATATTTCAAGACTCTCTCGATAATGTTTTCCTGCTTGTCTTTCAGATTGTAGAAATTCATATTATTACACAGGGAGTTAAGAAAGTCACGCATGGAATTGATAATTCCCAAAACATTACAGACGAACCCATAAAACTTGGTACATCATTACTGCACCTATAAATCTACTCATTAAAGTTACTTGTGATGTACATAATTATAAAGTGAAATACATAAAATTAAAATCTTTCTGGTTTTCTAAGTACCTCCATTTAACATTAGTATGTTATTCCATTTTATAACACATTTATTTTCCCGTGATTTCTACAAACAATGTTAAAAATATGTAAAATCTAAAACTCATCAACACTCTTCATAAAAGGTGTAAAATATTCAGATTTACCCTCAAAGGGCGGATTGTGTAAATGAGCCCTTTGGGATCAAGGATGAAATATCGCCATCGGTAAAGCTGTTTGAACATTTGTGCCGACATTATATCCATATCTTTATGGTCATATATAAGTACGCTATTGAATAGTTTATACTTTATGAACCAAATTATTTTCTTCATATTCTTATATATTAAGTCGAAGAGCCTTTTTATGTTAATGAAAATTCTACAATTATTGAAATGGTTTATTTCTCATATAATAAACTGTAAATAAAATAGCATACTTAAAAGAAAACAATAAAGTACGAAACAGGACGTAATCTTAATAAGGTTATTTGATATCATTCAATTTATAATTATAAATGTACTCTAAATTATCCGACTAAAAGATTACATCGTAGACATAAATTTCATGATTAAATCCCAATACACATCCTAAAGATTTATTTATGCTATATTGCACTTTATATTAATGGACGAAAACTAGAATATGTTGAATAATTTATGGATCCTGATTATTAATTAGTCAGGATGAGCGATATAAAATGAGACCTTTTTATGTCTAATTAGATTAAACTAAAATTAAATTCCAGATTCTTTGTAGTGGTTTACTCTATTTTTTACTCTGTGTTCCTTTAAAATCCAAACTTTCCTAAGCTTCCTAAGCTATAAATAAGAATTAAAGGTAATACTATATTTCAGCTACGTTCAAATCCGGGGGAAATCTAAATAGTCGTAGTAAAGTCATCTAAAAATGTGGGGAGGGTACATATTATTTTATTAAGTATAAATATAAATAAAGGTTTTAAATCTTTAAATAATGTTTGTAGACATACCATAGCTTTGTTAGGAAGGGGTTCGCTTAATGTCAATGTTGAGTAGAGACAGATCAGATTATGTCAGTTGGGCTCGTTACTCACGTCGTTATGTTGATGAACGACTCTTTATCTGCCATAACGACTCAACTTGAAAGTTTAAAAGTTAGCTTGAATACCTCATTTTTTTGAAATGACAATAAAAGTGTGATTTAAACGTGCCGTAATTAGATTCGAAAAAAGACAAAATATTAGTATAAAGTGGAGTATATCTTTCCCAAATATAAATCTTGCTATGATTGTCATAGTTAATCTCTATAGTGAACTCCATAATTTGATATATGACGTATATAATATAATTTTAATACGTCATATTATTAAAATTATGATAATTGGAATCGAAAAACTGGAAATTTGTAAATATGTTAGTATTCCTCCAATAAAGAGTATAGTCTACATTGATTTTGGAGTAAAAAGGATAAGGATAGTCCATCTGTTTGTTTCCATTTAACTATATGAATATGAATCCTTCGATACTTCGTTGTATCGTTGTATTGAAGTATAAGTACCACTGGTACTTCTCTCAAGCAGATAGTGTCTAACGAACGCTTATTCAAGCCATTGGAGTCAGGAACATTGTCTTCAGTTGCAAGCTTGGATAACATATTACTTTAAAAATAAAAATATGTCACAGATAGGCAGAAAGAACTGAGGGTCCACTTGCTGGTCTGTAGTAAACCATAAAAATCGAATTGTACCCTCAAGAGAATTTTAATATTAGACTAAATTAAATCGCTACTTTCACTAATTGTCTATGATTTATAAGAGTGTTCTGAACGTTCTTCATAATATTGAAAATTAAATACCGTAACTAAGTGCACCCAAAATATAAGTTGTTAAATATTTAAAATGTCAAGATGATTCCTTGAACAATTTGTGAGTAAGGTTTATAACGTAGTAGAGGAGCGTACCGAATTAAGTTTATCTCAAGCTGATGTACTATGTGAGATTATAACACGTGGCACATTAACATGAGCCTTAGTAAAAGAGTAAAAGAACAATTAATTATAAACTGGTATATTAGTGTTAATAGTCAGTGACGAGATTGGATTTCAATGCACTCGTGTGATGCTGTTTCCATCTTACCCCCTAAAAACTTCATCAATATTTAAATTTTTTTAATAAATGTGCACGATATCCCGAGACAATTCATCTTAATAAAATAACTTTTGCATAATTCATACTTTCGTTGACATAAATTAATCCTAAGATGGTACATATCTAACCATGGAATTCGGATGTACATAATTAAGCCTTACACAGCCACACAACTGGGTGAGGTACGTTGTTTTTGTCTTCTTTTTGTATGTAAAATTTTCTTTTCTTAAAATTTGCCTTTTCCTTATTAGCAAGATATCTTGAAAATGAAATAAAAAAGAGCTGTGGAAAATATACATTACTGTATATTAAACCTTAAGGTACAGGGCGATGTACTTGAGATTCCATTCCATGAGATATGGCAACGCAACATAATATTAGACAAGACATTGACAAACTGTGACAGCTCATTCACTGGGACACTGCACTACCACTGATATTTGTCACTGTTACCTGACTGGGTAACGGCCTAATAACATTCTGTCGACCTGAGTACTTGTTCCTTCAAATAATGTTCATTTGTACACAGTTAGTTCCAGTTTTCAGTGTGACATTTAAGTTTGTAGCTAAGTCTCGACAGAGACACAAACCACAGATCTCACTCTGCATTCCAAACACGTTTTATGTAAACAACTATTGTCTAGTTGTTCTTATTCAGCTCAAGTTTCCAGTGAAAGATTGACAGTTGGTACCGAAGTCACGACTGCCAGAACCAAGGGCCTCACTCTGTATTCCGAGCACTCCCTTGTGTCAACAACTAATTTTCTGTTGTGCCTACTCAGTTCCAGTTTCCAGTGTGAGATTTAAAGTTTGTAGCTAAATCTCGACGAACCAAGGACCTCACTCTGTATTCCGAGCACGCCCTTGTGTCAACAACTAATTTTCTGTTGTGCCTACCCAGCTCCAGTTTCCAGTGTGAGATTGACAGTTTGTACTAGGTCACGACGAACCAAGGACCTCACTCTGTATTCCGAGCACTCCCTTGTGTTAACAACTAATTTTCTGTTGTGCCTACTCAGCTCCAGTTTCTAGTGTGAGATTGACTGTTTGTAGCTAAATCACGACGAACCAAGGACCTCACTCTGTATTCCGAGTACTCCCTTGTGTTAACAACTAACTTTCTGTTGTGCCTACTCAGCTCCAGTTTCCAGTGTGAGATTGACTGTTTGTAGCTAAATCACGACGAACCAAGGACCTCACTCTGTATTCCGAGTACTCCCTTGTGTTAACAACTAACTTTCTGTTGTGCCTACTCAGCTCCAGTTTCTAGTGTGAGATTGACTGTTTGTAGCTAAATCACGACGAACCAAGGACCTCACTCTGTATTCCGAGTACTCCCTTGTGTTAACAACTAATTTTCTGTTGTGCCTACTCAGCTCCAGTTTCTAGTGTGAGATTGACTGTTTGTAGCTAAATCACGACGAACCAAGGACCTCACTCTGTATTCCGAGTACTCCCTTGTGTTAACAACTAACTTTCTGTTGTGCCTACTCAGCTCCAGTTTCCAGTGTGAGATTGACAGTTTGTACTAGGTCACGACGAACCAAGGACCTCACTCTGTATTTCGAGCACTCTCTTGTGTCAACAACTAATTTTCTGTTGTGCCTACTCAGCTCCAGTTTCCAGTGTGAGATTGACAGTTTGTACTAGGACACGACGAACCAAGGACCTCACTCTGTATTCCGAGCACTCCCTTGTGTTAACAACTAACTTTCTGTTGTGCCTACGCAGCTCCAGTTTCCAGTGTGGGATTGACAGTTTGTAGCTAAATCACGACGAACCAAGGACCTCACTCTGTATTCCGAACACGCCCTTGTGTCAACAACTAATTTTCTGTTGTGTCTACTCAGCTCCAATTTTCAGTGTAAGATTGACAGTTTCTATTGAAGTCACGACTGTCAGAACCAAGGACCTCACTCTGTATTCCGAGCACTCCCTTGTGTCAACCACTAATGTTCTGTTGTGATTTCGCTCCGTCTCCTCCTCCTTCGCTTGGATTGAGTATTTACTAAAATTATTTTGCATTCTTTCAATATCATTTATATATACGCAAAAGACAGTTCCTTGTTTATGTCTCTCTCAATTGTGACTTAGGTACAAACTGCCAATCTCGCACTAGAAACTGCAGATATGTACGCCCAACTTCAAAGTAAGCGTGATAGGTGGTTTAAATAGAATCTCCTATTGTAGTAAGCTGGAGATGATGGTGTGAATGATTATATTTATCCTCCTTCGCAAGCAGTTTTCGACTAAAATACAGGGATATTGTAAGCACATTGCTTTAAATGACATGCTAATGAATCTAGAGTTGTTTAATCAATGAAAAATATTCTAATTCTTTGTTATATTTAATATTTTTGGGTCTTGAGGAGAGGGTGAAGTAGTTTTTATATATACCCTAGCATATCTAAACTTCTCCTAAATTTTAATAAAAGATTGATGTAAAAATAAACTATTTCAAGATAGTGTGAATCGAGATCGAGATATTTTCCAAAAGACACGTTTATATATATATATATATATATATATATATATATATATATATATATATATATATATATATATGATTTCATCGCACTCTTATGTTGCTTGCCTGAATTTTATAATTCTATCCTAATTTGAGATTATATCCTATCACAAACATTTTGCAGTAGCTTTCCACTCTGTTTTTTTTCTTTTTACTCTAAGAATAAAAGTCTACATTCAAAGTCACCAAAAAGACGATTTCCTATGTGTTGCGTTCGTTAGACTATATGTGTTATTAATATTCCACTAAATTTTTCCTTTATAACGGTCTGGCAGTAAGAGCTATCAATTTAATATGTCATGGGGTCGTTAGGCCACATGTGTTCCCAAGTTTTGCTCTAGACTTTGCTATATGTCTGGCAGCAAGAGCAATAAGTTCTATAAATATATAAATGTACTAATCATTATATCTAGTAGTAAGTATGCTGTAACCGATCGCCATGTGAGTTCTTGTAGTAGTAGTCCTTGTACTTTCAACAACGTGTTATTAGGTCGTTACCAAGTCAGGTAACAGTGACATGTATCAGTGGTAGTGCAGAGCACCATTGAATGAGCTGTCACAGTTTGTCTCTGTCTTTTCTAATAGTCTATTATGTAACCACATCTCATGGAGTTGTATCTCAGGTACATCTTCTTTTACCTTAGGCCTAATATGCATTAATGTCTAGTTTTCTCAGCTTCCTTTTCATTTCATTCTCAAGGTATCCTGTTAAAAGGAGATGGGATAGATTGTTAGAAAATAAATATTACACTAAAAAATAATAAAAAATAATTTGTTTCACCTAACTGGGTGGTATAGCTTAACTACGAACATCAAAATTCCATGGTTAGACATGCAACATATTATAATTCATTCATTTCACCGTAGGTATATGTCAACGAAGGATCATGCAAGTTATAGTCTGCTGAATATTTTTCTCGGAATATCATGCTTTTTCATTTTCAAACTTTATCATTATTTAATTAAATTCTATAGTAAATTTTCCTGAGGGCTCGGGGTGAAACTAGATCACAGAAGTATACTGATATCAAATCTTTTCACTGACTTAGCACTTTATAGTTTTTAGTTTTACTCTTTGAATAAGGCACATGTTAATGTGCTATAATCTCGCATAGTTCAGCAGCTTAAGATATATTTAATTCTGCGTACTAACCTACTACGTTGTAAACCTTAACTCAGAAATTATTCGAGGAATTCTCTTAACATTTCGAATATTTAACAACTTACATGTTGGGTGCATTTAGTGACGTTGTTTAGTTAGTAAATATTACGAAGCACTTTCACAGCACTCTTATAAATGATAGACAATTACTGAAAGCAGGGGTTTAATTTAGAATAATATAAAGCATTCTCTTCAGGATACAATTTTAATATATTAAATTACTTTCTAATGGGATTAATTAAGTAATTTGAGTTTTATTGCCTTATTATAGACCAGCAAGTCGACATTCAGTTCTCTCCACCTATCTGTGAAGTATTATTAGGTGCCAAGTGCTATATTATCCAAGCTTGCAAGTGAAAATAAATATTCCTGACTCCAAAGGCTGGAATAAGCATTTAGCAAACAGTATGTACTTGAGGTAGGTACCAGTGGTACTTATAATAAAGTTTATCGATAAAAAGCAGGACCAAAGGATTAAACAGAACGTAAGGAAAGTTTACATGGACAACAAATAGATTGACTGCTCTTTCCGTTATACACCAAAATCAATGTAGACTACAGTTTTTATTGGAAAGATAGGAACCTATAAACAAACTTTCAGTTAAGATTTATCACAAAAACGGATGGGCTGGAAGATGATTTAATATGTTTCAGTAGGCCCTTGCCTCTTTACTATATTACATTTTTACATGAGTATAATGTGTAGTTATTTTGTATTTGGTTTTTACAAAACCTTTTTACTGTTAGGCTACATAATAATCTTTAAAAACGGATTTGTGGAGACGGGATTTTCATACTAATCCCTTAGAAATTAGGTCAGCATATAGACAATAGAGATAATCAGCTTAGCAATACATGTTATAGTGGAAGCAACATACTAGTACGATCGACCAGTCCTTGATCAAGATTAGCTAAATCCTGAGCAGGATTTCCAACGTAAATTACGACATAAAAAGGTAAGTCAATAAGCAATGAATCATTATTTCGTCACATTTTACTCTAAAGAGGTTAGTTTCATTTATAATCACTTAACACATTGCAATGGAAATTGGTTTGTTTGTATTTATTGGAAAATACATAATTCCTGAATGTGAGTAAACGAGTAAAAAGACAAGGAAACTTCTATTTCTGTATATTTTTCTTTACGATATCGCGAGGACTAGCTGACATATAAGACAGTGTGAATCTATAATGGCGTAGGATATATCTATAACTATTCAACCTGTAAACTTTTAATTTTACATTTTATTAATACACACACAAAATTGATTCCTATGATGCTACATATCCATGGGCAACCGATGAATTAGACTGAGCGTCATTTAAGCTTGTCACTTAGCAGACTGACACAATTTTTCTTTTACCTACCTAGAGGATGTAAATCTTAAAGGTTATTCTATCTTTATGTATGTTCGCATAATATTTTTAAAACTAACTTCAATGAAGAGTAGACAATATAAGTTTCATAGGTTACATGAACTTTTATTATTTAACTTCTACTATAAAATCACGATGTCTCGAGCATGAACTCACCTTAAAAACAAATCTTATTTACCACGTGGCAAGATATCTCGAGAGATAATTCTTTATTTTAAATCTTGGCGAAACTTAAATTTTACATGGATAAATAAAGTTGTACATTCATATCACTTATCACTCAGTACGTTTACACAGTTTATGTTTTCTGCCTGGAGGATTGTACGTTTTTCATATGATTGTTCGTCTTTTTGTCTGTCCTCACGATGTAATGAGTAATCTGCCGGAAGTGTAATGAGCTGTAAATTTGACATTTTTCATCGCACCCTGACACGCAACATGTGGTGTGGCTTTCTCAACTTTGTTATGATATAGAGTAAGTTTAAAAAAGATAGTGCATTATAATATGAAATATTTCTTATGGTAGTCTAAATAATACCAATTATCGAAACAAATTTTAATTCTATGATATTTTACCAAATATGTTGATTTTCAAATGTTCTTAAACATATCGAGGTATGTTGTAACTTAAATTCTATCCGATGTCCAATAATTTTATATTACGATTGAAAAATATCACTCATGATATAGTATGAGACTTATTTAATTAATTACACATAAATGTTTTATCAATTTATCATTCAAATATAGTATTCTTAGGATAAAAAGTTTCAAATTTATCTCTTACAAAAAATATTTTTGTTAGTTCTGCAGTGCACATATTGATGTATTATTATTCATTACACAGATACGTAGAGTAGTGGAACTAATTATTTAAAAGCTGTATGGCTCCGCGATGTATACAGCTCACAGTACGAGAACGGCCAAACGTTGTTCCAGTCGCAGACCTGCCTCAAGCCTAACGTAAAAGGAGTCTTTGTTGTTTCAGTGTAACCACCGTTAATGTAATAGCAAAACAAAACAATGTTTCATGTAATATAACCTTCCTGCACAGTTTTTCAATAAAAGCTTCCATATACTGCTATCATCTCAAAAATTTAGTTAAGTATATATTTTATTTGTATTTCAGACAAGTATAATAAATAGTAATTTAAAAACTATTTTTTACATTTTATTACCATACACTTGTTTCGGTATTCAACTTCATCGATGTACATTAATCCCTACAGAAAATAATAAACAACTAAATATACACATGTGAACGATTTAAACAGATGTTAAATTTGTATGAAAAAGTAGTAATTTTTATCATTATTCTATATTTAATATGCACTTTTTCAAAACATTTGGGTAGACACATTATTGTTGTGAATGTATGGTTGAATTTAACTAGTGCTAAAATTTTTCTGTTTTTAATCTTTGAAATGGAACATAACACAACCTACGTTTACACGAGAGGTTTACCAACACTGACCCCTACGTTTTAAAATGTGTCATTCCTGAACAATCGACTGTATTAAAATTTATTTTCCTTAGTATTTAGGGTCCAAAATTTAATATTAAATTAGGAAATAACATCGTGTTTCATTTTGTCTGACGTAGTGACTCAGTTGGTCTGACGAACCATGTGTATCTTAAGGACAATAATTTAATACCTTCATTATGAATAGCAACAACACCTATGTAAAGCAAAAATACATAATTTATCTACAGATTTATTAAAGCAGTGCCTTAGTATTTAATTAGAGTTTTGTAAAACTCTTACAATTACACCTTGTCTATTCACAAAAGGTGGGATAAAAATGACGTAATAACCGGATCAGATCCCACAGGAGAGGATTGTGATCAGCCCTTTGATCTCAGGGATGAAAGACTGGCGTCATTAAAGCTGCTTGAAGTAATTGCTAATCATTCAAATCCCACGGTTCGATATCTTTTACGCCATTCATCATTAACATACAGTACCTGAATGGTGTTTATAAATGACTAGCTTTTTTCTAATAGAATACCATGTGACCCTGCTCGTTGCTTTCAGTGTTATTATTTTTACAGACAATGAACATATTTTGAGGCTTTAGTTTAAGTTCATCAAAGAGGCTACAGCAATAAATATGGTTATATTTATATTTGAGAAGTTATACAATGTTTAACCAATAGTTTAATGTAAATAGGAAGTACCAATTAACGTGTTCATCTTACTTTTACTTAGGATTATGCCATGGACATATTTAAACCATTTAACTCCACTGTAAATACTATTTAAACACTTATACAGCATACCTTAATATAAAAACGTGTAAATAATTTGACAAAACTTTCCTAAATATTCGTTGAATTCCATGACATTGTAGTATAGCATTCTTAAAAGTGGTATAACAGAGGAAGATCAAGCATAAAACATTTAATTTTCCTCAGACTACAGTCCAAAAACCAACAAGATTTCCAAAACTCAAAACGTCTTATAAGCAATGGTTTTGAAATTCTGCATGAACTTTGTAAGGACTTTCCCATATACCGGTAGATGATGCTTTTATAACAGAAGTTTCCAAAGTCTTACGTAAAAATTCCTCGTTGGAATAAGTTAAACTCAAGTTCACTTGAAAAATGCCCTACAGGTGCATAAACTATATAATAGTCTAGTTAAAGTCTGATCCTCTTAACCATAAACATGCAATAGTATAATACGTACCTGATGTATGCCTAACTATGTTTTAAATATGTCGCAGGTTCCCATAACATCATGTCATAAATATTAGTAATAAGTATTACGGATGTAAGGACTTCGATTTTAAAACTTCCGTGTGAAGCTGTGGGTAACAGCTACTTAACTACTAAATTTATGTCCTTTTAAAACTATCTAGTGTATATACATAAATTTCAAATGTTTCTATCAGTGTAAGAATATTACATTTCTGTACGGTACTTTATTTCGATTCTCAACAGTTGGATTTATAATGTACATGTATACTGTTATGGCGCTTAATTTTTTTGAAGTTCGTCAATAATAATTATTTAAAAGTATATACTAAACCTTGATATTAAGAACGATGTACCTATGATACCATTCTAAGTAATGTGGCTACACCACAGACTAATAAACAAGACAGTGACGAACTGTGACAGCTCATTTACTGGTGAGAAAGTTTCACTTGATTTCTATTAAGTATTTAACTATTCTGGTTTGTAAATTTCCGAGCCTGTACATATTTTCAATAATCACACGTTCTAAATAAAATACTGTAAATATTATGGTTATAAGTAACAATATAAAATGTACTATATTATTATATTTATTAAAAGACATGTTTTGGAAGGTTAAAAAACAAAAAAAGGTGGTAATTTGCAAAGGGGCCTACAAATAAAACTTTGTGTTATTATTCCCTTGAGGCTACCACGCGTACACTTCTCCTTTCTCGAGCTATATTCCACAAACATTCAGAGTCATATTCACGTACAGAAAATAATTTAAACTGATAACATTATAAAGTGTGACCATAAATTATTAAATGTTTCATATGTACTTTAAAATGTTTTCTATGACCTTTCCATTTTAAGAAATCAAATTTAGCTCATTTGTATAAAACATAATTTAACGATTTATTATTATGAAACATACAGAGTATTAAGACTAGTTTCATTGATTACAAACCAATTACAATGCTGAGGTATAAACAGATACTTTAAACTTTAAATGTATATGTTGACATATTTTCTATACGTCAATAAATATGTATATATTATTATTTGAATGCAGTCCCAATGCGTATATATATATATATATATATATATATATATATATATATATATACATATATAAAAATTATATATATATAAGTTATGATAAATTTATATTTTAACGCATCTTTTACCACCAGTTGCTTATAAGAAAAAGTCGATTACTGTCAACTTGACACTCGATAATAGTCGAACTATGTGTCCTACAGTGTTAAAATTTTGAATTAAATTGTACATCAGTTTTGATAGGAGTACATTTTTGATACTTTATCATATTTTACTATTGAATTTAATTGAAAATATCATTGCGGCGTTAATAAAACATATGTAAAACTTATTGCAGTTATTGAAGAAGATGTTAAATACAAAAGATAATCAATCAGATACAATACTTTATAGATGAGTTTTGAAAGGAACAGCTGTTTACGTAGAAAGTATTACTAATAATAAGAAAAACATTTCGATCTGCTTTTTATGATTATGGTTAGATTGTAATATAAGATATTCAAGAATTAATCATATTTCCTATTAGCACACAAGTATGTCCTCAACTGTTCATTCATTAACTTATAGAGTAGCCCACTATGCAATGTATTCACAGCTTTGATAATTTTATATATTATTTGATACCTAGAAACATAAATCCACATTTACAAATAATTGTAAGAGGAAAATAATAACAATTGTAAAAGAGTTTTATAAGCGATTTGATAGGCGAAGGTGCAATAAAAGTGTTTTAGCCTTTTCATAAAATTAATATTACAATACAGAGTTTTAGTGAAGTTTACCAACATTGCCACAAACAGGTCTGGAGAGGTAGAAGCCACAGCACCGCAAACCTCGGTTTTAGGGTTAAACTACAGAATGCTTACAGATATTTAGCAATATGTAAATGTCACTGCTTGGTGACATTTACACAAACCAATTTACGGTTGTTAAGTTCAATCCTATTTGATGCGTTTCAAACTAATCATTTCAAGTTACTTAATAATAACAATAATACAATGTAGTTACTTAATAAAATAAAATGAATTAAGAAGGCATAAATGCAACTAGTAATTATAAGACTTACCATTATGCAGGAGGAATATGATCCAATATTCAAGTGAACAATAGTAGAAAAGGAAAAACATTTATAATGTAATGACCTATGAATTTTAATTTTGTACTTAGCATAATAATTTTGTACATTGAGTAATATAATGGCAACCAGAATGTCACAAAATAAATAAATCTATAAACAAACTAATTGAAAACACATACAGTGCTTGTCACCTAAGTCAGTAAATCCATGAATGGCAGTGTATTCAACGTGGTCGTGAGGATAAGTGTTCACATTCATACTAATATGTAGCATTACATAAGTAATGTTTAAACGCACACCAGATTTCGGGTCTGCTTGACAGGCATAGTGTACCTAGAGCGGACAACAACCCACTCCTGACCGCAACTTCCGTTATAGCAATCATTTTATGCTGAAAATAGCATATTATTTTTTTCCAAAAGATTACTGATAATATATAAAAAAAACTTGATTTTCCTATGTTTCTGGAATTTTGTAAACATTTTAATTGATATATTATAGATTAATCATATCAAGTAAATCAAACCGTAAGTGTAAGAAATACCCACTTTCAATATTGCATATTATTTTTTAAATTCAATTTTCATCTCTTCAATGCTATATTCTGTTTATTTCTTTTATTTTTAATTTAACAAGAATGTATTAAAGTATTATTTCATTATTCATTATTTTAACTTCACATTTTTAAATCATACATCCACATGTAATTAAAAATATTTCAGGTTTGAGCTAACGAGATAATGGTAATATAAGATATAACATCATATTAAATTTAAGAAAGTATGATATCTGTTTAGATATATAGTTTTATAAACCGAAAAAATAAATATAGCGAATAGTATTCGTCTGAAAACTGTAAAGCTCATTAATTTGATATTATTTTTTAATGCTATATTAATCAGTACTTAAGAAACTGAAAGTAGTAATTGGGTTAAGTAAACAAAATTATGAAAATAGACTTTAACACCAATATATTTCAAATGTTTATTCTTTTTAGCTTCATTTTGATATTTTAAAATATATTTAATACACCATTACCTCTTTCTATTGTTACTAAATAGTATTAAATTATTTTCCTTATAGTTAACATTTATAGTAGATTGTTATTTGAATTTCTCTTATCATATTACCACGGTAATCTGTACTATTTGAGGCATCACACTTTCTAGTCTAAAATAAACTATAAATACAATAAAATATGTTAAACTTGTATTTCAGAAACAGTAGTAATTTAAAAATTTCCTTTTTGGACAACCCAAACAGTTTAATTATAAAATAATTTTAATATTTTCTAATTCTCTTTATTTTAACATGTAAAACAAAGTTAATAATTATTTTTCCTACAGTATCATACAAAGTTTTCCATTAAATAGAATACAAGAACTTCACGACAAGATTAAACGGCTTGGAACTTTATCTCACGTTGTAACCTGATGAAATTCCATTACGAACTGCTGAAAAACCGAGTTTGACTACGGATGCAGTTTAATAAATAAAGTTTTGTGATTTATTTCTGTAAATGACAAAGTTATAATATTTCCTGAATAATCATATCAACTAGGAATAAACCTATGTCACCACCTTTCGTCAAAATGACTTTAACTCGTATACTCCCTTGGGCTTGTAGTAAAACCATTATATCACACATCAGGAACCTACACTGGCTACTTTAGTTTTGTTTTACTCTTTGCTTCCATACTCCTAGTACCTGTTATCTTATACTAGGCGGAAGTGCCTCTCAGATTTGTTTGATACACAGTATATTTTTATTTTTAGACTTCATTTCATGAATCCAAATTTATGAATTTATTATCACCGATGTAATGGAAAAAAATTTGAATTTAATACCACAACAGAGAGATAAATCACAAATAATAGCTTAATTGGCGCTAGAAGTGAAAATGTAGTTTCATAAGTAAAGTTGAAGTCAATGTATTATACAAGTTGAATAGCCAAAACCTATAAACACAAATGAAACAGTTGAGTCTTGTTGTATAAATCTGTTGTGTTTATTGTTACTATGATATTGAATGATCTTTTTTTACAGAGGTTTATTAGACATAAAGCGTCCTCTATCACGTAATCTTAAAATATCCGCAAACTTTACATATACATTAAACATACTACTCGTACTATTATTAATCTTTATTTTCACGTTTCAGAGCAAAGTGTTGGAAACATCACGTCTTGGCAATGTAATTACATGAGTACTGTAAGACCAGTAAGTTGTTATACGCGCTCCACGATGTTTCCATTTATTAAAGCTACACAACATTACCCAAACAATTACTCAGTGTGTAGGCTAGTACTAATGATATCGATTTCGATTACTAGCATTCTCGATATCGATTTTACTGATTTTGATCTTTACTAAGTGTAAGCTATCAAGAAATGTTTGTTCTAGGATACGTGAATACATTTTTAAAATTTTGAAGCTAAATGGTTTACAGTACATAGACTCTTTGCTTGTCTTATTATTAAATGCAAAGGACATTATTCACGTAGAGGGCGCGAAAGAAGTCTTGCCAAATGTGCCTGATTTACGTTAGGTTAAACTGGGTCTGACTCACATTAAATAAAAAAGTTGGAATACTTTTTGTACATTAAAACGAGGTTATATATAAAGTAGTATTTAATTGGTTAACAAAAAGAGTTTGATTTTTTAAAATTAAACTTTGAGTAATTAATTGAGTAAGAGAACATTTTCAGTCCATTTGGGGTTGCTGAATGTATGATAACTGTAATCTAAACGTGCCCTAATCCAATAAACAACTCTGAGCGTTGCTCCACTGTTTTGGACATGTTCTATTTTCAAGTTACAAACTTTGATTAGTTTTTTTTTAACTTTGTTAATTATTAAACATTTTCAATACAATACTGAGTTTTAATTGAATCAGATATTTTATTAGAATGAACTAAGAAACATATGTCTATTGTCTTATTTAAAATTTGTCTGTTTTAATGAGGTTTATAGAAAATATTTTATCATAAATCACAGAGTATTGGTTATAACATAATCACTTACTACATATACTAGGGTACGTGTATGAAGAATGAAAGAGAATAAATGTTTTAGACTTAAAGGAGTTTTCTAAACTGAATTTTAAATGACTGTCCAAAATAATAAATTTTGTCTTAAAGGAATAAAAATTCCTGTAATACAATTGTTCAGTAAAGAATTGTAATAACAAAAAGTATAAGATGATTAAGCCCTATAAGGAAATATTAATAATTACTTAAATGATCATAATATGCACAGAATAAACTTAGAAGAGTGAGCTGGAGGTTAAGTCGCCTGAGAATTTGAATAAATATAAAATATTAAATTAATGGGAAATGATTTAGTATCTTGGATATAAAGGTAACATTGTTCCAATCTTTAAGGAGGACACCAAAAACATTTCTCAACATTATGAAGCTAGGCTTTGATGGTGATGTGATTATCAAAGCACATGAGCCATTGATGATCAAAACTTCGTCTTGAAATTTGTGATAAGAACTAGAGGTTACAGTCCGTCTTCCTCTATTATTCTCGTCTTAATAGAACATATTAAAACGCTTTTATTATACAAGGTAAAATAAAATATTCTTATCCCACCACCTTTAATATTACTCACGTGACACTTCATTGGTAAATAAAGGACATTATACTGGGGGTAATGGTAATGTTCCTGCCTAAAGTTCCCATTTAAAAACAATTTTATCAACGTACCTTATAGTGTTGATAACGAATGAGAATAATAACGATAAATCCTTGTAAATTATAATCTTTTTACAGTTATCAGAAATGTATTACCAAGATAATGTTTGTAGCCTATAGAAGTAAACTGCATAGTTATATTAAGTTACTATATAAACTATATAGTAACTTGATGTGTCCAGTCCAGCTCAGTCAGTCGAGCCGATAAGAGCTCTACTCTATCACTCCGTACCAAGTTCAAGGTCGTACTGCACACGTGCAGCTCTTATCGTGTCGTGCGTGTTTGTTCTTAGCTGAAAGTGATTTTTTATAAGTATTATTAGCTATGGCAATCTGTGGCGTCTGTAAAAAATCTTCAAGTGACAAGAATGATGTGAAATGTGTAGGAGTGTGTGGCTTTGTGTTTCATGCTGACTGCATAAAGGACGATCTCGAGGCAAAGAGGACGAGGTCGACGAGGGACTACAAGTGCAAGGACTGTAGAGGTGACTCTTTTCAGAACATTGTTACTTCTGGCTCTTCGTCTGCTGATGTTCTTACTAAGGACTTCCTAATTCAGGTAATAGAAGGTTTTAAAAAGGACGTTTTTACTGAGATGAATTCCTTCATGTCTGAGATGACCGACCTATCAGCCTCTGTTCAGTTTGTGTCGGATAAAATCGATGCTTCCAACAAGTTAATGGAGCAAATTACTTTGCAGTTTGCTGAATTAAAGAAGGAAAACGAACTTTTAAAAACTAAGAACGAATCTCTCACAAAAGAAGTTCTGGACCTGAGGGATAGGATGAGAAATCTTGAGCAGTATACCCGTGTGAACAATGTTGAAGTCAGCGGTCTGCCATCTACAAGAGAGGAGAGCGTCAAAGACCTGGTGAAGGACGTGGGTGCGGCTATAGGAGTGCAGGTGCAGGAAAGCGACGTCGCCATCGCGCACCGGGTGCCATCCTATGGACTCAACAGGGATCCTGCGCTGATCATCCAGTTCACGGACAGGGAGAGGAAGGCTGAGTGGCTCAACGCATACCGGAAAAAGAGGTCACTTGTTGCTCGGGAGGTAAATCAGCGGTTTCCGGCACAGCGAGTGTACATCAGCGACCACTTGTCACCGGAAAACAAAAAGTTTCTGGCAAGTTTGAAGTAGAAATGCAGGGAGATCGGATATACGTTTGCCTGGAGTCGCGATAGCAAGTTCTTTGCGAGGAAAGCTGAGGGAGACCCTGTCAAGAAGATTTTATCATACAAGGACATTCACAATCTGGTTTAGTAAGTGAGCATTATAAAACAAGTTATGTTAAGTTATTTTATTATAGTTTTGAAAATTTGTATTAATAATCTTTGCTTAAAGACAATCTTGTATGATAAGTAGGCCAATGTCAAAATTTTCTTATTCTTTAAATAGTTTTTTTTAATCCCGATAATAAAAATAAAAGTATAAATATAATTTATGCAAATATCAGAAGTTTAAGAAAAAATGTCAATAGTTTTTTATAGAAATAAACCAAATTAAAACTAGTATAAGTATTATAGTTCTCTGTGAAACATGGATCAATAGTGACGAGGTAGATTTATTTGCCATAAAAGGTTATAATACTTTTCATTGTTGTAATGATACATACAGGTCTGGAGGTGTAATTTGTTTTGTATCCAATGTCTTAAAAGTAACAAATTTAAATTTTAGTATGGTAACTGCCGATTCTTTAGTTTTAAAATTAAATTGCAATCAAATGTTTTTTAATCTTATTTGTCTATATAGATTACAAAGTTACGAAAAAAAGAACTTTATTGAAGAGTTTACTAATTTGTTTTCTAATTTATCAAGTAATTGTATACTGATAGGTGATATAAACCTCGACTTATTAGACAGAAGTCAAATTGCTCTGAATTATTTAACAATGCTAAGTGGTTTGGGTTTCACACAATTTATTGACTTGCCTACGCATACTAAAACATGTTTGGACCACATATTTGTAAGACACCGTAATTTATCACTTTTTGAGTCGGCCGTTTTTGACACTGATGTGACTGACCATTGTTTGCTTGGATTAAAAATAAATAGTAATGAGATCGTAGATACTGGAATTGTAGGAGCTAAAACTGCTAAAGTGTACTTTGATTTTGAGTTGGTAAAGCAAAAGTTATTAAACATTAATTTCAACGACCTATTAATTATTAATGATGCCAATGAGTGTTTTAATAGTTTTCATGATAAGTTATGTGAAGTGCTGTCTAGTAGTAAACAGTTTGTTAGTCATGGTAACAAGTTAGACAAAGCAAAAATAAAAAGTCCTTGGATAAATATTTCGTTAATAAAAAAGTTTGAACGTAAAAAAAGATTGTATAAAGTATTTAAAAGGAGGCCTTATGACACAAACTTTGCTCAATTTTATAAAAATTTTTGTAGTAATTTAAAGGAAGAAATAAATATGGTAAAAAATACGTATTATTCTAATAAATTCCTAAGTTGTCAAGGTGACTCAGTCCAACAATGGAAGATAGTTAATGATCTAACTGGAGTATGTAAAGATAAGAATGTTGATCGAGTTGAGTTAGATAACGGAGTTTTGATAACTGATCCGATCATCGTTGCGGAGCAAATAAACAAATATCTTACTACCATACAATCAGTTCAGGAATGCGGGGTTAATGAGGAGGGTCTGTTTCTTAACAATAGGTTGACGTCTTTTTTCGTTTCACCAACTTCAGTGACGGAAATAAAGGAAATTATCAATAGTTTAAAAAATAAAAAGTCTTCTGGTTTTGATAATATTAATACTTCACTCGTTAAACACATCTCTGAGCTAATATCTCCCATTTTAGCACATATCGTAAATTTAAGTTTTTGTACTGGTGTATTTCCAGATAAGTTAAAAGTAAGTACAGTGATTCCTATTTTCAAAAAAGTGTCATCTTTAAAATTAGATAATCTGCGTCCAATTAGTCTGTTATCTGTATTTTCAAAGATTTTTGAGAAGTTAATGAAAATAAGACTTATTAAATATCTCAATAACATAAATTTTTTCAGTACTAATCAGTACGGTTTCAGGAAAGGTAGATCCACTGAAGATGCGCTCGTGTGTTTAACTGACTTGATATATGATAGCATGAACGAAGGAAATAAATCTACTGTTTTATTTATCGATTTTAAAAAAGCGTTTGACCTAGTAAACCACGAGACTTTGCTTCACAAGTTGGAGGCCACAGGTGTGAGAGGGATTGCGCTTAAATGGTTTCGTAGTTTTCTTTTTGGTCGTGAGTAGCGTGTTCGTGTGGGTGAATGTCTCAGCTCAGCTTTACCGGTTAAGCTAGGTGTTCCTCAGGGTTCTGTCATCTCAGCGACTCTTTTTTTGGTTTTTATTAACGATTTGCTGGAGTTAAACCTCAATGGAAAACCAAATGCTTTTGCTGATGACATTGCACTTTTTTACTGCCATAGAAATATTGAAACACTTTCTGAAATTCTAAATGACGATCTGCATAAATTAAGAAATTGGTGTGAATTGAATTCAATGCAAATAAATGTTAGCAAGACAAAATATGTAAATTTTGATTTTAAAGGTTTCAATTTTTTTTTCTAGTTTAAAGTATCATATCAATCGTTCTTGTGAGATTAACTGTAATTATGAGACCATTAATAAAGAGAAGGAATTCAAATATCTTGGGATAGTTTTAGATGAAAAACTTAACCGGGAAAAACATATAAATTCTTTACATAAAACACTTAAATCTTCGGTAAGAAAATTTTACTTTCTAAGAAATTTCTGCTCTACACATTTATTAAGAACGTTGTATTTTGCCTTAGTTGACTCCAGACTACAATATGGGGTGGTGCATATAAATATCTAATTCAAAAATTGCGTGTCGTTCAAAATCACTTTTTACGAATTATATTAAGAAAAAAATCCGTGACAGTTCTTTTCCTTTGTTTCTGGAGTTAAACATTTTGCCCATTCAGCATACTTATATCTATAAAGTTCTTAGATTATTTTACCAGAGAAGCGGCAATACTGGAACTACTGATCTTTTATACTTAACGCGTAATATAAATCGTAGAATATTTAGAACTCCAAAAGTATATAAATCGTCGTTTAAATGTTCATTTCGTCATAGTGGCCCTACGTTTTTTAATAAGCTACCCTTGTCAATAAAAGAATCGGTAGGACTAAGAACTTTTAGCTTTAAGGTAAAAATATGGTTGTTTTCTTTGAGTAATTTGTAATTATTTTTAATTATTGTAATTTAGAACAATAAAATTTAAAACTTTATTATTGCTAAAATTGTTTTGATATTTTTTTAAAATTATTAATTGTATTGCTTTATTAAATATAACAGTGTAATGGTGGCTGTATAATTTAATGTATTTGTAGTGTGATACAAAGAACAGACGTCACAGTGAGCGGCTCTGTGTCATTCAATTGAAAATCTGGACTCTAGCTTTTTTGTTGTTATTCTTTTTTGGCAATCTGGCCGCAATACTTGTAAACGTGGCCAGTTCTTATTCCGTAGAAAGAGTTTTTGTTCTTTTTTATATGTAAAAAAATGCTGGAATAAATCATTATTTCATTATTTCATTTTCATTTTTCTATATAAGTTTCATTGCCATGTTTAAAATTATTACATACTAATAGAGCATTATATAACACTAAACTCATAATAATTTTAATAGAAAACGCCTCAGTACGTTTATCTAAAGATTTATAAATGTTTAAGAGTCAGAAAAGCAAAACAGATGGGTAAAAACATGTTCCTTAAATATTTCTGTCAGTTCATAACATGGTGGGTGTAATGTATTAAATTACAATAATAATTATTATACATATTATAAATTGTTACTGGCAAGTTAAACCCACAGCCAAAGACCAACTGTATGATCGTATGATGCTGTGACGTCATATGGGGTGATCAGTTTGAATAAATGCCATTGGCTGTTCTCATCACGCCACCAGATCATACCACCACTACCACTTCCAGTGTCCTGCCCTTGTCTCTCTCTCAGTTACCCTCCAACCTTAACCGAGCACAGTCGATGATGTAAACTAATTCAGTCTTTTATTCCGATTCCCCGTAACCCGTACACAACAATTGGCGACGAGGTATTAATGCGATCCCGCGAGTGCAATGCAACCTGTTCGATTGTGCGTAAATAATTTCTCCGAAAATTATAGTGGGAGGAAGTGTGTCTGTAGTTTGGCGTCACGTGGACTCAAAATCGGTACATTTTGATGTTGGAAGACAAGGTCGTAAATTGGAACATTTCGTCTTTATTTAGTGAAACAGTAAAAATGGCGGGAATTATTGGCGGAATCGGTGACTTCGACAATAGTGCAGAAACTTGGAATTCGTATGTTGAACGATTTGAATTATTCGTTGACTGTAACAGTATTAGTGACGACAAAAAGGTTAGTACGTTACTAACAGTCGTGGGTGTGAAAACGTACAGTTTGTTACGAGATTTATGTACGCCGGAAAAACCTTCAGTGAAAAAGTTCGATGAATTAGTGAAGTTAATTCAGGACCATTTGTACCCGAAGCCATCATTCATAGCTGAAAGGTACAAGTTTAGCAAAAGGAATCAGCAGGAAGGATAATCAGTCGCAGAGTACATCGCCAGCCTCAAGAAGTTGTCTGCATACTGCGAGTTTGGCGCATCCCTCAACGACTATCTCAGAGACAGACTGGTGAGCGGCATCAGGAGTGAGTCGACCAAGCAGAGGCTGTTGGGAGAGACCACCCTAACCTTCGACCAGGCTGTGAAAATCGTCTGCTCAGTGGAAGCAGAAGAGAAGAATGCGGCGGCATTGACAGTGAACGGCGGCAGCCGGGTCCAGCGGATGATGGCAGCGCATCACCACCCACATGTGAGAGTCGGCGGCAGCGGTGGCAGCGCGAGCTACAACGCAAGGCACGAAGTCAAGGTGCAGTGTACGTGCTGTGGGCAGTGTGGTCACTATAGGAAGCAGTGCAAATTGTTTGGTGTTGTGTGTCACAAATGTGGTAAAAGAAATCACATATCTAAGGTATGTCGATCTACTGAAATTAGTAAGTTACCAGACAATCAGCTTTCGAAAGTTAAGAAAGGTATATCTTATCAGTCTAATTTTCAAAACAAGAAAAACAAAGATTATAAGAAACATAATTTTGTAAATGATAGTTCAGAACTGTCAGATTCAAATAATTCTAAGAATTATGTTCATAGTGATGAAAATCTTGAGAGTTATGTTGAGGACATACAGAATTTATTTAAAGTAAATGAAACTCACGGTGAAAGAATTAGAGTTGACCCAATTAAGATTAAAGTCCTAGTGCAAGGTCGAGAAACCATATTTGAAGTTGATACTGGAGCTAGTGTCACAGTGTGTAGTGAGGATTTTTATGAAAATAATTTTAGTTCTTGTAAATTGTTAGAAAACGACCTAACTTTGAGTTCGTACACTAATGAACCTATTATACCTGTGGGCAAAGTTAATGTTGATGTTTGCTATGAGAAAAGTATTAAAAAAAAACGGTGAAATTAGGCTATGTGGAGACTTTAAAGTTACTCTAAATCAGTATCTAGAAGTAGACAAGTACCCTATACCTAGAATAGAAGATTTATTTGCAAATTTACAGCATGGAGAACGTTTCTCTAAAATAGATCTTAGTCAAGCCTATATGCAATTAAAGTTAGACAGTGAGTCACAAAAATTATGTACAATTAGCACGCATAAGGGTCTTTTCTCATATTGTAGAATGCCTTATGTAATCTCATCAGCCCCAGGCATATTTCAAAGAGTTATTGAACAATCTTTGCATAATTTAGAAGGCATATCAGTGTTCATGGATGATATTCTTATCACCGCACCTAATAATGAAACTCATGTAAGTAGGTTGCAAGAGGTTTGTAAACGCCTGAGTGAAAAAGGATTTACCGTAAAGAAAGATAAATGTTCGTTCTTTGTAGACAAAATCGAGTATCTTGGTTTTAGTATCGATAAAGATGGACTGCATACCTCTGAATCTAAAATTAAAGCTATAAATCAAGCACCTGTACCTAAATCTGTCACTCAAGTCAAAGCTTTTATTGGCTTGGTAAATTATTATGGAAAGTTTATCAATAATTTGTCAACAATATTGAGTCCGTTGTACAACTTGTTAAAAAAGGACGTGCCATTTGATTTTGATGAAAAATTTCTCAAATCATTTAGCCATGTCAAGGATGTTTTGACTAAAGCACCAGTTTTGGCGCATTATGATTCAAAGTTGCCTGTAAAACTAGCAGTAGACGCAAGCTCGACAGGGCTGGGCTGCGTACTTAGTATCATAACCCCTGAAGGCGTTGAGAAACCTATTGCATACCACTCTCGTACTTTATCACCAGCAGAATGTCAATATTCACAAATAGATAAGGAAGCTTTAGCAGTAGTATATGGAGTAAGGAAATTTCATCAATATTTGTATGGCCGAAAATTCACATTGTGTACTGATCACAAACCTTTAATTAGCATATTTGGACCAAAAAAGGGTTTACCTGTTTTCGCAGCAAGCTGATTACAAAGATACGCATTATTTTTAAGTGCATACAATTTTGATATACAGTATGTAAGGTCAGAAAAGCATGGTAACGCAGACGCATTATCACGCTTACCATTAAGCACTAAACACGTTGTAAATAATAACAATGAACCAAGGTGGAAAGGTACCTATTTACACTGTATCGCTGAAAGTTCAGTACCTTTAACTTTTGAAGATGTAAAAGCTGAAACCCAAAATGATCCTATTATAAAACAAATACATAACTATGTGATGTACGGATGGCCAAATTTTTTGTCAGGAGAGAATAGGGAATTGGGACCTTATTTCCAAAGGAAGGACGAGCTAACAGTTGAGCATGGCATTGTTATGTGGGGATATAAAATTGTTGTTCCTAACAAGTTGCGTAGCTAAGTATTAAATGAGTTACACGCGAGTCACTTGGGAATTGTAAAAATGAAGTCAGTAGCAAGATCCTATATTTGGTGGCCAAATATAGATGAAAACATTGAAAGCCTAGCGAACAATTGCTCTTCCTGTCTTATGGAACGTTCTAGTCCTAGTAAGAGTAATCTACATGTTTGGCACTATCCATCTATGCCATGGGAAAGATTGCATATTGATTACTTGGGTCCTTTCAAAGATAAGACCTACTTGGTAGTAATTGATGCTTACACTAAGTGGTTGGAAGTATTTGAAGTAGGCTCTACTTCAGCTAAGCTAGCAATAGAAAAGTTAAGAGAACTATTTTCTAGATTTGGATTACCTGTCACTATCCATAGTGATAATGGACCACCATTTACCTCAATTGAATTTAAAAATTTCATGCAACTTAATGGTATAAGACATACATTTTCACCAGCTTATCATGCTCAGTCTAATGGTCAGGCTGAGAACTCAGTTAAGTATGCTAAACGTAAAATAAGATTGGCTTTTCAAGAAAATATTGATACTAAATTAGCCTTGAATAGGATGTTATTTGATTACAGAAACTCCGTTCATAGTACTACTAACGAGACACCTGCCAAATTAATGTTCAATAGACCACTAAGATGCAGGCTAGATTTACTCAGACCTAATGTAGCCAGAACTGTGCAATTAAAAAAGGACAAACAAAAAGAATATTTTGGCGGTAGAAAAACGAGAATTCTATTTCCTAATCAATCTGTATTAGTGAGAGATTATCGCTCTAAAGACAATGGATAGAGGGCATTGTAATAAAACAGTTAAATAATGTGATGTATTCTGTTATGACAAAAACTGGTTTAATTTGGAGTAGACATATTGATCAGCTGATAGGACTACACAGTAGTATTGTTGACAGTGACAGTCAAATTCCACCATCTCAGGACCGTACAGTTGCGGAGCGTGAGACAGGCGCTCAGTGTCCGCCAACTCCAAGCCCAGTCAGAATTAGTAACACTGACCTCACTAGATCAGCTGGTCTCTCCCCCTCCTCACCGCATCATACCTCTCCATGTCACATCACTACCCCTCATTCTAGACCACGTCTTTCTCTACCCTTAGCTGTTCCTTCTCCTGTCACTAGAACAGCTGATCATACAAACAGATACCCAACTCGTATTAGGAAACCTGTAGAGAAATGAAACTTGTAAATAACTTACAGTACTTAAGGATGACATTTAATAATGATATGTGTTATTTATATTTAAATGTGTTTATTATATATTTATTATTACACTTGTATTGTTTAATTTATCTATGACTTGTGTTAATTCAATTTATTTTAAAATTTGGAAGGGAGGAAATGTAATGTATTGAATTACAATAATAATTATTATACATATTATAAATTGTTACTGGCAATTTAAAGCCACAGCCAAAGACCAACTGTATGATCGTATGATGCTGTGACGTCATATGGGGTGATCAGTTTGAATAAATGCCATTGGCTGTTCTCATCACGCCACCAGATCATACCACCACTACCACTTCCAGTGTCCTGCCCTTGTCTCTCTCTCAGTTACCCTCCAACCTTAACCGAGCACGAGATGATGTAAACTAATTCAGTCTTTTATTCAGATTCCCCGTAACCCGTACACAACAGTGGGAAGGGTTGATTCAACACGAATGTTAAGTTCAGCTCTATTTCAGCTTCAGTGAAGAGGTGTTCTTATAGCCTCAATTCAGATGCACAACTGAGTGCACTACGAGTTTCATACACGATCCCTAATCGCGATGTAGTAACAGAGATATTTACACATGACGTAGTTGTGTAGTTTGATTCAATACGAATAGTATGATCATGCAGTACTATAAATAGACCTGAGCTTAACATGTGTAATTTCTGTATATTGTTACTGCTGGAAGTACTATTTTTAAATTATATTTATAAGATCTCACCTAACTCTTTTGCCTTAAATTATTTTTAAAGTAAAATACATTTAAAAATATTTTATAGTACTTAATTATATTACTTATCATTATATAGCCTATGTAAACCACATTCACTATACTAGAAGGAATAAAAGGAACAATAACAGTAGATAAGTACGTTTTAGTTCCCACGTCCCATATAGTAACAGCCGAGTGGTCGGGAATGTAGTGCCTCTGATGGGATGTTGATGTTCAGTAGCTAATGTTGGTCTGAATGTGTTATTAATGTTGCAGTTATAGCTTACATCAACATTAGTGGACCTTATGCTTGAACTTTATTTAAGTATCTCTTTCCAGACATTGTTTCAGCCGAATGTATTGTATACTTAGACATTATAATTGGCATATACTGCTCAATTTTACATGTCTTATATTAAGTACCAAGGACTGGAATTAAAATGACCACTTTTCAAATCAATTTTATTTTTAGGATAATTTATAAACCTTTTATTTTCAATACTTAATTTTAAAGACATTAATTTATACTAAAATATATTTAGTATAGATTGATTAAATCTATACTGAAACAATTCCTTATTTATTGGCTTACAAAAAAACATAAAACGTAATTATATATGAATATGGAGAGACTTGTTTTCAAAATTCCACATAAACTACCAAAATTCTTGCCACAATGAATTCTGTTTTCTCCAGCAAATTTCAACTTAGTACTAGCAACAAAATTTATAGGAATCAAAATAGACTCATGCCTAACTTGGCACCACAACATTAATGACTTGCTGACAAAACATAGTAAAGCGTTTTTTGCCCTACTCACTCTTTCACGTTTTGTTGACAAGCATACTCTCAAACAGGTTTATTTCTGTATGCTTATTCTTATCTATTGTATGAAATGATATACTGGGGAAATTCCCCTGCCTCTGGAAAAGTATTTAGTTGAGCAAAATAAAACTTTAAGACTTATCAATTCTGCTATTTTTCTTTTCGTTCTGCGTAATCTTCTTTACGTCAAAGAGAACTCCAAAAAAGTGTTTAAAACAATCACCACCACTATAATTTCTCAACAAACTCTCAAAAGCTCCAGTATCCTACTCACAATCCAAACTTTCTTGAAATGTCTCCACTTTATACGTGTATGAAATATACAACCATATACCACTTTCAATAAACAAAAACCTATTGCTTTCAAGATTCAAAATTCTTTAAAAAGACTTTCTACTGTTTCACTTTTTTGCAGTATAGCTGAATACTTGGTTTCTCGGTCAGGACTTTGAGACATTCGACTTGCTAGAACAATAAAAAGGAAACAATTATATAATTGTAGTTTAATGGTGTATTAGATATTTAGATTAATTACTGTAGTAATAGTTTGTTTAGTACCAATTTGTAAGTAATCAATAGTGTAGTAATAACTTGTATTAGGTTATTATTCTTCGCCAAAGCATTGTGCCTATAAACCGTCTGTGACAATTGTATACTTAAAAAAATTATAAAATAAGTTTACATATTACACATTATTGCATTAATAACAAAAGTATGTTTCAGGTTGATCGACCATGTTAAAATAGTGCAGCAATTACAATCGAACACTACATAGATCGGTGGTCCGAGTTATAACAAAGCAGGAAGTAAAATAAACTAGAGGACAAAGTGAAAGTTTCTGGCAAAGGAACAATGAATTCTGAGACCGTTATCGCAGTTCTTTCCATTACATTCTATTTACTCTCATAAGTTATTTGTACTGTGTATTACAAAGATATTTACCCTGAGATACGAAAGTTGAAGCTATATTCCAGTGAAAGAATATACGACGTACAAGGTAGGATTATGCCACACCACATTTCATATAAAGGGCTTTAATTCTTGAGAGAACTCTTGGAGACAGATAAAAAATATTTTTCTATCCTCCTGCAGACATAAACAAATATTCCAGCTTCCTGATTGATAGCAAAGAATACTAAATAATTGGAATTCCATGGGATTATATGGAATATTGATTGATAGTATTGCATAATAAATGGGCGGAATTCCATGGTATTATATGGACTGACTGATAGCAATGATTAATAAGGAGACAATAATCCATGGAGTAATATAGGCGATCAGAAAACTCGATTTTACCCTTAAGGAAATGCAGGTTAAGCAAATGTTTAAGGCTGCAGATTACCTCATAGTCGATATACCGTTCGCACAGGAATTTAATGAATCAATCATTCTGAATAATAAGCCTACTATAATGCTCAACCAATAATAGCCCAAGCCAGTTGTATACACAACTACTCTGCCTATACAAGTGGACTACTTTTGATACAAAGTATTATTTTAATAGACGTAGTTACAGACCTTGGATATTATGTAAAAAAATTTGAGGCGATTATATGGTATCTGTTTCGGTAGAAACAATCGAAATATCTGCGTTTGATTCCCGTTTACATAATTCGTCTTTATGAAGCATATGTTTTCTATATTTTCAAGAAACGGAATAAAACTTCGAAAAAATGTAAGTCTGTTTTGTGGGTTTCCACTGTCTCTCTACTTGAGGGTAATATGAAATATTTAGTGTTAGGCCTAAATTATGTAGAAATATGTAGATTCTTGTTGTTGGCCTAAATTAACAACAATGAACAAGGATGAGATGACTACTGAAACAAATCCTACATTATCGGCATTTCTGACCGAAAAAACAATAATCTTGATTATCTATAAATATGGAGAGACTATATTTCGAAATAAACTAGTTGGTGAACTAAATATATATGCTGAAAGTAAACTGAACTGCTTGCCTCCGAACAGAATATAACTAATGGAACTTTTGATATCAGTTTCAAGTACCTTATTGGATTTCTATTTATTTGGAAATCAAAGCTCTGAAACTTTAGAATAGGTATTTCTATTAAAGTTGTAGTTATATAAAGTTTAGTTATTGGATTTCATGAAAGAGTACACAACGTATCATTGATTCTACATTATATACTGTATAATTGATTGAGAAAAATTTTAATTGAACTGCCACAAAGTCTCTTCAAGATCCTTTCTGTGAGTTTTATTGCTACCAACAATATTGTTAAATAACTATAATAGATGTATATTAACCAGAAAAACTATAACAAAAAGAAAGAATAAACATAAACTGTTATAAAGTATTAAACGCTGTATCTCTAATAGACATTTTTTAGGTGAGTTATAATTTGATTTAGTTTGAATCTGTACATGAATAACAGTTCTTGCATATTTCCAGTTTTGCTAGCTTTTCATGGCTTGTGTACCTAAAAGTACTCCAACCTTATTCATATAGTACTAATTGTTCTCTATATTAGTTGACTAATTCGCATTAAATCAGCACAAATTACGAATACTGTTTATAGACGATATATTGAACTCAACCGACTATACATTATTTAATCATGTAAAGAAAACACTACTATGGTATAATTACCTGCTATTTACGATTACAAGCTTAATTGCAACCTTTCAATTATTGACCTGATAGAAATGAATAAGAATTATAAGTCAAATATTGGGTAGTATAATGTTGTGTTTATAGATTCTTTTAAATGTTTCGGTAAGTTTATATATGAGTAACTTCATGAGAATGTGACTAGCAGAAAAGATGTATGAGTATTTGAATTATATAGTTCATTATTTGTTTTTAATGTAATTTTATTAATATTTCCAAATGTTTTAAATATATAATTGAAAAAACTCTAAAACCCTACAGAGTGCAATACACTAATGATACATAATAATGGTTCAATCCTAAAATGATATATATCGCATATAGTAAAATTGCACTTACTTGAAACAGACTGGACCACCCGTATCTGTTTACACGATTATGAAGTATTCATTACCAATTCTGTTAGCTGGAATACAAAAAATCCATAGTGATGTATTAATAAAAAAATCTTCATCTTAAAACTCACTTGACTTCTGACGGTAACAATTTGTGTTGCCTTTTCCCAGCGTTAAAGTTTATGTGTAATATAATACGTATGTTCCATAAATAATAGTTTTTAAGGTATAGTTTTTTATACACATAACGATAAATATGATATTTGACAATGTTTCGAGTGATAGCTGAATAAAATGTTGTGAAATGTTCTGAGATCAGTAATTTTTTTAACAAAAATTAATTTTTAAATAAAAATAAAGCACTTTATGTATGGGTATTACGTATTGGTTTTCGTCCCTTAGGACAAGAAGCTGAGCAAACGCACTAAAACACCCTTTCCGCTGCTTCCGGAGTAACAGGATATTCTGGAAGGATAAGGTTGGAGTAGCCGCTGTCTCCTGTAAAGAGCCATGAGGAAGAATTTAGGGTGGTATTCCCAAGTCATATCCCGTCGGAAGAAAAAGAAGCCAGCTCTTAACCATCCTCTGCAGTCATAGCAGACGGGGTATGGAACGCTCTTTATGTTTAGGCTACGTATAACCTTTGACTTTTAGGGAACCCCAACAACTCCAATAGTCATCTCCCGCAGTACACTAGACCTATCAACCTACTCCTGCACCCCAGAATCTCGAAATTTGCAGTTAGTGCTGTGACGCTCCTAGATATCCCAGATTTAGGTTACCCATGGGTATTTTTGTACCCATCTGGAAGGTATAAACCAATAAGAAATGACACCTCCTTCGATTATATTGGTTTTAACCAACTATATATTCCAAACGAAAATATATATCTTCTACAAATATTCAACATGTAAACCTTATAGTTGCTGTAAAATGCATTATAAATTAACTAACATTTTTTTTTAGAATAGTATTTCTTTGGAAAGAAGAAATTGGGATATTTTTCTCTCAAATAAGACGTACGAAAGCAGCTTCTTCAGTTAACAAGTGTCTCTTAAACAAGATCTTTCGTAATATCGCCGTTTACTTTCACTGTGACAATACTCACTTTTGTGTTCTTAAGTTCATATTATGTAAGCTGCTACTATTTTGGTTTAAAGCATTCAGACGTTTCAAATATAAACGTCTTTCTATAGTGATAAATATTAAAAATTACTGAAATAATATTACTATTTGACTTACATAAAAATGATTTTGTATAAATACTACATTAAGTTATAAGAAAATACTGTAAAAGCAGTAAAAGTTAGCTAAATGTACTGTAATAAGATTTAAAATCTTGTTAGTGAGACATATATTAATACGTCGCTTGATAAGAATAAATCTTTTAATAACATTTGTCTAATTACGCTAAGTAGGCTAATAAGATTTTCTTGCATATACAGACTTTGAAATAATCAAATTACATGGAGCAGAAATTAAAATCTGCATAATTGTTACAAAAGCAGCCTGTTTCTGAAAAGGTTAAACCCGTACTTAAATTTTTAACTATTTAATTTAATTTATGCAGATTGTATTACTTTTAATGCTTAAATCGATTTACGAAATGACTAGGGGATCTGCCGTCATTCTCGACTTATAAATAACCTCGCCCGATCATTTTTGGTCTCAGCGACATGTTATAGACAACTAAAGACCGATTTATTTTTATACTATTCCAAGCACAAAATATTCATTTTTAATATTATTAACTTATAGTTAAATTCTCCACGTAACGCATTACCCAATGTAAACTTATTGGAATACTTTATTAGAATTTAACTGCCCTTTGAAACAAATTATTGTAACTTTTCTGTGAATATAGGAGAATATAAAGGATATTGATAAATGCAGAAATCAACTCCTTGTAAATTACAAATTGTGAAATTTTCTTTACTATAAAATATTGTCCAAGTCTAAAGTGAGTTAGTTTTGAAAGTGCAGCAGAACTTTGGATTTTTTCCCAGCTGCAGTATGTGTAATAAAACCAAATTACTAAGTTTCGATAGTCGGTGACTTTCGTCTTCATCAGGTGTCACAAATGTTTATACATCAAGCATGCACAGATGAAGGAATCTGCTCACTAAACTATGCAAATTGATGCAAATAAACTATTGATTTTTAACCTAAAAAATATTATTTTAAATTACAACCGAGGCGATCGTCTTTAAACAATTGTACTGTTTAAAGGACGATAATAATCTGCAGCCATTTCCATACATTCACTTAATAAATATGATTTACCATTGCAACAAAACGAATTCAACCATTTTAAAGTAAATAGCCATTACAATTTAATTAATAAATCATTAATGTAATATGTGTTTAACCAGTGGTTTCAAGGGTGATTGTACAATTTAACACAAACGTAGCTAGTCTGGTAGATCTCGACATAGGGTGGACCTATCACCAATTATAATGTTTACTTAGAAACCAAACACAAACTTACATTTAATACTAAGGGCAATCAGGAGTTGTTTCCGTGCATTTTCTCAAATATATAAAAATAGTGTTATTTTTCTTTAATATTCTAATTAAGTTGGATTAAGTAAGGAAGGAAATTATAGACATATACAGAGGTAACTCAGTCTGTGTACAGCTTTATAGTGGAAAGGAAATCTGGTTGTTGGTTGCATCATTATTCACCCACAACAGCTCTTGGTGGAAGGTTGTCACTCAAACTCCGCTGATATGGAACTGACTATGCATTACGTAGGTCTATGCATAACAATACAAATAAATGGTTTGGCTGCATTTATGGCTAAAATCTATTGAGTTTACATCGAAGCTGGTATAACGTCTGCGTAAAGCTGAAAGCTGACTTTATCCACTCTATCTATGCTTAGTCAGTAAATTTTAGTTTGGTTTTTAACCATGCCAACAATTAAGAAAATTAACATAGTAATAAGCTGATGATAAATAGTTAAGAAATCACTTCCTGGTGCTTGAGGTAGCTAAAAAGTCAACACATAAAAATACCATATATTTAAAGATACATGTTCGATCAGATATTTTGTAAGAAAAGCAATAATGTTTAGTGATAAAGTTTCGTACAAGCCTTTTCAAACTATGGTACTAAATTAGGTCATTTCGAGAAACACTTGCACATATTGGTGATGACCACTAAAGAGCCTTCGTATAGGTCGTATATTATGCTAGCGGTCTGAGGATACTTAAAACACACGAATTCGATTTGAAATGGATTAATAATGTATAAGACTGAGGGTTGAATGTAAAGGGTGAATATATCTTTCTAACAACATCTTGGAAATACTATATATCTGTATTAACTTAGGAACAGTTGTGAATGTTGAGTTAAGCTCTAATTCACCTTCCTTCTTATTGCAGCGTCTGGGATCTGATATTGTTACAGACAAACTCACAGTCACAGTCTAAACCCAATATTTCATAGAATCAACCCTTCCCATCATAGCTATATTAGGATTGCTTATGCTAAATTTAAATGTAATCCAGTCAAAGAAAATAGTAGTAAAGCAATAACCTGTATTACTATAATGATAACAACATTATTTGTTCGAACCATAATGTACATAATAAATAACTATTAAAATAAAAATTTTCGGTGTGTGATAAAGAAAACTGACATCACGTACAGTGTTTTGTGTTGAAAACTTCATCAATAGTAGATAAATATTAGATTGGCTAAATAAATCTTTCAAAGAGGTTGGGTTACGTAAAACAGTGTTTATTTCTATTTTAAAAATATTACCAATAAAAAATACAAGTACGAGAGTATTTGCAGCAGAATTTAATATAGCTGATATTAAATAAACTTAGATTTTACAAAATAGAATAGATTGCATTAGAGTATGTTGTATACTTCATAAGTATAGATAAAGGATGTTAAAATATACTAGAACTAAATCTTCACCAGCGTAAGACCACGTATTATATATAAACTGATTTAATTAGTTAGAATTATATACGTGTGTGCGTTAAGAGCCAAAATATTTTCTTAGATTGCTCATATTGTATGAACAAAGTAGTGCAACAATAACATTCAAACTACATGCATCGTGGTTATAACAAAGCCGAAGGTACAATAAACTTGAGAACAAAGTGAAAGTTTCTGGCAAGAGGACAATGACTTCTGAGTCCATCGTTGCTGTTTTTTCCCTTCTTTCGTATTTATATTCCTAACTTATTTGTACTGCTTATTAGACAAGGTTTTTATTTGAGAAATGAATGGGTAACGCAAATTCTCCGAAATAAGTTATTTTGTACAATACAAAGGTTTAAGAGGGTTCAATAGGTTTGCAATTTAAATTTTTAAGTAGAAAGTTTATTTAATTTTTGACATCTCCTGCGAACGGACAGACAATAAAAAAGAAAAATTTTTGTATACTCTCCTCACCACTTCAGGCAAAATTGAAATTTTGCCATTCTACCGAAAGGTAGCAATGGATAATAAATAGTATAAATTGGCAATCCCCTTTAATAACACTCTGTTAAATGGACGTATATCGTCGTGGATCTCACTTTCGTCCACGTATAAAATTTAGTTTCTTGCCAAATTTAAAACTTAAAAATGAAATATCTGAATAACTTACAAATAATTAGGCTACATCTGCTGCTATGTAACGTGTAAGAATTCCAAATATTTTAATTACTTAATTTACACGTTTATTTAATTTATAATTTTCTCGTAGCCATTATGGTTATTGGTAATATCAACTTAAATATGTTTAGTAATAGTAAAATTTCATGGGGTGGACCATTATGTTTTATGTTCTACATATATTTAAATGAAACTTCACGCAAAATTTTAAGTCTGCATCTCAGTTCATTCTCAAGACACAACGGACCGACAAAAACAAAGATAAAGTCCTCCCAGTCCTTCGTTACTCAGGGTTGTAAACTGACATAAAGATAATTACTATCGGTAGAACGCATTTGATAATTTTTCTTTTGAGACCTGTGTACTAAATATTTACTTTATGTCTAGCTAAAAATAACTTTTTTTCCAGTTCTCTAAGTAAAAATGTTCATTTCAGTATTAATGTAACAATTACACCTACAATGTTTGCTGAAGCATCACTATTTTGATCAGCTGTTTGTATCGCATCATAAACCTTTGTATAGTGAAGTTAATTTTAGAGAATACTATGTGTTCTATGGTAGATAAGTCAAATCATAATTTTTCATTAACAAAATTATTTGCAGAGGAAAATAACCAAGTATATTGGATAAAATTGTGTTTGTCATTCTTTAAGTTGCACCAAATTGATTTCTTTATTATTGATACCTTCGTTTAGTTATAAAACTGTATTGATACATTTTCAAACTAATTTATAAAGGTAATAATCAGCTGCAGATTAACATCGTTTGCTAGTTTAAAATTTGGGGATAACTTAGAAACCATAAACTAAAAGTTTCTATATTAATTTTTTCATTACAACTCAATACTAACATTGCCTATCATTATAAATAAAATTATGTATAATCAATCAATTGACGATTAATACATTTTCTAGTGGTCTAAATTTAAGTAAGCAGACGTCTCCCCTGATCTGTGATAATAACAAAATAGTAAAGTAATAAAAACACTACATATTTTAGTAAATGTTCTTAGGACTAGTTTAATAATTCATCTGGCTTAAAATATTATGGGAAATAAATAAAATATAAATGAAAAACTATTGAATAAAGATTTTTCTGTAGTATTTTAAAAATTCCGAAAGGAAAACTGGCAATCGGATTATTTATATTCAAGTTTAGTTCCCATTCCCTTGTAATTCTCTGCAAATACAGACAGAAGTTTTTGTGATGTAAATGTCTATTTTTTAAGATTTAGTGGGTTGAAATAATTGTCTTATATCAACGGATAACAGTTTCGACAAACGGAAGAAACATTTTAATTGAAAAAAAAAAAAACTATTACATGGATGAACTCATTAAGACTTAATTAAGAAATATTAATTCGAGTTAACTATATAACTAGAATATTTAGTTGATTAATTACATGAGTGAAATTTCATTTTAATATTTTACTTTTATAAGTTAAATTATGAAATTATTAAGTTTACAGGTACAAGAATATTGGTCACTGCTAAAATGTTGATTATATTTTGGAAAACACATAAAATATATTGAAATTTCAGTAAACAATAATTAAATGTCCTAATGTTTTAAAATTTATTTTATGAAACTTTATTAGTCCTTGATATTAAAATTCTGCTTTTTCTGTGCTCTTTAATTATTTATTCTTTATAGATCCTTATACCTTCAATTTTTACTGGCCACGACCAAAATATTGTTATGTATATTTTTTTAAATGTAAATATATTTTAATGTGATAGCCAACGTTATATCGTATCCAATGGTGGGATTAAAATAATAAATTTTAGATCATCCATAAAAATATAGTTAATAAAATTAATCAGCTTACAGTTAGCTGAGCTATTTACTTGAAGGGCTGACAAATTTTCGATGCTATCTGTCTGCCTGGTGGGTAATGTGCCAAATATGCTTATATTGACGTAATTTTGTTCAAGTTATTAAAACTAAATACTGGTTTTTGTTATTTTTGTAATTTTTTTTAAAGTATTTTTAGTTAAAACTATATTTAGAATATTGAAAACTGATGAAAAGTGTCAATAAATATTCTGCGTAAAAGACCCTTCTAGTTTGAATAGTTATGTAGACTAAAGGAAACAGGATATTTCCGGACATTTGCCATCGTTCAGTGAAACAAGAAATCAGTAACACTACGTTTCGAGATCTGCAATCTAATCTCTTCTTCTTTGACACGGGAGGATAGTAAAGTGATATCTTTATGAAGCACATTGGGACGTCACCGTACCCAAGAACATTGTTTCTGATACGGCTTCCAACGCCACCCTATGTATGGCTAAAAAAATAAGATTCTATTAGTTAAAACTAATTTAATATGAGTTAAATTGGCCATTTACATCCCTCTGTAACAATAGTTAAAAATAAAAGTCTATAATTACATTTTAATACATTTAAAGCAAATTAATTTTGAATTCAAACATAGTACAAGAGGATAATGTTTAATGAGATGCATTTGCGTTTTCTTCTGCGATATGTCTGGTCCTGCATGGTTGACATATACTTTAATCATAAGAACGAATAATTGAAACAAGGTAATTTTAATAAATATAGTTTCAGTTCAGCTTAATACTTAAAACGTGAAAGTAGAGTGAATATGTGGTACTATCTCAAAAATATACAGCTACTTCACCTCTATTTTTCCTGTTCCACCATATGCCTGCAGAGAAACATTCAACCAAATTTTGTTGTCTAGTAAAAACTACTTGGCACTTAATCCTAAAATCTCAATAGAATTCAAACTATTTCTCTTTACTAATAAACACGTATGGAATCTTTTTTTGCTGTGATTAAGACATACCTATTACTCGAGAAGCTGAGAAATTGTCTGTCCGTCCACCCGCCTGTTTCGAAAATAAACTGATCTATAAATTCTTCAAGAAGCTTAATTAATACATAATAATGGTACATTTTTCAATGATGGTGCATTTCACTCTATGTCACATAGATGAGCATTAGCAAATAATTTTACATTACTCTTATGGATAAAGATGATGGCTACGATGAAGTAAAAAATAAATAAATTTCCAAATGAACAAAATTCAGTTAACTAAACTTTAATATGTGACATTAACACATGTAGCCTAACTACCACTACCCATAAAACTTTATTATGTGGTGACCTGATGAGTACACTTTTATTATTGAAGCATATTATTGTTAATTTTCCATGAAATATCAGTGATACCAAATTTGTGACAATTAAGTGCGCCTACATTGTTTTATATGGAAATTATTTTTGCATCAGCGTCAGGTTACGATATAACGATATAAACATAAATTGTATATATTAATTAATTTTATAATTTATTCACAGATGAATTAAAATTTTAAAGTTAAAATCACACATCAGACTAGTAAAAATAATTGAAATAGCACTAAAATTATAATAGATGTGTACATATTTCTACTTTTGGCATACAGGTGTCTTTGTATGGTGGGACTTGGAACACAAAACAATCGTAAGAAATCGAAAATAATTCAATTGAGACGAATTTCACATTTATTTTATGTAATCTCATACGTTATCAACATATAAGTACACCATAGGACGTATGCCTGACAATGTTCAAGTCTACTGCTGTTATTGTCAAGATGATTAGCAGAAAGACAAACATACAGGAAACTAGGGAGAAAGTACATTTTTATAACCCTTAGGCTAAGAGAAAACCTGCTTGCAACATTGTAAACTAAATGTTAATACAAATATTCAAGTATAAGAATTATAGAAAATTAAAAGTACACGTTTACAATATTCGTAATCAAATAAAATAGTAAGAGCCTCTCTCGTGCAAGTAGTAAATGACATGAGAGCTGAAGTATTGCCACCCTAAATACGGTGATCGTGATTCGTATTAAGGCGATCTCCGATATATTTCATATAAAAATGCCTCCAGCTTACACAATATGACACAAAATTACCAACATAACCTAGCTTAACCAATGCTAACAAAAAACCAAAATAAAAATAACCTAGCACAATCTAACCTAACGAAACTTTACCTTACATTATCTGACCTAATGTAACATAA